>NW_027207221.1:0-710067 GCF_963455315.2 Globicephala melas
TTGGGACGCCTCTGTTTACAAGAACCTCGTTTACCGTACAAGTTCAATATCACAGAAAGTGAAAAATGGATAAAGAACTTGTGGTACTTACGTACAATGCAGTATCACTCAGCAGTGAAATCTATGTCATCAGGCCCGTAGCAGCACAATGAGTGGATTCAGGTACGATGATTCTAACTGAAATAAGTCACACAGAAAAAGAAACATCATAAGATATCAGTAATACACGGAATGTAAACTTGGCTACACAGGAACTGAATTACAGAACAGAACAGGGTCTCAAATTTAGAAAACCAACTTATGCTTGTTTAAGGGGAAAGGTGAGTTGGGGTGCTGCATAAAACCAGAGATTGAAATGAGCACAGATAAAGTTCCTTAAGCCAAATATGGAATAGACAAGAGCTACTCCTTGCTCAACGAAATGGACTCAACACCGCATATTAAACGCCTAAGAATGTACCTGACTCTTAAGTATCTTAAAACCGATGGATTGCTATGTCTCCGAAAGAGAATCAAGCATGTGTACAGGGACGTAAACGCAGCAGTGATAGGATTGGAGAGGTTCGGTGAGCAAATGAAGACCCTTTGAAGTCATATTGCATGGTACCCATTCCACGGGTTTCAACTACCCAGGTTTAAGGTATTCTTCCTTCAGCTAAAACATGCATGTGGAACCTAGAGTATGATCAACCATGTGATCGGGAGACGTGTTCAAATATGTCTCAGTTTTCGTACCCTGGTACTCGGGTGCAACATTCCAGACGCTTTACTAACACTCTCCCGACTTGGAGAGTCAGTCCCTTTAACCTCCTGTTTGGCCCAGTTTGCAATTTCTGCGGAAGATGAACAGGAATAGCGAGAACCAATGAGAGACTAGCTGGAGGTGTCTGGACGGGCAAATTTAACTCTCATTTCCCACCAGGAAGAGGAAATAACCAAAGGCTCAGCGTGCCGTGCCGGAACCAGATTAGGGCCTGAAGCCATCCTGCGGTGTTGCGGCCAGCTCACAAGAAAGCGAGTTGAAGAAAGGAGCTCAGGGGCACTGTAATTCACAAACCTGCAGAGTTATAAATGACAACTATCGTCCAAAAATATACTGAAGTAAGGCTGCCAAGAGGACTTGAAAGCGGGGCAGAATTGCAGGAAACCGATTTCAGGAGGTAGACTGGAATTGCATCGAACGCATAGGAAAAGAGGCAGAACGTCCACAATGATGCACTTGGCCAAAAAGGGCGTATGCGTTTTTTCTTGAATATATTCAGGAAAAAACGCATACGCCCTTTTTGGCCAACCAAGCAAGCTTGCAAAGGAAATCTGCACTACAATGAAGTCTCACTTCCCCCCGGTCAAAAGGGCCATCTGAAAAAAGTGTAAAATCCAGAAAGGCAGGACAGGCCATGGAGAACTGGGAGCCTTGTTATGCTGATGGGCGGGATGTAAATTGCCAACAGACACTCGGGAGAAGTGTATGGTGTTTCCTGAAACATCTAAAAAACAAAGCAACAGAGCCTAGGGCACTTCCACTTATGGTCCTATAGCTTAGGGAAATTAAAATCAAAAAGATACAGCCACCCCAATGTTTGGGACGCCTCTGTTTACAAGAACCTCGTTTACCGTACAAGTTCAATATCACAGAAAGTGAAAAATGGATAAAGAACTTGTGGTACTTACGTACAATGCAGTATCACTCAGCAGTGAAATCTATGTCATCAGGCCCGTAGCAGCACAATGAGTGGATTCAGGTACGATGATTCTAACTGAAATAAGTCACACAGAAAAAGAAACATCATAAGATATCAGTAATACACGGAATGTAAACTTGGCTACACAGGAACTGAATTACAGAACAGAACAGGGTCTCAAATTTAGAAAACCAACTTATGCTTGTTTAAGGGGAAAGGTGAGTTGGGGTGCTGCATAAAACCAGAGATTGAAATGAGCACAGATAAAGTTCCTTAAGCCAAATATGGAATAGACAAGAGCTACTCCTTGCTCAACGAAATGGACTCAACACCGCATATTAAACGCCTAAGAGTGTACCTGACTCTTAAGTATCTTAAAACCTATGGATTGCTATGTCTCCGAAAGAGAATCAAGCATGTGTACAGGGACATAAACGCAGCAGTGATAGGATTGGAGAGGTTCGGTGAGCAAATGAAGACCCTTTGAAGTCATATTGCATGGTACCCATTCCACGGGTTTCAACTACCCAGGTTTAAGGTATTCTTCCTTCAGCTAAAACATGCATGTGGAACCTAGAGTATGATCAACCATGTGATCGGGAGACGTGTTCAAATATGTCTCAGTTTTCGTACCCTGGTACTCGGGTGCAACATTCCAGACGCTTTACTAACACTCTCCCGACTTGGAGAGTCAGTCCCTTTAACCTCCTGTTTGGCCCAGTTTGCAATTTCTGCGGAAGATGAACAGGAATAGCGAGAACCAATGAGAGACTAGCTGGAGGTGTCTGGACGGGCAAATTTAACTCTCATTTCCCACCAGGAAGAGGAAATAACCAAAGGCTCAGCGTGCCGTGCCGGAACCAGATTAGGGCCTGAAGCCATCCTGCGGTGTTGCGGCCAGCTCACAAGAAAACGAGTTGAAGAAAGGAGCTCAGAGGCACTGTAATTCACAAACCTGCAGAGTTATAAATGACAACTATCGTCCAAAAATATACTGAAGTAAGGCTGCCAAGAGGACTTGAAAGCGGGGCAGAATTGCAGGAAACCGATTTCAGGAGGTAGACTGGAATTGCATCGAAAGCATAGGAAAAGAGGCAGAACGTCCACAATGATGCACTTGGCCAAAAAGGGCGTATGCGTTTTTTCCTGAATATATTCAGGAAAAAACGCATACGCCCTTTTTGGCCAACCAAGCAAGCTTGCAAAGGAAATCTGCACTACAATGAAGTCTCACTTCCCCCCGGTCAAAAGGGCCATCTGAAAAAAGTGTAAAATCCAGAAAGGCAGGACAGGCCATGGAGAACTGGGAGCCTTGTTATGCTGATGGGCGGGATGTAAATTGCCAACAGACACTCGGGAGAAGTGTATGGTGTTTCCTGAAACATCTAAAAAACAAAGCAACAGAGCCTAGGGCACTTCCACTTATGGTCCTATAGCTTAGGGAAATTAAAATCAAAAAGATACAGCCACCCCAATGTTTGGGACGCCTCTGTTTACAAGAACCTCGTTTACCGTACAAGTTCAATATCACAGAAAGTGAAAAATGGATAAAGAACTTGTGGTACTTACGTACAATGCAGTATCACTCAGCAGTGAAATCTATGTCATCAGGCCCGTAGCAGCACAATGAGTGGATTCAGGTACGATGATTCTAACTGAAATAAGTCACACAGAAAAAGAAACATCATAAGATATCAGTAATACACGGAATGTAAACTTGGCTACACAGGAACTGAATTACAGAACAGAACAGGGTCTCAAATTTAGAAAACCAACTTATGCTTGTTTAAGGGGAAAGGTGAGTTGGGGTGCTGCATAAAACCAGAGATTGAAATGAGCACAGATAAAGTTCCTTAAGCCAAATATGGAATAGACAAGAGCTACTCCTTTCTCAACGAAATGGACTCAACACCGCATATTAAACGCCTAAGAGTGTACCTGACTCTTAAGTATCTTAAAACCTATGGATTGCTATGTCTCCGAAAGAGAATCAAGCATGTGTACAGGGACATAAACGCAGCAGTGATAGGATTGGAGAGGTTCGGTGAGCAAATGAAGACCCTTTGAAGTCATATTGCATGGTACCCATTCCACGGGTTTCAACTACCCAGGTTTAAGGTATTCTTCCTTCAGCTAAAACATGCATGTGGAACCTAGAGTATGATCAACCATGTGATCGGGAGACGTGTTCAAATATGTCTCAGTTTTCGTACCCTGGTACTCGGGTGCAACATTCCAGACGCTTTACTAACACTCTCCCGACTTGGAGAGTCAGTCCCTTTAACCTCCTGTTTGGCCCAGTTTGCAATTTCTGCGGAAGATGAACAGGAATAGCGAGAACCAATGAGAGACTAGCTGGAGGTGTCTGGACGGGCAAATTTAACTCTCATTTCCCACCAGGAAGAGGAAATAACCAAAGGCTCAGCGTGCCGTGCCGGAACCAGATTAGGGCCTGAAGCCATCCTGCGGTGTTGCGGCCAGCTCACAAGAAAACGAGTTGAAGAAAGGAGCTCAGGGGCACTGTAATTCACAAACCTGCAGAGTTATAAATGACAACTATCGTCCAAAAATATACTGAAGTAAGGCTGCCAAGAGGACTTGAAAGCGGGGCAGAATTGCAGGAAACCGATTTCAGGAGGTAGACTGGAATTGCATCGAAAGCATAGGAAAAGAGGCAGAACGTCCACAATGATGCACTTGGCCAAAAAGGGCGTATGCGTTTTTTCCTGAATATATTCAGGAAAAAACGCATACGCCCTTTTTGGCCAACCAAGCAAGCTTGCAAAGGAAATCTGCACTACAATGAAGTCTCACTTCCCCCCGGTCAAAAGGGCCATCTGAAAAAAGTGTAAAATCCAGAAAGGCAGGACAGGCCATGGAGAACTGGGAGCCTTGTTATGCTGATGGGCGGGATGTAAATTGCCAACAGACACTCGGGAGAAGTGTATGGTGTTTCCTGAAACATCTAAAAAACAAAGCAACAGAGCCTAGGGCACTTCCACTTATGGTCCTATAGCTTAGGGAAATTAAAATCAAAAAGATACAGCCACCCCAATGTTTGGGACGCCTCTGTTTACAAGAACCTCGTTTACCGTACAAGTTCAATATCACAGAAAGTGAAAAATGGATAAAGAACTTGTGGTACTTACGTACAATGCAGTATCACTCAGCAGTGAAATCTATGTCATCAGGCCCGTAGCAGCACAATGAGTGGATTCAGGTACGATGATTCTAACTGAAATAAGTCACACAGAAAAAGAAACATCATAAGATATCAGTAATACACGGAATGTAAACTTGGCTACACAGGAACTGAATTACAGAACAGAACAGGGTCTCAAATTTAGAAAACCAACTTATGCTTGTTTAAGGGGAAAGGTGAGTTGGGGTGCTGCATAAAACCAGAGATTGAAATGAGCACAGATAAAGTTCCTTAAGCCAAATATGGAATAGACAAGAGCTACTCCTTGCTCAACGAAATGGACTCAACACCGCATATTAAACGCCTAAGAGTGTACCTGACTCTTAAGTATCTTAAAACCTATGGATTGCTATGTCTCCGAAAGAGAATCAAGCATGTGTACAGGGACATAAACGCAGCAGTGATAGGATTGGAGAGGTTCGGTGAGCAAATGAAGACCCTTTGAAGTCATATTGCATGGTACCCATTCCACGGGTTTCAACTACCCAGGTTTAAGGTATTCTTCCTTCAGCTAAAACATGCATGTGGAACCTAGAGTATGATCAACCATGTGATCGGGAGACGTGTTCAAATATGTCTCAGTTTTCGTACCCTGGTACTCGGGTGCAACATTCCAGACGCTTTACTAACACTCTCCCGACTTGGAGAGTCAGTCCCTTTAACCTCCTGTTTGGCCCAGTTTGCAATTTCTGCGGAAGATGAACAGGAATAGCGAGAACCAATGAGAGACTAGCTGGAGGTGTCTGGACGGGCAAATTTAACTCTCATTTCCCACCAGGAAGAGGAAATAACCAAAGGCTCAGCGTGCCGTGCCGGAACCAGATTAGGGCCTGAAGCCATCCTGCGGTGTTGCGGCCAGCTCACAAGAAAGCGAGTTGAAGAAAGGAGCTCAGGGGCACTGTAATTCACAAACCTGCAGAGTTATAAATGACAACTATCGTCCAAAAATATACTGAAGTAAGGCTGCCAAGAGGACTTGAAAGCGGGGCAGAATTGCAGGAAACCGATTTCAGGAGGTAGACTGGAATTGCATTGAAAGCATAGGAAAAGAGGCAGAACGTCCACAATGATGCACTTGGCCAAAAAGGGCGTATGCGTTTTTTCCTGAATATATTCAGGAAAAAACGCATACGCCCTTTTTGGCCAACCAAGCAAGCTTGCAAAGGAAATCTGCACTACAATGAAGTCTCACTTCCCCCCGGTCAAAAGGGCCATCTGAAAAAAGTGTAAAATCCAGAAAGGCAGGACAGGCCATGGAGAACTGGGAGCCTTGTTATGCTGATGGGCGGGATGTAAATTGCCAACAGACACTCGGGAGAAGTGTATGGTGTTTCCTGAAACATCTAAAAAACAAAGCAACAGAGCCTAGGGCACTTCCACTTATGGTCCTATAGCTTAGGGAAATTAAAATCAAAAAGATACAGCCACCCCAATGTTTGGGACGCCTCTGTTTACAAGAACCTCGTTTACCGTACAAGTTCAATATCACAGAAAGTGAAAAATGGATAAAGAACTTGTGGTACTTACGTACAATGCAGTATCACTCAGCAGTGAAATCTATGTCATCAGGCCCGTAGCAGCACAATGAGTGGATTCAGGTACGATGATTCTAACTGAAATAAGTCACACAGAAAAAGAAACATCATAAGATATCAGTAATACACGGAATGTAAACTTGGCTACACAGGAACTGAATTACAGAACAGAACAGGGTCTCAAATTTAGAAAACCAACTTATGCTTGCTTAAGGGGAAAGGTGAGTTGGGGTGCTGCATAAAACCAGAGATTGAAATGAGCACAGATAAAGTTCCTTAAGCCAAATATGGAATAGACAAGAGCTACTCCTTGCTCAACGAAATGGACTCAACACCGCATATTAAACGCCTAAGAGTGTACCTGACTCTTAAGTATCTTAAAACCTATGGATTGCTATGTCTCCGAAAGAGAATCAAGCATGTGTACAGGGACATAAACGCAGCAGTGATAGGATTGGAGAGGTTCGGTGAGCAAATGAAGACCCTTTGAAGTCATATTGCATGGTACCCATTCCACGGGTTTCAACTACCCAGGTTTAAGGTATTCTTCCTTCAGCTAAAACATGCATGTGGAACCTAGAGTATGATCAACCATGTGATCGGGAGACGTGTTCAAATATGTCTCAGTTTTCGTACCCTGGTACTCGGGTGCAACATTCCAGACGCTTTACTAACACTCTCCCGACTTGGAGAGTCAGTCCCTTTAACCTCCTGTTTGGCCCAGTTTGCAATTTCTGCGGAAGATGAACAGGAATAGCGAGAACCAATGAGAGACTAGCTGGAGGTGTCTGGACGGGCAAATTTAACTCTCATTTCCCACCAGGAAGAGGAAATAACCAAAGGCTCAGCGTGCCGTGCCGGAACCAGATTAGGGCCTGAAGCCATCCTGCGGTGTTGCGGCCAGCTCACAAGAAAACGAGTTGAAGAAAGGAGCTCAGGGGCACTGTAATTCACAAACCTGCAGAGTTATAAATGACAACTATCGTCCAAAAATATACTGAAGTAAGGCTGCCAAGAGGACTTGAAAGCGGGGCAGAATTGCAGGAAACCGATTTCAGGAGGTAGACTGGAATTGCATTGAAAGCATAGGAAAAGAGGCAGAACGTCCACAATGATGCACTTGGCCAAAAAGGGCGTATGCGTTTTTTCCTGAATATATTCAGGAAAAAACGCATACGCCCTTTTTGGCCAACCAAGCAAGCTTGCAAAGGAAATCTGCACTACAATGAAGTCTCACTTCCCCCCGGTCAAAAGGGCCATCTGAAAAAAGTGTAAAATCCAGAAAGGCAGGACAGGCCATGGAGAACTGGGAGCCTTGTTATGCTGATGGGCGGGATGTAAATTGCCAACAGACACTCGGGAGAAGTGTATGGTGTTTCCTGAAACATCTAAAAAACAAAGCAACAGAGCCTAGGGCACTTCCACTTATGGTCCTATAGCTTAGGGAAATTAAAATCAAAAAGATACAGCCACCCCAATGTTTGGGACGCCTCTGTTTACAAGAACCTCGTTTACCGTACAAGTTCAATATCACAGAAAGTGAAAAATGGATAAAGAACTTGTGGTACTTACGTACAATGCAGTATCACTCAGCAGTGAAATCTATGTCATCAGGCCCGTAGCAGCACAATGAGTGGATTCAGGTACGATGATTCTAACTGAAATAAGTCACACAGAAAAAGAAACATCATAAGATATCAGTAATACACGGAATGTAAACTTGGCTACACAGGAACTGAATTACAGAACAGAACAGGGTCTCAAATTTAGAAAACCAACTTATGCTTGTTTAAGGGGAAAGGTGAGTTGGGGTGCTGCATAAAACCAGAGATTGAAATGAGCACAGATAAAGTTCCTTAAGCCAAATATGGAATAGACAAGAGCTACTCCTTGCTCAACGAAATGGACTCAACACCGCATATTAAACGCCTAAGAATGTACCTGACTCTTAAGTATCTTAAAACCTATGGATTGCTATGTCTCCGAAAGAGAATCAAGCATGTGTACAGGGACGTAAACGCAGCAGTGATAGGATTGGAGAGGTTCGGTGAGCAAATGAAGACCCTTTGAAGTCATATTGCATGGTACCCATTCCACGGGTTTCAACTACCCAGGTTTAAGGTATTCTTCCTTCAGCTAAAACATGCATGTGGAACCTAGAGTATGATCAACCATGTGATCGGGAGACGTGTTCAAATATGTCTCAGTTTTCGTACCCTGGTACTCGGGTGCAACATTCCAGACGCTTTACTAACACTCTCCCGACTTGGAGAGTCAGTCCCTTTAACCTCCTGTTTGGCCCAGTTTGCAATTTCTGCGGAAGATGAACAGGAATAGCGAGAACCAATGAGAGACTAGCTGGAGGTGTCTGGACGGGCAAATTTAACTCTCATTTCCCACCAGGAAGAGGAAATAACCAAAGGCTCAGCGTGCCGTGCCGGAACCAGATTAGGGCCTGAAGCCATCCTGCGGTGTTGCGGCCAGCTCACAAGAAAGCGAGTTGAAGAAAGGAGCTCAGGGGCACTGTAATTCACAAACCTGCAGAGTTATAAATGACAACT
Source organism: Globicephala melas (assembly GCF_963455315.2). Lineage (NCBI taxonomy): Eukaryota > Metazoa > Chordata > Mammalia > Artiodactyla > Delphinidae > Globicephala > Globicephala melas. The sequence goes on from NW_027207221.1 coordinate 8,981, forward strand.
ATCGTCCAAAAATATACTGAAGTAAGGCTGCCAAGAGGACTTGAAAGCGGGGCAGAATTGCAGGAAACCGATTTCAGGAGGTAGACTGGAATTGCATCGAACGCATAGGAAAAGAGGCAGAACGTCCACAATGATGCACTTGGCCAAAAAGGGCGTATGCGTTTTTTCTTGAATATATTCAGGAAAAAACGCATACGCCCTTTTTGGCCAACCAAGCAAGCTTGCAAAGGAAATCTGCACTACAATGAAGTCTCACTTCCCCCCGGTCAAAAGGGCCATCTGAAAAAAGTGTAAAATCCAGAAAGGCAGGACAGGCCATGGAGAACTGGGAGCCTTGTTATGCTGATGGGCGGGATGTAAATTGCCAACAGACACTCGGGAGAAGTGTATGGTGTTTCCTGAAACATCTAAAAAACAAAGCAACAGAGCCTAGGGCACTTCCACTTATGGTCCTATAGCTTAGGGAAATTAAAATCAAAAAGATACAGCCACCCCAATGTTTGGGACGCCTCTGTTTACAAGAACCTCGTTTACCGTACAAGTTCAATATCACAGAAAGTGAAAAATGGATAAAGAACTTGTGGTACTTACGTACAATGCAGTATCACTCAGCAGTGAAATCTATGTCATCAGGCCCGTAGCAGCACAATGAGTGGATTCAGGTACGATGATTCTAACTGAAATAAGTCACACAGAAAAAGAAACATCATAAGATATCAGTAATACACGGAATGTAAACTTGGCTACACAGGAACTGAATTACAGAACAGAACAGGGTCTCAAATTTAGAAAACCAACTTATGCTTGTTTAAGGGGAAAGGTGAGTTGGGGTGCTGCATAAAACCAGAGATTGAAATGAGCACAGATAAAGTTCCTTAAGCCAAATATGGAATAGACAAGAGCTACTCCTTGCTCAACGAAATGGACTCAACACCGCATATTAAACGCCTAAGAGTGTACCTGACTCTTAAGTATCTTAAAACCTATGGATTGCTATGTCTCCGAAAGAGAATCAAGCATGTGTACAGGGACATAAACGCAGCAGTGATAGGATTGGAGAGGTTCGGTGAGCAAATGAAGACCCTTTGAAGTCATATTGCATGGTACCCATTCCACGGGTTTCAACTACCCAGGTTTAAGGTATTCTTCCTTCAGCTAAAACATGCATGTGGAACCTAGAGTATGATCAACCATGTGATCGGGAGACGTGTTCAAATATGTCTCAGTTTTCGTACCCTGGTACTCGGGTGCAACATTCCAGACACTTTACTAACACTCTCCCGACTTGGAGAGTCAGTCCCTTTAACCTCCTGTTTGGCCCAGTTTGCAATTTCTGCGGAAGATGAACAGGAATAGCGAGAACCAATGAGAGACTAGCTGGAGGTGTCTGGACGGGCAAATTTAACTCTCATTTCCCACCAGGAAGAGGAAATAACCAAAGGCTCAGCGTGCCGTGCCGGAACCAGATTAGGGCCTGAAGCCATCCTGCGGTGTTGCGGCCAGCTCACAAGAAAACGAGTTGAAGAAAGGAGCTCAGAGGCACTGTAATTCACAAACCTGCAGAGTTATAAATGACAACTATCGTCCAAAAATATACTGAAGTAAGGCTGCCAAGAGGACTTGAAAGCGGGGCAGAATTGCAGGAAACCGATTTCAGGAGGTAGACTGGAATTGCATTGAAAGCATAGGAAAAGAGGCAGAACGTCCACAATGATGCACTTGGCCAAAAAGGGCGTATGCGTTTTTTCCTGAATATATTCAGGAAAAAACGCATACGCCCTTTTTGGCCAACCAAGCAAGCTTGCAAAGGAAATCTGCACTACAATGAAGTCTCACTTCCCCCCGGTCAAAAGGGCCATCTGAAAAAAGTGTAAAATCCAGAAAGGCAGGACAGGCCATGGAGAACTGGGAGCCTTGTTATGCTGATGGGCGGGATGTAAATTGCCAACAGACACTCGGGAGAAGTGTATGGTGTTTCCTGAAACATCTAAAAAACAAAGCAACAGAGCCTAGGGCACTTCCACTTATGGTCCTATAGCTTAGGGAAATTAAAATCAAAAAGATACAGCCACCCCAATGTTTGGGACGCCTCTGTTTACAAGAACCTCGTTTACCGTACAAGTTCAATATCACAGAAAGTGAAAAATGGATAAAGAACTTGTGGTACTTACGTACAATGCAGTATCACTCAGCAGTGAAATCTATGTCATCAGGCCCGTAGCAGCACAATGAGTGGATTCAGGTACGATGATTCTAACTGAAATAAGTCACACAGAAAAAGAAACATCATAAGATATCAGTAATACACGGAATGTAAACTTGGCTACACAGGAACTGAATTACAGAACAGAACAGGGTCTCAAATTTAGAAAACCAACTTATGCTTGTTTAAGGGGAAAGGTGAGTTGGGGTGCTGCATAAAAGCAGAGATTGAAATGAGCACAGATAAAGTTCCTTAAGCCAAATATGGAATAGACAAGAGCTACTCCTTTCTCAACGAAATGGACTCAACACCGCATATTAAACGCCTAAGAGTGTACCTGACTCTTAAGTATCTTAAAACCTATGGATTGCTATGTCTCCGAAAGAGAATCAAGCATGTGTACAGGGACATAAACGCAGCAGTGATAGGATTGGAGAGGTTCGGTGAGCAAATGAAGACCCTTTGAAGTCATATTGCATGGTACCCATTCCACGGGTTTCAACTACCCAGGTTTAAGGTATTCTTCCTTCAGCTAAAACATGCATGTGGAACCTAGAGTATGATCAACCATGTGATCGGGAGACGTGTTCAAATATGTCTCAGTTTTCGTACCCTGGTACTCGGGTGCAACATTCCAGACGCTTTACTAACACTCTCCCGACTTGGAGAGTCAGTCCCTTTAACCTCCTGTTTGGCCCAGTTTGCAATTTCTGCGGAAGATGAACAGGAATAGCGAGAACCAATGAGAGACTAGCTGGAGGTGTCTGGACGGGCAAATTTAACTCTCATTTCCCACCAGGAAGAGGAAATAACCAAAGGCTCAGCGTGCCGTGCCGGAACCAGATTAGGGCCTGAAGCCATCCTGCGGTGTTGCGGCCAGCTCACAAGAAAACGAGTTGAAGAAAGGAGCTCAGGGGCACTGTAATTCACAAACCTGCAGAGTTATAAATGACAACTATCGTCCAAAAATATACTGAAGTAAGGCTGCCAAGAGGACTTGAAAGCGGGGCAGAATTGCAGGAAACCGATTTTAGGAGGTAGACTGGAATTGCATCGAAAGCATAGGAAAAGAGGCAGAACGTCCACAATGATGCACTTGGCCAAAAAGGGCGTATGCGTTTTTTCCTGAATATATTCAGGAAAAAACGCATACGCCCTTTTTGGCCAACCAAGCAAGCTTGCAAAGGAAATCTGCACTACAATGAAGTCTCACTTCCCCCCGGTCAAAAGGGCCATCTGAAAAAAGTGTAAAATCCAGAAAGGCAGGACAGGCCATGGAGAACTGGGAGCCTTGTTATGCTGATGGGCGGGATGTAAATTGCCAACAGACACTCGGGAGAAGTGTATGGTGTTTCCTGAAACATCTAAAAAACAAAGCAACAGAGCCTAGGGCACTTCCACTTATGGTCCTATAGCTTAGGGAAATTAAAATCAAAAAGATACAGCCACCCCAATGTTTGGGACGCCTCTGTTTACAAGAACCTCGTTTACCGTACAAGTTCAATATCACAGAAAGTGAAAAATGGATAAAGAACTTGTGGTACTTACGTACAATGCAGTATCACTCAGCAGTGAAATCTATGTCATCAGGCCCGTAGCAGCACAATGAGTGGATTCAGGTACGATGATTCTAACTGAAATAAGTCACACAGAAAAAGAAACATCATAAGATATCAGTAATACACGGAATGTAAACTTGGCTACACAGGAACTGAATTACAGAACAGAACAGGGTCTCAAATTTAGAAAACCAACTTATGCTTGTTTAAGGGGAAAGGTGAGTTGGGGTGCTGCATAAAACCAGAGATTGAAATGAGCGCAGATAAAGTTCCTTAAGCCAAATATGGAATAGACAAGAGCTACTCCTTGCTCAACGAAATGGACTCAACACCGCATATTAAACGCCTAAGAGTGTACCTGACTCTTAAGTATCTTAAAACCTATGGATTGCTATGTCTCTGAAAGAGAATCAAGCATGTGTACAGGGACATAAACGCAGCAGTGATAGGATTGGAGAGGTTCGGTGAGCAAATGAAGACCCTTTGAAGTCATATTGCATGGTACCCATTCCACGGGTTTCAACTACCCAGGTTTAAGGTATTCTTCCTTCAGCTAAAACATGCATGTGGAACCTAGAGTATGATCAACCATGTGATCGGGAGACGTGTTCAAATATGTCTCAGTTTTCGTACCCTGGTACTCGGGTGCAACATTCCAGACGCTTTACTAACACTCTCCCGACTTGGAGAGTCAGTCCCTTTAACCTCCTGTTTGGCCCAGTTTGCAATTTCTGCGGAAGATGAACAGGAATAGCGAGAACCAATGAGAGACTAGCTGGAGGTGTCTGGACGGGCAAATTTAACTCTCATTTCCCACCAGGAAGAGGAAATAACCAAAGGCTCAGCGTGCCGTGCCGGAACCAGATTAGGGCCTGAAGCCATCCTGCGGTGTTGCGGCCAGCTCACAAGAAAGCGAATTGAAGAAAGGAGCTCAGGGGCACTGTAATTCACAAACCTGCAGAGTTATAAATGACAACTATCGTCCAAAAATATACTGAAGTAAGGCTGCCAAGAGGACTTGAAAGCGGGGCAGAATTGCAGGAAACCGATTTCAGGAGGTAGACTGGAATTGCATCGAAAGCATAGGAAAAGAGGCAGAACGTCCACAATGATGCACTTGGCCAAAAAGGGCGTATGCGTTTTTTCCTGAATATATTCAGGAAAAAACGCATACGCCCTTTTTGGCCAACCAAGCAAGCTTGCAAAGGAAATCTGCACTACAATGAAGTCTCACTTCCCCCCGGTCAAAAGGGCCATCTGAAAAAAGTGTAAAATCCAGAAAGGCAGGACAGGCCATGGAGAACTGGGAGCCTTGTTATGCTGATGGGCGGGATGTAAATTGCCAACAGACACTCGGGAGAAGTGTATGGTGTTTCCTGAAACATCTAAAAAACAAAGCAACAGAGCCTAGGGCACTTCCACTTATGGTCCTATAGCTTAGGGAAATTAAAATCAAAAAGATACAGCCACCCCAATGTTTGGGACGCCTCTGTTTACAAGAACCTCGTTTACCGTACAAGTTCAATATCACAGAAAGTGAAAAATGGATAAAGAACTTGTGGTACTTACGTACAATGCAGTATCACTCAGCAGTGAAATCTATGTCATCAGGCCCGTAGCAGCACAATGAGTGGATTCAGGTACGATGATTCTAACTGAAATAAGTCACACAGAAAAAGAAACATCATAAGATATCAGTAATACACGGAATGTAAACTTGGCTACACAGGAACTGAATTACAGAACAGAACAGGGTCTCAAATTTAGAAAACCAACTTATGCTTGTTTAAGGGGAAAGGTGAGTTGGGGTGCTGCATAAAACCAGAGATTGAAATGAGCACAGATAAAGTTCCTTAAGCCAAATATGGAATAGACAAGAGCTACTCCTTGCTCAACGAAATGGACTCAACACCGCATATTAAACGCCTAAGAGTGTACCTGACTCTTAAGTATCTTAAAACCTATGGATTGCTATGTCTCCGAAAGAGAATCAAGCATGTGTACAGGGACATAAACGCAGCAGTGATAGGATTGGAGAGGTTCGGTGAGCAAATGAAGACCCTTTGAAGTCATATTGCATGGTACCCATTCCACGGGTTTCAACTACCCAGGTTTAAGGTATTCTTCCTTCAGCTAAAACATGCATGTGGAACCTAGAGTATGATCAACCATGTGATCGGGAGACGTGTTCAAATATGTCTCAGTTTTCGTACCCTGGTACTCGGGTGCAACATTCCAGACGCTTTACTAACACTCTCCCGACTTGGAGAGTCAGTCCCTTTAACCTCCTGTTTGGCCCAGTTTGCAATTTCTGCGGAAGATGAACAGGAATAGCGAGAACCAATGAGAGACTAGCTGGAGGTGTCTGGACGGGCAAATTTAACTCTCATTTCCCACCAGGAAGAGGAAATAACCAAAGGCTCAGCGTGCCGTGCCGGAACCAGATTAGGGCCTGAAGCCATCCTGCGGTGTTGCGGCCAGCTCACAAGAAAGCGAATTGAAGAAAGGAGCTCAGGGGCACTGTAATTCACAAACCTGCAGAGTTATAAATGACAACTATCGTCCAAAAATATACTGAAGTAAGGCTGCCAAGAGGACTTGAAAGCGGGGCAGAATTGCAGGAAACCGATTTCAGGAGGTAGACTGGAATTGCATCGAAAGCATAGGAAAAGAGGCAGAACGTCCACAATGATGCACTTGGCCAAAAAGGGCGTATGCGTTTTTTCCTGAATATATTCAGGAAAAAATGCATACGCCCTTTTTGGCCAACCAAGCAAGCTTGCAAAGGAAATCTGCACTACAATGAAGTCTCACTTCCCCCCGGTCAAAAGGGCCATCTGAAAAAAGTGTAAAATCCAGAAAGGCAGGACAGGCCATGGAGAACTGGGAGCCTTGTTATGCTGATGGGCGGGATGTAAATTGCCAACAGACACTCGGGAGAAGTGTATGGTGTTTCCTGAAACATCTAAAAAACAAAGCAACAGAGCCTAGGGCACTTCCACTTATGGTCCTATAGCTTAGGGAAATTAAAATCAAAAAGATACAGCCACCCCAATGTTTGGGACGCCTCTGTTTACAAGAACCTCGTTTACCGTACAAGTTCAATATCACAGAAAGTGAAAAATGGATAAAGAACTTGTGGTACTTATGTACAATGCAGTATCACTCAGCAGTGAAATCTATGTCATCAGGCCCGTAGCAGCACAATGAGTGGATTCAGGTACGATGATTCTAACTGAAATAAGTCACACAGAAAAAGAAACATCATAAGATATCAGTAATACACGGAATGTAAACTTGGCTACACAGGAACTGAATTACAGAACAGAACAGGGTCTCAAATTTAGAAAACCAACTTATGCTTGTTTAAGGGGAAAGGTGAGTTGGGGTGCTGCATAAAACCAGAGATTGAAATGAGCACAGATAAAGTTCCTTAAGCCAAATATGGAATAGACAAGAGCTACTCCTTGCTCAACGAAATGGACTCAACACCGCATATTAAACGCCTAAGAGTGTACCTGACTCTTAAGTATCTTAAAACCTATGGATTGCTATGTCTCCGAAAGAGAATCAAGCATGTGTACAGGGACATAAACGCAGCAGTGATAGGATTGGAGAGGTTCGGTGAGCAAAGGAAGACCCTTTGAAGTCATATTGCATGGTACCCATTCCACGGGTTTCAACTACCCAGGTTTAAGGTATTCTTCCTTCAGCTAAAACATGCATGTGGAACCTAGAGTATGATCAACCATGTGATCGGGAGACGTGTTCAAATATGTCTCAGTTTTCGTACCCTGGTACTCGGGTGCAACATTCCAGACGCTTTACTAACACTCTCCCGACTTGGAGAGTCAGTCCCTTTAACCTCCTGTTTGGCCCAGTTTGCAATTTCTGCGGAAGATGAACAGGAATAGCGAGAACCAATGAGAGACTAGCTGGAGGTGTCTGGACGGGCAAATTTAACTCTCATTTCCCACCAGGAAGAGGAAATAACCAAAGGCTCAGCGTGCCGTGCCGGAACCAGATTAGGGCCTGAAGCCATCCTGCGGTGTTGCGGCCAGCTCACAAGAAAACGAGTTGAAGAAAGGAGCTCAGGGGCACTGTAATTCACAAACCTGCAGAGTTATAAATGACAACTATCGTCCAAAAATATACTGAAGTAAGGCTGCCAAGAGGACTTGAAAGCGGGGCAGAATTGCAGGAAACCGATTTCAGGAGGTAGACTGGAATTGCATCGAAAGCATAGGAAAAGAGGCAGAACGTCCACAATGATGCACTTGGCCAAAAAGGGCGTATGCGTTTTTTCCTGAATATATTCAGGAAAAAACGCATACGCCCTTTTTGGCCAACCAAGCAAGCTTGCAAAGGAAATCTGCACTACAATGAAGTCTCACTTCCCCCCGGTCAAAAGGGCCATCTGAAAAAAGTGTAAAATCCAGAAAGGCAGGACAGGCCATGGAGAACTGGGAGCCTTGTTATGCTGATGGGCGGGATGTAAATTGCCAACAGACACTCGGGAGAAGTGTATGGTGTTTCCTGAAACATCTAAAAAACAAAGCAACAGAGCCTAGGGCACTTCCACTTATGGTCCTATAGCTTAGGGAAATTAAAATCAAAAAGATACAGCCACCCCAATGTTTGGGACGCCTCTGTTTACAAGAACCTCGTTTACCGTACAAGTTCAATATCACAGAAAGTGAAAAATGGATAAAGAACTTGTGGTACTTACGTACAATGCAGTATCACTCAGAAGTGAAATCTATGTCATCAGGCCCGTAGCAGCACAATGAGTGGATTCAGGTACGATGATTCTAACTGAAATAAGTCACACAGAAAAAGAAACATCATAAGATATCAGTAATACACGGAATGTAAACTTGGCTACACAGGAACTGAATTACAGAACAGAACAGGGTCTCAAATTTAGAAAACCAACTTATGCTTGTTTAAGGGGAAAGGTGAGTTGGGGTGCTGCATAAAACCAGAGATTGAAATGAGCACAGATAAAGTTCCTTAAGCCAAATATGGAATAGACAAGAGCTACTCCTTGCTCAACGAAATGGACTCAACACCGCATATTAAACGCCTAAGAGTGTACCTGACTCTTAAGTATCTTAAAACCTATGGATTGCTATGTCTCCGAAAGAGAATCAAGCATGTGTACAGGGACATAAACGCAGCAGTGATAGGATTGGAGAGGTTCGGTGAGCAAATGAAGACCCTTTGAAGTCATATTGCATGGTACCCATTCCACGGGTTTCAACTACCCAGGTTTAAGGTATTCTTCCTTCAGCTAAAACATGCATGTGGAACCTAGAGTATGATCAACCATGTGATCGGGAGACGTGTTCAAATATGTCTCAGTTTTCGTACCCTGGTACTCGGGTGCAACATTCCAGACGCTTTACTAACACTCTCCCGACTTGGAGAGTCAGTCCCTTTAACCTCCTGTTTGGCCCAGTTTGCAATTTCTGCGGAAGATGAACAGGAATAGCGAGAACCAATGAGAGACTAGCTGGAGGTGTCTGGACGGGCAAATTTAACTCTCATTTCCCACCAGGAAGAGGAAATAACCAAAGGCTCAGCGTGCCGTGCCGGAACCAGATTAGGGCCTGAAGCCATCCTGCGGTGTTGCGGCCAGCTCACAAGAAAACGAGTTGAAGAAAGGAGCTCAGGGGCACTGTAATTCACAAACCTGCAGAGTTATAAATGACAACTATCGTCCAAAAATATACTGAAGTAAGGCTGCCAAGAGGACTTGAAAGCGGGGCAGAATTGCAGGAAACCGATTTCAGGAGGTAGACTGGAATTGCATTGAAAGCATAGGAAAAGAGGCAGAACGTCCACAATGATGCACTTGGCCAAAAAGGGCGTATGCGTTTTTTCCTGAATATATTCAGGAAAAAACGCATACGCCCTTTTTGGCCAACCAAGCAAGCTTGCAAAGGAAATCTGCACTACAATGAAGTCTCACTTCCCCCCGGTCAAAAGGGCCATCTGAAAAAAGTGTAAAATCCAGAAAGGCAGGACAGGCCATGGAGAACTGGGAGCCTTGTTATGCTGATGGGCGGGATGTAAATTGCCAACAGACACTCGGGAGAAGTGTATGGTGTTTCCTGAAACATCTAAAAAACAAAGCAACAGAGCCTAGGGCACTTCCACTTATGGTCCTATAGCTTAGGGAAATTAAAATCAAAAAGATACAGCCACCCCAATGTTTGGGACGCCTCTGTTTACAAGAACCTCGTTTACCGTACAAGTTCAATATCACAGAAAGTGAAAAATGGATAAAGAACTTGTGGTACTTACGTACAATGCAGTATCACTCAGCAGTGAAATCTATGTCATCAGGCCCGTAGCAGCACAATGAGTGGATTCAGGTACGATGATTCTAACTGAAATAAGTCACACAGAAAAAGAAACATCATAAGATATCAGTAATACACGGAATGTAAACTTGGCTACACAGGAACTGAATTACAGAACAGAACAGGGTCTCAAATTTAGAAAACCAACTTATGCTTGTTTAAGGGGAAAGGTGAGTTGGGGTGCTGCATAAAACCAGAGATTGAAATGAGCACAGATAAAGTTCCTTAAGCCAAATATGGAATAGACAAGAGCTACTCCTTGCTCAACGAAATGGACTCAACACCGCATATTAAACGCCTAAGAATGTACCTGACTCTTAAGTATCTTAAAACCTATGGATTGCTATGTCTCCGAAAGAGAATCAAGCATGTGTACAGGGACGTAAACGCAGCAGTGATAGGATTGGAGAGGTTCGGTGAGCAAATGAAGACCCTTTGAAGTCATATTGCATGGTACCCATTCCACGGGTTTCAACTACCCAGGTTTAAGGTATTCTTCCTTCAGCTAAAACATGCATGTGGAACCTAGAGTATGATCAACCATGTGATCGGGAGACGTGTTCAAATATGTCTCAGTTTTCGTACCCTGGTACTCGGGTGCAACATTCCAGACGCTTTACTAACACTCTCCCGACTTGGAGAGTCAGTCCCTTTAACCTCCTGTTTGGCCCAGTTTGCAATTTCTGCGGAAGATGAACAGGAATAGCGAGAACCAATGAGAGACTAGCTGGAGGTGTCTGGACGGGCAAATTTAACTCTCATTTCCCACCAGGAAGAGGAAATAACCAAAGGCTCAGCGTGCCGTGCCGGAACCAGATTAGGGCCTGAAGCCATCCTGCGGTGTTGCGGCCAGCTCACAAGAAAGCGAGTTGAAGAAAGGAGCTCAGGGGCACTGTAATTCACAAACCTGCAGAGTTATAAATGACAACTATCGTCCAAAAATATACTGAAGTAAGGCTGCCAAGAGGACTTGAAAGCGGGGCAGAATTGCAGGAAACCGATTTCAGGAGGTAGACTGGAATTGCATCGAACGCATAGGAAAAGAGGCAGAACGTCCACAATGATGCACTTGGCCAAAAAGGGCATATGCGTTTTTTCTTGAATATATTCAGGAAAAAACGCATACGCCCTTTTTGGCCAACCAAGCAAGCTTGCAAAGGAAATCTGCACTACAATGAAGTCTCACTTCCCCCCGGTCAAAAGGGCCATCTGAAAAAAGTGTAAAATCCAGAAAGGCAGGACAGGCCATGGAGAACTGGGAGCCTTGTTATGCTGATGGGCGGGATGTAAATTGCCAACAGACACTCGGGAGAAGTGTATGGTGTTTCCTGAAACATCTAAAAAACAAAGCAACAGAGCCTAGGGCACTTCCACTTATGGTCCTATAGCTTAGGGAAATTAAAATCAAAAAGATACAGCCACCCCAATGTTTGGGACGCCTCTGTTTACAAGAACCTCGTTTACCGTACAAGTTCAATATCACAGAAAGTGAAAAATGGATAAAGAACTTGTGGTACTTACGTACAATGCAGTATCACTCAGCAGTGAAATCTATGTCATCAGGCCCGTAGCAGCACAATGAGTGGATTCAGGTACGATGATTCTAACTGAAATAAGTCACACAGAAAAAGAAACATCATAAGATATCAGTAATACACGGAATGTAAACTTGGCTACACAGGAACTGAATTACAGAACAGAACAGGGTCTCAAATTTAGAAAACCAACTTATGCTTGCTTAAGGGGAAAGGTGAGTTGGGGTGCTGCATAAAACCAGAGATTGAAATGAGCACAGATAAAGTTCCTTAAGCCAAATATGGAATAGACAAGAGCTACTCCTTGCTCAACGAAATGGACTCAACACCGCATATTAAACGCCTAAGAGTGTACCTGACTCTTAAGTATCTTAAAACCTATGGATTGCTATGTCTCCGAAAGAGAATCAAGCATGTGTACAGGGACATAAACGCAGCAGTGATAGGATTGGAGAGGTTCGGTGAGCAAATGAAGACCCTTTGAAGTCATATTGCATGGTACCCATTCCACGGGTTTCAACTACCCAGGTTTAAGGTATTCTTCCTTCAGCTAAAACATGCATGTGGAACCTAGAGTATGATCAACCATGTGATCGGGAGACGTGTTCAAATATGTCTCAGTTTTCGTACCCTGGTACTCGGGTGCAACATTCCAGACGCTTTACTAACACTCTCCCGACTTGGAGAGTCAGTCCCTTTAACCTCCTGTTTGGCCCAGTTTGCAATTTCTGCGGAAGATGAACAGGAATAGCGAGAACCAATGAGAGACTAGCTGGAGGTGTCTGGACGGGCAAATTTAACTCTCATTTCCCACCAGGAAGAGGAAATAACCAAAGGCTCAGCGTGCCGTGCCGGAACCAGATTAGGGCCTGAAGCCATCCTGCGGTGTTGCGGCCAGCTCACAAGAAAACGAGTTGAAGAAAGGAGCTCAGGGGCACTGTAATTCACAAACCTGCAGAGTTATAAATGACAACTATCGTCCAAAAATATACTGAAGTAAGGCTGCCAAGAGGACTTGAAAGCGGGGCAGAATTGCAGGAAACCGATTTCAGGAGGTAGACTGGAATTGCATTGAAAGCATAGGAAAAGAGGCAGAACGTCCACAATGATGCACTTGGCCAAAAAGGGCGTATGCGTTTTTTCCTGAATATATTCAGGAAAAAACGCATACGCCCTTTTTGGCCAACCAAGCAAGCTTGCAAAGGAAATCTGCACTACAATGAAGTCTCACTTCCCCCCGGTCAAAAGGGCCATCTGAAAAAAGTGTAAAATCCAGAAAGGCAGGACAGGCCATGGAGAACTGGGAGCCTTGTTATGCTGATGGGCGGGATGTAAATTGCCAACAGACACTCGGGAGAAGTGTATGGTGTTTCCTGAAACATCTAAAAAACAAAGCAACAGAGCCTAGGGCACTTCCACTTATGGTCCTATAGCTTAGGGAAATTAAAATCAAAAAGATACAGCCACCCCAATGTTTGGGACGCCTCTGTTTACAAGAACCTCGTTTACCGTACAAGTTCAATATCACAGAAAGTGAAAAATGGATAAAGAACTTGTGGTACTTACGTACAATGCAGTATCACTCAGCAGTGAAATCTATGTCATCAGGCCCGTAGCAGCACAATGAGTGGATTCAGGTACGATGATTCTAACTGAAATAAGTCACACAGAAAAAGAAACATCATAAGATATCAGTAATACACGGAATGTAAACTTGGCTACACAGGAACTGAATTACAGAACAGAACAGGGTCTCAAATTTAGAAAACCAACTTATGCTTGTTTAAGGGGAAAGGTGAGTTGGGGTGCTGCATAAAACCAGAGATTGAAATGAGCACAGATAAAGTTCCTTAAGCCAAATATGGAATAGACAAGAGCTACTCCTTGCTCAACGAAATGGACTCAACACCGCATATTAAACGCCTAAGAATGTACCTGACTCTTAAGTATCTTAAAACCTATGGATTGCTATGTCTCCGAAAGAGAATCAAGCATGTGTACAGGGACGTAAACGCAGCAGTGATAGGATTGGAGAGGTTCGGTGAGCAAATGAAGACCCTTTGAAGTCATATTGCATGGTACCCATTCCACGGGTTTCAACTACCCAGGTTTAAGGTATTCTTCCTTCAGCTAAAACATGCATGTGGAACCTAGAGTATGATCAACCATGTGATCGGGAGACGTGTTCAAATATGTCTCAGTTTTCGTACCCTGGTACTCGGGTGCAACATTCCAGACGCTTTACTAACACTCTCCCGACTTGGAGAGTCAGTCCCTTTAACCTCCTGTTTGGCCCAGTTTGCAATTTCTGCGGAAGATGAACAGGAATAGCGAGAACCAATGAGAGACTAGCTGGAGGTGTCTGGACGGGCAAATTTAACTCTCATTTCCCACCAGGAAGAGGAAATAACCAAAGGCTCAGCGTGCCGTGCCGGAACCAGATTAGGGCCTGAAGCCATCCTGCGGTGTTGCGGCCAGCTCACAAGAAAGCGAGTTGAAGAAAGGAGCTCAGGGGCACTGTAATTCACAAACCTGCAGAGTTATAAATGACAACTATCGTCCAAAAATATACTGAAGTAAGGCTGCCAAGAGGACTTGAAAGCGGGGCAGAATTGCAGGAAACCGATTTCAGGAGGTAGACTGGAATTGCATCGAACGCATAGGAAAAGAGGCAGAACGTCCACAATGATGCACTTGGCCAAAAAGGGCGTATGCGTTTTTTCTTGAATATATTCAGGAAAAAACGCATACGCCCTTTTTGGCCAACCAAGCAAGCTTGCAAAGGAAATCTGCACTACAATGAAGTCTCACTTCCCCCCGGTCAAAAGGGCCATCTGAAAAAAGTGTAAAATCCAGAAAGGCAGGACAGGCCATGGAGAACTGGGAGCCTTGTTATGCTGATGGGCGGGATGTAAATTGCCAACAGACACTCGGGAGAAGTGTATGGTGTTTCCTGAAACATCTAAAAAACAAAGCAACAGAGCCTAGGGCACTTCCACTTATGGTCCTATAGCTTAGGGAAATTAAAATCAAAAAGATACAGCCACCCCAATGTTTGGGACGCCTCTGTTTACAAGAACCTCGTTTACCGTACAAGTTCAATATCACAGAAAGTGAAAAATGGATAAAGAACTTGTGGTACTTACGTACAATGCAGTATCACTCAGCAGTGAAATCTATGTCATCAGGCCCGTAGCAGCACAATGAGTGGATTCAGGTACGATGATTCTAACTGAAATAAGTCACACAGAAAAAGAAACATCATAAGATATCAGTAATACACGGAATGTAAACTTGGCTACACAGGAACTGAATTACAGAACAGAACAGGGTCTCAAATTTAGAAAACCAACTTATGCTTGCTTAAGGGGAAAGGTGAGTTGGGGTGCTGCATAAAACCAGAGATTGAAATGAGCACAGATAAAGTTCCTTAAGCCAAATATGGAATAGACAAGAGCTACTCCTTGCTCAACGAAATGGACTCAACACCGCATATTAAACGCCTAAGAGTGTACCTGACTCTTAAGTATCTTAAAACCTATGGATTGCTATGTCTCCGAAAGAGAATCAAGCATGTGTACAGGGACATAAACGCAGCAGTGATAGGATTGGAGAGGTTCGGTGAGCAAATGAAGACCCTTTGAAGTCATATTGCATGGTACCCATTCCACGGGTTTCAACTACCCAGGTTTAAGGTATTCTTCCTTCAGCTAAAACATGCATGTGGAACCTAGAGTATGATCAACCATGTGATCGGGAGACGTGTTCAAATATGTCTCAGTTTTCGTACCCTGGTACTCGGGTGCAACATTCCAGACGCTTTACTAACACTCTCCCGACTTGGAGAGTCAGTCCCTTTAACCTCCTGTTTGGCCCAGTTTGCAATTTCTGCGGAAGATGAACAGGAATAGCGAGAACCAATGAGAGACTAGCTGGAGGTGTCTGGACGGGCAAATTTAACTCTCATTTCCCACCAGGAAGAGGAAATAACCAAAGGCTCAGCGTGCCGTGCCGGAACCAGATTAGGGCCTGAAGCCATCCTGCGGTGTTGCGGCCAGCTCACAAGAAAACGAGTTGAAGAAAGGAGCTCAGGGGCACTGTAATTCACAAACCTGCAGAGTTATAAATGACAACTATCGTCCAAAAATATACTGAAGTAAGGCTGCCAAGAGGACTTGAAAGCGGGGCAGAATTGCAGGAAACCGATTTCAGGAGGTAGACTGGAATTGCATTGAAAGCATAGGAAAAGAGGCAGAACGTCCACAATGATGCACTTGGCCAAAAAGGGCGTATGCGTTTTTTCCTGAATATATTCAGGAAAAAACGCATACGCCCTTTTTGGCCAACCAAGCAAGCTTGCAAAGGAAATCTGCACTACAATGAAGTCTCACTTCCCCCCGGTCAAAAGGGCCATCTGAAAAAAGTGTAAAATCCAGAAAGGCAGGACAGGCCATGGAGAACTGGGAGCCTTGTTATGCTGATGGGCGGGATGTAAATTGCCAACAGACACTCGGGAGAAGTGTATGGTGTTTCCTGAAACATCTAAAAAACAAAGCAACAGAGCCTAGGGCACTTCCACTTATGGTCCTATAGCTTAGGGAAATTAAAATCAAAAAGATACAGCCACCCCAATGTTTGGGACGCCTCTGTTTACAAGAACCTCGTTTACCGTACAAGTTCAATATCACAGAAAGTGAAAAATGGATAAAGAACTTGTGGTACTTACGTACAATGCAGTATCACTCAGCAGTGAAATCTATGTCATCAGGCCCGTAGCAGCACAATGAGTGGATTCAGGTACGATGATTCTAACTGAAATAAGTCACACAGAAAAAGAAACATCATAAGATATCAGTAATACACGGAATGTAAACTTGGCTACACAGGAACTGAATTACAGAACAGAACAGGGTCTCAAATTTAGAAAACCAACTTATGCTTGTTTAAGGGGAAAGGTGAGTTGGGGTGCTGCATAAAACCAGAGATTGAAATGAGCACAGATAAAGTTCCTTAAGCCAAATATGGAATAGACAAGAGCTACTCCTTGCTCAACGAAATGGACTCAACACCGCATATTAAACGCCTAAGAATGTACCTGACTCTTAAGTATCTTAAAACCTATGGATTGCTATGTCTCCGAAAGAGAATCAAGCATGTGTACAGGGACGTAAACGCAGCAGTGATAGGATTGGAGAGGTTCGGTGAGCAAATGAAGACCCTTTGAAGTCATATTGCATGGTACCCATTCCACGGGTTTCAACTACCCAGGTTTAAGGTATTCTTCCTTCAGCTAAAACATGCATGTGGAACCTAGAGTATGATCAACCATGTGATCGGGAGACGTGTTCAAATATGTCTCAGTTTTCGTACCCTGGTACTCGGGTGCAACATTCCAGACGCTTTACTAACACTCTCCCGACTTGGAGAGTCAGTCCCTTTAACCTCCTGTTTGGCCCAGTTTGCAATTTCTGCGGAAGATGAACAGGAATAGCGAGAACCAATGAGAGACTAGCTGGAGGTGTCTGGACGGGCAAATTTAACTCTCATTTCCCACCAGGAAGAGGAAATAACCAAAGGCTCAGCGTGCCGTGCCGGAACCAGATTAGGGCCTGAAGCCATCCTGCGGTGTTGCGGCCAGCTCACAAGAAAGCGAGTTGAAGAAAGGAGCTCAGGGGCACTGTAATTCACAAACCTGCAGAGTTATAAATGACAACTATCGTCCAAAAATATACTGAAGTAAGGCTGCCAAGAGGACTTGAAAGCGGGGCAGAATTGCAGGAAACCGATTTCAGGAGGTAGACTGGAATTGCATCGAACGCATAGGAAAAGAGGCAGAACGTCCACAATGATGCACTTGGCCAAAAAGGGCGTATGCGTTTTTTCTTGAATATATTCAGGAAAAAACGCATACGCCCTTTTTGGCCAACCAAGCAAGCTTGCAAAGGAAATCTGCACTACAATGAAGTCTCACTTCCCCCCGGTCAAAAGGGCCATCTGAAAAAAGTGTAAAATCCAGAAAGGCAGGACAGGCCATGGAGAACTGGGAGCCTTGTTATGCTGATGGGCGGGATGTAAATTGCCAACAGACACTCGGGAGAAGTGTATGGTGTTTCCTGAAACATCTAAAAAACAAAGCAACAGAGCCTAGGGCACTTCCACTTATGGTCCTATAGCTTAGGGAAATTAAAATCAAAAAGATACAGCCACCCCAATGTTTGGGACGCCTCTGTTTACAAGAACCTCGTTTACCGTACAAGTTCAATATCACAGAAAGTGAAAAATGGATAAAGAACTTGTGGTACTTACGTCCAATGCAGTATCACTCAGCAGTGAAATCTATGTCATCAGGCCCGTAGCAGCACAATGAGTGGATTCAGGTACGATGATTCTAACTGAAATAAGTCACACAGAAAAAGAAACATCATAAGATATCAGTAATACACGGAATGTAAACTTGGCTACACAGGAACTGAATTACAGAACAGAACAGGGTCTCAAATTTAGAAAACCAACTTATGCTTGTTTAAGGGGAAAGGTGAGTTGGGGTGCTGCATAAAACCAGAGATTGAAATGAGCACAGATAAAGTTCCTTAAGCCAAATATGGAATAGACAAGAGCTACTCCTTGCTCAACGAAATGGACTCAACACCGCATATTAAACGCCTAAGAGTGTACCTGACTCTTAAGTATCTTAAAACCTATGGATTGCTATGTCTCCGAAAGAGAATCAAGCATGTGTACAGGGACATAAACGCAGCAGTGATAGGATTGGAGAGGTTCGGTGAGCAAAGGAAGACCCTTTGAAGTCATATTGCATGGTACCCATTCCACGGGTTTCAACTACCCAGGTTTAAGGTATTCTTCCTTCAGCTAAAACATGCATGTGGAACCTAGAGTATGATCAACCATGTGATCGGGAGACGTGTTCAAATATGTCTCAGTTTTCGTACCCTGGTACTCGGGTGCAACATTCCAGACGCTTTACTAACACTCTCCCGACTTGGAGAGTCAGTCCCTTTAACCTCCTGTTTGGCCCAGTTTGCAATTTCTGCGGAAGATGAACAGGAATAGCGAGAACCAATGAGAGACTAGCTGGAGGTGTCTGGACGGGCAAATTTAACTCTCATTTCCCACCAGGAAGAGGAAATAACCAAAGGCTCAGCGTGCCGTGCCGGAACCAGATTAGGGCCTGAAGCCATCCTGCGGTGTTGCGGCCAGCTCACAAGAAAACGAGTTGAAGAAAGGAGCTCAGGGGCACTGTAATTCACAAACCTGCAGAGTTATAAATGACAACTATCGTCCAAAAATATACTGAAGTAAGGCTGCCAAGAGGACTTGAAAGCGGGGCAGAATTGCAGGAAACCGATTTCAGGAGGTAGACTGGAATTGCATCGAAAGCATAGGAAAAGAGGCAGAACGTCCACAATGATGCACTTGGCCAAAAAGGGCGTATGCGTTTTTTCCTGAATATATTCAGGAAAAAACGCATACGCCCTTTTTGGCCAACCAAGCAAGCTTGCAAAGGAAATCTGCACTACAATGAAGTCTCACTTCCCCCCGGTCAAAAGGGCCATCTGAAAAAAGTGTAAAATCCAGAAAGGCAGGACAGGCCATGGAGAACTGGGAGCCTTGTTATGCTGATGGGCGGGATGTAAATTGCCAACAGACACTCGGGAGAAGTGTATGGTGTTTCCTGAAACATCTAAAAAACAAAGCAACAGAGCCTAGGGCACTTCCACTTATGGTCCTATAGCTTAGGGAAATTAAAATCAAAAAGATACAGCCACCCCAATGTTTGGGACGCCTCTGTTTACAAGAACCTCGTTTACCGTACAAGTTCAATATCACAGAAAGTGAAAAATGGATAAAGAACTTGTGGTACTTACGTACAATGCAGTATCACTCAGCAGTGAAATCTATGTCATCAGGCCCGTAGCAGCACAATGAGTGGATTCAGGTACGATGATTCTAACTGAAATAAGTCACACAGAAAAAGAAACATCATAAGATATCAGTAATACACGGAATGTAAACTTGGCTACACAGGAACTGAATTACAGAACAGAACAGGGTCTCAAATTTAGAAAACCAACTTATGCTTGTTTAAGGGGAAAGGTGAGTTGGGGTGCTGCATAAAACCAGAGATTGAAATGAGCACAGATAAAGTTCCTTAAGCCAAATATGGAATAGACAAGAGCTACTCCTTGCTCAACGAAATGGACTCAACACCGCATATTAAACGCCTAAGAGTGTACCTGACTCTTAAGTATCTTAAAACCTATGGATTGCTATGTCTCCGAAAGAGAATCAAGCATGTGTACAGGGACGTAAACGCAGCAGTGATAGGATTGGAGAGGTTCGGTGAGCAAATGAAGACCCTTTGAAGTCATATTGCATGGTACCCATTCCACGGGTTTCAACTACCCAGGTTTAAGGTATTCTTCCTTCAGCTAAAACATGCATGTGGAACCTAGAGTATGATCAACCATGTGATCGGGAGACGTGTTCAAATATGTCTCAGTTTTCGTACCCTGGTACTCGGGTGCAACATTCCAGACGCTTTACTAACACTCTCCCGACTTGGAGAGTCAGTCCCTTTAACCTCCTGTTTGGCCCAGTTTGCAATTTCTGCGGAAGATGAACAGGAATAGCGAGAACCAATGAGAGACTAGCTGGAGGTGTCTGGACGGGCAAATTTAACTCTCATTTCCCACCAGGAAGAGGAAATAACCAAAGGCTCAGCGTGCCGTGCCGGAACCAGATTAGGGCCTGAAGCCATCCTGCGGTGTTGCGGCCAGCTCACAAGAAAGCGAGTTGAAGAAAGGAGCTCAGGGGCACTGTAATTCACAAACCTGCAGAGTTATAAATGACAACTATCGTCCAAAAATATACTGAAGTAAGGCTGCCAAGAGGACTTGAAAGCGGGGCAGAATTGCAGGAAACCGATTTCAGGAGGTAGACTGGAATTGCATCGAAAGCATAGGAAAAGAGGCAGAACGTCCACAATGATGCACTTGGCCAAAAAGGGCGTATGCGTTTTTTCCTGAATATATTCAGGAAAAAACGCATACGCCCTTTTTGGCCAACCAAGCAAGCTTGCAAAGGAAATCTGCACTACAATGAAGTCTCACTTCCCCCCGGTCAAAAGGGCCATCTGAAAAAAGTGTAAAATCCAGAAAGGCAGGACAGGCCATGGAGAACTGGGAGCCTTGTTATGCTGATGGGCGGGATGTAAATTGCCAACAGACACTCGGGAGAAGTGTATGGTGTTTCCTGAAACATCTAAAAAACAAAGCAACAGAGCCTAGGGCACTTCCACTTATGGTCCTATAGCTTAGGGAAATTAAAATCAAAAAGATACAGCCACCCCAATGTTTGGGACGCCTCTGTTTACAAGAACCTCGTTTACCGTACAAGTTCAATATCACAGAAAGTGAAAAATGGATAAAGAACTTGTGGTACTTATGTACAATGCAGTATCACTCAGCAGTGAAATCTATGTCATCAGGCCCGTAGCAGCACAATGAGTGGATTCAGGTACGATGATTCTAACTGAAATAAGTCACACAGAAAAAGAAACATCATAAGATATCAGTAATACACGGAATGTAAACTTGGCTACACAGGAACTGAATTACAGAACAGAACAGGGTCTCAAATTTAGAAAACCAACTTATGCTTGTTTAAGGGGAAAGGTGAGTTGGGGTGCTGCATAAAACCAGAGATTGAAATGAGCACAGATAAAGTTCCTTAAGCCAAATATGGAATAGACAAGAGCTACTCCTTGCTCAACGAAATGGACTCAACACCGCATATTAAACGCCTAAGAGTGTACCTGACTCTTAAGTATCTTAAAACCTATGGATTGCTATGTCTCCGAAAGAGAATCAAGCATGTGTACAGGGACATAAACGCAGCAGTGATAGGATTGGAGAGGTTCGGTGAGCAAAGGAAGACCCTTTGAAGTCATATTGCATGGTACCCATTCCACGGGTTTCAACTACCCAGGTTTAAGGTATTCTTCCTTCAGCTAAAACATGCATGTGGAACCTAGAGTATGATCAACCATGTGATCGGGAGACGTGTTCAAATATGTCTCAGTTTTCGTACCCTGGTACTCGGGTGCAACATTCCAGACGCTTTACTAACACTCTCCCGACTTGGAGAGTCAGTCCCTTTAACCTCCTGTTTGGCCCAGTTTGCAATTTCTGCGGAAGATGAACAGGAATAGCGAGAACCAATGAGAGACTAGCTGGAGGTGTCTGGACGGGCAAATTTAACTCTCATTTCCCACCAGGAAGAGGAAATAACCAAAGGCTCAGCGTGCCGTGCCGGAACCAGATTAGGGCCTGAAGCCATCCTGCGGTGTTGCGGCCAGCTCACAAGAAAGCGAGTTGAAGAAAGGAGCTCAGGGGCACTGTAATTCACAAACCTGCAGAGTTATAAATGACAACTATCGTCCAAAAATATACTGAAGTAAGGCTGCCAAGAGGACTTGAAAGCGGGGCAGAATTGCAGGAAACCGATTTCAGGAGGTAGACTGGAATTGCATTGAAAGCATAGGAAAAGAGGCAGAACGTCCACAATGATGCACTTGGCCAAAAAGGGCGTATGCGTTTTTTCCTGAATATATTCAGGAAAAAACGCATACGCCCTTTTTGGCCAACCAAGCAAGCTTGCAAAGGAAATCTGCACTACAATGAAGTCTCACTTCCCCCCGGTCAAAAGGGCCATCTGAAAAAAGTGTAAAATCCAGAAAGGCAGGACAGGCCATGGAGAACTGGGAGCCTTGTTATGCTGATGGGCGGGATGTAAATTGCCAACAGACACTCGGGAGAAGTGTATGGTGTTTCCTGAAACGTCTAAAAAACAAAGCAACAGAGCCTAGGGCACTTCCACTTATGGTCCTATAGCTTTGGGAAATTAAAATCAAAAAGATACAGCCACCCCAATGTTTGGGACGCCTCTGTTTACAAGAACCTCGTTTACCGTACAAGTTCAATATCACAGAAAGTGAAAAATGGATAAAGAACTTGTGGTACTTACGTACAATGCAGTATCACTCAGCAGTGAAATCTATGTCATCAGGCCCGTAGCAGCACAATGAGTGGATTCAGGTACGATGATTCTAACTGAAATAAGTCACACAGAAAAAGAAACATCATAAGATATCAGTAATACACGGAATGTAAACTTGGCTACACAGGAACTGAATTACAGAACAGAACAGGGACTCAAATTTAGAAAACCAACTTATGCTTGTTTAAGGGTAAAGGTGAGTTGGGGTGCTGCATAAAACCAGAGATTGAAATGAGCACAGATAAAGTTCCTTAAGCCAAATATGGAATAGACAAGAGCTACTCCTTGCTCAACGAAATGGACTCAACACCGCATATTAAACGCCTAAGAATGTACCTGACTCCTAAGTATCTTAAAACCTATGGATTGCTATGTCTCCGAAAGAGAATCAAGCATGTGTACAGGGACATAAACGCAGCAGTGATAGGATTGGAGAGGTTCGGTGAGCAAATGAAGACCCTTTGAAGTCATATTGCATGGTACCCATTCCACGGGTTTCAACTACCCAGGTTTAAGGTATTCTTCCTTCAGCTAAAACATGCATGTGGAACCTAGAGTATGATCAACCATGTGATCGGGAGACGTGTTCAAATATGTCTCAGTTTTCGTACCCTGGTACTCGGGTGCAACATTCCAGACGCTTTACTAACACTCTCCCGACTTGGAGAGTCAGTCCCTTTAACCTCCTGTTTGGCCCAGTTTGCAATTTCTGCGGAAGATGAACAGGAATAGCGAGAACCAATGAGAGACTAGCTGGAGGTGTCTGGACGGGCAAATTTAACTCTCATTTCCCACCAGGAAGAGGAAATAACCAAAGGCTCAGCGTGCCGTGCCGGAACCAGATTAGGGCCTGAAGCCATCCTGCGGTGTTGCGGCCAGCTCACAAGAAAGCGAGTTGAAGAAAGGAGCTCAGGGGCACTGTAATTCACAAACCTGCAGAGTTATAAATGACAACTATCGTCCAAAAATATACTGAAGTAAGGCTGCCAAGAGGACTTGAAAGCGGGGCAGAATTGCAGGAAACCGATTTCAGGAGGTAGACTGGAATTGCATCGAAAGCATAGGAAAAGAGGCAGAACGTCCACAATGATGCACTTGGCCAAAAAGGGCGTATGCGTTTTTTCCTGAATATATTCAGGAAAAAACGCATACGCCCTTTTTGGCCAACCAAGCAAGCTTGCAAAGGAAATCTGCACTACAATGAAGTCTCACTTCCCCCCGGTCAAAAGGGCCATCTGAAAAAAGTGTAAAATCCAGAAAGGCAGGACAGGCCATGGA
Organism: Globicephala melas; assembly: GCF_963455315.2. Classification (NCBI taxonomy): domain Eukaryota; kingdom Metazoa; phylum Chordata; class Mammalia; order Artiodactyla; family Delphinidae; genus Globicephala; species Globicephala melas. The sequence goes on from NW_027207221.1 coordinate 33,003, forward strand.
GAACTGGGAGCCTTGTTATGCTGATGGGCGGGATGTAAATTGCCAACAGACACTCGGGAGAAGTGTATGGTGTTTCCTGAAACGTCTAAAAAACAAAGCAACAGAGCCTAGGGCACTTCCACTTATGGTCCTATAGCTTTGGGAAATTAAAATCAAAAAGATACAGCCACCCCAATGTTTGGGACGCCTCTGTTTACAAGAACCTCGTTTACCGTACAAGTTCAATATCACAGAAAGTGAAAAATGGATAAAGAACTTGTGGTACTTACGTACAATGCAGTATCACTCAGCAGTGAAATCTATGTCATCAGGCCCGTAGCAGCACAATGAGTGGATTCAGGTACGATGATTCTAACTGAAATAAGTCACACAGAAAAAGAAACATCATAAGATATCAGTAATACACGGAATGTAAACTTGGCTACACAGGAACTGAATTACAGAACAGAACAGGGTCTCAAATTTAGAAAACCAACTTATGCTTGTTTAAGGGTAAAGGTGAGTTGGGGTGCTGCATAAAACCAGAGATTGAAATGAGCACAGATAAAGTTCCTTAAGCCAAATATGGAATAGACAAGAGCTACTCCTTGCTCAACGAAATGGACTCAACACCGCATATTAAACGCCTAAGAATGTACCTGACTCTTAAGTATCTTAAAACCTATGGATTGCTATGTCTCCGAAAGAGAATCAAGCATGTGTACAGGGACATAAACGCAGCAGTGATAGGATTGGAGAGGTTCGGTGAGCAAATGAAGACCCTTTGAAGTCATATTGCATGGTACCCATTACACGGGTTTCAACTACCCAGGTTTAAGGTATTCTTCCTTCAGCTAAAACATGCATGTGGAACCTAGAGTATGATCAACCATGTGATCGGGAGACGTGTTCAAATATGTCTCAGTTTTCGTACCCTGGTACTCGGGTGCAACATTCCAGACGCTTTACTAACACTCTCCCGACTTGGAGAGTCAGTCCCTTTAACCTCCTGTTTGGCCCAGTTTGCAATTTCTGCGGAAGATGAACAGGAATAGCGAGAACCAATGAGAGACTAGCTGGAGGTGTCTGGACGGGCAAATTTAACTCTCATTTCCCACCAGGAAGAGGAAATAACCAAAGGCTCAGCGTGCCGTGCCGGAACCAGATTAGGGCCTGAAGCCATCCTGCGGTGTTGCGGCCAGCTCACAAGAAAACGAGTTGAAGAAAGGAGCTCAGGGGCACTGTAATTCACAAACCTGCAGAGTTATAAATGACAACTATCGTCCAAAAATATACTGAAGTAAGGCTGCCAAGAGGACTTGAAAGCGGGGCAGAATTGCAGGAAACCGATTTCAGGAGGTAGACTGGAATTGCATCGAAAGCATAGGAAAAGAGGCAGAACGTCCACAATGATGCACTTGGCCAAAAAGGGCGTATGCGTTTTTTCCTGAATATATTCAGGAAAAAACGCATACGCCCTTTTTGGCCAACCAAGCAAGCTTGCAAAGGAAATCTGCACTACAATGAAGTCTCACTTCCCCCCGGTCAAAAGGGCCATCTGAAAAAAGTGTAAAATCCAGAAAGGCAGGACAGGCCATGGAGAACTGGGAGCCTTGTTATGCTGATGGGCGGGATGTAAATTGCCAACAGACACTCGGGAGAAGTGTATGGTGTTTCCTGAAACGTCTAAAAAACAAAGCAACAGAGCCTAGGGCACTTCCACTTATGGTCCTATAGCTTTGGGAAATTAAAATCAAAAAGATACAGCCACCCCAATGTTTGGGACGCCTCTGTTTACAAGAACCTCGTTTACCGTACAAGTTCAATATCACAGAAAGTGAAAAATGGATAAAGAACTTGTGGTACTTACGTACAATGCAGTATCACTCAGCAGTGAAATCTATGTCATCAGGCCCGTAGCAGCACAATGAGTGGATTCAGGTACGATGATTCTAACTGAAATAAGTCACACAGAAAAAGAAACATCATAAGATATCAGTAATACACGGAATGTAAACTTGGCTACACAGGAACTGAATTACAGAACAGAACAGGGTCTCAAATTTAGAAAACCAACTTATGCTTGTTTAAGGGTAAAGGTGAGTTGGGGTGCTGCATAAAACCAGAGATTGAAATGAGCACAGATAAAGTTCCTTAAGCCAAATATGGAATAGACAAGAGCTACTCCTTGCTCAACGAAATGGACTCAACACCGCATATTAAACGCCTAAGAATGTACCTGACTCTTAAGTATCTTAAAACCTATGGATTGCTATGTCTCCGAAAGAGAATCAAGCATGTGTACAGGGACATAAACGCAGCAGTGATAGGATTGGAGAGGTTCGGTGAGCAAATGAAGACCCTTTGAAGTCATATTGCATGGTACCCATTACACGGGTTTCAACTACCCAGGTTTAAGGTATTCTTCCTTCAGCTAAAACATGCATGTGGAACCTAGAGTATGATCAACCATGTGATCGGGAGACGTGTTCAAATATGTCTCAGTTTTCGTACCCTGGTACTCGGGTGCAACATTCCAGACGCTTTACTAACACTCTCCCGACTTGGAGAGTCAGTCCCTTTAACCTCCTGTTTGGCCCAGTTTGCAATTTCTGCGGAAGATGAACAGGAATAGCGAGAACCAATGAGAGACTAGCTGGAGGTGTCTGGACGGGCAAATTTAACTCTCATTTCCCACCAGGAAGAGGAAATAACCAAAGGCTCAGCGTGCCGTGCCGGAACCAGATTAGGGCCTGAAGCCATCCTGCGGTGTTGCGGCCAGCTCACAAGAAAACGAGTTGAAGAAAGGAGCTCAGGGGCACTGTAATTCACAAACCTGCAGAGTTATAAATGACAACTATCGTCCAAAAATATACTGAAGTAAGGCTGCCAAGAGGACTTGAAAGCGGGGCAGAATTGCAGGAAACCGATTTCAGGAGGTAGACTGGAATTGCATTGAAAGCATAGGAAAAGAGGCAGAACGTCCACAATGATGCACTTGGCCAAAAAGGGCGTATGCGTTTTTTCCTGAATATATTCAGGAAAAAACGCATACGCCCTTTTTGGCCAACCAAGCAAGCTTGCAAAGGAAATCTGCACTACAATGAAGTCTCACTTCCCCCCGGTCAAAAGGGCCATCTGAAAAAAGTGTAAAATCCAGAAAGGCAGGACAGGCCATGGAGAACTGGGAGCCTTGTTATACTGATGGGCGGGATGTACATTGCCAACAGACACTCGGGAGAAGTGTATGGTGTTTCCTGAAACGTCTAAAAAACAAAGCAACAGAGCCTAGGGCACTTCCACTTATGGTCCTATAGCTTAGGGAAATTAAAATCAAAAAGATACAGCCACCCCAATGTTTGGGACGCCTCTGTTTACAAGAACCTCGTTTACCGTACAAGTTCAATATCACAGAAAGTGAAAAATGGATAAAGAACTTGTGGTACTTACGTACAATGCAGTATCACTCAGCAGTGAAATCTATGTCATCAGGCCCGTAGCAGCACAATGAGTGGATTCAGGTACGATGATTCTAACTGAAATAAGTCACACAGAAAAAGAAACATCATAAGATATCAGTAATACACGGAATGTAAACTTGGCTACACAGGAACTGAATTACAGAACAGAACAGGGTCTCAAATTTAGAAAACCAACTTATGCTTGTTTAAGGGTAAAGGTGAGTTGGGGTGCTGCATAAAACCAGAGATTGAAATGAGCACAGATAAAGTTCCTTAAGCCAAATATGGAATAGACAAGAGCTACTCCTTGCTCAACGAAATGGACTCAACACCGCATATTAAACGCCTAAGAATGTACCTGACTCTTAAGTATCTTAAAACCTATGGATTGCTATGTCTCCGAAAGAGAATCAAGCATGTGTACAGGGACATAAACGCAGCAGTGATAGGATTGGAGAGGTTCGGTGAGCAAATGAAGACCCTTTGAAGTCATATTGCATGGTACCCATTCCACGGGTTTCAACTACCCAGGTTTAAGGTATTCTTCCTTCAGCTAAAACATGCATGTGGAACCTAGAGTATGATCAACCATGTGATCGGGAGACGTGTTCAAATATGTCTCAGTTTTCGTACCCTGGTACTCGGGTGCAACATTCCAGACGCTTTACTAACACTCTCCCGACTTGGAGAGTCAGTCCCTTTAACCTCCTGTTTGGCCCAGTTTGCAATTTCTGCGGAAGATGAACAGGAATAGCGAGAACCAATGAGAGACTAGCTGGAGGTGTCTGGACGGGCAAATTTAACTCTCATTTCCCACCAGGAAGAGGAAATAACCAAAGGATAAGCGTGCCGTGCTGGAACCAGATTAGGGCCTGAAGCCATCCTGCGGTGTTGCGGCCAGCTCACAAGAAAGCGAGTTGAAGAAAGGAGCTCAGGGGCACTGTTATTCACAAACCTGCAGAGTTATAAATGACAACTATCGTCCAAAAATATACTGAAGTAAGGCTGCCAAGAGGACTTGAAAGCGGGGCAGAATTGCAGGAAACCGATTTCAGGAGGTAGACTGGAATTGCATTGAAAGCATAGGAAAAGAGGCAGAACGTCCACAATGATGCACTTGGCCAAAAAGGGCGTATGCGTTTTTTCCTGAATATATTCAGGAAAAAACGCATACGCCCTTTTTGGCCAACCAAGCAAGCTTGCAAAGGAAATCTGCACTACAATGAAGTCTCACTTCCCCCCGGTCAAAAGGGCCATCTGAAAAAAGTGTAAAATCCAGAAAGGCAGGACAGGCCATGGAGAACTGGGAGCCTTGTTATGCTGATGGGCGGGATGTACATTGCCAACAGACACTCGGGAGAAGTGTATGGTGTTTCCTGAAACGTCTAAAAAACAAAGCAACAGAGCCTAGGGCACTTCCACTTATGGTCCTATAGCTTAGGGAAATTAAAATCAAAAAGATACAGCCACCCCAATGTTTGGGACGCCTCTGTTTACAAGAACCTCGTTTACCGTACAAGTTCAATATCACAGAAAGTGAAAAATGGATAAAGAACTTGTGGTACTTACGTACAATGCAGTATCACTCAGCAGTGAAATCTATGTCATCAGGCCCGTAGCAGCACAATGAGTGGATTCAGGTACGATGATTCTAACTGAAATAAGTCACACAGAAAAAGAAACATCATAAGATATCAGTAATACACGGAATGTAAACTTGGCTACACAGGAACTGAATTACAGAACAGAACAGGGTCTCAAATTTAGAAAACCAACTTATGCTTGTTTAAGGGTAAAGGTGAGTTGGGGTGCTGCATAAAACCAGAGATTGAAATGAGCACAGATAAAGTTCCTTAAGCCAAATATGGAATAGACAAGAGCTACTCCTTGCTCAACGAAATGGACTCAACACCGCATATTAAACGCCTAAGAATGTACCTGACTCTTAAGTATCTTAAAACCTATGGATTGCTATGTCTCCGAAAGAGAATCAAGCATGTGTACAGGGACATAAACGCAGCAGTGATAGGATTGGAGAGGTTCGGTGAGCAAATGAAGACCCTTTGAAGTCATATTGCATGGTACCCATTACACGGGTTTCAACTACCCAGGTTTAAGGTATTCTTCCTTCAGCTAAAACATGCATGTGGAACCTAGAGTATGATCAACCATGTGATCGGGAGACGTGTTCAAATATGTCTCAGTTTTCGTACCCTGGTACTCGGGTGCAACATTCCAGACGCTTTACTAACACTCTCCCGACTTGGAGAGTCAGTCCCTTTAACCTCCTGTTTGGCCCAGTTTGCAATTTCTGCGGAAGATGAACAGGAATAGCGAGAACCAATGAGAGACTAGCTGGAGGTGTCTGGACGGGCAAATTTAACTCTCATTTCCCACCAGGAAGAGGAAATAACCAAAGGCTCAGCGTGCCGTGCCGGAACCAGATTAGGGCCTGAAGCCATCCTGCGGTGTTGCGGCCAGCTCACAAGAAAGCGAGTTGAAGAAAGGAGCTCAGGGGCACTGTAATTCACAAACCTGCAGAGTTATAAATGACAACTATCGTCCAAAAATATACTGAAGTAAGGCTGCCAAGAGGACTTGAAAGCGGGGCAGAATTGCAGGAAACCGATTTCAGGAGGTAGACTGGAATTGCATTGAAAGCATAGGAAAAGAGGCAGAACGTCCACAATGATGCACTTGGCCAAAAAGGGCGTATGCGTTTTTTCCTGAATATATTCAGGAAAAAACGCATACGCCCTTTTTGGCCAACCAAGCAAGCTTGCAAAGGAAATCTGCACTACAATGAAGTCTCACTTCCCCCCGGTCAAAAGGGCATTCTGAAAAAAGTGTAAAATCCAGAAAGGCAGGACAGGCCATGGAGAACTGGGAGCCTTGTTATGCTGATGGGCGGGATGTAAATTGCCAACAGACACTCGGGAGAAGTGTATGGTGTTTCCTGAAACGTCTAAAAAACAAAGCAACAGAGCCTAGGGCACTTCCACTTATGGTCCTATAGCTTAGGGAAATTAAAATCAAAAAGATACAGCCACCCCAATGTTTGGGACGACTCTGTTTACAAGAACCTCGTTTACCGTACAAGTTCAATATCACAGAAAGTGAAAAATGGATAAAGAACTTGTGGTACTTACGTACAATGCAGTATCACTCAGCAGTGAAATCTATGTCATCAGGCCCGTAGCAGCACAATGAGTGGATTCAGGTACGATGATTCTAACTGAAATAAGTCACACAGAAAAAGAAACATCATAAGATATCAGTAATACACGGAATGTAAACTTGGCTACACAGGAACTGAATTACAGAACAGAACAGGGACTCAAATTTAGAAAACCAACTTATGCTTGTTTAAGGGTAAAGGTGAGTTGGGGTGCTGCATAAAACCAGAGATTGAAATGAGCACAGATAAAGTTCCTTAAGCCAAATATGGAATAGACAAGAGCTACTCCTTGCTCAACGAAATGGACTCAACACCGCATATTAAACGCCTAAGATTGTACCTGACTCTTAAGTATCTTAAAACCTATGGATTGCTATGTCTCCGAAAGAGAATCAAGCATGTGTACAGGGACATAAACGCAGCAGTGATAGGATTGGAGAGGTTCGGTGAGCAAATGAAGACCCTTTGAAGTCATATTGCATGGTACCCATTACACGGGTCTCAACTCTCCAGGTTTAAGGTATTCTTCCTTCAGCTAAAACATGCATGTGGAACCTAGAGTATGATCAACCATGTGATCGGGAGACGTTTTCAAATATGTCTCAGTTTTCGTACCCTGGTACTCGGGTGCAACATTCCAGACGCTTTACTAACACTCTCCCGACTTGGAGAGTCAGTCCCTTTAACCTCCTGTTTGGCCCAGTTTGCAATTTCTGCGGAAGATGAACAGGAATAGCGAGAACCAATGAGAGACTAGCTGGAGGTGTCTGGACGGGCAAATTTAACTCTCATTTCCCACCAGGAAGAGGAAATAAACAAAGGCTCAGCGCGCCGTGCCGGAACCAGATTAGGGCCTGAAGCCATCCTGCGGTGTTGCGGCCAGCTCACAAGAAAGCGAGTTGAAGAAAGGAGCTCAGGGGCACTGTAATTCACAAACCTGCAGAGTTATAAATGACAACTATCGTCCAAAAATATACTGAAGTAAGGCTGCCAAGAGGACTTGAAAGCGGGGCAGAATTGCAGGAAACCGATTTCAGGAGGTAGACTGGAATTGCATTGAAAGCATAGGAAAAGAGGCAGAACGTCCACAATGATGCACTTGGCCAAAAAGGGCGTATGCGTTTTTTCCTGAATATATTCAGGAAAAAACGCATACGCCCTTTTTGGCCAACCAAGCAAGCTTGCAAAGGAAATCTGCACTACAATGAAGTCTCACTTCCCCCCGGTCAAAAGGGCATTCTGAAAAAAGTGTAAAATCCAGAAAGGCAGGACAGGCCATGGAGAACTGGGAGCCTTGTTATGCTGATGGGCGGGATGTAAATTGCCAACAGACACTCGGGAGAAGTGTATGGTGTTTCCTGAAACGTCTAAAAAACAAAGCAACAGAGCCTAGGGCACTTCCACTTATGGTCCTATAGCTTAGGGAAATTAAAATCAAAAAGATACAGCCACCCCAATGTTTGGGACGACTCTGTTTACAAGAACCTCGTTTACCGTACAAGTTCAATATCACAGAAAGTGAAAAATGGATAAAGAACTTGTGGTACTTACGTACAATGCAGTATCACTCAGCAGTGAAATCTATGTCATCAGGCCCGTAGCAGCACAATGAGTGGATTCAGGTACGATGATTCTAACTGAAATAAGTCACACAGAAAAAGAAACATCATAAGATATCAGTAATACACGGAATGTAAACTTGGCTACACAGGAACTGAATTACAGAACAGAACAGGGACTCAAATTTAGAAAACCAACTTATGCTTGTTTAAGGGTAAAGGTGAGTTGGGGTGCTGCATAAAACCAGAGATTGAAATGAGCACAGATAAAGTTCCTTAAGCCAAATATGGAATAGACAAAGCTACTCCTTGCTCAACGAAATGGACTCAACACCGCATATTAAACGCCTAAGAATGTACCTGACTCTTAAGTATCTTAAAACCTATGGATTGCTATGTCTCCGAAAGAGAATCAAGCATGTGTACAGGGACATAAACGCAGCAGTGATAGGATTGGAGAGGTTCGGTGAGCAAATGAAGACCCTTTGAAGTCATATTGCATGGTACCCATTCCACGGGTTTCAACTACCCAGGTTTAAGGTATTCTTCCTTCAGCTAAAACATGCATGTGGAACCTAGAGTATGATCAACCATGTGATCGGGAGACGTGTTCAAATATGTCTCAGTTTTCGTACCCTGGTACTCGGGTGCAACATTCCAGACGCTTTACTAACACTCTCCCGACTTGGAGAGTCAGTCCCTTTAACCTCCTGTTTGGCCCAGTTTGCAATTTCTGCGGAAGATGAACAGGAATAGCGAGAACCAATGAGAGACTAGCTGGAGGTGTCTGGACGGGCAAATTTAACTCTCATTTCCCACCAGGAAGAGGAAATAACCAAAGGCTCAGCGTGCCGTGCCGGAACCAGATTAGGGCCTGAAGCCATCCTGCGGTGTTGCGGCCAGCTCACAAGAAAGCGAGTTGAAGAAAGGAGCTCAGGGGCACTGTAATTCACAAACCTGCAGAGTTATAAATGACAACTATCGTCCAAAAATATACTGAAGTAAGGCTGCCAAGAGGACTTGAAAGCGGGGCAGAATTGCAGGAAACCGATTTCAGGAGGTAGACTGGAATTGCATTGAAAGCATAGGAAAAGAGGCAGAACGTCCACAATGATGCACTTGGCCAAAAAGGGCGTATGCGTTTTTTCCTGAATATATTCAGGAAAAAACGCATACGCCCTTTTTGGCCAACCAAGCAAGCTTGCAAAGGAAATCTGCACTACAATGAAGTCTCACTTCCCCCCGGTCAAAAGGGCCATCTGAAAAAAGTGTAAAATCCAGAAAGGCAGGACAGGCCATGGAGAACTGGGAGCCTTGTTATGCTGATGGGCGGGATGTAAATTGCCAACAGACACTCGGGAGAAGTGTATGGTGTTTCCTGAAACGTCTAAAAAACAAAGCAACAGAGCCTAGGGCACTTCCACTTATGGTCCTATAGCTTAGGGAAATTAAAATCCAAAAGATACAGCCACCCCAATGTTTGGGACGCCTCTGTTTACAAGAACCTGGTTTACCGTACAAGTTCAATATCACAGAAAGTGAAAAATGGATAAAGAACTTGTGGTACTTACGTACAATGCAGTATCACTCAGCAGTGAAATCTATGTCATCAGGCCCGTAGCAGCACAATGAGTGGATTCAGGTACGATGATTCTAACTGAAATAAGTCACACAGAAAAAGAAACATCATAAGATATCAGTAATACACGGAATGTAAACTTGGCTACACAGGAACTGAATTACAGAACAGAACAGGGTCTCAAATTTAGAAAACCAACTTATGCTTGTTTAAGGGTAAAGGTGAGTTGGGGTGCTGCATAAAACCAGAGATTGAAATGAGCACAGATAAAGTTCCTTAAGCCAAATATGGAATAGACAAGAGCTACTCCTTGCTCAACGAAATGGACTCAACACCGCATATTAAACGCCTAAGAATGTACCTGACTCTTAAGTATCTTAAAACCTATGGATTGCTATGTCTCCGAAAGAGAATCAAGCATGTGTACAGGGACATAAACGCAGCAGTGATAGGATTGGAGAGGTTCGGTGAGCAAATGAAGACCCTTTGAAGTCATATTGCATGGTACCCATTCCACGGGTTTCAACTACCCAGGTTTAAGGTATTCTTCCTTCAGCTAAAACATGCATGTGGAACCTAGAGTATGATCACCCATGTGATCGGGAGACGTGTTCAAATATGTCTCAGTTTTCGTACCCTGGTACTCGGGTGCAACATTCCAGACGCTTTACTAACACTCTCCCGACTTGGAGAGTCAGTCCCTTTAACCTCCTGTTTGGCCCAGTTTGCAATTTCTGCGGAAGATGAACAGGAATAGCGAGAACCAATGAGAGACTAGCTGGAGGTGTCTGGACGGGCAAATTTAACTCTCATTTCCCACCAGGAAGAGGAAATAACCAAAGGCTCAGCGTGCCGTGCCGGAACCAGATTAGGGCCTGAAGCCATCCTGCGGTGTTGCGGCCAGCTCACAAGAAAGCGAGTTGAAGAAAGGAGCTCAGGGGCACTGTAATTCACAAACCTGCAGAGTTATAAATGACAACTATCGTCCAAAAATATACTGAAGTAAGGCTGCCAAGAGGACTTGAAAGCGGGGCAGAATTGCAGGAAACCGATTTCAGGAGGTAGACTGGAATTGCATTGAAAGCATAGGAAAAGAGGCAGAACGTCCACAATGATGCACTTGGCCAAAAAGGGCGTATGCGTTTTTTCCTGAATATATTCAGGAAAAAACGCATACGCCCTTTTTGGCCAACCAAGCAAGCTTGCAAAGGAAATCTGCACTACAATGAAGTCTCACTTCCCCCCGGTCAAAAGGGCCATCTGAAAAAAGTGTAAAATCCAGAAAGGCAGGACAGGCCATGGAGAACTGGGAGCCTTGTTATGCTGATGGGCGGGATGTAAATTGCCAACAGACACTCGGGAGAAGTGTATGGTGTTTCCTGAAACGTCTAAAAAACAAAGCAACAGAGCCTAGGGCACTTCCACTTATGGTCCTATAGCTTAGGGAAATTAAAATCCAAAAGATACAGCCACCCCAATGTTTGGGACGCCTCTGTTTACAAGAACCTGGTTTACCGTACAAGTTCAATATCACAGAAAGTGAAAAATGGATAAAGAACTTGTGGTACTTACGTACAATGCAGTATCACTCAGCAGTGAAATCTATGTCATCAGGCCCGTAGCAGCACAATGAGTGGATTCAGGTACGATGATTCTAACTGAAATAAGTCACACAGAAAAAGAAACATCATAAGATATCAGTAATACACGGAATGTAAACTTGGCTACACAGGAACTGAATTACAGAACAGAACAGGGTCTCAAATTTAGAAAACCAACTTATGCTTGTTTAAGGGTAAAGGTGAGTTGGGGTGCTGCATAAAACCAGAGATTGAAATGAGCACAGATAAAGTTCCTTAAGCCAAATATGGAATAGACAAGAGCTACTCCTTGCTCAACGAAATGGACTCAACACCGCATATTAAACGCCTAAGAATGTACCTGACTCTTAAGTATCTTAAAACCTATGGATTGCTATGTCTCCGAAAGAGAATCAAGCATGTGTACAGGGACATAAACGCAGCAGTGATAGGATTGGAGAGGTTCGGTGAGCAAATGAAGACCCTTTGAAGTCATATTGCATGGTACCCATTCCACGGGTTTCAACTACCCAGGTTTAAGGTATTCTTCCTTCAGCTAAAACATGCATGTGGAACCTAGAGTATGATCACCCATGTGATCGGGAGACGTGTTCAAATATGTCTCAGTTTTCGTACCCTGGTACTCGGGTGCAACATTCCAGACGCTTTACTAACACTCTCCCGACTTGGAGAGTCAGTCCCTTTAACCTCCTGTTTGGCCCAGTTTGCAATTTCTGCGGAAGATGAACAGGAATAGCGAGAACCAATGAGAGACTAGCTGGAGGTGTCTGGACGGGCAAATTTAACTCTCATTTCCCACCAGGAAGAGGAAATAACCAAAGGCTCAGCGTGCCGTGCCGGAACCAGATTAGGGCCTGAAGCCATCCTGCGGTGTTGCGGCCAGCTCACAAGAAAGCGAGTTGAAGAAAGGAGCTCAGGGGCACTGTAATTCACAAACCTGCAGAGTTATAAATGACAACTATCGTCCAAAAATATACTGAAGTAAGGCTGCCAAGAGGACTTGAAAGCGGGGCAGAATTGCAGGAAACCGATTTCAGGAGGTAGACTGGAATTGCATTGAAAGCATAGGAAAAGAGGCAGAACGTCCACAATGATGCACTTGGCCAAAAAGGGCGTATGCGTTTTTTCCTGAATATATTCAGGAAAAAACGCATACGCCCTTTTTGGCCAACCAAGCAAGCTTGCAAAGGAAATCTGCACTACAATGAAGTCTCACTTCCCCCCGGTCAAAAGGGCCATCTGAAAAAAGTGTAAAATCCAGAAAGGCAGGACAGGCCATGGAGAACTGGGAGCCTTGTTATGCTGATGGGCGGGATGTAAATTGCCAACAGACACTCGGGAGAAGTGTATGGTGTTTCCTGAAACGTCTAAAAAACAAAGCAACAGAGCCTAGGGCACTTCCACTTATGGTCCTATAGCTTAGGGAAATTAAAATCAAAAAGATACAGCCACCCCAATGTTTGGGACGCCTCTGTTTACAAGAACCTGGTTTACCGTACAAGTTCAATATCACAGAAAGTGAAAAATGGATAAAGAACTTGTGGTACTTACGTACAATGCAGTATCACTCAGCAGTGAAATCTATGTCATCAGGCCCGTAGCAGCACAATGAGTGGATTCAGGTACGATGACTCTAACTGAAATAAGTCACACAGAAAAAGAAACATCATAAGATATCAGTAATACACGGAATGTAAACTTGGCTACACAGGAACTGAATTACAGAACAGAACAGGGTCTCAAATTTAGAAAACCAACTTATGCTTGTTTAAGGGTAAAGGTGAGTTGGGGTGCTGCATAAAACCAGAGATTGAAATGAGCACAGATAAAGTTCCTTAAGCCAAATATGGAATAGACAAGAGCTGCTCCTTGCTCAACGAAATGGACTCAACACCGCATATTAAACGCCTAAGAATGTACCTGACTCTTAAGTATCTTAAAACCTATGGATTGCTATGTCTCCGAAAGAGAATCAAGCATGTGTACAGGGACATAAACGCAGCAGTGATAGGATTGGAGAGGTTCGGTGAGCAAATGAAGACCCTTTGAAGTCATATTGCATGGTACCCATTCCACGGGTTTCAACTACCCAGGTTTAAGGTATTCTTCCTTCAGCTAAAACATGCATGTGGAACCTAGAGTATGATCACCCATGTGATCGGGAGACGTGTTCAAATATGTCTCAGTTTTCGTACCCTGGTACTCGGGTGCAACATTCCAGACGCTTTACTAACACTCTCCCGACTTGGAGAGTCAGTCCCTTTAACCTCCTGTTTGGCCCAGTTTGCAATTTCTGCGGAAGATGAACAGGAATAGCGAGAACCAATGAGAGACTAGCTGGAGGTGTCTGGACGGGCAAATTTAACTCTCATTTCCCACCAGGAAGAGGAAATAACCAAAGGCTCAGCGTGCCGTGCCGGAACCAGATTAGGGCCTGAAGCCATCCTGCGGTGTTGCGGCCAGCTCACAAGAAAGCGAGTTGAAGAAAGGAGCTCAGGGGCACTGTAATTCACAAACCTGCAGAGTTATAAATGACAACTATCGTCCAAAAATATACTGAAGTAAGGCTGCCAAGAGGACTTGAAAGCGGGGCAGAATTGCAGGAAACCGATTTCAGGAGGTAGACTGGAATTGCATTGAAAGCATAGGAAAAGAGGCAGAACGTCCACAATGATGCACTTGGCCAAAAAGGGCGTATGCGTTTTTTCCTGAATATATTCAGGAAAAAACGCATACGCCCTTTTTGGCCAACCAAGCAAGCTTGCAAAGGAAATCTGCACTACAATGAAGTCTCACTTCCCCCCGGTCAAAAGGGCCATCTGGAAAAAGTGAAAAATCCAGAAAGGCAGGACAGGCCATGGAGAACTGGGAGCCTTGTTATGCTGATGGGCGGGATGTAAATTGCCAACAGACACTCGGGAGAAGTGTATGGTGTTTCCTGAAACATCTAAAAAACAAAGCAACAGAGCCTAGGGCACTTCCACTTATGGTCCTATAGCTTAGGGAAATTAAAATCAAAAAGACACAGCCACCCCAATTTGGGATGCCTCTGTTTACAAGAACCTCGTTTACTGTACAATTTCAATATCACAGAAAGTGAAAAATGGATAAAGAACTTGTGGTACTTACGTACAATGCAGTATCACTCAGCAATGAAATCTATGTCATCAGGCCCGTAGCAGCATAATGAGTGGATTCAGGTACAATGATTCTAACTGAAATAAGTCACACAGAAAAAGAAACATCATAAGATATCACTAATACACGGAATGTAAACTTGGCTACACAGGAACTGAATTACAGAACAGAAAAGGGTCTCAAATTTAGAAAACCAACTTATGCTTGCTTAAGGGGAAAGGTGAGTTGGGGTGCTGCATAAAACCAGAGATTGAAATGAGCACAGATAAAGTTCCTTAAGCCAAATATGGAATAGACAAGAGCTACTCCTTGCTCAACGAAATGGACTCAACACCCCATATGAAACGCCTAAGAATGTACCTGACTCTTAAGTATCTTAAAACCTATGGATTGCTATGTCTCTGAAAGAGAATCAAGCATGTGTACAGGGGCATAAACGCAGCAGTGATAGGATTGGAGAGATTCGGTGAGCAAATGAAAACCCTTTGAAGTCATATTGCATGGTACCCATTACACAGGTCTCAACTCTCCAGGTTTAAGGTATTCTTCCTTCAGCTAAAACATGCATGTGGAACCCAGAGTATGATCAACCGTGTGAACGGGAGACGTGTTCAAATATGTCTCAGTTTTCCACCCCTGGTACTCGGGTGCAACATTCCAGACGCTTTACTAACACTCTCCCCACTTGGAGAGTCAGCGCCTTTAACCTCCTGTTTGGCCCAGTTTGCAATTTCTGCGGAAGATGAACAGGAAGAGCGAGAACCAATGAGAGACTAGCTGGAGGTGTCTGGACGGGCAAATTTAAGTCTCATTTCCCACCAGGAAGAGGAATTAACCAAAGGCTCAGCGTGCCGTGCCGTAACCAGATTAGGGCCTGAAGCCATCCTGCGGTGTTGCGGCCAGGTCACAAGAAAGCGAGTTTAAGAAAGGAGCTCAGGGGCACTGTAATTCACAAACCTGCAGAGTTATAAATGACAGCTATCGTCCAAAAATATACTGAAGTACGGCTGCCAAGAGGACTTGAAAGCGGGGCAGAATTGCAGGAAACCGATTTCAGGAGGTAGACTGGAATTGCATTGAAAGCATAGGAAAAGAGGCAGAACGTCCACAATGATGCACTTGGCCAAAAAGGGCGTATGCGTTTTTTCCTGAATATATTCAGGAAAAAACGCATACGCCCTTTTTGGCCAACCAAGCAAACTTGCAAAGGAAATCTGCACTACAATGAAGTCTCACTTCCCCCCGGTCAAAAGGGCCATCTGAAAAAAGTGTAAAATCCAGAAAGGCAGGACAGGCCATGGAGAACTGGGAGCCTTGTTATGCTGATGGGCGGGATGTAAATTGCCAACAGACACTCGGGAGAAGTGTATGGTGTTTCCTGAAACATCTAAAAAACAAAGCAACAGAGCCTAGGGCACTTCCACTTATGGTCCTATAGCTTAGGGAAATTAAAATCAAAACGACACAGCCACCCCAAAGTTTGGGACGCCTCTGTTTACAAGAACCTCATTTACCGTACAAGTTCAATATCACAGAAAGTGAAAAATGGATAAAGAACTTGTGGTACTTACGTACAATGCAGTATCACTCAGCAATGAAATCTATGTCATCAGGCCCGTAGCAGCACAATGAGTGGATTCAGTTACGATGATTCTAACTGAAATAATTCACACAGAAAAAGAAACATCATAAGATATCACTAATACACGGAATATAAACTTGGTTACACAGGAACTGAATTCCAAAAGAGAACAGGGTCTCAAATTTAGAAAACCAACTTATGCTTGCTTAAGGCGAAAGGTGAGTTGGGGTGCTGCATAAAACCAGAGATTGAAATGAGCACAGATAAAGTTCCTTAAGCCAAATATGGAATAGACAAGAGCTACTCCTTGCTCAACGAAATGGACTCAACACCGCATATTAAACGCCTAAGAATGTACCTGACTAGTAAGTATCTTAAAACCTATGGATTGCTATGTCTCCGAAAGAGAATCAAGCATGTGTACAGGGGCATAAACGCAGCAGTGATAGGATTGGGGAGGTTCGGTGAGCAAATGAAGACCCTTTGAAGTCATATTGCATGGTACCCATTACACGGGTCTCAACTGTCCAGGTTTAAGGTATTCTTCCTTCAGCTAAAACATGCATGTGGAACCCAGAGTATGATCATCCGTGTGAACGGGAGACGTGTTCAAATATGTCTCAGTTTTCCTCCCCTGGTACTCGGGTGCAACATTCCAGATGCTTTACTAACACTCTCCCCACTTGGAGAGTCAGCGCCTTTAACCTCCTGTTTGGCCCAGTTTGAAATTTCTGCGGAAGATGAACAGGAATAGGGAGAACCAATGAGAGACTAGCTGGAGGTGTCTGGACGGGCAAATTTAACTCTCATTTCCCACCAGGAAGAGGAAATAACCAAAGGCTCACGGTGCCGTGCCGGAACCAGATTAGGGCCTGAAGCCATCCTGCGGTGTTGCGGCCAGCTCACAAGAAAGCAAGTTGAAGAAAGGAGCTCAGGGGCACTGTAATTCACAAACCTGCAGAGTTATAAATGACAGCTATCGTCCAAAAATATATTGAAGTAAGTATGCCAAGAGGACTTGAAAGCGGGGCAGAATTGCAGGAAACTGATTTCAGGAGGTAGACTGGAATTGCATTGAAAGCATAGGAAAAGAGGCAGAACGTCCACAATGATGCACTTGGCTAAAAAGGGCGTATGAGTTTTTTCCTGAACATATTCAGGCAAAAACGCATACGCCCTTTTTGGCCAACCAAGCAAACTTGCAAAGGAAATCTGCACTACAATGAAGTCTCACTTCCCCCCGGTCAAAAGGGCCATCTGAAAAAAGTGTAAAATCCTGAAAGGCAGGACAGGTCATGGAGAACTGGGAGCCTTGTTATGCTGATGGGCGGGATGTAAATTGCCAACAGACACTCGGGAGAAGTGTATGGTGTTTCCTGAAACATCTAAAAAACAAAGCAACAGAGCCTAGGGCACTTCCACTTATGGTCCTATAGCTTAGGGAAATTAAAATCAAAAAGACACAGCCACCCCAAAGTTTGGGATGCCTCTGTTTACAAGAACCTCGTTTACAGTACAAGTTCAACATCGCAGAAAGTGAAAAATGGATAAAGAAGTTGTGGTATTTACTTACAAAGCAATATCACTCAGCAATGAAATCTATGTCATCAGGCCGTTAGCAGCACAATGAGTGGATTCAGGTATGATGATTCTAACTGAAATAAGTCACACAGAAAAAGAAACATCATAAGATATCAGTAATACACTGAATGTAAACTTGGCTACACAGGAACTGAATTACAGAACAGAACAGGGTCTCAAATTTAGAAAACCACCTTATGCTTGCTTAAGGGTAAAGGTGAGTTGGGGTGCTGCATAAAACCAGAGATTGAAATGAGCACAGATAAAGTTCCTTAAGCCAAATATGGAATAGACAAGAGCTACTCCTTGCTCAACGAAATGGACTCAACACCCCATATTAAACGCCTAAGAATGTACCTGACTAGTAAGTATCTTAAAACCTATGGATTGCTATGTCTCCGAAAGAGAATCAAGCGTGTGTACGGGGCATAAATGCAGCAGTGATAGGATTGGAGAGGTTCGGTGAGCAAATGAAGACCCTTTGAAGTCATATTGCATGGTACCCATTCCACGGGTTTCAACTACCCAGGTTTAAGGTATTCTTCCTTCAGCTAAAACATGCATGTGGAACCTAGAGTATGATCAACCATGTGATCGGGAGACGTGTTCAAATATGTCTCAGTTTTCATACCCTGGTACTCGGGTGCAACATTCCAGACGCTTTACTAACACTCTCCCGACTTGGAGAGTCAGTCCCTTTAACCTCCTGTTTGGCCCAGTTTGCAATTTCTGCGGAAGATGAACAGGAATAGGGAGAACCAATGAGAGACTAGCTGGAGGTGTCTGGACGGGCAAATTTAACTATCATTTCCCACCAGGAAGAGGAAATAACCAAAGGCTCAGCCTGCTGTGCCGGAACAAGATTAGGGCCTGAAGCCATCCTGCGGTGTTGCGGCCAGGTCACAAGAAAGCGAGTTGAAGAAAGGAGCTCAGGGGCACTGTAATTCACAAACCTGCAGAGTTATAAATGACAGCTATCGTCTAAAAATATACTGAAGTAAGGCTGCCAAGAGGACTTGAAAGCGGGGCAGAATTGCAGGAAACCGATTTCAGGAGGTAGACTGGAATTGCATTGAAAGCATAGGAAAAGAGGCAGAACGTCCACAATGATGCACTTGGCCAAAAAGGGCGTATGCGTTTTTTCCTGAATATATTCAGGAAAAAACGCATACGCCCTTTTTGGCCAACCAAGCAAACTTGCAAAGGAAATCTGCACAACAATGAAGTCTCACTTCCCCCCGGTCAAAAGGGCCATCTGAAAAAAGTGTAAAATCCAGAAAGGCAGGACAGGCCATGGAGAACTGGGAGCCTTGTTATGCTGATGGGCGGGATGTAAATTGCCAACAGACACTCGGGAGAAGTGTATGGTGTTTCCTGAAACATCTAAGAAACAAAGCAACAGAGCCTAGGGCACTTCCACTTATGGTCCTATAGCTTAGGGAAATTAAAATCAAAAAGACACAGCCACCCCAATTTGGGACGCCTCTCTTTACAAGAACCTCGTTTACTGTACAATTTCAATATCACAGAAAGTGAAAAATGGATAAAGAACTTGTGGTACTTACGTACAATGCAGTATCACTCAGCAATGAAATCTATGTCATCAGGCCCGTAGCAGCATAATGAGTGGATTCAGGTACGATGATTCTAACTGAAATAAGTCACACAGAAAAAGAAACATCATAAGATATCAGTAATACACGGAATGTAAACTTGTCTACACAGGAACTGAATTACAGAACAGAACAGGGTCTCAAATTTAGAAAACCAACTTATGCTTGCTTAAGGGGAAAGGTGAGTTGGGGTGCTGCATAAAACCAGAGATTGAAATGAGCACAGATAAAGTTCCTTAAGCCAAATATGGAATAGACAAGAGCTACTCCTTGCTCAACGAAATGGACTCAACACCCCCTATTAAACGCCTAAGAATGTACCTGACTAGTATCTTAAAACCTATCGATTGCTATGTCTCCATAAGAGAATCAAGCGTGTGTACAGGGGCATTAACGCAGCAGTGATAGGATTGGAGAGGTTCGGTGAGCAGATGAAGACCCTTTGAAGTCATATTGCATGGTACCCATTCCACGGGTTTCAACTACCCACGTTTAAGGTATTCTTCCTTCAGCTAAAACATGCATGTGGAACCCAGAGTATGATCAACCGTGTGAACGGGAGACGTGTTCAAATATGTCTCAGTTTTCCTCCCCTGGTACTCGGGTGCAACATTCCAGACGCTTTACTAACACTCTCCCCACTTGGAGAGTCAGCGCCTTTAACCTCCTGTTTGGCCCAGTTTGCAATTTCTGCGGAAGATGAACAGGAATAGCGAGAACCAATGAGAGACTAGCTGGAGGTGTCTGGACGGGCAAATTTAACTCTCATTTCCCACCAGGAAGAGGAAATAACCAAAGGCTCAGCGTGCTGTGCCGGAACCAGATTAGGGCCTGAAGCCATCCTGCGGTGTTGCGGCCAGCTCACAAGAAAGCGAGTTGAAGAAAGGAGCTCAGGGGCACTGTAATTCACAAACCTGCAGAGTTATAAATGACAGCTATCGTCCAAAAATATACTGAAGTAAGGCTGCCAAGGGGACTTGAAAGCGGGGCAGAATTGCAGGAAACCGATTTCAGGAGGTAGACTGGAATTGCATTGAAAGCATAGGAAAAGAGGCAGAACGTCCACAATGATGCACTTGGCCAAAAAGGGCGTATGCGTTTTTTCCTGAATATATTCAGGAAAAAACGCATACGCCGTTTTTGGCCAACCAAGCAAACTTGCAAAGGAAATCTGCACTACAATGAAGTCTCACTTCCCCCCGGTCAAAAGGGCCATCTGAAAAAAGTGTAAAATCCAGAAAGGCAGGACAGGCCATGGAGAACTGGGAGCCTTGTTATGCTGATGGGCGGGATGTAAATTGCCAACAGACACTCGGGAGAAGTTTATGGTGTTTCCTGAAACATCTAAGGAAGAAAGCAACAGAGCCTAGGGCACTTCCACTTTTGGTCCTATAGCTTAGGGAAATTAAAATCAAAAAGACACAGCCACCCCAAAGTTTGGGACGCCTCTGTTTACAAGAACCTCGTTTACAGTACAAGTTCAACATCGCAGAAAGTGAAAAATGGATAAAGAAGTTGTGGTATTTACTTACAAAGCAATATCACTCAGCAATGAAGTCTATGTCATCAGGCCCTTAGCAGCACAATGAGTGGATTCAGGTATGATGATTCTAACTGAAATAAGTCACACAGAAAAAGAAACATCATAAGATATCACTAATACACGGAATGTAAACTTGGCTACACAGGAACTGAAATACAGAACAGAAAAGTGTCTCAAATTTAGAAAACCAACTTATGCTTGCTTAAGGGGAAAGGTGAGTTGGGGTGCTGCATAAAACCAGAGATTGAAATGAGCACAGATAAAGTTCCTTAAGCCAAATATGGAATAGACATGAGCTACTCCTTGCTCAACGAAATGGACTCAACACCCCATATGAAACGCCTAAGAATGTACCTGACTAGTAAGTATCTTAAAACCTATGGATTGCTATGTCTCTGAAAGAGAATCAAGCATGTGTACAGGGGCATAAACGCAGCAGTGATAGGATTGGAGAGGTTCGGTGAGCAAATGAAAACCCTTTGAAGTCATATTGCATGGTACCCATTACACAGGTCTCAACTCTCCAGGTTTAAGGTATTCTTCCTTCAGCTAAAACATGCATGTGGAACCCAGAGTATGATCAACTGTGTGAACGGGAGACGTGTTCAAATATGTCTCAGTTTTCCACCCCTGGTACTCGGGTGCAACATTCCAGACGCTTTACTAACACTCTCCCCACTTGGAGAGTCAGCGCCTTTAACCTCCTGTTTGGCCCAGTTTGCAATTTCTGCGGAAGATGAACAGGAATAGGGAGAACCAATGAGAGACTAGCTGGAGGTGTCTGGACGGACAAATTTAACTCTCATTTCCCACCAGGAAGCAGAATTAACCAAAGGCTCAGCGTGCCGTGCCGGAACCAGATTAGGGCCTGAAGCCATCCTGCGGAGTTGCGGCCAGCTCAAAAGAAAGTGAGTTGAAGAAAGGAGCTCAGGGGCACTGTAATTCACAAACCTGCAGAGTTATAAATGACAGCTATCGTCCAAAAATATATTGAAGTAAGTATGCCAAGAGGACTTGAAAGCGGGGCAGAATTGCAGGAAACCGATTTCAGGAGGTAGACTGGAATTGCATTGAAAGCATAGGAAAAGAGGCAGAACGTCCACAATGATGCACTTGGCCAAAAAGGGCGTATGCGTTTTTTCCTGAATATATTCAGGAAAAAACGCATACGCCCTTTTTGGCCAACCAAGCAAGCTTGCAAAGGAAATCTGCACTACAATGAAGTCTCACTTCCCCCCGGTCAAAAGGGCCATCTGGGAAAAGTGTAAAATCCAGAAAGGCAGGACAGGCCATGGAGAACTGGGAGCCTTGTTATGCTGATGGGCGGGATGTAAATTGCCAACAGACACTCGGGAGAAGTGTATGGTGTTTCCTGAAACATCTAAAAAACAAAGCAACAGAGCCTAGGGCACTTCCACTTATGGTCCTATAGCTTAGGGTAATTAAAATCAAAAAGACACAGCCACCCCAATTTGGGACGCCTCTGTTTACAAGAACCTCGTTTACTGTACAATTTCAATATCACAGAAAGTGAAAAATGGATAAAGAACTTGTGGTACTTACGTACAATGCAGTATCACTCAGCAATGAAATCTATGTCATCAGGCCCGTAGCAGCATAATGAGTGGATTCAGGTACAATGATTCTAACTGAAATAAGTCACACAGAAAAAGAAACATCATAAGATATCACTAATACACGGAATGTAAACTTGGCTACACAGGAACTGAATTACAGAACAGAAAAGGGTCTCAAATTTAGAAAACCAACTTATGCTTGCTTAAGGGGAAAGGTGAGTTGGGGTGGTGCATAAAACCAGAGATTGAAATGAGCACAGATAAAGTTCCTTAAGCCAAATATGGAATAGACAAGAGCTACTCCTTGCTCAACGAAATGGACTCAACACCCCATATGAAACGCCTAAGAATGTACCTGACTCTTAAGTATCTTAAAACCTATGGATTGCTATGTCTCTGAAAGAGAATCAAGCATGTGTACAGGGGCATAAACGCAGCAGTGATAGGATTGGAGAGGTTCGGTGAGCAAATGAAAACCCTTTGAAGTCATATTGCATGGTACCCATTACACAGGTCTCAACTCTCCAGGTTTAAGGTATTCTTCCTTCAGCTAAAACATGCATGTGGAACCCAGAGTATGATCAACCGTGTGAACGGGAGACGTGTTCAAATATGTCTCAGTTTTCCACCCCTGGTACTCGGGTGCAACATTCCAGACGCTTTACTAACACTCTCCCCACTTGGAGAGTCAGCGCCTTTAACCTCCTGTTTGGCCCAGTTTGCAATTTCTGCGGAAGATGAACAGGAAGAGCGAGAACCAATGAGAGACTAGCTGGAGGTGTCTGGACGGGCAAATTTAAGTCTCATTTCCCACCAGGAAGAGGAATTAACCAAAGGCTCAGCGTGCCGTGCCGGAACCAGATTAGGGCCTGAAGCCATCCTGCGGTGTTGCGGCCAGGTCACAAGAAAGCGAGTTTAAGAAAGGAGCTCAGGGGCACTGTAATTCACAAACCTGCAGAGTTATAAATGACAGCTATCGTCCAAAAATATACTGAAGTACGGCTGCCAAGAGGACTTGAAAGCGGGGCAGAATTGCAGGAAACCGATTTCAGGAGGTAGACTGGAATTGCATTGAAAGCATAGGAAAAGAGGCAGAACGTCCACAATGATGCACTTGGCCAAAAAGGGCGTATGCGTTTTTTCCTGAATATATTCAGGAAAAAACGCATACGCCCTTTTTGGCCAACCAAGCAAACTTGCAAAGGAAATCTGCACTACAATGAAGTCTCACTTCCCCCCGGTCAAAAGGGCCATCTGAAAAAAGTGTAAAATCCAGAAAGGCAGGACAGGCCATGGAGAACTGGGAGCCTTGTTATGATGATGGGCGGGATGTAAATTGCCAACAGACACTCGGGAGAAGTGTATGGTGTTTCCTGAAACATCTAAAAAACAAAGCAACAGAGCCTAGGGCACTTCCACTTATGGTCCTATAACTTAGGGAAATTAAAATCAAAAAGACACAGCCACCCCAAAGTTTGGGACGCCTCTGTTTACAAGAACCTCATTTACCGTACAAGTTCAATATCACAGAAAGTGAAAAATGGATAAAGATCTTGTGGTACTTACGTACAATGCAGTATCACTCAGCAATGAAATCTATGTCATCAGGCCCGTAGCAGCACAATGAGCGGATTCAGTTACGATGATTCTAACTGAAATAATTCACACAGAAAAAGAAACATCATAAGATATCACTAATACACGGAATAAAAACTTGGTTACACAGGAACTGAATTCCAAAACAGAACAGGGTCTCAAATTTAGAAAACCAACTTATGCTTGCTTAAGGGGAAAGGTGAGTTGGGGTGCTGCATAAAACCAGAGATTGAAATGAGCACAGATAAAGTTCCTTAAGCCAAATATGGAATAGACAAGAGCTACTCCTTGCTCAACGAAATCGACTCAACACCGCATATTAAACGCCTAAGAATGTACCTGACTAGTAAGTATCTTAAAACCTATGGATTGCTATGTCTCCGAAAGAGAATCAAGCATGTGTACAGGGGCATAAATGCAGCAGTGATAGGATTGGGGAGGTTCGGTGAGCAAACGAAGACCCTTTGAAGTCATATTGCATGGTACCCATTACACGGGTCTCAACTGTCCAGGTTTAAGGTATTCTTCCTTCAGCTAAAACATGCATGTGGAACCCAGAGTATGATCAACCGTGTGAACGGGAGACGTGTTCAAATATGTCTCAGTTTTCCTCCCCTGGTACTCGGGTGCAACATTCCAGATGCTTTACTAACACTCTCCCCACTTGGAGAGTCAGCGCCTTTAACCTCCTGTTTGGCCCAGTTTGAAATTTCTGCGGAAGATGAACAGGAATAGGGAGAACCAATGAGAGACTAGCTGGAGGTGTCTGGACGGGCAAATTTAACTCTCATTTCCCACCAGGAAGAGGAAATAACCAAAGGCTCACGGTGCCGTGCCGGAACCAGATTAGGGCCTGAAGCCATCATGCGGTGTTGCGGCCAGCTCACAAGAAAGCAAGTTGAAGAAAGGAGCTCAGGGGCACTGTAATTCACAAACCTGCAGAGTTATAAATGACAGCTATCGTCCAAAAATATATTGAAGTAAGTGTGCCAAGAGGACTTGAAAGCGGGGCAGAATTGCAGGAAACTGATTTCAGGAGGTAGACTGGAATTGCATTGAAAGCATAGGAAAAGAGGCAGAACGTCCACAATGATGCACTTGGCTAAAAAGGGCGTATGTGTTTTTTCCTGAACATATTCAGGAAAAAACGCATACGCCCTTTTTGGCCAACCAAGCAAACTTGCAAAGGAAATCTGCACTACAATGAAGTCTCACTTCCCCCCGGTCAAAAGGGCCATCTGAAAAAAGTGTAAAATCCTGAAAGGCAGGACAGGTCATGGAGAACTGGGAGCCTTGTTATGCTGATGGGCGGGATGTAAATTGCCAACAGACACTCGGGAGAAGTGTATGGTGTTTCCTGAAACATCTAAAAAACAAAGCAACAGAGCCTAGGGCACTTCCACTTATGGTCCTATAGCTTAGGGAAATTAAAATCAAAAAGACACAGCCACCCCAAATTTTGGGATGCCTCTGTTTACAAGAACCTCCTTTACAGTACAAGTTCAACATCGCAGAAAGTGAAAAATGGATAAAGAAGTTGTGGTATTTACTTACAAAGCAATATCACTCAGCAATGAAATCTATGTCATCAGGCCGTTAGCAGCACAATGAGTGGATTCAGGTATGATGATTCTAACTGAAATAAGTCACACAGAAAAAGAAACATCATAAGATATCAGTAATACACTGAATGTAAACTTGGCTACACAGGAACTGAATTACAGAACAGAACAGGGTCTCAAATTTAGAAAACCACCTTATGCTTGCTTAAGGGTAAAGGTGAGTTGGGGTGCTGCATAAAACCAGAGATTGAAATGAGCACAGATAAAGTTCCTTAAGCCAAATATGGAATAGACAAGAGCTACTCCTTGCTCAACGAAATGGACTCAACACCCCATATTAAACGCCTAAGAATGTACCTGACTAGTAAGTATCTTAAAACCTATGGATTGCTATGTCTCCGAAAGAGAATCAAGCGTGTGTACGGGGCATAAATGCAGCAGTGATAGGATTGGAGAGGTTCGGTGAGCAAATGAAGACCCTTTGAAGTCATATTGCATGGTACCCATTCCACGGGTTTCAACTACCCAGGTTTAAGGTATTCTTCCTTCAGCTAAAACATGCATGTGGAACCTAGAGTATGATCAACCATGTGATCGGGAGACGTGTTCAAATATGTCTCAGTTTTCATACCCTGGTACTCGGGTGCAACATTCCAGACGCTTTACTAACACTCTCCCGACTTGGAGAGTCAGTCCCTTTAACCTCCTGTTTGGCCCAGTTTGCAATTTCTGCGGAAGATGAACAGGAATAGGGAGAACCAATGAGAGACTAGCTGGAGGTGTCTGGACGGGCAAATTTAACTCTCATTTCCCACCAGGAAGAGGAAATAACCAAAGGCTCAGCGTGCCGTGCCGGAACCAGATTAGGGCCTGAAGCCATCCTGCGGTGTTGCGGCCAGCTCACAAGAAAGCGAGTTGAAGAAAGGAGCTCAGGGGCACTGTAATTCACAAACCTGAAAAGTTATAAATGACAGCTATCGTCCAAAAATATACTAAAGTAAGGCTGCCAAGAGGACTTGAAAGCGGGGCAGAATTGCAGGAAACCGATTTCAGGAGGTAGACTGGAATTGCATTGAAAGCATAGGAAAAGAGGCAGAATGTCCACAATGATGCACCTGGCCAAAAAGGGCGTATGCGTTTTTTCCTGAATATATTCAGGAAAAAACGCATACGCCCTTTTTGGCCAACCAAGCAAACTTTCAAAGGAAATCTGCACTACAATGAAGTCTCACTTCCCCCCGGTCAAAAGGGCCATCTGAAAAAAGTGTAAAATCCAGAAAGGCAGGACAGGCCATGGAGAACTGGGAGCCTTGTTATGCTGATGGGCGGGATGTCAATTGCCAACAGACACTCGGGAGAAGTGTGTGGTGTTTCCTGAAACATCTAAAAAACAAAGCAACAGAGCCTAGGGCACTTCCACTTATGGTCCTATAGATTAGGGAAATTAAAATAAAAAAGACACAGCCACCCCAAAGTTTGGAACGCCTCTGTTTACAAGAACCTCGTTTACCGTACAAGTTCAATATCACAGAAAGTGAAAAATGGATAAAGAACTTGTGGTACTTACGTACAATGCAGTATCACTCAGCAATGAAATCTATGTTATCAGGCCCGTAGCAGCACAATGAGTGGATTCAGGTACGATGATTCTAACTGAAATAAGTCACACAGAAAAAGAAACATCATAAGATATCAGTAATACACGGAATGTAAACTTGGCTACACAGGAACTGAATTACAGAACAGAACAGGGTCTCAAATTTAGAAAACCAACTTATGCTTGCTTAAGGGTAAAGGTGAGTTCGGGTGCTGCATAAAACCAGAGATTGAAATGAGCACAGATAAAGTTCCTTAAGCCAAATATGGAATAGACAAGAGCTACTCCTTGCTCAACGAAATGGACTCAACACCCCATATTAAACGCCTAAGAATGTACCTGACTAGTAAGTATCTTAAAACCTATGGATTGCTATGTCTCCGAAAGAGAATCAAGCTTGTGTACGGGGCATAAAAGCAGCAGTGATAGGATTGGAGAGGTTCGGTGAGCAAATGAAGACCCTTTGAAGTCATATTGCATGGTACCCATTCCACGGGTTTCAACTACCCAGGTTTAAGGTATTCTTCCTTCAGCTAAAACATGCATGTGGAACCTAGAGTATGATCAACCATGTGATCGGGAGACGTGTTCAAATATGTCTCAGTTTTCATACCCTGGTACTCGGGTGCAACATTCCAGACGCTTTACTAACACTCTCCCGACGTGGAGAGTCAGTCCCTTTAAACTCCTGTTTGGCCCAGTTTGCAATTTCTGCGGAAGATGAACAGGAATAGGGAGAACCAATGAGAGACTAGCTGGAGGTGTCTGGACGGGCAAATTTAACTCTCATTTCCCACCAGGAAGAGGAAATAACCAAAGACTCAGCGTGCTGTGCCGGAACCAGATTAGGGCCTGAAGCCATCCTGCGGTGTTGCGGCCAGCTCACAAGAAAGCGAGTTGAAGAAAGGAGCTCAGGGGCACTGTAATTCACAAACCTGCAGAGTTAAAAATGACAGCTATCGTCCAAAAATATACTGAAGTACGGCTGCCAAGAGGACTTGAAAGCGGGGCAGAATTGCAGGAAACCGATTTCAGGAGGTAGACTGGAATTGCATTGAAAGCATAGGAAAAGAGGCAGAACGTCCACAATGATGCACCTGGCCAAAAAGGGCGTATGCGTTTTTTCCTGAATATATTCAGGAAAAAACGCATACGCCCTTTTTGGCCAACCATGCAAACTTGCAAAAGAAATCTACACTACAATGAAGTCTCACTTCCCCCGGTCAAAAGGGCCATCTGAAAAAAGTGTAAAATCCAGAAAGGCAGGAAAGGCCATGGAGAACTGGGAGCCTTGTTATGCTGATGGGCGGGATGTAAATTGCCAACAGACACTCGGGAGAAGTGTATGGTGTTTCCTGAAACATCCAGAAAACAAAGCAACAGAGCCTAGGGCACTTCCACTTATGGTCCTATAGCTTAGGGAAATTAAAATCAAAAAGACACAGCCACCCCAAAGTTTGGGACGCCTCTGTTTACAAGAACCTCGTTTACAGTACAAGTTCAACATCGCAGAAAGTGAAAAATGGATAAAGAAGTTGTGGTATTTACTTACAAAGCAATATCACTCAGCAATGAAATCTATGTCATCAGGCCCTTAGCAGCACAATGAGTGGATACAGGTATGATGATTCTAACTGAAATAAGTCACACAGAAAAAGAAACATCATAAGATATCACTAATACACGGAATGTAAACTTGGCTACACAGGAACTGAATTCCAAAACAGAACAGGGTCTCAAATTTAGAAAACCAACTTATGCTTGCTTAAGGGTAAAGGTGAGTTGGGGTGCTGCATAAAACCAGAGATTGAAATGAGCACAGATAAAGTTCCTTAAGCCAAATATGGAATAGACAAGAGCTATTCCTTGCTCAATGAAATGGACTCAACACCCCATATTAAACGCCTAAGAATGTACCTGACTAGTAAGTATCTTAAAACCTATGGATTGCTATGTCTCCGAAAGAGAATCAAGCATGTGTACAGGGGCATAAACGCAGCAGTGATAGGATTGGAGAGATTCGGTGAGCAAACGAAGACCCTTTGAAGTCATATTGCATGGTACCCATTCCACGGGTCTCAACTCTCCAGGTTTAAGGTATTCTTCCTTCAGCTAAAACATGCATGTGGAACCCAGAGTATGATCAACCATGTGAACGGGAGACGTGTTTAAATATGTCTCAGTTTTCCTCCCCTGGTACTCGGGTGCAACATTCCAGACGCTTTACTAACACTCTCCCCACTTGGAGAGTCAGCGCCTTTAACCTCCTGTTTGGCCCAGGTTGCAATTTCGGCGGAAGATGAACAGGAATAGCGAGAACCAATGAGAGACTAGCTGGAGGTGTCTGGACGGGCAAATTTAACTCTCATTTCCCACCAGGAAGAGGAATTAACCAAAGGCTCAGTGTGCCGTGCCGGAACCAGATTAGGGCCTGAAGCCATCCTGCGGAGTTGCGGCCAGCTCACAAGAAAGCGAGTTGAAGAAAGGAGCTCAGGGGCACTGTAATTCACAAACCTGCAGAGTTAAAAATGACAGCTATCGTCCAAAACTATACTGAAGTAAGGCTGCCAAGAGGACTTGAAAGCGGGGCAGAATTGCAGGAAACCGATTTCAGGAGATAGACTGGAATTGCATTGAAAGCATAGGAAAAGAGGCAGAACGTCCACAATGATGCACTTGGCCAAAAAGGGCGTATGCGTTTTTTCCTGAATATATTCAGGAAAAAACGCATACGCCCTTTTTGGCCAACCAAGCAAACTTGCAAAGGAAATCTGCACTACAATGAAGTCTCACTTCCCCCCGGTCAAAAGGGCCATCTGAAAAAAGTGTAAAATCCAGAAAGGCAGGACAGGCCATGGAGAACTGGGAGCCTTGTTATGCTGATGGGCGGGATGTAAATTGCCAACAGACACTTGGGAGAAGTGTATGGTGTTTCCTGAAACATCTAAAAAACAAAGCAACAGAGCCTAGGGCACTTCCACTTATGGTCCTATAGCTTAGGGAAATTAAAATCAAAAAGACACAGCCACCCCAAAGTTTGGGACGCCTCTGTTTACAAGAACCTCGTTTACAGTACAAGTTCAACATCGCAGAAAGTGAAAAATGGATAAAGAAGTTGTGGTATTTACTTACAAAGCAATATCACTCAGCAATGAAATCTATGTCATCAGGCCCTTAGCAGCATAATGAGTGGATTCAGGTATGATGATTCTAACTGAAATAAGTCACACAGAAAAAGAAACATCATAAGATATCACTAATACACTGAATGTGAACTTGGCTACACAGGAACTGAATTCCAAAACAGAACAGGGTCTCAAATTTAGAAAACCAACTTATGCTTGCTTAAGGGGAAAGGTGAGTTGGGGTGCTGCATAAAACCAGAGATTGAAATGAGCACAGATAAAGTTCCTTAAGCCAAATATGGAATAGACAAGAGCTACTCCTTGCTCAACGAAATGGACTCAACATCCCATATTAAACGCCTAAGAATGTACCTGACTAGTAAGTATCTTAAAAGCTATGGATTGCTATGTCTCCGAAAGAGAATCAAGCGTGTGTACAGGGGCATAAACGCAGCAGTGATAGGATTGGAGAGGTTCGGTGAGCAAATGAAGACCCTTTGAAGTCATATTGCATGGTACCCATTCCACGGGTTTCAACTACCCAGGTTTAAGGTATTCTTCCTTCAGCTAAAAAATGCATGCGGAACCTAGAGTATGATCAACCATGTGATCGGGAGACGTGTTCAAATATGTCTCAGTTTTCATACCCTGGTACTCGGGTGCAACATTCCAGACGCTTTACTAACACTCTCCCGACTTGGAGAGTCAGCCCCTTTAACCTCCTGTTTGGCCCAGTTTGCAATTTCTGCGGAAGATGAACAGGAATAGGGAGAACCAATGAGAGACTAGCTGGAGGTGTCTGTACGGGCAAATTTAACTCTCATTTCCCACCAGGAAGAGGAAATAACCAAAGACTCAGCGTGCTGTGCCGGAACCAGATTAGGGCCTGAAGCCATCCTGCGGTGTTGCGGCCAGCTCACAAGAAAGCGAGTTGAAGAAAGGAGCTCAGGGGCACTGTAATTCACAAACCTGCAGAGTTAAAAATGACAGCTATCGTCCAAAAATATACTGAAGTACGGCTGCCAAGAGGACTTGAAAGCGGGGCAGAATTGCAGGAAACCGATTTCAGGAGGTAGACTGGAATTGCATTGAAAGCATAGGAAAAGAGGCAGAACGTCCACAATGATGCACTTGGCCAAAAAGGGCGTATGCG
The DNA here is from genome assembly GCF_963455315.2 of Globicephala melas. Lineage (NCBI taxonomy): Eukaryota > Metazoa > Chordata > Mammalia > Artiodactyla > Delphinidae > Globicephala > Globicephala melas. The sequence continues at coordinate 64,427 of NW_027207221.1, forward strand.
TTTTTTCCTGAATACGCATACGCCCTTTTTGACCAACCAAGCAAACTTGCAAAGGAAATCTACACTACAATGAAGTCTCACTTCCCCCGGTCAAAAGGGCCATCTGAAAAAAGTGTAAAATCCAGAAAGGCAGGACAGGCCATGGAGAACTGGGAGCCTTGTTATGCTGATGGGCGGGATGTAAATTGCCAACAGACACTCGGGAGAAGTGTATGGTGTTTCCTGAAACATCTAAAAAACAAAGCAACAGAGCCTAGGGCACTTCCACTTATGGTCCTATAGCTTAGGGAAATTAAAATCAAAAAGACACAGCCACCCCAAAGTTTGGGACGCCTCTGTTTACAAGAACCTCGTTTACAGTACAAGTTCAATATCACAGAAAGTGAAAAATGGATAAAGAACTTGTGGTACTTACGTACAATGCAGTATCACTCAGCAATGAAATCTATGTCATCAGGCCCGTAGCAGCATAATGAGTGGATTCAGGTACGATGATTCTAACTAAAATAAGTCACACAGAAAAAGAAACATCATAAGATATCAGTAATACACGGAATGTAAACTTGGCTACACAGGAACTGAATTACAGAACAGAACAGGGTCTCAAATTTAGAAAACCAACTTATGCTTGCTTAAGGGGAAAGGTGAGTTGGGGTGCTGCATAAAACCAGAGATTGAAATGAGCACAGATAAAGTTCCTTAAGCCAAATATGGAATAGAGAAGAGCTACTCCTTGCTCAACGAAATGGACTCAACACCCCATATTAAACATCTAAGAATGTACCTGTCTAGTAAGTATCTTAAAACCTATGGATTGCTATGTCTCCATAAGAGAATCAAGCCTGTGTACAGGGGCATAAACGCAGCAGTGATAGGACTGGAGAGGTTCAGTGAGCAAATGAAGACCCTTTGAAGTCATATTGCATGGTACCCATTCCACGGGTTTCAACTACCCAGGATTAAGGTATTCTTCCTTCAGCTAAAACATGCATGTGGAACCTAGAGTATGATCAACCATGTGATCGGGAGACGTGTTCAAATATGTCTCAGTTTTCATACCCTTGTACCCGGGTACAACATTCCAGACTCTTTACTAACACTCTCCCGACTTGGAGAGTCAGTCCCTTTAAACTCCTGTTTGGCCCAGTTTGCAATTTCTGCGGAAGATGAACAGGAGTAGGGAGAACCAATGAGAGACTAGCTGGAGGTGTCTGGACGGTCAAATTTAACTATCATTTCCCACCAGGAAAAGGAATTAACCAAAGGCTCAGCGTGCCGTGCCGGAACAAGATTAGGGCCTGAAGCCATCCTGCGGTGTTGCGGCCAGCTCACAAGAAAGCGAGTTGAAGAAAGGAGCTCAGGGTCACTGTAATTCACAAACCTGCAGAGTTATAAATGACAGCTATCGTCCAAAAATATACTGAAGTAAGGCTGCCAAGAGGACTTGAAAGCGGGGCAGAATTGCAGGAAACCGATTTCAGGAGGTAGACTGGAATTGCATTGAAAGCATAGGAAAAGAGGCAGAACGTCCACAATGATGCACTTGGCCAAAAAGGGCGTATGCGTTTTTTCCTGAATATATTCAGGAAAAAACGCATACGCCCTTTTTGGCCAACCAAGCAAACTTGCAAAGGAAATCTGCACTACAATGAAGTCTCACTTCACCCCGGTCAAAAGGGCCATCTGAAAAAAGTGTAAAATCCAGCAAGGCAGGACAGGCCATGGAGAACTGGGAGCCTTGTTATGCTGATGGGCGGGATGTAAATTGCCAACAGACACTCGGGAGAAGTGTATGGTGTTTCCTGAAACATCTAAAAAACAAAGCGACAGAGCCTAGGGCACTTCCACTTATGGTACTATAGCTTAGGGAAATTAAAATCAAAAAGACACAGCCACCCCAATTTGGGACGCCTCTGTTTACAAGAACCTCGTTAACCATACAAGTTCAATATCACAGAAAGTGAAAAATGGATAAAGAACTTGTGGTACTTACGTACAATGCAGTATCACTCAGCAATGAAATCTATGTCATCAGGCCCGTAGCAGCATAATGAGTGGATTCAGGTATGATGATTCTAATTGAAATAAGTCACACAGAAAAAGGAACATCATAAGATATCACTAATACACGGAATGTAAACTTGGCTACACAGGAACTGAATTCCAAAACAGAACATGGTCTCAAATTTAGAAAACCAACTTATGCTTGCTTAAGGGGAAAGGTGAGTTGGGGTGCTGCATAAAACCAGAGATTGAAATGAGCACAGATAAAGTTCCTTAAGCCAAATATGGAATAGACAAGAGCTACTCCTTGCTCAACGAAATGGACTCAACATCCCATATTAAACGCCTAAGAATGTACCTGACTAGTAAGTATCTTAAAAGCTATGGATTGCTATGTCTCCGAAAGAGAATCAAGCGTGTGTACAGGGGCATAAACGCAGCAGTGATAGGATTGGAGAGGTTCGGTGAGCAAATGAAGACCCTTTGAAGTCATATTGCATGGTACCCATTACACGGGTCTCAACTCTCCAGGTTTAAGGTATTCTTCCTTCAGCTAAAACATGCATGTGGAACCCAGAGTATGATCAACCGTGTGAACGGGAGACGTGTTTAAATATGTCTCAGTTTTCCTCCCCTGGTACTCGGGTGCAACATTCCAGACGCTTTACTAACACTCTCCCGACTTGGAGAGTCAGTCCCTTTAACCTCCTGTTTGGCCCAGTTTGCAATTTCTGCGGAAGATGAACAGGAATAGCGAGAACCAATGAGAGACTAGCTGGAGGTGTGTGGACGGGCAAATTTAACTCTCATTTCCCACCAGGAAGAGGAATTAACGAAAGGCTCAGCGTGCCGTGCCGGAACCAGATTAGGGCCTGAAGCCATCCTGCGGTGTTGCGGCCAGCTCACAAGAAAGCGAGTTGAAGAAAGGAGCTCAGGGCCACTGTAAATCACAAACCTGCAGAGTTATAAATGACAGCTATCGTCCAAAAATATATTAAAGTAGGGCTGCCAAGAGGACTTGAAAGCGGGGCAGAATTGCAGGAAACTGATTTCAGGAGGTAGACTGGAATTGCATTGAAAGCATAGGAAAAGAGGCAGAACGTCCACAATGATGCACTTGGCCAAAAAGGGCGTATGCGTTTTTTCCTGAATATATTCAGGAAAAAACGCATACGCCCTTTTTGGCCAACCAAGCAAGCTTGCAAAGGAAATCTGCACTACAATGAAGTCTCACTTCCCCCGGTCAAAAGGGCCATCTGAAAAAAGTGTAAAATCCAGAAAGGCAGGACAGGCCATGGAGAACTGGGAGCCTTGTTATGCTGATGGGCGGGATGTAAATTGCCAACAGACACTCGGGAGAAGTGTATGGTGTTTCCTGAAACATCTAAAAAACAAAGCAACAGAGCCTAGGGCACTTCCACTTATGGTCCTATAGCTTAGGGAAATTAAAATCAAAAAGACACAGCCACCCCAAAGTTTGGGACGCCTCTGTTTACAAGAACCTCATTTACAGTACAAGTTCAACATCGCAGAAAGTGAAAAATGGATAAAGAAATTGTGGTATTTACTTACAAAGCAATATCACTCAGCAATGAAATCTATGTCATCAGGCCCTTAGCAGCACAATGAGTGGATTCAGGTACGATGATTCTAACTGAAATAAGTCACACAGAAAAAGAAATATCATAAGATATCAGTAATACACGGAATGTAAACTTGGCTACACAGGAACTGAATTACAGAACAGAACAGGGTCTCAAATTTAGAAAACCAACTTATGCTTGCTTAAGGGTAAAGGTGAGGTGGGGTGCTGCATAAAACCAGAGATTGAAATGAGCACAGATAAAGTTCCTTAAGCCAAATATGGAATAGACAAGAGCTACTCCTTGCTCAACGAAATGGACTCAACACCGCATATTAAACGCCTAAGAATGTACCTGACTAGTAAGTATGTTAAAACCTATGGATTGCTATGTCTCCGAAAGAGAATCAAGCATGTGTACGGGGCATAAATGCAGCAGTGATAGGATTGGAGAGGTTCGGTGAGCAAACGAAGACCCTTTGAAGTCATATTGCATGGTACCCATTCCACGGGTTTCAACTACCCAGGTTTAAGGTATTCTTCCTTCAGCTGAAACATGCATGTGGAACCTAGAGTATGATCAACCATGTGATCGGGAGACGTGTTCAAATATGTCTCAGATTTCCTCCCCTGGTACTCGGGTGCAACATTCCAGAGGCTTTACTAACACTCTCCCGACTTGGAGAGTCAGTCCCTTTAACCTCCTGTTTGGCCCAGTTTGCAATTTCTGCGGAAGATGAACAGGAATAGGGAGAACCAATGAGAGACTAGCTGGAGGTGTCTGGACGGGCAAATTTAACTCTCATTTCCCACCAGGAAGAGGAAATAACCAAAGGCTCAGCGTGCTGTGCCGGAACCAGATTAGGGCCTGAAGCCATCCTGCGGTGTTGCGGCCAGCTCACAAGAAAGCGAGTTGAAGAAAGGAGCTCAGGGGCACTGTAATTCACAAACCTGCAGAGTTATAAATGACAGCTATCGTCCAAAAATATACTGAAGTAAGGCTGCCAAGAGGACTTGAAATCGGGGCAGAATTACAGGAAACCGATTTCAGGAGGTAGACTGGAATTGCATTGAAAGCATAGGAAAAGAGGCAGAACGTCCACAATGATGCACTTGGCCAAAAAGGGCGTATGCGTTTTTTCCTGAATATATTCAGGAAAAAACGCATACGCCCTTTTTGGCCAAGCAAGCAAGCTTGCAAAGGAAATCTGCACTACAATGAAGTCTCACTTTCCCCCGGTCAAAAGGGCTATCTCAAAAAAGTGTAAAATCCAGCAAGGCAGGACAGGCCATGGAGAACTGGGAGCCTTGTTATGCTGATGGGCGGGATGTAAACTGCCAACAGACACTCGGGAGAAGTGTATGGTGTTTCCTGAAACATCTAAAAAACAAAGCAACAGAGCCTAGGGCACTTCCACTTATGGTCGTATAGTTTAGGGAAATTAAAATCAAAAAGACACAGCCACCCCAAATTTTGGGACGCCTCTGTTTACAAGAACCTCGTTTACCATACAAGTTCAATATCACAGAAAGTGAAAAATTGGTAAAGAACTTGTGGTACTTACGTACAATGCAGTATCACTCAGCAATGAAATCTATGTCATCAGGCCCTTAGCAGCATAATGAGTGGATTCAGGTATGATGATTCTAACTGAAATAAGTCACACAGAAAAAGAAACATCATAAGATATCACTAATACACGGAATGTAAACTTGGCTACACAGGAACTGAATTCCAAAACAGAACAGGGTCTCAAATTTAGAAAACCAACTTATGCTTGCTTAAGGGGAAAGGTGAGTTGGGGTGCTGCATAAAACCAGAGATTGAAATGAGCACAGATAAAGTTCCTTAAGCCAAATATGGAATAGACAAGAGCTATTCCTTGCTCAACGAAATGGACTCAACACCCCATATTAAACGCCTAAGAATGTACCTGACTCTTAAGTATCTTAAAACCTATGCATTGCTATGTCTCCGAAAGAGAATCAAGCATGTGTACAGGGGCATAAACGCAGCAGTGATAGGATTGGAGAGGTTCGGTGAGCAAACGAAGACCCTTTGAAGTCATATTGCATGGTACCCATTACACGGGTCTCAACTCTCCAGGTTTAAGGTATTCTTCCTTCAGCTAAAACATGCATGTGGAACCCAGAGTATGATCAACCATGTGAACGGGAGACGTGTTTAAATATGTCTCAGTTTTCCTCCCCTGGTACTCGGGTGCAACATTCCAGACGCTTTACTAACACTCTCCCCATTTGGAGAGTCAGCGCCTTTAACCTCCTGTTTGGTCCAGTTTGCAATTTCTGCGGAAGATGAACAGGAATAGGGAGAACCAATGAGAGACTAGCTGGAGGTGTCTGGACGGGCAAATTTAACTCTCATTTCCCACCAGGAAGAGGAAATAACCAAAGGCTCAGCGTGCCGTGCCGGAACCAGATTAGGGCCTGAAGCCATCCTGCGGTGTTGCGGCCAGCTCACAAGAAAGCGAGTTGAAGAAAGGAGCTCAGGGGCACTGTAATTCACAAACCTGCAGAGTTATTAATGACAGCTATCGTCCAAAAATATACTGAAGTAAGGCTGCCAAGAGGACTTGAAAGTGGGGCAGAATTGCAGGAAACCGATTTCAGGAGGTAGACTGGAATTGCATTGAAAGCATAGGAAAAGAGGCAGAACGTCCACAATGATGCACTTGGCCAAAAAGGGCGTATGCGTTTTTTCCTGAATATATTCAGGAAAAAACGCATACGCCCTTTTTGGCCAACCAAGCAAGCTTGCAAAGGAAATCTGCACTACAATGAAGTCTCACTTCCCCCCGGTCAAAAGGGCCATCTGAAAAAAGTGTAAAATCCAGAAAGGCAGGACAGGCCATGGAGAACTGGGAGCCTTGTTATGCTGATGGGCGGGATGTAAATTGCCAACAGACACTCGGGAGAAGTGTATGGTGTTTCCTGAAACATCTAAGAAACAAAGCAACAGAGCCTAGGGCACTTCCACTTATGGTCCTATAGCTTAGGGAAATTAAAATCAGAAAGACACAGCTACCCCAAAGTTTGGGACGCCTCTGTTTACAAGAACCTCGTTTACAGTACAAGTTCAACATCGCAGAAAGTGAAAAATGGATAAAGAAGTTGTGGTATTAACTTACAAAGCAATATCACTCAGCAATGAAATCTATGTCATCAGGCCGTTAGCAGCACAATGAGTGGATTCAGGTATGATGATTCTAACTGAAATAAGTCACACAGAAAAAGAAACATCATAAGATATCACTAATACACGGAATGTAAACTTGGCTACACAGGAACTGAATTCCAAAACAGAACAGGGTCTCAAATTTAGAAAAGCAACTTATGCTTGCTTAAGGGGAAAGGTGAGTTGGGGTGCTGCATAAAACCAGAGATTGAAATGAGCACAGATAAAGTTCCTTAAGCCAAATATGGAATAGACAAGAGCTACTCCTTGCTCAACGAAATGGACTCAACATCCCATATTAAACGCCTAAGAATGTACCTGACTAGTAAGTATCTTAAAAGCTATGGATTGCTATGTCTCCGAAAGAGAATCAAGCGTGTGTACAGGGGCATAAACGCAGCAGTGATAGGATTGGAGAGGTTCGGTGAGCAAATGAAGACCCTTTGAAGTCATATTGCATGGTACCCATTACACGGGTCTCAACTCTCCAGGTTTAAGGTATTCTTCCTTCAGCTAAAACATGCATGTGGAACCCAGAGTATGATCAACCGTGTGAACAGGAGACGTGTTGAGATATGTCTCAGTTTTCGTACCCTGGTACTCGGGTGCAACATGCCAGACGCTTTAATAACACTCTCCCCACTTGGAGAGTCAGCGCCTTTAACCTCCTGTTTGGCCCAGTTGGCAATTTCTGCGGAAGATGAACAGGAATAGGGAGAACCAATGAGAGACTAGCTGGAGGTGTCTGGACGGACAAATTTAACTCTCATTTCCCACCAGGAAGCAGAATTAACCAAAGGCTCAGCGTGCCGTGCCGGAACCAGATTAGGGCCTGAAGCCATCCTGCGGTGTTGCGGCCAGCTCAAAAGAAAGCGAGTTGAAGAAAGGAGCTCAGGGGCACTGTAATTCACAAACCTGCAGAGTTATAAATGACAGCTATCGTCCAAAAATATACTGAAGTAAGGCTGCCAAGAGGACTTGAAAGCGGGGCAGAATTGCAGGAAACCGATTTCAGGAGGTAGACTGGAATTGCATTGAAAGCATAGGAAAAGAGGCAGAACGTCCACAATGATGCACTTGGCCAAAAAGGGCATATGCGTTTTTTCCTGAATATATTCAGGAAAAAACGCATACGCCCTTTTTGGCCAACCAAGCAAGCTTGCAAAGGAAATCTGCACTACAATGAAGTCTCACTTCCCCCCGGTCAAAAGGGCCATCTGAAAAAAGTGTAAAATCCAGCAAGGCAGGACAGGCCATGGAGAACTGGGAGCCTTGTTATGCTGATGGGCGGGATGTAAATTGCCAACAGACACTCGGGAGAAGTGTATGGTGTTTCCTGAAACATCCAGAAAACAAAGCAACAGAGCCTAGGGCACTTCCACTTATGGTCCTATAGCTTAGGGAAATTAAAATCAAAAAGACACAGCCACCCCAAAGTTTGGGACGCCACTGTTTACAAGACCCTCGTTTACAGTACAAGTTCAACATCGCAGAAAGTGAAAAATGGATAAGAAGTTGTGGTATTTACTTACAAAGCAATATCACTCAGCAATGAAATCTATGTCATCAGGCCCTTAGCAGCACAATGAGTGGATACAGGTATGATGATTCTAACTGAAATAAGTCACACAGAAAAAGAAACATCATAAGATATCAGTAATACACGGAATGTAAACTTGGCTACACAGGAACTGAATTACAGAACAGAACAGGGTCTCAAATTTAGAAAACCAACTTATGCTTGCTTAAGGGTAAAGGTGAGTTGGGGTGCTGCATAAAACCAGAGATTGAAATGAGCACAGATAAAGTTCCTTAAGCCAAATATGGAATAGACAAGAGCTACTCCTTGCTCAACGAAATGGACTCAACACCCCATATTAAACGCCTAAGAATGTACCTGACTAGTAAGTATCTTAAAACCTATGGATTGCTATGTCTCCAAAAGAGAATCAAGCGTGTGTACGGGGCATAAAAGCAGCAGTGATAGGATTGGAGAGGTTCGGTGAGCAAATGAAGACCCTTTGAAGTCATATTGCATGGTACCCATTCCACGGGTTTCAACTACCCAGGTTTAAGGTATTCTTCCTTCAGCTAAAACATGCATGTGGAACCTAGAGTATGATCAACCATGTGATCGGGAGACGTGTTCAAATATGTCTCAGTTTTCATACCCTGGTACTCGGGTGCAACATTCCAGACGCTTTACTAACACTCTCCCGACTTGGAGAGTCAGTCCCTTTAAACTCCTGTTTGGCCCAGTTTGCAATTTCTGCGGAAGATGAACAGGAATAGGGAGAACCAATGAGAGACTAGCTGGAGGTGTCTGTACGGGCAAATTTAACTCTCATTTCCCACCAGGAAGAGGAAATAACCAAAGACTCAGCGTGCTGTGCCGGAACCAGATTAGGGCCTGAAGCCATCCTGCGGTGTTGCGGCCAGCTCACAAGAAAGCGAGTTGAAGAAAGGAGCTCAGGGGCACTGTAATTCACAAACCTGCAGAGTTAAAAATGACAGCTATCGTCCAAAAATATACTAAAGTACGGCTGCCAAGAGGACTTGAAAGCGGGGCAGAATTGCAGGAAACCGATTTCAGGAGGTAGACTGGAATTGCATTGAAAGCATAGGAAAAGAGGCAGAACGTCCACAATGATGCACTTGGCCAAAAAGGGCGTATGCGTTTTTTCCTGAATATATTCAGGAAAAAACGCGTACGCCCTTTTTGGCCAACCAAGCAAACTTGCAAAGGAAATCTACACTACAATGAAGTCTCACTTCCCCTGGTCAAAAGGGCCATCTGAAAAAAGTGTAAAATCCAGAAAGGCAGGAAAGGCCATGGAGAACTGGGAGCCTTGTTATGCTGATGGGCGGGATGTAAATTGCCAACAGACACTCGGGAGAAGTGTATGGTGTTTCCTGAAACTTCCAGAAAACAAAGCAACAGAGCCTAGGGCACTTCCACTTATGGTCCTATAGCTTAGGGAAATTAAAATCAAAAAGACAAAGCCACCCCAAAGTTTGGGACGCCTCTGTTTACAAGAACCTTGTTTACAGTACAAGTTCAACATCGCAGAAAGTGAAAAATGGATAAAGAAGTTGTGGTATTTACTTACAAAGCAATATCACTCAGCAATGAAATCTATGTCATCAGGCCCTTAGCAGCACAATGAGTGGATACAGGTATGATGATTCTAACTGAAATAAGTCACACAGAAAAAGAAACATCATAAGATATCACTAATACACTGAATGTAAACTTGGCTACACAGGAACTGAATTCCAAAACAGAACAGGGTCTCAAATTTAGAAAACCAACTTATGCTTGCTTAAGGGTAAAGGTGAGTTGGGGTGCTGCATAAAACCAGAGATTGAAATGAGCACAGATAAAGTTCCTTAAGCCAAATATGGAATAGACAAGAGCTATTCCTTGCTCAACGAAATGGACTCAACACCCCATATTAAACGCCTAAGAATGTACCTGACTAGTAAGTATCTTAAAACCTATGGATTGCTATGTCTCTGAAAGAGAATCAAGCATGTGTACAGGGGCATAAACGCAGCAGTGATAGGATTGGAGAGATTCGGTGAGCAAACGAAGACCCTTTGAAGACATATTGCATGGTACCCATTCCACGGGTCTCAACTCTCCAGGTTTAAGGTATTCTTCCTTCAGCTAAAACATGCATGTGGAACCCAGAGTATGATCAACCATGTGATCGGGAGACGTGTTCAAATATGTCTCAGTTTTCATACCCTGGTACTCGGGTGCAACATTCCAGACGCTTTACTAACACTCTCCCGACTTGGAGAGTCAGTCCCTTTAACCTCCTGTTTGGCCCAGTTTGCAATTTCTGCGGAAGATGAACAGGAATAGCGAGAACCAATGAGAGACTAGCTGGAGGTGTGTGGACGGGCAAATTTAACTCTCATTTCCCACCAGGAAGAGGAATTAACGAAAGGCTCAGCGTGCCGTGCCGGAACCAGATTAGGGCCTGAAGCCATCCTGCGGTGTTGCGGCCAGCTCACAAGAAAGCGAGTTGAAGAAAGGAGCTCAGGGCCACTGTAAATCACAAACCTGCAGAGTTATAAATGACAGCTATCGTCCAAAAATATATTGAAGTAAGGCTGCCAAGAGGACTTGAAAGCGGGGCAGAATTGCAGGAAACCGATTTCAGGAGGTAGACTGGAATTGCATTGAAAGCATAGGAAAAGAGGCAGAACGTCCACAATGATGCACTTGGCCAAAAAGGGCGTATGCGTTTTTTCCTGAATATATTCAGGAAAAAACGCATACGCCCTTTTTGGCCAACCAAGCAAGCTTGCAAAGGAAATCTGCACTACAATGAAGTCTCACTTCCCCCCGGTCAAAAGGGCCATCTGAAAAAAGTGTAAAATCCAGCAAGGCAGGACAGGCCATGGAGAACTGGGAGCCTTGTTATGCTGATGGGCGGGATGTAAATTGCCAACAGACACTCGGGAGAAGTGTATGGTGTTTCCTGAAACATCTAAAAAACAAAGCAACAGAGCCTAGGGCACTTCCACTTATGGTCCTATAGCTTAGGAAATTAAAATCAAAAAAACACAGCCACCCCAATTTGGGACGCCTGTGTTTACAAGAACCTCGTTTACTGTACAATTTCAATATCACAGAAAGTGAAAAATGGATAAAGAACTTGTGGTACTTACGTACAATGCAGTATCACTCAGCAATGAAATCTATGTCATCAGGCCCATAGCAGCATAATGAGTGGATTCAGGTACGATGATTCTAACTGAAATAACTCACACAGGAAAAGAAACATCATAAGATATCACTAATACACGGAATGTAAACTTGGCTACACAGGAACTGAATTCCAAAACAGAACAGGGTCTCAAATTTAGAAAACCAACTTATGCTTGCTTAAGGGGAAAGGTGAGTTGGGGTGCTGCATAAAACCAGAGATTGAAATGAGCACAGATAAAGTTCCTTAAGCCAAATATGGAATAGACAAGAGCTACTCCTTGCTCAACGAAATGGACTCAACACCCCATATTAAACGCCTAAGAATGTACCTGACTAGTAAGTATCTTAAAACCTATGGATTGCTATGTCTCCATAAGAGAATCAAGCGTGTGTACAGGGGCATAAACGCAGCAGTGATAGGATTGGAGAGGTTCGGTGAGCAGATGAAGACCCTTTGAAGTAATATTGCATGGTACCCATTCCACGGGTTTCAACTACCCACGTTTAAGGTATTCTTCCTTCAGCTAAAACATGCATGTGGAACCCAGAGTATGATCAACCGTGTGAACGGGAGACGTGTTCAAATATGTCTCAGTTTTCCTCCCCTGGTACTCGGGTGCAACATTCCAGACGCTTTACTAACACTCTCCCCACTTGGAGAGTCATCGCCTTTAACCTCCTGTTTGGCCCAGTTTGCAATTTCTGCGGAAGATGAACAGGAATAGGGAGAACAATGAGAGACTAGCTGGAGGTGTCTGGACGGGCAAATTTAACTCTCATTTCCCACCAGGAAGAGGAAATAACCAAAGGCTCAGCGTGCCGTGCCGGAACCAGATTAGGGCCTGAAGCCATCCTGCGGTGTTGCGGCCAAGTCACAAGAAAGCGAGTTGAAGAAAGGAGCTCAGGGTCACTGTAATTCACAAACCTGCAGAGTTATAAATGACAGCTATCGTCCAAAAATATACTGAAGTAAGGCTGCCAAGAGGTCTTCAAAGCAGGGCAGAATTGCAGGAAACCGATTTCAGGAGGTAGACTGGAATTGCATTGAAAGCATAGGAAAAGAGGCAGAACGTCCACAATGATGCACTTGGCCAAAAAGGGCGTATGCGTTTTTTCCTGAATATATTCAGGAAAAAACGCATACGCCCTTTTTGGCCAACCAAGCAAACTTGCAAAGGAAATCTGCACTACAATGAAGTCTCACTTCCCCCCGGTCAAAAGGGCCATCTGAAAAAAGTGTAAAATCCAGAAAGGCAGGACAGGCCATGGAGAACTGGGAGCCTTGTTATGCTGATGGGCGGGATGTAAATTGCCAACAGACACTCGGGAGAAGTGTATGGTGTTTCCTGAAACATCTAAGAAACAAAGCAACAGAGCCTAGGGCACTTCCACTTATGGTCCTATAGCTTAGGGAAATTAAAATCAAAAAGACACAGCCACCCCAATTTGGGACGCCTCTGTTTACAAGAACCTCGTTTACTGTACAATTTCAATATCACAGAAAGTGAAAAATGGATAAAGAACTTGTGGTACTTACGTACAATGCAGTATCACTCAGCAATGAAATCTATGTCATCAGGCCCGTAGCAGCATAATGAGTGGATTCAGGTACGATGATTCTAACTGAAATAAGTCACACAGAAAAAGAAACATCATAAGATATCAGTAATACACGGAATGTAAACTTGGCTACACAGGAACTGAATTACAGAACAGAACAGGGTCTCAAATTTAGAAAACCAAATTATGCTTGCTTAAGGGGAAAGGTGAGTTGGGGTGCTGCATAAAACCAGAGATTGAAATGAGCACAGATAAAGTTCCTTAAGCCAAATATGGAATAGACAAGAGCTACTCCTTGCTCAACGAAATGGACTCAACACCCCATATGAAACGCCTAAGAATGTACCTGACTAGTAAGTATCTTAAAACCTATGGATTGCTATGTCTCTGAAAGAGAATCAAGCATGTGTACAGGGGCATAAACGCAGCAGTGATAGGATTGGAGAGGTTCGGTGAGCAAATGAAAACCCTTTGAATTCATATTGCATGGTACCCATTACACAGGTCTCAACTCTCCAGGTTTAAGGTATTCTTCCTTCAGCTAAAACATGCATGTGGAACCCAGAGTATGATCAACCGTGTGAACGGGAGACGTGTTCAAATATGTCTCAGTTTTCCACCCCTGGTACTCGGGTGCAACATTCCAGACGCTTTACTAACACTCTCCCCACTTGGAGAGTCAGCGCCTTTAACCTCCTGTTTGGCCCAGTTTGCAATTTCTGCGGAAGATGAACAGGAAGAGCGAGAACCAATGAGAGACTAGCTGGAGGTGTCTGGACGGGCAAATTTAAGTCTCATTTCCCACCAGGAAGAGGAATTAACCAAAGGCTCAGCGTGCCGTGCCGGAACCAGATTAGGGCCTGAAGCCATCCTGCGGTGTTGCGGCCAGGTCACAAGAAATCGAGTTTAAGAAAGGAGCTCAGGGGCACTGTAATTCACAAACCTGCAGAGTTATAAATGACAGCTATCGTCCAAAAATATACTGAAGTACGGCTGCCAAGAGGACTTGAAAGCGGGGCAGAATTGCAGGAAACCGATTTCAGGAGGTAGACTGGAATTGCATTGAAAGCATAGGAAAAGAGGCAGAACGTCCACAATGATGCACTTGGCCAAAAAGGGCGTATGCGTTTTTTCCTGAATATATTCAGGAAAAAACGCATACGCCCTTTTTGGCCAACCAAGCAAACTTGCAAAGGAAATCTGCACTACAATGAAGTCTCACTTCCCCCCGGTCAAAAGGGCCATCTGAAAAAAGTGTAAAATCCAGAAAGGCAGGACAGGCCATGGAGAACTGGGAGCCTTGTTATGATGATGGGCGGGATGTAAATTGCCAACAGACACTCGGGAGAAGTGTATGGTGTTTCCTGAAACATCTAAAAAACAAAGCAACAGAGCCTAGGGCACTTCCACTTATGGTCCTATAACTTAGGGAAATTAAAATCAAAAAGACACAGCCACCCCAAAGTTTGGGACGCCTCTGTTTACAAGAACCTCATTTACCGTACAAGTTCAATATCACAGAAAGTGAAAAATGGATAAAGATCTTGTGGTACTTACGTACAATGCAGTATCACTCAGCAATGAAATCTATGTCATCAGGCCCGTAGCAGCACAATGAGCGGATTCAGTTACGATGATTCTAACTGAAATAATTCACACAGAAAAAGAAACATCATAAGATATCACTAATACACGGAATATAAACTTGGTTACACAGGAACTGAATTCCAAAACAGAACAGGGTCTCAAATTTAGAAAACCAACTTATGCTTGCTTAAGGGGAAAGGTGAGTTGGGGTGCTGCATAAAACCAGAGATTGAAATGAGCACAGATAAAGTTCCTTAAGCCAAATATGGAATAGACAAGAGCTACTCCTTGCTCAACGAAATCGACTCAACACCGCATATTAAACGCCTAAGAATGTACCTGACTAGTAAGTATCTTAAAACCTATGGATTGCTATGTCTCCGAAAGAGAATCAAGCATGTGTACAGGGGCATAAACGCAGCAGTGATAGGATTGGGGAGGTTCGGTGAGCAAACGAAGACCCTTTGAGGTCATATTGCATGGTACCCATTACACGGGTCTCAACTGTCCAGGTTTAAGGTATTCTTCCTTCAGCTAAAACATGCATGTGGAACCCAGAGTATGATCAACCGTGTGAACGGGAGACGTGTTCAAATATGTCTCAGTTTTCCTCCCCTGGTACTCGGGTGCAACATTCCAGACGCTTTACTAACACTCTCCCCACTTGGAGAGTCAGCGCCTTTAACCTCCTGTTTGGCCCAGTTTGCAATTTCTGTGGAAGATGAACAGGAATAGGGAGAACCAATGAGAGACTAGCTGGAGGTGTCTGGACGGGCAAATTTAACTCTCATTTCCCACCAGGAAGAGGAATTAACCAAAGGCTCAGCGTGCCGTGCCGGAACCAGATTAGGGCCTGAAGCCATCCTGCGGTGTTGCGGCCAGGTCACAAGAAAGCGAGTTTAAGAAAGGAGCTCAGGGGCACTGTAATTCACAAACCTGCAGAGTTATAAATGACAGCTATCGTCCAAAAATATACTGAAGTAAGGCTGCCAAGAGGACTTGAAAGCGGGGCAGAATTGCAGGAAACCGATTTCAGGAGGTAGACTGGAATTGCATTGAAAGCATAGGAAAAGAGGCAGAACGTCCACAATGATGCACTTGGCCAAAAAGGACGAATGCGTTTTTTTCTCAATATATTCAGGAAAAAACGCATACGCCCTTTTTGGCCAACCAAGCAAGCTTGCAAAGGAAATCTGCACTGCAATGAAGTCTCACTTCCCCCAGGTCAAAAGAGCCACCTGAAAAAAGTGTAAAATCCAGCAAGGCAGGACAGGCCATGGAGAACTGGGAGCCTTGTTATGCTGATGGGCGGGATGTAAATTGCCAACAGACACTCGGGAGAAGTGTATGGTGTTTCCTGAAACATCTAAAAAACAAAGCAACAGAGCCTAGGTCACTTCCACTTATGGTCCTATAGCTTAGGGAAATTAAAATCAAAAAGACACAGCCACCCCAAAGCTTGGGACGCCTCTGTTTACAAGAACCTCGTTTACAGTACAAGTTCAACATCGCAGAAAGTGAAAAATAGATAAAGAAGTTGTGGTATTTACTTACAAAGCAATATCACTCAGCAATGAAATCTATGTCATCAGGCCCTTAGCAGCACAATGAGTGGATTCAGGTATGATGATTCTAACTGAAATAAGTCACAGAGAAAAAGAAACATCATAAGATATCACTAATACACGGAATGTAAACTTGGCTACACAGGAACTGAATTCCAAAACAAAACAGCGTCTCAAATTTAGAAAACCAACTTATGCTTGCTTAAGGGGAAAGGTGAGTTGGGGTGCTGCATAAAACCAGAGATTGAAATGAGCACAGATAAAGTTCCTTAAGCCAAATATGGAATAGACAAGAGCTACTCCTTGCTCAACGAAATGGACTCAACATCCCATATTAAACGCCTAAGAATGTACCTGAGTATTAAGTATCTTAAAACCTATGGATTGCTATGTCTCCAAAAGAGAATCAAGCGTGTGTACAGGGGCATAAACGCAGCAGTGATAGGATTGGAGAGGTTCGGTGAGCAAATGAAGACCCTTTGAAGTCATATTGCATGGTACCCATTACACGGGTCTCAACTCTCCAGGTTTAAGGTATTCTTCCTTCAGCTAAAACATGCATGTGGAACCCAGAGTATGATCAACCGTGTGAACGGGAGACGTGTTCAAATATGTCTCAGTTTTCCTCCCCTGGTACTCGGGTGCAACATTCCAGACGCTTTACTAACACTCTCCCCACTTGGAGAGTCAACGCCTTTAACCTCCTGTTTGGTCCAGTTTGTAATTTCTGCGGAAGATGAACAGGAATAGGGAGAACCAATGAGAGACTAGCTGGAGGTGTCTGGACGGGCAAATTTAACTCTCATTTCCCACCAGGAAGAGGAAATAACCAAAGGCTCAGCGTGCCGTGCCGGAACCAGATTAGGGCCTGAAGCCATCCTGCGGTGTTGCGGCCAGGTCACAAGAAAGCGAGTTGAAGAAAGGAGCTCAGGGGCACTGTAATTCACAAACCTGCAGAGTTATAAATGACAGCTATCGTCCAAAAATATACTGAAGTAAGGCTGCCAAGAGGACTTGAAAGCGGGGCAGAATTGCAGGAAACCGATTTCAGGAGGTAGACTGGAATTGCATTGAAAGCATAGGAAAAGAGGCAGAACGTCCACAATGATGCACTTGGCCAAAAAGGGCGTATGCGTTTTTTCCTGAATATATTCAGGAAAAAACGCATACGCCCTTTTTGGCCAACCAAGCAAACTTGCAAAGGAAATCTGCACTACAATGAAGTCTCACTTCCCCCCGGTCAAAAGGGCCATCTGAAAAAAGTGTAAAATCCAGAAAGGCAGGACAGGCCATGGAGAACTGGGAGCCTTGTTATGCTGATGGGCGGGATGTAAATTGCCAACAGACACTCGGGAGAAGTGTATGGTGTTTCCTGAAACATCTAAAAAACAAAGCAGCAGAGCCTAGGGCACTTCCACTTATGGTCCTATAGCTTAGGGAAATTAAAATCAAAAAGACACAGCCACCCCAAAGTTTGGGACGCCTCTGTTTACAAGAACCTCGTTTACAGTACAAGTTCAACATCGCAGAAAGTGAAAAATGGATAAAGAAGTTGTGGTATTTACTTACAAAGCAATATCACTCAGCAATGAAATCTATGTCATCAGGCCCTTAGCAGCACAATGAGTGGATTCAGGTACGATGATTCTAACTGAAATAAGTCACACAGAAAAAGAAAAATCATAAGATATCAGTAATACATGGAATGTAAACTTGGCTACACAGGAACTGAATTACAGAACAGAACAGGGTCTCAAATTTAGAAAACCAACTTATGCTTGCTTAAGGGTAAAGGTGAGTTGGGGTGCTGCATAAAACCAGAGATTGAAATGAGCACAGATAAAGTTCCTTAAGCCAAATATGGAATAGACAAGAGCTACTCCTTGCTCAACGAAATGGACTCAACACCCCATATTAAACGCCTAAGAATGTACCTGACTAGTAAGTATCTTAAAACCTATGGATTGCTATGTCTCCGAAAGAGAATCAAGCTTGTGTACGGGGCATAAAAGCAGCAGTGATAGGATTGGAGAGGTTCGGTGAGCAAATGAAGACCCTTTGAAGTCATATTGCATGGTACCCATTCCACGGATTTCAACTACCCAGGTTTAAGGTATTCTTCCTTCAGCTAAAACATGCATGTGGAACCTAGAGTATGATCAACCATGTGATCGGGAGACGTGTTCAAATATGTCTCAGTTTTCCTCCCCTGGTACTCGGGTGCAACATTCCAGACGCTTTAATAACACTCTCCCGACTTGGAGAGTCAGTCCCTTTAAACTCCTCTTTGGCCCAGTTTGCAATTTCTGCGGAAGATGAACAGGAATAGGGAGAACCAATGAGAGACTAGCTGGAGGTGTCTGTACGGGCAAATTTAACTCTCATTTCCCACCAGGAAGAGGAAATAACCAAAGACTCAGCGTGCTGTGCCGGAACCAGATTAGGGCCTGAAGCCATCCTGCGGTGTTGCGGCCAGCTCACAAGAAAGCGAGTTGAAGAAAGGAGCTCAGGGGCACTGTAATTCACAAACCTGCAGAGTTAAAAATGACAGCTATCGTCGAAAAATATACTGAAGTACGGGTGCCAAGAGGACTTGAAAGCGGGGCAGAATTGCAGGAAACCGATTTCAGGAGGTAGACTGGAATTGCATTGAAAGAATAGGAAAAGAGGCAGAACGTCCACAATGATGCACTTGGCCAAAAAGGGCGTATGCGTTTTTTCCTGAATATATTCAGGAAAAAACGCATACGCCCTTTTTGGCCAACCAAGCAAACTTGCAAAAGAAATCTACACTACAATGAAGTCTCACTTCCCCCGGTCAAAAGGGCCATCTGAAAAAAGTGTAAAATCCAGAAAGGCAGGAAAGGCCATGGAGAACTGGGAGCCTTGTTATGCTGATGGGCGGGATGTAAATTGCCAACAGACACTCGGGAGAAGTGTATGGTGTTTCCTGAAACATCTAAAAAACAAAGCAACAGAGCCTAGGGCACTTCCACTTATGGTCCTATAGCTTAGGGAAATTAAAATCAAAAAGACACAGCCACCCCAAAGTTTGGGACGCCTCTGTTTACAAGAACCTCGTTTACAGTACAAGTTCAATATCACAGAAAGTGAAAAATGGATAAAGAACTTGTGGTACTTACGTACAATGCAGTATCACTCAGCAATGAAATCTATGTCATCAGGCCCGTAGCAGCATAATGAGTGGATTCAGGTACGATGATTCTAACTAAAATAAGTCACACAGAAAAAGAAACATCATAAGATATCAGTAATACACGGAATGTAAACTTGGCTACACTGGAACTGAATTACAGAACAGAACAGGGTCTCAAATTTAGAAAACCAACTTATGCTTGCTTAAGGGGAAAGGTGAGTTGGGGTGCTGCATAAAACCAGAGATTGAAATGAGCACAGATAAAGTTCCTTAAGCCAAATATGGAATAGACAAGAGCTACTCCTTGCTCAACGAAATGGACTCAACACCCCATATTAAACGCCTAAGAATGTACCTGACTAGTAAGTATCTTAAAACCTATGGATTGCTATGTCTCCGAAAGAGAATCAATCGTGTGTACAGGGGCATAAACGCAGCAGTGATAGGATTGGAGAGGTTCGGTGAGCAAATGAAGACCCTTTGAAGTCATATTGCATGGTACCCATTACATGGGTCTCAACTCTCCAGGTTTAAGGTATTCTTCCTTCAGCTAAAACATGCATGTGGAACCCAGAGTATGATCAACCATGTGAACGCGAGACGTGTTCAGATATGTCTCAGTATTCGTACCCTGGTACTCGGGTGCAACATTCCAGACAATTTACTAACACTCTCCCCACTTGGAGAGTCAGCGCCTTTAACCTCCTGTTTGGCCCAGTTTGCAATTTCTGCGGAAGATGAACAGGAAGAGCGAGAACCAATGAGAGACTAGCTGGAGGTGTCTGGACGGGCAAATTTAACTCTCATTTCCACCAGGAAGAGGAATTAACCAAAGGCTCAGCGTGCCGTGCCGGAACCAGATTAGGGCCTGAAGCCATCCTGCGGTGTTGCGTCCAGATCAAAAGAAAGCGAGTTGAAGAAAGGAGCTCAGGGGCACTGTAATTCACAAACCTGCAGAGTTATAAATGACAGCTATCGTCCAAAAATATACTGAAGTAAGGCTGCCAAGAGGACTTGAAAGCGGGGCAGAATTGCAGGAAACCGATTTCAGGAGGTAGACTGGAATTGCATTGAAAGCATAGGAAAAGAGGCAGAACGTCCACAATGATGCACTTGGCCAAAAAGGGCGTATGCGTTTTTTCCTGAATATATTCAGGAAAAAACGCATACGCCCTTTTTGGCCAACCAAGCAAACTTGCAAAAGAAATCTACACTACAATGAAGTCTGACTTCCCCCGGTCAAAAGGGCCATCTGAAAAAAGTGTAAAATCCAGCAAGGCAGGAAAGGCCATGGAGAACTGGGAGCCTTGTTATGCTGATGGGCGGGATGTAAATTGCCAACAGACACTCGGGAGAAGTGTATGGTGTTTCCTGAAACATCTAAAAAACAAAGCAACAGAGCCTAGGGCACTTCCACTTATGGTCCTATAGCTTAGGGAAATTAAAATCAAAAAGACACAGCCACCCCAAAGTTTGGAACGGCTCTGTTTACAAGAACCTCGTTTACAGTACAAGTTCAACATCGCAGAATGTGAAAAATGGATAAAGAATTTGTGGTATATACTTACAAAGCAATATCACTCAGCAATGAAATCTATGTCATCAGGCCCTTAGCAGCACAATGAGTGGATTCAGGTATGATGATTCTAACGGAAATAAGTCACACAGAAAAAGAAACATCATAAGATATCACTAATACATGGAATGTAAACTTGGCTACACAGGAACTGAATTCCAAAACAGAACAGCGTCTCAAATTTAGAAAACCAACTTATGCTTGCTTAAGGGGAAAGGTGAGTTGGGGTGCTGCATAAAACCAGAGATTGAAATGGGCACAGATAAAGTTCCTTAAGCCAAATATGGAATAGACAAGAGCTACTCCATGCTCAAAGAAATGGACTAAACACCGCAAATTAAACGCCTAAGAATGTACCTGACTAGTAAGTATCTTAAAACCTATGGATTGCTATGTCTCCAAAAGAGAATCAAGCGTGTGTACGGGACATAAATGCAGCAGTGATAGGATTGGAGAGGTTCGGTGAGCAAATGAAGACCCTTTGAAGTCATATTGCATGGTACCCATTCCACGGGTTTCAACTACCCAGGTTTAAGGTATTCTTCCTTCAGCTAAAACATGCATGTGGAACCTAGAGTATGATCAACCATGTGATCGGGAGACGTGTTCAAATATGTCTCAGTTTTCATACCCTGGTACTCGGGTGCAACATTCCAGACGCTTTACTAACACTCTCCCGACTTGGAGAGTCAGTCCCTTTAAACTCCTCTTTGGCCCAGTTTGCAATTTCTGCGGAAGATGAACAGGAATAGGAAGAACCAATGAGAGACTAGCTGGAGGTGTCTGTACGGGCAAATTTAACTCTCATTTCCCACCAGGAAGAGGAAATAACCAAAGACTCAGCGTGCTGTGCCGGAACCAGATTAGGGCGTGAAGCCATCCTGCGGTGTTGCGGCCAGCTCACAAGAAAGCGAGTTGGAGAAAGGAGCTCAGGGGCACTGTAATTCACAAACCTGCAGAGTTAAAAATGACAGCTATCGTCCAAAAATATACTGAAGTACGGCTACCAAGAGGACTTGAAAGCGGGGCAGAATTGCAGGAAACCGATTTCAGGAGGTAGACTGGAATTACATTGAAAGCATAGGAAAAGAGGCAGAACGTCCACAATGATGCACTTGGCCAAAAAGGGCGTATGCGTTTTTTCCTGAATATATTCAGGAAAAAACGCATACGCCCTTTTTGGCCAAACAAGCAAACTTGCAAAGGAAATCTGCACTACAATGAAGTCTCACTTCCCCCTGTCAAAAGGGCCATCTGAAAAAAGTGTAAAATCCAGAAAGGCAGGAAAGGCCATGGAGAACTGGGAGCCTTGTTATGCTGATGGGCGGGATGTAAATTGCCAACAGACACTCGGGAGAAGTGTATGGTGTTTCCTGAAACATCCAGAAAACAAAGCAACAGAGCCTAGGGCACTTCCACTTATGGTCCTATAGCTTAGGGAAATTAAAATCAAAAAGACACAGCCACCCCAAAGTTTGGGACGCCTCTGTTTACAAGAACCTCGTTTACAGTACAAGTTCAACATCGCAGAAAGTGAAAAATGGATAAAGAAGTTGTGGTATTTACTTACAAAGCAATATCACTCAGCAATGAAATCTATGTGATCAGGCCCTTAGCAGCACAATGAGTGGATACAGGTATGATGATTCTAACTGAAATAAGTCACACAGAAAAAGAAACATCATAAGATATCAGTAATACACGGAATGTAAACTTGGCTACACAGGAACTGAATTCCAAAACAGAACAGGGTCTCAAATTTAGAAAACCAACTTATGCTTGCTTAAGGGTAAAGGTGAGTTGGGGTGCTGCATAAAACCAGAGATTGAAATGAGCAGAGATAAAGTTCCTTAAGCCAAATATGGAATAGACAAGAGCTATTCCTTGCTCAACGAAATGGACTCAACACCCCATATTAAACGCCTAAGAATGTACCTGACGAGTAAGTATCTTAAAACCTATGGATTGCTATGTCTCCGAAAGAGAATCAAACGTGTGTACAGGGGCATAAACGCAGCAGTGATAGGATTGGAGAGATTCGGTGAGCAAACGAAGACCCTTTGAAGTCATATTGCATGGTACCCATTCCACGGGTCTCAACTCTCCAGGTTTAAGGTATTCTTCCTTCAGCTAAAACATGCATGTGGAACCCAGAGTATGATCAACCATGTGAACGGGAGACGTGTTTAAATATGTCTCAGTTTTCCTCCCCTGGTACTCGGGTGCAACATTCCAGACGCTTTACTAACACTCTCCCCACTTGGAGAGTCAGCGCCTTTAACCTCCTGTTTGGTCCAGTTTGCAATTTCTGCGGAAGATGAACAGGAATAGGGAGAACCAATGAGAGACTAGCTGGAGGTGTCTGGACGGGCAAATTTAACTCTCATTTCCCACCAGGAAGAGGAAATAACCAAAGGCTCAGCGTGCCGTGCCGGAACCAGATTAGGGCCTGAAGCCATCCTGCGGTGTTGCGGCCAGCTCACAAGAAAGCGATTTGAAGAAAGGAGCTCAGGGGCACTGTAATTCACAAACCTGAAAAGTTATAAATGACAGCTATCGTCCAAAAATATACTAAAGTAAGGCTGCCAAGAGGACTTGAAAGCGGGGCAGAATTGCAGGAAACCGATTTCAGGAGGTAGACTGGAATTGCATTGAAAGCATAGGAAAAGAGGCAGAATGTCCACAATGATGCACCTGGCCAAAAAGGGCGTATGCGTTTTTTCCTGAATATATTCAGGAAAAAACGCATACGCCCTTTTTGGCCAACCAAGCAAACTTTCAAAGGAAATCTGCACTACAATGAAGTCTCACTTCCCCCCGGTCAAAAGGGCCATCTGAAAAAAGTGTAAAATCCAGAAAGGCAGGACAGGCCATGGAGAACTGGGAGCCTTGTTATGCTGATGGGCGGGATGTCAATTGCCAACAGACACTCGGGAGAAGTGTGTGGTGTTTCCTGAAACATCTAAAAAACAAAGCAACAGAGCCTAGGGCACTTCCACTTATGGTCCTATAGATTAGGGAAATTAAAATAAAAACGACACAGCCACCCCAAAGTTTGGAACGCCTCTGTTTACAAGAACCTCGTTTACCGTACAAGTTCAATATCACAGAAAGTGAAAAATGGATAAAGAACTTGTGGTACTTACGTACAATGCAGTATCACTCAGCAATGAAATCTATGTTATCAGGCCCGTAGCAGCACAATGAGTTGATTCAGGTACGATGATTCTAACTGAAATAAGTCACACAGAAAAAGAAACATCATAAGATATCAGTAATACACGGAATGTAAACTTGGCTACACAGGAACTGAATTACAGAACAGAACAGGGTCTCAAATTTAGAAAACCAACTTATGCTTGCTTAAGGGTAAAGGTGAGTTCGGGTGCTGCATAAAACCAGAGATTGAAATGAGCACAGATAAAGTTCCTTAAGCCAAATATGGAATAGACAAGAGCTACTCCTTGCTCAACGAAATGGACTCAACACCCCATATTAAACGCCTAAGAATGTACCTGACTAGTAAGTATCTTAAAACCTATGGATTGCTATGTCTCCGAAAGAGAATCAAGCTTGTGTACGGGGCATAAAAGCAGCAGTGATAGGATTGGAGAGGTTCGGTGAGCAAATGAAGACCCTTTGAAGTCATATTGCATGGTACCCATTCCACGGGTTTCAACTACCCAGGTTTAAGGTATTCTTCCTTCAGCTAAAACATGCATGTGGAACCTAGAGTATGATCAACCATGTGATCGGGAGACGTGTTCAAATATGTCTCAGTTTTCGTACCCTGGTACTCGGGTGCAACATTCCAGACGCTTTACTAACACTCTCCCGACTTGGAGAGTCAGTCCCTTTAAACTCCTGTTTGGCCCAGTTTGCAATTTCTGCGGAAGATGAACAGGAATAGGGAGAACCAATGAGAGACTAGCTGGAGGTGTCTGGACGGGCAAATTTAACTCTCATTTCCCACCAGGAAGAGGAAATAACCAAAGACTCAGCGTGCTGTGCCGGAACCAGATTAGGGCCTGAAGCCATCCTGCGGTGTTGCGGCCAGCTCACAAGAAAGCGAGTTGAAGAAAGGAGCTCAGGGGCACTGTAATTCACAAACCTGCAGAGTTAAAAATGACAGCTATCGTCCAAAAATATACTGAAGTACGGCTGCCAAGAGGACTTGAAAGCGGGGCAGAATTGCAGGAAACCGATTTCAGGAGGTAGACTGGAATTGCATTGAAAGCATAGGAAAAGAGGCAGAACGTCCACAATGATGCACCTGGCCAAAAAGGGCGTATGCGTTTTTTCCTGAATATATTCAGGAAAAAACGCATACGCCCTTTTTGGCCAACCATGCAAACTTGCAAAAGAAATCTACACTACAATGAAGTCTCACTTCCCCCGGTCAAAAGGGCCATCTGAAAAAAGTGTAAAATCCAGAAAGGCAGGAAAGGCCATGGAGAACTGGGAGCCTTGTTATGCTGATGGGCGGGATGTAAATTGCCAACAGACACTCGGGAGAAGTGTGTGGTGTTTCCTGAAACATCTAAAAAACAAAGCAACAGAGCCTAGGGCACTTCCACTTATGGTCCTATAGATTAGGGAAATTAAAATAAAAAAGACACAGCCACCCCAAAGTTTGGAACGCCTCTGTTTACAAGAACCTCGTTTACCGTACAAGTTCAATATCACAGAAAGTGAAAAATGGATAAAGAACTTGTGGTACTTACGTACAATGCAGTATCACTCAGCAATGAAATCTATGTTATCAGGCCCGTAGCAGCACAATGAGTGGATTCAGGTACGATGATTCTAACTGAAATAAGTCACACAGAAAAAGAAACATCATAAGATATCAGTAATACACGGAATGTAAACTTGGCTACACAGGAACTGAATTACAGAACATAACAGGGTCTCAAATTTAGAAAACCAACTTATGCTTGCTTAAGGGTAAAGGTGAGTTCGGGTGCTGCATAAAACCAGAGATTGAAATGAGCACAGATAAAGTTCCTTAAGCCAAATATGGAATAGACAAGAGCTACTCCTTGCTCAACGAAATGGACTCAACACCCCATATTAAACGCCTAAGAATGTACCTGACTCTTAAGTATCTTAAAACCTATGGATTGCTATGTCTCCGAAAGAGAATCAAGCTTGTGTACGGGGCATAAAAGCAGCAGTGATAGGATTGGAGAGGTTCGGTGAGCAAATGAAGACCCTTTGAAGTCATATTGCATGGTACCCATTCCACGGGTTTCAACTACCCAGGTTTAAGGTATTCTTCCTTCAGCTAAAACATGCATGTGGAACCTAGAGTATGATCAACCATGTGATCGGGAGACGTGTTCAAATATGTCTCAGTTTTCATACCCTGGTACTCGGGTGCAACATTCCAGACGCTTTACTAACACTCTCCCGACTTGGAGAGTCAGTCCCTTTAAACTCCTGTTTGGCCCAGTTTGCAATTTCTGCGGAAGATGAACAGGAATAGGGAGAACCAATGAGAGACTAGCTGGAGGTGTCTGGACGGGCAAATTTAACTCTCATTTCCCACCAGGAAGAGGAAATAACCAAAGACTCAGCGTGCTGTGCCGGAACCAGATTAGGGCCTGAAGCCATCCTGCGGTGTTGCGGCCAGCTCACAAGAAAGCGAGTTGAAGAAAGGAGCTCAGGGGCACTGTAATTCACAAACCTGCAGAGTTAAAAATGACAGCTATCGTCCAAAAATATACTGAAGTACGGCTGCCAAGAGGACTTGAAAGCGGGGCAGAATTGCAGGAAACCGATTTCAGGAGGTAGACTGGAATTGCATTGAAAGCATAGGAAAAGAGGCAGAACGTCCACAATGATGCACCTGGCCAAAAAGGGCGTATGCGTTTTTTCCTGAATATATTCAGGAAAAAACGCATACGCCCTTTTTGGCCAACCATGCAAACTTGCAAAAGAAATCTACACTACAATGAAGTCTCACTTCCCCCGGTCAAAAGGGCCATCCGAAAAAAGTGTAAAATCCAGAAAGGCAGGAAAGGCCATGGAGAACTGGGAGCCTTGTTATGCTGGTGGGCGGGATGTAAATTGCCAACAGACACTCGGGAGAAGTGTATGGTGTTTCCTGAAACATCCAGAAAACAAAGCAACAGAGCCTAGGGCACTTCCACTTATGGTCCTATAGCTTAGGGAAATTAAAATCAAAAAGACACAGCCACCCCAAAGTTTGGGACGCCTCTGTTTACAAGAACCTCGTTTACAGTACAAGTTCAACATCGCAGAAAGTGAAAAATGGATAAAGAAGTTGTGGTATTTACTTACAAATCAATATCACTCAGCAATGAAATCTATGTGATCAGGCCCTTAGCAGCACAATGAGTGGATACAGGTATGATGATTCTAACTGAAATAAGTCACACAGAAAAAGAAACATCATAAGATATCAGTAATACACGGAATGTAAACTTGGCTACACAGGAACTGAATTCCAAAACAGAACAGGGTCTCAAATTTAGAAAACCAACTTATGCTTGCTTAAGGGTAAAGGTGAGTTGGGGTGCTGCATAAAACCAGAGATTGAAATGAGCACAGATAAAGTTCCTTAAGCCAAATATGGAATAGACAAGAGCTATTCCTTGCTCAACGAAATGGACTCAACACCCCATATTAAACGCCTAAGAATGTACCTGACTAGTAAGTATCTTAAAACCTATGGATTGCTATGTCTCCGAAAGAGAATCAAGCATGTGTACAGGGGCATAAACGCAGCAGTGATAGGATTGGAGAGATTCGGTGAGCAAACGAAGACCCTTTGAAGTCATATTGCATGGTACCCATTCCACGGGTCTCAACTCTCCAGGTTTAAGGTATTCTTCCTTCAGCTAAAACATGCATGTGGAACCCAGAGTATGATCAACCATGTGAACGGGAGACGTGTTTAAATATGTCTCAGTTTTCCTCCCCTGGTACTCGGGTGCAACATTCCAGACGCTTTACTAACACTCTCCCCACTTGGAGAGTCAGCGCCTTTAACCTCCTGTTTGGCCCAGTTTGCAATTTCTGCGGAAGATGAACAGGAATAGGGAGAACCAATGAGAGACTAGCTGGAGGTGTCTGGACGGGCAAATTTAACTCTCATTTCCCACCAGGAAGAGGAAATAACCAAAGGCTCAGCGTGCCGTGCCGGAACCAGATTAGGGTCTGAAGCCATCCTGCGGTGTTGCGGCCAGCTCACAAGAAAGCGAGTTGAAGAAAGGAGCTCAGGGGCACTGTAATTCACAAACCTGAAAAGTTATAAATGACAACTATCGTCCAAAAATATACTAAAGTAAGGCTGCCAAGAGGACTTGAAAGCGGGGCAGAATTGCAGGAAACCGATTTCAGGAGGTAGACTGGAATTGCATTGAAAGCATAGGAAAAGAGGCAGAATGTCCACAATGATGCACCTGGCCAAAAAGGGCGTATGCGTTTTTCCTGAATATATTCAGGAAAAAACGCATACGCCCTTTTTGGCCAACCAAGCAAACTTTCAAAGGAAATCTGCACTACAATGAAGTCTCACTTCCCCCCGGTCAAAAGGGCCATCTGAAAAAAGTGTAAAATCCAGAAAGGCAGGAAAGGCCATGGAGAACTGGGAGCCTTGTTATGCTGATGGGCGGGATGTAAATTGCCAACAGACAATCGGGAGAAGTGTGTGGTGTTTCCTGAAACATCTAAAAAACAAAGCAACAGAGCCTAGGGCACTTCCACTTATGGTCCTATAGCTTAGGGAAATTAAAATCAAAAAGACACAGCCACCCCAAAGTTTGGAACGCCTCTGTTTACAAGAACCTCGTTTACCGTACAAGTTCAATATCACAGAAAGTGAAAAATGGATAAAGAATTTGTGGTACTTACGTACAATGCAGTATCACTCAGCAATGAAATCTATGTTATCAGGCCCGTAGCAGCATAATGAGTGGATTCAGGTACGATGATTCTAACTAAAATAAGTCACACAGAAAAAGAAACATCATAAGATATCAGTAATACACGGAATGTAAACTTGGCTACACAGGAACTGAATTACAGAACAGAACAGGGTCTCAAATTTAGAAAACCAACTTATGCTTGCTTAAGGGGAAAGGTGAGTTGGGGTGCTGCATAAAACCAGAGATTGAAATGAGCACAGATAAAGTTCCTTAAGCCAAATATGGAATAGAGAAGAGCTACTCCTTGCTCAACGAAATGGACTCAACACCCCATATTAAACATCTAAGAATGTACCTGTCTAGTAAGTATCTTAAAACCTATGCATTGCTATGTCTCCGAAAGAGAATCAAGCGTGTGTACAGGGGCATAAACGCAGCAGTGATAGGATTGGAGAGGTTCGGTGAGCAAATGAAGACCCTTTGAAGTCATATTGCATGGTACCCATTACATGGGTCTCAACTCTCCAGGTTTAAGGTATTCTTCCTTCAGCTAAAACATGCATGTGGAACCTAGAGTATGATCAACCGTGTGAAGGCGAGACGTGTTCAGATATGTCTCAGTTTTCGTACCCTGGTACTCGGGTGCAACATTCCAGACGCTTTACTAACACTCTCCCCACTTGGAGAGTCAGCGCCTTTAACCTCCTGTTTGGCCCAGGTTGCAATTTCGGCGGAAGATGAACAGGAATAGCGAGAACCAATGAGAGACTAGCTGGAGGTGTCTGGACGGGCAAATTTAACTCTCATTTCCCACCAGGAAGAGGAATTAACCAAAGGCTCAGTGTGCCGTGCCGGAACCAGATTAGGGCCTGAAGCCATCCTGCGGAGTTGCGGCCAGCTCACAAGAAAGCGAGTTGAAGAAAGGAGCTCAGGGGCACTGTAATTCACAAACCTGCAGAGTTAAAAATGACAGCTATCGTCCAAAACTATACTGAAGTAAGGCTGCCAAGAGGACTTGAAAGCGGGGCAGAATTGCAGGAAACCGATTTCAGGAGATAGACTGGAATTGCATTGAAAGCATAGGAAAAGAGGCAGAACGTCCACAATGATGCACTTGGCCAAAAAGGGCGTATGCGTTTTTTCCTGAATATATTCAGGAAAAAACGCATACGCCCTTTTTGGCCAACCAAGCAAACTTGCAAAGGAAATCTGCACTACAATGAAGTCTCACTTCCCCCCGGTCAAAAGGGCCATCTGAAAAAAGTGTAAAATCCAGAAAGGCAGGACAGGCCATGGAGAACTGGGAGCCTTGTTATGCTGATGGGCGGGATGTAAATTGCCAACAGACACTTGGGAGAAGTGTATGGTGTTTCCTGAAACATCTAAAAAACAAAGCAACAGAGCCTAGGGCACTTCCACTTATGGTCCTATAGCTTAGGGAAATTAAAATCAAAAAGACACAGCCACCCCAAAGTTTGGGACG
Organism: Globicephala melas; assembly: GCF_963455315.2. NCBI lineage: Eukaryota > Metazoa > Chordata > Mammalia > Artiodactyla > Delphinidae > Globicephala > Globicephala melas. The sequence continues at coordinate 94,755 of NW_027207221.1, forward strand.
CCTCTGTTTACAAGAACCTCGTTTACAGTACAAGTTCAACATCGCAGAAAGTGAAAAATGGATAAAGAAGTTGTGGTATTTACTTACAAAGCAATATCACTCAGCAATGAAATCTATGTCATCAGGCCCTTAGCAGCATAATGAGTGGATTCAGGTATGATGATTCTAACTGAAATAAGTCACACAGAAAAAGAAACATCATAAGATATCACTAATACACGGAATGTGAACTTGGCTACACAGGAACTGAATTCCAAAACAGAACAGGGTCTCAAATTTAGAAAACCAACTTCTGCTTGCTTAAGGGGAAAGGTGAGTTGGGGTGCTGCATAAAACCAGAGATTGAAATGAGCACAGATAAAGTTCCTTAAGCCAAATATGGAATAGACAAGAGCTACTCCTTGCTCAACGAAATGGACTCAACATCCCATATTAAACGCCTAAGAATGTACCTGACTAGTAAGTATCTTAAAAGCTATGGATTGCTATGTCTCCGAAAGAGAATCAAGCGTGTGTACAGGGGCATAAACGCAGCAGTGATAGGATTGGAGAGGTTCGGTGAGCAAATGAAGACCCTTTGAAGTCATATTGCATGGTACCCATTCCACGGGTTTCAACTACCCAGGTTTAAGGTATTCTTCCTTCAGCTAAAAAATGCATGCGGAACCTAGAGTATGATCAACCATGTGATCGGGAGACGTGTTCAAATATGTCTCAGTTTTCATACCCTGGTACTCGGGTGCAACATTCCAGACGCTTTACTAACACTCTCCCGACTTGGAGAGTCAGCCCCTTTAACCTCCTGTTTGGCCCAGTTTGCAATTTCTGCGGAAGATGAACAGGAATAGGGAGAACCAATGAGAGACTAGCTGGAGGTGTCTGTACGGGCAAATTTAACTCTCATTTCCCACCAGGAAGAGGAAATAACCAAAGACTCAGCGTGCTGTGCCGGAACCAGATTAGGGCCTGAAGCCATCCTGCGGTGTTGCGGCCAGCTCACAAGAAAGCGAGTTGAAGAAAGGAGCTCAGGGGCACTGTAATTCACAAACCTGCAGAGTTAAAAATGACAGCTATCGTCCAAAAATATACTGAAGTACGGCTGCCAAGAGGACTTGAAAGCGGGGCAGAATTGCAGGAAACCGATTTCAGGAGGTAGACTGGAATTGCATTGAAAGCATAGGAAAAGAGGCAGAACGTCCACAATGATGCACTTGGCCAAAAAGGGCGTATGCGTTTTTTCCTGAATACGCATACGCCCTTTTTGACCAACCAAGCAAACTTGCAAAGGAAATCTACACTACAATGAAGTCTCACTTCCCCCGGTCAAAAGGGCCATCTGAAAAAAGTGTAAAATCCAGAAAGGCAGGACAGGCCATGGAGAACTGGGAGCCTTGTTATGCTGATGGGCGGGATGTAAATTGCCAACAGACACTCGGGAGAAGTGTATGGTGTTTCCTGAAACATCTAAAAAACAAAGCAACAGAGCCTAGGGCACTTCCACTTATGGTCCTATAGCTTAGGGAAATTAAAATCAAAAAGACACAGCCACCCCAAAGTTTGGGACGCCTCTGTTTACAAGAACCTCGTTTACAGTACAAGTTCAATATCACAGAAAGTGAAAAATGGATAAAGAACTTGTGGTACTTACGTACAATGCAGTATCACTCAGCAATGAAATCTATGTCATCAGGCCCGTAGCAGCATAATGAGTGGATTCAGGTACGATGATTCTAACTAAAATAAGTCACACAGAAAAAGAAACATCATAAGATATCAGTAATACACGGAATGTAAACTTGGCTACACAGGAACTGAATTACAGAACAGAACAGGGTCTCAAATTTAGAAAACCAACTTATGCTTGCTTAAGGGGAAAGGTGAGTTGGGGTGCTGCATAAAACCAGAGATTGAAATGAGCACAGATAAAGTTCCTTAAGCCAAATATGGAATAGAGAAGAGCTACTCCTTGCTCAACGAAATGGACTCAACACCCCATATTAAACATCTAAGAATGTACCTGTCTAGTAAGTATCTTAAAACCTATGGATTGCTATGTCTCCATAAGAGAATCAAGCGTGTGTACAGGGGCATAAACGCAGCAGTGATAGGACTGGAGAGGTTCAGTGAGCAAATGAAGACCCTTTGAAGTCATATTGCATGGTACCCATTCCACGGGTTTCAACTACCCAGGATTAAGGTATTCTTCCTTCAGCTAAAACATGCATGTGGAACCTAGAGTATGATCAACCATGTGATCGGGAGACGTGTTCAAATATGTCTCAGTTTTCATACCCTTGTACCCGGGTACAACATTCCAGACTCTTTACTAACACTCTCCCGACTTGGAGAGTCAGTCCCTTTAAACTCCTGTTTGGCCCAGTTTGCAATTTCTGCGGAAGATGAACAGGAGTAGGGAGAACCAATGAGAGACTAGCTGGAGGTGTCTGGACGGTCAAATTTAACTATCATTTCCCACCAGGAAGAGGAATTAACCAAAGGCTCAGCGTGCCGTGCCGGAACAAGATTAGGGCCTGAAGCCATCCTGCGGTGTTGCGGCCAGCTCACAAGAAAGCGAGTTGAAGAAAGGAGCTCAGGGTCACTGTAATTCACAAACCTGCAGAGTTATAAATGACAGCTATCGTCCAAAAATATACTGAAGTAAGGCTGCCAAGAGGACTTGAAAGCGGGGCAGAATTGCAGGAAACCGATTTCAGGAGGTAGACTGGAATTGCATTGAAAGCATAGGAAAAGAGGCAGAACGTCCACAATGATGCACTTGGCCAAAAAGGGCGTATGCGTTTTTTCCTGAATATATTCAGGAAAAAACGCATACGCCCTTTTTGGCCAACCAAGCAAACTTGCAAAGGAAATCTGCACTACAATGAAGTCTCACTTCACCCCGGTCAAAAGGGCCATCTGAAAAAAGTGTAAAATCCAGCAAGGCAGGACAGGCCATGGAGAACTGGGAGCCTTGTTATGCTGATGGGCGGGATGTAAATTGCCAACAGACACTCGGGAGAAGTGTATGGTGTTTCCTGAAACATCTAAAAAACAAAGCGACAGAGCCTAGGGCACTTCCACTTATGGTACTATAGCTTAGGGAAATTAAAATCAAAAAGACACAGCCACCCCAAAGTTTGAGACGCCTCTGTTTACAAGAACCTCGTTAACCATACAAGTTCAATATCACAGAAAGTGAAAAATGGATAAAGAACTTGTGGTACTTACGTACAATGCAGTATCACTCAGCAATGAAATCTATGTCATCAGGCCCGTAGCAGCATAATGAGTGGATTCAGGTATGATGATTCTAATTGAAATAAGTCACACAGAAAAAGAAACATCATAAGATATCACTAATACACGGAATGTAAACTTGGCTACACAGGAACTGAATTCCAAAACAGAACATGGTCTCAAATTTAGAAAACCAACTTATGCTTGCTTAAGGGGAAAGGTGAGTTGGGGTGCTGCATAAAACCAGAGATTGAAATGAGCACAGATAAAGTTCCTTAAGCCAAATATGGAATAGACAAGAGCTACTCCTTGCTCAACGAAATGGACTCAACATCCCATATTAAACGCCTAAGAATGTACCTGACTAGTAAGTATCTTAAAAGCTATGGATTGCTATGTCTCCGAAAGAGAATCAAGCGTGTGTACAGGGGCATAAACGCAGCAGTGATAGGATTGGAGAGGTTCGGTGAGCAAATGAAGACCCTTTGAAGTCATATTGCATGGTACCCATTACACGGGTCTCAACTCTCCAGGTTTAAGGTATTCTTCCTTCAGCTAAAACATGCATGTGGAACCCAGAGTATGATCAACCGTGTGAACGGGAGACGTGTTTAAATATGTCTCAGTTTTCCTCCCCTGGTACTCGGGTGCAACATTCCAGACGCTTTACTAACACTCTCCCGACTTGGAGAGTCAGTCCCTTTAACCTCCTGTTTGGCCCAGTTTGCAATTTCTGCGGAAGATGAACAGGAATAGCGAGAACCAATGAGAGACTAGCTGGAGGTGTGTGGACGGGCAAATTTAACTCTCATTTCCCACCAGGAAGAGGAATTAACGAAAGGCTCAGCGTGCCGTGCCGGAACCAGATTAGGGCCTGAAGCCATCCTGCGGTGTTGCGGCCAGCTCACAAGAAAGCGAGTTGAAGAAAGGAGCTCAGGGCCACTGTAAATCACAAACCTGCAGAGTTATAAATGACAGCTATCGTCCAAAAATATATTAAAGTAGGGCTGCCAAGAGGACTTGAAAGCGGGGCAGAATTGCAGGAAACTGATTTCAGGAGGTAGACTGGAATTGCATTGAAAGCATAGGAAAAGAGGCAGAACGTCCACAATGATGCACTTGGCCAAAAAGGGCGTATGCGTTTTTTCCTGAATATATTCAGGAAAAAACGCATACGCCCTTTTTGGCCAACCAAGCAAGCTTGCAAAGGAAATCTGCACTACAATGAAGTCTCACTTCCCCCCGGTCAAAAGGGCCATCTGAAAAAAGTGTAAAATCCAGAAAGGCAGGACAGGCCATGGAGAACTGGGAGCCTTGTTATGCTGATGGGCGGGATGTAAATTGCCAACAGACACTCGGGAGAAGTGTATGGTGTTTCCTGAAACATCTAAAAAACAAAGCAACAGAGCCTAGGGCACTTCCACTTATGGTCCTATAGCTTAGGGAAATTAAAATCAAAAAGACACAGCCACCCCAAAGTTTGGGACGCCTCTGTTTACAAGAACCTCATTTACAGTACAAGTTCAACATCGCAGAAAGTGAAAAATGGATAAAGAAATTGTGGTATTTACTTACAAAGCAATATCACTCAGCAATGAAATCTATGTCATCAGGCCCTTAGCAGCACAATGAGTGGATTCAGGTACGATGATTCTAACTGAAATAAGTCACACAGAAAAAGAAATATCATAAGATATCAGTAATACACGGAATGTAAACTTGGCTACACAGGAACTGAATTACAGAACAGAACAGGGTCTCAAATTTAGAAAACCAACTTATGCTTGCTTAAGGGTAAAGGTGAGTTGGGGTGCTGCATAAAACCAGAGATTGAAATGAGCACAGATAAAGTTCCTTAAGCCAAATATGGAATAGACAAGAGCTACTCCTTGCTCAACGAAATGGACTCAACACCGCATATTAAACGCCTAAGAATGTACCTGACTAGTAAGTATGTTAAAACCTATGGATTGCTATGTCTCCGAAAGAGAATCAAGCATGTGTACGGGGCATAAATGCAGCAGTGATAGGATTGGAGAGGTTCGGTGAGCAAACGAAGACCCTTTGAAGTCATATTGCATGGTACCCATTCCACGGGTTTCAACTACCCAGGTTTAAGGTATTCTTCCTTCAGCTGAAACATGCATGTGGAACCTAGAGTATGATCAACCATGTGATCGGGAGACGTGTTCAAATATGTCTCAGATTTCCTCCCCTGGTACTCGGGTGCAACATTCCAGAGGCTTTACTAACACTCTCCCGACTTGGAGAGTCAGTCCCTTTAACCTCCTGTTTGGCCCAGTTTGCAATTTCTGCGGAAGATGAACAGGAATAGGGAGAACCAATGAGAGACTAGCTGGAGGTGTCTGGACGGGCAAATTTAACTCTCATTTCCCACCAGGAAGAGGAAATAACCAAAGGCTCAGCGTGCTGTGCCGGAACCAGATTAGGGCCTGAAGCCATCCTGCGGTGTTGCGGCCAGCTCACAAGAAAGCGAGTTGAAGAAAGGAGCTCAGGGGCACTGTAATTCACAAACCTGCAGAGTTATAAATGACAGCTATCGTCCAAAAATATACTGAAGTAAGGCTGCCAAGAGGACTTGAAATCGGGGCAGAATTACAGGAAACCGATTTCAGGAGGTAGACTGGAATTGCATTGAAAGCATAGGAAAAGAGGCAGAACGTCCACAATAATGCACTTGGCCAAAAAGGGCGTATGCGTTTTTTCCTGAATATATTCAGGAAAAAACGCATACGCCCTTTTTGGCCAACCAAGCAAGCTTGCAAAGGAAATCTGCACTACAATGAAGTCTCACTTCCCCCCGGTCAAAAGGGCTATCTGAAAAAAGTGTAAAATCCAGCAAGGCAGGACAGGCCATGGAGAACTGGGAGCCTTGTTATGCTGATGGGCGGGATGTAAACTGCCAACAGACACTCGGGAGAAGTGTATGGTGTTTCCTGAAACATCTAAAAAACAAAGCAACAGAGCCTAGGGCACTTCCACTTATGGTCGTATAGTTTAGGGAAATTAAAATCAAAAAGACACAGCCACCCCAAATTTTGGGACGCCTCTGTTTACAAGAACCTCGTTTACCATACAAGTTCAATATCACAGAAAGTGAAAAATTGGTAAAGAACTTGTGGTACTTACGTACAATGCAGTATCACTCAGCAATGAAATCTATGTCATCAGGCCCTTAGCAGCATAATGAGTGGATTCAGGTATGATGATTCTAACTGAAATAAGTCACACAGAAAAAGAAACATCATAAGATATCACTAATACACGGAATGTAAACTTGGCTACACAGGAACTGAATTCCAAAACAGAACAGGGTCTCAAATTTAGAAAACCAACTTATGCTTGCTTAAGGGGAAAGGTGAGTTGGGGTGCTGCATAAAACCAGAGATTGAAATGAGCACAGATAAAGTTCCTTAAGCCAAATATGGAATAGACAAGAGCTATTCCTTGCTCAACGAAATGGACTCAACACCCCATATTAAACGCCTAAGAATGTACCTGACTCTTAAGTATCTTAAAACCTATGCATTGCTATGTCTCCGAAAGAGAATCAAGCATGTGTACAGGGGCATAAACGCAGCAGTGATAGTATTGGAGAGGTTCGGTGAGCAAACGAAGACCCTTTGAAGTCATATTGCATGGTACCCATTACACGGGTCTCAACTCTCCAGGTTTAAGGTATTCTTCCTTCAGCTAAAACATGCATGTGGAACCCAGAGTATGATCAACCATGTGAACGGGAGACGTGTTTAAATATGTCTCAGTTTTCCTCCCCTGGTACTCGGGTGCAACATTCCAGACGCTTTACTAACACTCTCCCCATTTGGAGAGTCAGCGCCTTTAACCTCCTGTTTGGTCCAGTTTGCAATTTCTGCGGAAGATGAACAGGAATAGGGAGAACCAATGAGAGACTAGCTGGAGGTGTCTGGACGGGCAAATTTAACTCTCATTTCCCACCAGGAAGAGGAAATAACCAAAGGCTCAGCGTGCCGTGCCGGAACCAGATTAGGGCCTGAAGCCATCCTGCGGTGTTGCGGCCAGCTCACAAGAAAGCGAGTTGAAGAAAGGAGCTCAGGGGCACTGTAATTCACAAACCTGCAGAGTTATTAATGACAGCTATCGTCCAAAAATATACTGAAGTAAGGCTGCCAAGAGGACTTGAAAGTGGGGCAGAATTGCAGGAAACCGATTTCAGGAGGTAGACTGGAATTGCATTGAAAGCATAGGAAAAGAGGCAGAACGTCCACAATGATGCACTTGGCCAAAAAGGGCGTATGCGTTTTTTCCTGAATATATTCAGGAAAAAACGCATACGCCCTTTTTGGCCAACCAAGCAAGCTTGCAAAGGAAATCTGCACTACAATGAAGTCTCACTTCCCCCCGGTCAAAAGGGCCATCTGAAAAAAGTGTAAAATCCAGAAAGGCAGGACAGGCCATGGAGAACTGGGAGCCTTGTTATGCTGATGGGCGGGATGTAAATTGCCAACAGACACTCGGGAGAAGTGTATGGTGTTTCCTGAAACATCTAAGAAACAAAGCAACAGAGCCTAGGGCACTTCCACTTATGGTCCTATAGCTTAGGGAAATTAAAATCAGAAAGACACAGCTACCCCAAAGTTTGGGACGCCTCTGTTTACAAGAACCTCGTTTACAGTACAAGTTCAACATCGCAGAAAGTGAAAAATGGATAAAGAAGTTGTGGTATTTACTTACAAAGCAATATCACTCAGCAATGAAATCTATGTCATCAGGCCGTTAGCAGCACAATGAGTGGATTCAGGTATGATGATTCTAACTGAAATAAGTCACACAGAAAAAGAAACATCATAAGATATCACTAATACACGGAATGTAAACTTGGCTACACAGGAACTGAATTCCAAAACAGAACAGGGTCTCAAATTTAGAAAAGCAACTTATGCTTGCTTAAGGGGAAAGGTGAGTTGGGGTGCTGCATAAAACCAGAGATTGAAATGAGCACAGATAAAGTTCCTTAAGCCAAATATGGAATAGACAAGAGCTACTCCTTGCTCAACGAAATGGACTCAACATCCCATATTAAACGCCTAAGAATGTACCTGACTAGTAAGTATCTTAAAAGCTATGGATTGCTATGTCTCCGAAAGAGAATCAAGCGTGTGTACAGGGGCATAAACGCAGCAGTGATAGGATTGGAGAGGTTCGGTGAGCAAATGAAGACCCTTTGAAGTCATATTGCATGGTACCCATTCCACGGGTCTCAACTCTCCAGGTTTAAGGTATTCTTCCTTCAGCTAAAACATGCATGTGGAACCCAGAGTATGATCAACCGTGTGAACAGGAGACGTGTTGAGATATGTCTCAGTTTTCGTACCCTGGTACTCGGGTGCAACATGCCAGACGCTTTAATAACACTCTCCCCACTTGGAGAGTCAGCGCCTTTAACCTCCTGTTTGGCCCAGTTGGCAATTTCTGCGGAAGATGAACAGGAATAGGGAGAACCAATGAGAGACTAGCTGGAGGTGTCTGGACGGACAAATTTAACTCTCATTTCCCACCAGGAAGCAGAATTAACCAAAGGCTCAGCGTGCCGTGCCGGAACCAGATTAGGGCCTGAAGCCATCCTGCGGTGTTGCGGCCAGCTCAAAAGAAAGTGAGTTGAAGAAAGGAGCTCAGGGGCACTGTAATTCACAAACCTGCAGAGTTATAAATGACAGCTATCGTCCAAAAATATACTGAAGTAAGGCTGCCAAGAGGACTTGAAAGCGGGGCAGAATTGCAGGAAACCGATTTCAGGAGGTAGACTGGAATTGCATTGAAAGCATAGGAAAAGAGGCAGAACGTCCACAATGATGCACTTGGCCAAAAAGGGCGTATGCATTTTTTCCTGAATATATTCAGGAAAAAACGCATACGCCCTTTTTGGCCAACCAAGCAAGCTTGCAAAGGAAATCTGCACTACAATGAAGTCTCACTTCCCCCCGGTCAAAAGGGCCATCTGAAAAAAGTGTAAAATCCAGCAAGGCAGGACAGGCCATGGAGAACTGGGAGCCTTGTTATGCTGATGGGCGGGATGTAAATTGCCAACAGACACTCGGGAGAAGTGTATGGTGTTTCCTGAAACATCCAGAAAACAAAGCAACAGAGCCTAGGGCACTTCCACTTATGGTCCTATAGCTTAGGGAAATTAAAATCAAAAAGACACAGCCACCCCAAAGTTTGGGACGCCACTGTTTACAAGACCCTCGTTTACAGTACAAGTTCAACATCGCAGAAAGTGAAAAATGGATAAGAAGTTGTGGTATTTACTTACAAAGCAATATCACTCAGCAATGAAATCTATGTCATCAGGCCCTTAGCAGCACAATGAGTGGATACAGGTATGATGATTCTAACTGAAATAAGTCACACAGAAAAAGAAACATCATAAGATATCACTAATACACGGAATGTAAACTTGGCTACACAGGAACTGAATTACAGAACAGAACAGGGTCTCAAATTTAGAAAACCAACTTATGCTTGCTTAAGGGTAAAGGTGAGTTGGGGTGCTGCATAAAACCAGAGATTGAAATGAGCACAGATAAAGTTCCTTAAGCCAAATATGGAATAGACAAGAGCTACTCCTTGCTCAACGAAATGGACTCAACACCCCATATTAAACGCCTAAGAATGTACCTGACTAGTAAGTATCTTAAAACCTATGGATTGCTATGTCTCCAAAAGAGAATCAAGCGTGTGTACGGGGCATAAAAGCAGCAGTGATAGGATTGGAGAGGTTCGGTGAGCAAATGAAGACCCTTTGAAGTCATATTGCATGGTACCCATTCCACGGGTTTCAACTACCCAGGTTTAAGGTATTCTTCCTTCAGCTAAAACATGCATGTGGAACCTAGAGTATGATCAACCATGTGATCGGGAGACGTGTTCAAATATGTCTCAGTTTTCATACCCTGGTACTCGGGTGCAACATTCCAGACGCTTTACTAACACTCTCCCGACTTGGAGAGTCAGTCCCTTTAAACTCCTGTTTGGCCCAGTTTGCAATTTCTGCGGAAGATGAACAGGAATAGGGAGAACCAATGAGAGACTAGCTGGAGGTGTCTGTACGGGCAAATTTAACTCTCATTTCCCACCAGGAAGAGGAAATAACCAAAGACTCAGCGTGCTGTGCCGGAACCAGATTAGGGCCTGAAGCCATCCTGCGGTGTTGCGGCCAGCTCACAAGAAAGCGAGTTGAAGAAAGGAGCTCAGGGGCACTGTAATTCACAAACCTGCAGAGTTAAAAATGACAGCTATCGTCCAAAAATATACTAAAGTACGGCTGCCAAGAGGACTTGAAAGCGGGGCAGAATTGCAGGAAACCGATTTCAGGAGGTAGACTGGAATTGCATTGAAAGCATAGGAAAAGAGGCAGAACGTCCACAATGATGCACTTGGCCAAAAAGGGCGTATGCGTTTTTTCCTGAATATATTCAGGAAAAAACGCATACGCCCTTTTTGGCCAACCAAGCAAACTTGCAAAGGAAATCTACACTACAATGAAGTCTCACTTCCCCTGGTCAAAAGGGCCATCTGAAAAAAGTGTAAAATCCAGAAAGGCAGGAAAGGCCATGGAGAACTGGGAGCCTTGTTATGCTGATGGGCGGGATGTAAATTGCCAACAGACACTCGGGAGAAGTGTATGGTGTTTCCTGAAACTTCCAGAAAACAAAGCAACAGAGCCTAGGGCACTTCCACTTATGGTCCTATAGCTTAGGGAAATTAAAATCAAAAAGACAAAGCCACCCCAAAGTTTGGGACGCCTCTGTTTACAAGAACCTTGTTTACAGTACAAGTTCAACATCGCAGAAAGTGAAAAATGGATAAAGAAGTTGTGGTATTTACTTACAAAGCAATATCACTCAGCAATGAAATCTATGTCATCAGGCCCTTAGCAGCACAATGAGTGGATACAGGTATGATGATTCTAACTGAAATAAGTCACACAGAAAAAGAAACATCATAAGATATCACTAATACACTGAATGTAAACTTGGCTACACAGGAACTGAATTCCAAAACAGAACAGGGTCTCAAATTTAGAAAACCAACTTATGCTTGCTTAAGGGTAAAGGTGAGTTGGGGTGCTGCATAAAACCAGAGATTGAAATGAGCACAGATAAAGTTCCTTAAGCCAAATATGGAATAGACAAGAGCTATTCCTTGCTCAACGAAATGGACTCAACACCCCATATTAAACGCCTAAGAATGTACCTGACTAGTAAGTATCTTAAAACCTATGGATTGCTATGTCTCTGAAAGAGAATCAAGCATGTGTACAGGGGCATAAACGCAGCAGTGATAGGATTGGAGAGATTCGGTGAGCAAACGAAGACCCTTTGAAGACATATTGCATGGTACCCATTCCACGGGTCTCAACTCTCCAGGTTTAAGGTATTCTTCCTTCAGCTAAAACATGCATGTGGAACCCAGAGTATGATCAACCATGTGATCGGGAGACGTGTTCAAATATGTCTCAGTTTTCATACCCTGGTACTCGGGTGCAACATTCCAGACGCTTTACTAACACTCTCCCGACTTGGAGAGTCAGTCCCTTTAACCTCCTGTTTGGCCCAGTTTGCAATTTCTGCGGAAGATGAACAGGAATAGCGAGAACCAATGAGAGACTAGCTGGAGGTGTGTGGACGGGCAAATTTAACTCTCATTTCCCACCAGGAAGAGGAATTAACGAAAGGCTCAGCGTGCCGTGCCGGAACCAGATTAGGGCCTGAAGCCATCCTGCGGTGTTGCGGCCAGCTCACAAGAAAGCGAGTTGAAGAAAGGAGCTCAGGGCCACTGTAAATCACAAACCTGCAGAGTTATAAATGACAGCTATCGTCCAAAAATATATTGAAGTAAGGCTGCCAAGAGGACTTGAAAGCGGGGCAGAATTGCAGGAAACTGATTTCAGGAGGTAGACTGGAATTGCATTGAAAGCATAGGAAAAGAGGCAGAACGTCCACAATGATGCACTTGGCCAAAAAGGGCGTATGCGTTTTTTCCTGAATATATTCAGGAAAAAACGCATACGCCCTTTTTGGCCAACCAAGCAAGCTTGCAAAGGAAATCTGCACTACAATGAAGTCTCACTTCCCCCCAGTCAAAAGGGCCATCTGAAAAAAGTGTAAAATCCAGCAAGGCAGGACAGGCCATGGAGAACTGGGAGCCTTGTTATGCTGATGGGCGGGATGTAAATTGCCAACAGACACTCGGGAGAAGTGTATGGTGTTTCCTGAAACATCTAAAAAACAAAGCAACAGAGCCTAGGGCACTTCCACTTATGGTCCTATAGCTTAGGGAAATTAAAATCAAACAGACACAGCCACCCCAAAGTTTGGGACGCCTCTGTTTACAAGAACCTCATTTACAGTACAAGTTCAACATCGCAGAAAGTGAAAAATGGATAAAGAAATTGTGGTATTTACTTACAAAGCAATATCACTCAGCAAAGAAATCTATGTCATCAGACCCTTAGCAGCACAATGAGTGGATTCAGGTACGATGATTCTAACTGAAATAAGTCACACAGAAAAAGAAATATCATAAGATATCAGTAATACACGGAATGTAAACTTGGCTACACAGGAACTGAATTACAGAACAGAACAGGGTCTCAAATTTAGAAAACCAACTTATGCTTGCTTAAGGGTAAAGGTGAGTTGGGGTGCTGCATAAAACCAGAGATTGAAATGAGCACAGATAAAGTTCCTTAAGCCAAATATGGAATAGACAAGAGCTACTCCTTGCTCAACGAAATGGACTCAACACCGCATATTAAACGCCTAAGAATGTACCTGACTAGTAAGTATGTTAAAACCTATGGATTACTATGTCTCCGAAAGAGAATCAAGCATGTGTACGGGGCATAAATGCAGCAGTGATAGGATTGGAGAGGTTCGGTGAGCAAACGAAGACCCTTTGAAGTCATATTGCATGGTACCCATTCCACGGGTTTCAACTACCCAGGTTTAAGGTATTCTTCCTTCAGCTGAAACATGCATGTGGAACCTAGAGTATGATCAACCATGTGATCGGGAGACGTGTTCAAATATGTCTCAGTTTTCCTCCCCTGGTACTCGGGTGCAACATTCCAGACGCTTTACTAACACTCTCCCGACTTGGAGAGTCAGTCCCTTTAACCTCCTGTTTGGCCCAGTTTGCAATTTCTGCGGAAGATGAACAGGAATAGCGAGAACCAATGAGAGACTAGCTGGAGGTGTCTGTACGGGCAAATTTAACTCTCATTTCCCACCAGGAAGAGGAAATAACCAAAGGCTCAGCGTGCTGTGCCGGATCCAGATTAGGACCTGAAGCCATCCTGCGGTGTTGCGGCCAACTCACAAGAAAGCGAGTTGAAGAAAGGAGCTCAGGGGCACTGTAATTCACAAACCTGCAGAGTTATAAATGACAGCTATCGTCCAAAAATATACTGAAGTAAGGCTGCCAAGAGGACTTGAAATCGGGCAGAATTACAGGAAACCGATTTCAGGAGGTAGACTGGAATTGCATTGAAAGCATAGGAAAAGAGGCAGAACGTCCACAATGATGCACTTGGCCAAAAAGGGCGTATGCGTTTTTTCCTGAATATATTCAGGAAAAAACGCATACGCCCTTTTTGGCCAACCAAGCAAGCTTGCAAAGGAAATCAGCACTACAATGAAGTCTCACTTCCCCCCGGTCAAAAGGGCTATCTGAAAAAAGTGTAAAATCCAGCAAGGCAGGACAGGCCATGGAGAACTGGGAGCCTTGTTATGCTGATGGGCGGGATGTAAATTGCCAACAGACACTCGGGAGAAGTGTATGGTGTTTCCTGAAACATCTAAAAAACAAAGCAACAGAGCCTAGGGCACTTCCACTTATGGTCCTATAGTTTAGGGAAATTAAAATCAAAAAGACACAGCCACCCCAAATTTTGGGACGCCTCTGTTTACAAGAACCTCGTTTACCGTACAAGTTCAATATCACAGAAAGTGAAAAATGGATAAAGAACTTGTGGTACTTACGTACAATGCAGTATCACTCAGCAATGAAATCTATGTCATCAGGCCCTTAGCAGCATAATGAGTGGATTCAGGTATGATGATTCTAACTGAAATAAGTCACACAGAAAAAGAAACATCATAAGATATCACTAATACACGGAATGTAAACTTGGCTACACAGGAACTGAATTCCAAAACAGAACAGGGTCTCAAATTTAGAAAACCAACTTATGCTTGCTTAAGGGGAAAGGTGAGTTGGGGTGCTGCATAAAACCAGAGATTGAAATGAGCACAGATAAAGTTCCTTAAGCCAAATATGGAATAGACAAGAGCTATTCCTTGCTCAACGAAATGGACTCAACACCCCATATTAAACGCGTAAGAATGTACCTGCCTCTTAAGTATCTTAAAACCTATGCATTGCTATGTCTCCGAAAGAGAATCAAGCATGTGTACAGGGGCATAAACGCAGCAGTGATAGGATTGGAGAGGTTCGGTGAGCAAACGAAGACCCTTTGAAGTCATATTGCATGGTACCCATTACACGGGTCTCAACTCTCCAGGTTTAAGGTATTCTTCCTTCAGCTAAAACATGCATGTGGAACCCAGAGTATGATCAACCATGTGAACGGGAGACGTGTTTAAATATGTCTCAGTTTTCCTCCCCTGGTACTCGGGTGCAACATTCCAGACACTTTACTAACACTCTCCCGACTTGGAGAGTCAGTCCCTTTAACCTCCTGTTTGGCCCAGTTTGCAATTTCTGCGGAAGATGAACAGGAATAGGGAGAACCAATGAGAGACTAGCTGGAGGTGTCTGGACGGGCAAATTTAACTCTCATTTCCCACCAGGAAGAGGAATTAATCAAATGCTCAGCGTGCCGTGCCGGAACCAGATTAGGGCCTGAAGCCATCCTGCGGTGTTGCGGCCAGCTCACAAGAAAGCGAGTTTAAGAAAGGAGCTCAGGGGCACTGTAATTCACAAACCTGCAGAGTTATAAATGACAGCTATCGTCCAAAAATATACTGAAGTAAGGCTGCCAAGAGGACTTGAAAGCGGGGCAGAATTGCAGGAAACCGATTTCAGGAGGTAGACTGGAATTGCATTGAAAGCATAGGAAAAGAGGCAGAACGTCCACAATGATGCACTTGGCCAAAAAGGGCGTATGCGTTTTTTCCTGAATATATTCAGGAAAAAACGCATACGCCCTTTTTGGCCAACCAAGCAAGCTTGCAAAGGAAATCTGCACTACAATGAAGTCTCACTTCCCCCCTGTCAAAAGGGCCATCTGAAAAAAGTGTAAAATCCAGCAAGGCAGGACAGGCCATGGAGAACTGGGAGCCTTGTTATGCTGATGGGCGGGATGTAAATTGCCAACAGACACTCGGGAGAAGTGTATGGTGTTTCCTGAAACATCTAAAAAACAAAGCAACAGAGCCTAGGGCACTTCCACTTATGGTCCTATAGCTTAGGGAAATTAAAATCAAAAAGACACAGCCACCCCAAAGTTTGGAACGGCTCTGTTTACAAGAACCTCGTTTACAGTACAAGTTCAACATTGCAGAAAGTGAAAAATGGATAAAGAAGTTGTGGTATATACTTACAAAGCAATATCACTCAGCAATGAAATCTATGTCATCAGGCCCTTAGCAGCACAATGAGTGGATTCAGGTACGATGATTCTAACTGAAATAAGTCACACAGAAAAAGAAAAATCATAAGATATCAGTAATACACGGAATGTAAACTTGGCTACACAGGAACTGAATTACAGAACAGAACAGGGTCTCAAATTTAGAAAACCAACTTATGCTTGCTTAAGGGTAAAGGTGAGTTGGGGTGCTGCATAAAACCAGAGATTGAAATGAGCACAGATAAAGTTCCTTAAGCCAAATATGGAATAGACAAGAGCTACTCCTTGCTCAACGAAATGGACTCAACACCCCATATTAAACGCCTAAGAATGTACCTGACTAGTAAGTATCTTAAAACCTATGGATTGCTATGTCTCCGAAAGAGAATCAAGCTTGTGTACGGGGCATAAAAGCAGCAGTGATAGGATTGGAGAGGTTCGGTGAGCAAATGAAGACCCTTTGAAGTCATATTGCATGGTACCCATTCCACGGGTTTCAACTACCCAGGTTTAAGGTATTCTTCCTTCAGCTAAAACATGCATGTGGAACCTAGAGTATGATCAACCATGTGATCGGGAGACGTGTTCAAATATGTCTCAGTTTTCATACCCTGGTACTCGGGTGCAACATTCCAGACGCTTTAATAACACTCTCCCGACTTGGAGAGTCAGTCCCTTTAAACTCCTCTTTGGCCCAGTTTGCAATTTCTGCGGAAGATGAACAGGAATAGGGAGAACCAATGAGAGACTAGCTGGAGGTGTCTGTACGGGCAAATTTAACTCTCATTTCCCACCAGGAAGAGGAAATAACCAAAGGCTCAGGGTGCCGTGCCGGAACCAGATTAGGGCCTGAAGCCATCCTGCGGTGTTGCGGCCAGCTCACAAGAAAGCAAGTTGAAGAAAGGAGCTCAGGGGCACTGTAATTCACAAACCTGCAGAGTTATAAATGACAGCTATCGTCCAAAAATATATTGAAGTAAGTATGCCAAGAGGACTTGAAAGCGGGGCTGAATTGCAGGAAACTGATTTCAGGAGGTAGACTGGAATTGCATTGAAAGCATAGGAAAAGAGGCAGAACGTCCACAATGATGCACTTGGCTAAAAAGGGCGTATGCGTTTTTTCCTGAACATATTCAGGAAAAAACGTATACGCTCTTTTTGGCCAACCAAGCAAACTTGCAAAGGAAATCAGCACTACAATGAAGTCTCACTTCCCCCCGGTCAAAAGGGCCATCTGAAAAAAGTGTAAAATCCTGAAAGGCAGGACAGGCCATGGAGAACTGGGAGCCTTGTTATGCTGATGGGCGGGATGTAAATTGCCAACAGACACTCGGGAGAAGTGTATGGTGTTTCCTGAAACATATAAAAAACAAAGCAACAGAGCCTAGGGCACTTCCACTTACGGTCCTATAGCTTAGGGAAATTAAAATCAAAAAGACACAGCCACCCCAAAGTTTGGGATGCCTCTGTTTACAAGAACCTCGTTTACAATACAAGTTCAACATCGCAGAAAGTGAAAAATGGATAAAGAAGTTGTGGTACTTACGTACAATGCAGTATCACTCAGCAATGAAATCTATGTCATCAGACCCGTAGCAGCATAATGAGTGGATTCAGGTACGATGATTCTAACTGAAATAAGTCACACAGAAAAAGAAACATCATAAGATATCAGTAATACACGGAATGTAAACTGGGCTACACAGGAACTGAATTACAGAACAGAACAGGGTCTCAAATTTAGAAAACCAACTTATGCTTGCTTAAGGGGAAAGGTGAGTTGGGGTGCTGCATAAAACCAGAGATTGAAATGAGCACAGATAAAGTTCCTTAAGCCAAATATGGAATAGACAAGAGCTACTCCTTGCTCAACGAAATGGACTCAACACCGCATATTAAACGCCTAAGAATGTACCTGACTAGTAAGTATCTTAAAACCTATGGATTGCTATGTCTCCGAAAGAGAATCAAGCATGTGTACAGGGGCATAAACGCAGCAGTGATAGGATTGGGGAGGTTCGGTGAGCAAACGAAGACCCTTTGAAGTCATATTGCATGGTACCCTTTACACGGGTCTCAACTGTCCAGGTTTAAGGTATTCTTCCTTCAGCTAAAACATGCATGTGGAACCCAGAGTATGATCAACCGTGTGAACGGGAGTCGTGTTCAAATATGTCTCAGTTTTCCTCCCCTGGTACTCGCGTGCAACATTCCAGACGCTTTACTAACACTCTCCCCACTTGGAGAGTCAGCGCCTTTAACCTCCTGTTTGGCCCAGTTTGCAATTTCTGCGGAAGATGAACAGGAATAGGGAGAACCAATGAGAGACTAGCTGGAGGTGTCTGGACGGGCAAATTTAACTCTCATTTCCCACCAGGAAGAGGAAATAATCAAAGGCTCAGCGTGCTGTGCCGGAACCAGATTAGGGCCTGAAGCCATCCTGCGGTGTTGCGGCCAGCTCACAAGAAAGCGAGTTGAAGAAAGGAGCTCAGGGGCACTGTAATTCACAAACCTGCAGAGTTATAAATGACAGCTATCGTCCAAAAATATACTGAAGTAAGGCTGCCAAGAGGACTTGAAAGCGGGGCAGAATTGCAGGAAACCGATTTCAGGAGGTAGACTGGAATTGCATTGAAAGCATAGGAAAAGAGGCAGAACGTCCACAATGATGCACTTGGCCAAAAAGGGCGTATGCGTTTTTTCCTGAATATATTCAGGAAAAAACGCATACGCCCTTTTTGGCCAACCAAGCAAGCTTGCAAAGGAAATCTGCACTACAATGAAGTCTCACTTCCCCCCGGTCAAAAGGGCCATCTGAAAAAAGTGTAAAATCCAGCAAGGCAGGACAGGCCATGGAGAACTGGGAGCCTTGTTATGCTGATGGGCGGGATGTAAATTGCCAACAGACACTCGGGAGAAGTGTATGGTGTTTCCTGAAACATCTAAAAAACAAAGCAACAGAGCCTAGGGCACTTCCACTTATGGTCCTATAGCTTAGGAAATTAAAATCAAAAAAACACAGCCACCCCAATTTGGGACGCCTGTGTTTACAAGAACCTCGTTTACTGTACAATTTCAATATCACAGAAAGTGAAAAATGGATAAAGAACTTGTGGTACTTACGTACAATGCAGTATCACTCAGCAATGAAATCTATGTCATCAGGCCCATAGCAGCATAATGAGTGGATTCAGGTACGATGATTCTAACTGAAATAACTCACACAGGAAAAGAAACATCATAAGATATCACTAATACACGGAATGTAAACTTGGCTACACAGGAACTGAATTCCAAAACAGAACAGGGTCTCAAATTTAGAAAACCAACTTATGCTTGCTTAAGGGGAAAGGTGAGTTGGGGTGCTGCATAAAACCAGAGATTGAAATGAGCACAGATAAAGTTCCTTAAGCCAAATATGGAATAGACAAGAGCTACTCCTTGCTCAACGAAATGGACTCAACACCCCATATTAAACGCCTAAGAATGTACCTGACTAGTAAGTATCTTAAAACCTATGGATTGCTATGTCTCCATAAGAGAATCAAGCGTGTGTACAGGGGCATTAACGCAGCAGTGATAGGATTGGAGAGGTTCGGTGAGCAGATGAAGACCCTTTGAAGTCATATTGCATGGTACCCATTCCACGGGTTTCAACTACCCACGTTTAAGGTATTCTTCCTTCAGCTAAAACATGCATGTGGAACCCAGAGTATGATCAACCGTGTGAACGGGAGACGTGTTCAAATATGTCTCAGTTTTCCTCCCCTGGTACTCGGGTGCAACATTCCAGACGCTTTACTAACACTCTCCCCACTTGGAGAGTCAGCGCCTTTAACCTCCTGTTTGGCCCAGTTTGCAATTTCTGCGGAAGATGAACAGGAATAGGGAGAACCAATGAGAGACTAGCTGGAGGTGTCTGGACGGGCAAATTTAACTCTCATTTCCCACCAGGAAGAGGAAATAACCAAAGGCTCAGCGTGCCGTGCCGGAACCAGATTAGGGCCTGAAGCCATCCTGCGGTGTTGCGGCCAAGTCACAAGAAAGCGAGTTGAAGAAAGGAGCTCAGGGTCACTGTAATTCACAAACCTGCAGAGTTATAAATGACAGCTATCGTCCAAAAATATACTGAAGTAAGGCTGCCAAGAGGTCTTCAAAGCAGGGCAGAATTGCAGGAAACCGATTTCAGGAGGTAGACTGGAATTGCATTGAAAGCATAGGAAAAGAGGCAGAACGTCCACAATGATGCACTTGGCCAAAAAGGGCGTATGCGTTTTTTCCTGAATATATTCAGGAAAAAACGCATACGCCCTTTTTGGCCAACCAAGCAAACTTGCAAAGGAAATCTGCACTACAATGAAGTCTCACTTCCCCCCGGTCAAAAGGGCCATCTGAAAAAAGTGTAAAATCCAGAAAGGCAGGACAGGCCATGGAGAACTGGGAGCCTTGTTATGCTGATGGGCGGGATGTAAATTGCCAACAGACACTCGGGAGAAGTGTATGGTGTTTCCTGAAACATCTAAGAAACAAAGCAACAGAGCCTAGGGCACTTCCACTTATGGTCCTATAGCTTAGGGAAATTAAAATCAAAAAGACACAGCCACCCCAATTTGGGACGCCTCTGTTTACAAGAACCTCGTTTACTGTACAATTTCAATATCACAGAAAGTGAAAAATGGATAAAGAACTTGTGGTACTTACGTACAATGCAGTATCACTCAGCAATGAAATCTATGTCATCAGGCCCGTAGCAGCATAATGAGTGGATTCAGGTACGATGATTCTAACTGAAATAAGTCACACAGAAAAAGAAACATCATAAGATATCAGTAATACACGGAATGTAAACTTGGCTACACAGGAACTGAATTACAGAACAGAACAGGGTCTCAAATTTAGAAAACCAAATTATGCTTGCTTAAGGGGAAAGGTGAGTTGGGGTGCTGCATAAAACCAGAGATTGAAATGAGCACAGATAAAGTTCCTTAAGCCAAATATGGAATAGACAAGAGCTACTCCTTGCTCAACGAAATGGACTCAACACCCCATATGAAACGCCTAAGAATGTACCTGACTAGTAAGTATCTTAAAACCTATGGATTGCTATGTCTCTGAAAGAGAATCAAGCATGTGTACAGGGGCATAAACGCAGCAGTGATAGGATTGGAGAGGTTCGGTGAGCAAATGAAAACCCTTTGAATTCATATTGCATGGTACCCATTACACAGGTCTCAACTCTCCAGGTTTAAGGTATTCTTCCTTCAGCTAAAACATGCATGTGGAACCCAGAGTATGATCAACTGTGTGAACGGGAGACGTGTTCAAATATGTCTCAGTTTTCCACCCCTGGTACTCGGGTGCAACATTCCAGACGCTTTACTAACACTCTCCCCACTTGGAGAGTCAGCGCCTTTAACCTCCTGTTTGGCCCAGTTTGCAATTTCTGTGGAAGATGAACAGGAATAGGGAGAACCAATGAGAGACTAGCTGGAGGTGTCTGGACGGGCAAATTTAACTCTCATTTCCCACCAGGAAGAGGAATTAACCAAAGGCTCAGCGTGCCGTGCCGGAACCAGATTAGGGCCTGAAGCCATCCTGCGGTGTTGCGGCCAGGTCACAAGAAAGCGAGTTTAAGAAAGGAGCTCAGGGGCACTGTAATTCACAAACCTGCAGAGTTATAAATGACAGCTATCGTCCAAAAATATACTGAAGTAAGGCTGCCAAGAGGACTTGAAAGCGGGGCAGAATTGCAGGAAACCGATTTCAGGAGGTAGACTGGAATTGCATTGAAAGCATAGGAAAAGAGGCAGAACGTCCACAATGATGCACTTGGCCAAAAAGGGCGTATGCGTTTTTTCCTGAATATATTCAGGAAAAAACGCATACGCCCTTTTTGGCCAACCAAGCAAGCTTGCAAAGGAAATCTGCACTACAATGAAGTCTCACTTCCCCCCGGTCAAAAGGGCCATCTGGAAAAAGTGTAAAATTCAGAAAGGCAGGACAGGCCATGGAGAACTGGGAGCCTTGTTATGCTGATGGGCGGGATGTAAATTGCCAACAGACACTCGGGAGAAGTGTATGGTGTTTCCTGAAACATCTAAAAAACAAAGCAACAGAGCCTAGGGCACTTCCACTTATGGTCCTATACCTTAGGGAAATTAAAATCAAAAAGACACAGCCACCCCAATTTGGGACGCCTCTGTTTACAAGAACCTCGTTTACTGTACAATTTCAATATCACAGAAAGTGAAAAATTGATAAAGAACTTGTGGTACTTACGTACAATGCAGTATCACTCAGCAATGAAATCTATGTCATCAGGCCCGTAGCAGCATAATGAGTGGATTCAGGTACGATGATTCTAACTGAAATAAGTCACACAGAAAAAGAAACATCATAAGATATCACTAATACACGGAATGTAAACTTGGCTACACAGGAACTGAATTACAGAACAGAACAGGGTCTCAAATTTAGAAAACCAACTTATGCTTGCTTAAGGGTAAAGGTGAGTTGGGGTGCTGCATAAAACCAGAGATTGAAATGAGCACAGATAAAGTTCCTTAAGCCAAATATGGAATAGACAAGAGCTACTCCTTGCTCAACGAAATGGACTCAACACCCCCTATTAAACGCCTAAGAATGTACCTGACTAGTATCTTAAAACCTATGGATTGCTATGTCTCCATAAGAGAATCAAGCGTGTGTACAGGGGCATTAACGCAGCAGTGATAGGATTGGAGAGGTTCGGTGAGCAGATGAAGACCCTTTGAAGTCATATTGCATGGTACCCATTCCATGGGTTTCAACTACCCACGTTTAAGGTATTCTTCCTTCAGCTAAAACATGCATGTGGAACCCAGAGTATGATCAACCGTGTGAACGGGAGACGTGTTCAAATATGTCTCAGTTTTCATACCCTGGTACTCGGGTGCAACATTCCAGACGCTTTACTAACACTCTCCCCACTTGGAGAGTCAGCGCCTTTAACCTCCTGTTTGGCCCAGTTTGCAATTTCTGCGGAAGATGAACAGGAATAGGGAGAACCAATGAGAGACTAGCTGGAGGTGTCTGGACGGGCAAATTTAACTCTCATTTCCCACCAGGAAGAGGAAATAACCAAAGGCTCAGCGTGCTGTGCCGGAACCAGATTAGAGCCTGAAGCCATCCTGCGGTGTTGCGGCCAGCTCACAAGAAAGCGAGTTGAAGAAAGGAGCTCAGGGTCACTGTAATTCACAAACCTGCAGAGTTATAAATGACAGCTATCATCCAAAAATATACTGAAGTAAGGCTGCCAAGGGGACTTGAAAGCGGGGCAGAATTGCAGGAACCGATTTCAGGAGGTAGACTGGAATTGCATTGAAAGCATAGGAAAAGAGGCAGAACGTCCACAATGATGCACTTGGCCAAAAAGGGCGTATGCGTTTTTTCCTGAATATATTCAGGAAAAAACGCATACGCCCTTTTTGGCCAACCAAGCAAGCTTGCAAAGGAAATCTGCACTACAATGAAGTCTCAATTCCCCCCGGTCAAAAGGGCCATCTGAAAAAAGTGTAAAATCCAGAAAGGCAGGACAGGCCATGGAGAACTGGGAGCCTTGTTATGCTGATGGGCGGGATGTAAATTGCCAACAGACACTCGGGAGAAGTGTATGGTGTTTCCTGAAACATCTAAGAAAGAAAGCAACAGAGCCTAGGGCACTTCCACTTATGGTCCTATAGCTTAGGGAAATTAAAATCAAAAAGACACAGCCACCCCAAAGTTTGGGACGCCTCTGTTTACAAAAACCTCGTTTACCGTACAAGTTCAACATCGCAGAAAGTGAAAAATGGATAAAGAAGTTGTGGTATTTACTTACAAAGCAATATCACTCAGCAATGAAGTCTATGTCATCAGGCCCTTAGCAGCACAATGAGTGGATTCAGGTATGATGATTCTAACTGAAATAAGTCACACAGAAAAAGGAACATCATAAGATATCACTAATACACGGAATGTAAACTTGGCTACACAGGAACTGAAATACAGAACAGAAAAGGGTCTCAAATTTAGAAAACCAACTTATGCTTGCTTAAGGGGAAAGGTGAGTTGGGGTGCTGCATAAAACCAGAGATTGAAATGAGCACAGATAAAGTTCCTTAAGCCAAATATGGAATAGACAAGAGCTACTCCTTGCTCAACGAAATGGACTCAACACCCCATATGAAACGCCTAAGAATGTACCTGACTAGTAAGTATCTTAAAACCTATGGATTGGTATGTCTCTGAAAGAGAATCAAGCATGTGTACAGGGGCATAAACGCAGCAGTGATAGGATTGGAGAGGTTCGGTGAGTAAATGAAAACCCTTTGAAGTCATATTGCATGGTACCCATTACACAGGTCTCAACTCTCCAGGTTTAAGGTATTCTTCCTTCAGCTAAAACATGCATGTGGAACCCAGAGTATGATCAACTGTGTGAACGGGAGACGTGTTCAAATATGTCTCAGTTTTCCACCCCTGGTACTCGGGTGCAACATTCCAGACGCTTTACTAACACTCTCCCCACTTGGAGAGTCAGCACCTTTAACCTCCTGTTTGGCCCAGTTTGCAATTTCTGCGGAAGATGAACAGGAATAGCGAGAACCAATGAGAGACTAGCTGGAGGTGTCTGGACGGGCAAATTTAACTCTCATTTCCCACCAGGAAGAGGAATTAACCAAAGGCTCAGCGTGCCGTGCCGGAACCAGATTAGGGCCTGAAGCCATCCTGCGGTGTTGCGGCCAGGTCACAAGAAAGCGAGTTTAAGAAAGGAGCTCAGAGACACTGTAATTCACAAAACTGCACAGTTATAAATGACAGCTATCGTCCAAAAATATACTGAAGTAAGGCTGCCAAGAGGACTTGAAAGCGGGACAGAATTGCAGGAAACCGATTTCAGGAGGTAGACTGGAATTGCTTTGAAAGCATAGGAAAAGAGGCAGAACGTCCACAATGATGCACTTGGCCAAAAAGGGCGTATGCGTTTTTTCCTGAATATATTCAGGAAAAAACGCATACGCACTTTTTGGCCAACCAAGCTAGCTTGCAAAGGAAATCTGCACTACAATGAAGTCTCACTTCCCCCCGGTCAAAAGGGCCATCTGAAAAAAGTGTAAAATCCAGAAAGGCAGGACAGGCCATGGAGAACTGGGAGCCTTGTTATGATGATGGGCGGGATGTAAATTGCCAACAGACACTCGGGAGAAGTGTATGGTGTTTCCTGAAACATCTAAAAAACAAAGCAACAGAGCCTAGGGCACTTCCACTTATGGTCCTATAGTTTAGGGAAATTAAAATCAAAACGACACAGCCACCCCAAAGTTTGGGACGCCTCTGTTTACAAGAACCTCGTTTACCGTACAAGTTCAATATCACAGAAAGTGAAAAATGGATAAAGAACTTGTGGTACTTACGTACAATGCAGTATCACTCAGCAATGAAATCTATGTCATCAGGCCCGTAGCAGCATAATGAGTGGATTCAGGTACGATGATTCTAACTGAAATAAGTCACACAGAAAAAGAAACATCATAAGATATCACTAATACACGGAATATAAACTTGGTTACACAGGAACTGAATTCCAAAACAGAACAGGGTCTCAAATTTAGAAAACCAACTTATGCTTGCTTAAGGGGAAAGGTGAGTTGGGGTGCTGCATAAAACCAGAGATTGAAATGAGCACAGATAAAGTTCCTTAAGCCAAATATGGAATAGACAAGAGCTACTCCTTGCTCAACGAAATGGACTCAACACCCCCTATTAAACGCCTAAGAATGTACCTGACTAGTATCTTAAAACTTATGGATTGCTATGTCTCCATAAGAGAATCAAGCGTGTGTACAGGGGCATTAACGCAGCAGTGATAGGATTGGAGAGGTTCGGTGAGCAGATGAAGACCCTTTGAAGTCATATTGCATGGTACCCATTCCACAGGTTTCAACTACCCACGTTTAAGGTATTCTTCCTTCAGCTAAAACATGCATGTGGAACCCAGAGTATGATCAACCGTGTGAACGGGAGACGTGTTCAAATATGTCTCAGTTTTCCTCCCCTGGTACTCGGGTGCAACATTCCAGACGCTTTACTAACACTCTCCCCACTTGGAGAGTCAGCGCCTTTAACCTCCTGTTTGGCCCAGTTTGCAATTTCTGCGGAAGATGAACAGGAATAGGGAGAACCAATGAGAGACTAGATGGAGGAGTCTGGACGGGCAAATTTAACTCTCATTTCCCACCAGGAAGAGGAAATAACCAAAGGCTCAGCGTGCCGTGCCGGAACCAGATTAGGGCCTGAAGCCATCCTGCGGTGTTGCGGCCAGCTCACAAGAAAGCGAGTTGAAGAAAGGAGCTCAGGGTCACTGTAATTCACAAACCTGCAGAGTAATAAATGACAGCTATCGTCCAAAAATATACTGAAGTAAGGCTGCCAAGAGGACTTGAAAGCGGGACAGAATTGCAGGAAACCGATTTCAGGAGGTAGACTGGAATTGCTTTGAAAGCATAGGAAAAGAGGCAGAACGTCCACAATGATGCACTTGGCCAAAAAGGGCGTATGCGTTTTTTCCTGAATATATTCAGGAAAAAACGCATACGCACTTTTTGGCCAACCAAGCTAGCTTGCAAAGGAAATCTGCACTACAATGAAGTCTCACTTCCCCCCGGTCAAAAGGGCCATCTGAAAAAAGTGTAAAATCCAGAAAGGCAGGACAGGCCATGGAGAACTGGGAGCCTTGTTATGCTGATGGGCGGGATGTAAATTGCCAACAGACACTCGGGAGAAGTGTATGGTGTTTCCTGAAACATCTAAAAAACAAAGCAACAGAGCCTAGGGCACTTCCACTTATGGTCCTATAGATTAGGGAAATTAAAATCAAAAAGACACAGCCACCCAAAAGGTTGGGACGCCTCTGTTTACAAGAACCTCGTTTACAGTACAAGTTCAACATCGCAGAAAGTGAAAAATGGATAAAGAAGTTGTGGTATTTACTTACAAAGCAATATCACTCAGCAATGAAATCTATGTCATCAGGCCCTTAGCAGCACAATGAGTGGATTCAGGTATGATGATTCTAACTGAAATAAGTCACACAGAAAAAGAAACATCATAAGATATCACTAATACACGGAATGTAAACTTGGTTACACAGGAACTGAATTACAGAACAGAACAGAGTCTCAAATTTAGAAAACCAACTTATGCTTGCTTAAGGGGAAAGCTGAGTTGGGGTGCTACATAAAACCACAGACTGAAATGAGCACAGATAAAGTTCCTTAAGCCAAATATGGAAGAGACAAGAGCTACTCCTTGCTCAACGAAATGGACTCAACACCCCATATTAAACGCCTAAGAATGTACCTGACTAGTAAGTATCTTAAAACCTATGCATTGCTATGTCTCCAAAAGAGAATCAAGCGTGTGTACAGGGGCATAAACGCAGCAGTGATAGGATTGGAGAGGTTCGGTGAGCAAATGAAGACCCTTTGAAGTCATATTGCATGGTACCCATTCCACGGGTTTCAACTACCCAGGTTTAAGGTATTCTTCCTACAGCTACAACATGCATGTGGAACCCAGAGTATGATCAACCATGTGATCGGGAGACGTGTTCAAATATGTCTCAGTTTTCGTCCCCTGGTACTCGGGTGCAACATTCCAGACGCTTTACTAATACTCTCCCGACTTGTAGAGTCAGTCCCTTTAACCTCCTGTTTGGCCCAGTTTGCAATTTCTGCGGAAGATGAACAGGAATAGTGAGAACCAATGAGAGACTAGCTGGAGGTGTCTGGACGGGCAAATTTAACTCTCATTTCCCACCAGGAAGAGGAAATAACCAAAGGCTCAGCGTGCCGTGCCGGAACCAGATTAGGGCCTGAAGCCATCCTGTGGTGTTGCGGCCAGCTCACAAGAAAACGAGTTGAAGAAAGGAGCTCAGGGGCACTGTAATTCACAAACCTGCAGAGTTATAAATGACAGCTATCGTCCAAAAATATACTGAAGTAAGGCGGCCAAGAGGACTTGAAAGCGGGGCAGAATTGCAGGAAACCGATTTCAGGAGGTAGACTGGAATTGCATTGAAAGCATAGGAAAAGAGGCAGAACGTCCACAATGATGCACTTGGCCAAAAAGGGCGTATGCGTTTTTTCCTGAATATATTCAGGAAAAAACGCATACGCCCTTTTTGGCCAACAAAGCAAGCTTGCAAAGGAAATCTGCACTACAATGAAGTCTCACTTCCCCCCGGTCAAAAGGGCCATCTGAAAAAAGTGTAAAATCCAGCAAGGCAGGACAGGCCATGGAGAACTGGGAGCCTTGTTATGCTGATGGGCGGGATGTAAATTGCCAACAGACACTCGGGAGAAGTGTATGGTGTTTCCTGAAACATCTAAAAAACAAAGCAACAGAGCCTAGGGCACTTCCACTTATGGTCCTATAGCTTAGGGAAATTAAAATAAAAAAGACACAGCCACCCAAAAGGTTGGGACGCCTCTGTTTACAAGAACCTCGTTTACAGTACAAGTTCAACATCGCAGAAAGTGAAAAATGGATAAAGAAGTTGTGGTATTTACTTACAAAGCAATATCACTCAGCAATGAAATCTATGTCATCAGGCCCTTAGCAGCACAATGAGTGGATTCAGGTATGATGATTCTAACTGAAATAAGTCACACAGAAAAAGAAACATCATAAGTTATCACTAATACATGGAATGTAAACTTGGCTACACAGGAACTGAATTCCAAAACAGAACAGCGTCTCAAATTTAGAAAACCAACTTATGCTTGCTTAAGGGGAAAGGTGAGTTGGGGTGCTGCATAAAAGCAGAGATTGAAATGAGCACAGATAAAGTTCCTTAAGCCAAATATGGAATATCAAGAGCTACTCCTTGCTCAACGAAATGGACTCAACACCCCATATTAAACGCCTAAGAATGTACCTGACTAGTAAGTATCTTAAAACCTATGGATTGCTATGTCTCCGAAAGAGAATCAAACGTGTGTACAGGGGCACAAACGCAGCAGTGATAGGATTGGAGAGGTTCGGTGAGCAAATGAAGACCCTTTGAAGTCATATTGCATGGTACCCATTACACGGGTCTCAACTCTCCAGGTTTAAGGTATTCTTCCTTCAGCTAAAACATGCATGTGGAACCCAGAGTATGATCAATCATGTGAACGGGAGACGTGTTCAAATATATCTCAGTTTTCCTCCCCTGGTACTTGGGTGCAACATTCCAGATGCTTTACTAACACTCTCCCCACTTGGAGAGTCAGCGCCTTTAACCTCCTGTTTGGCCCAGTTTGCAATTTCTGCGGAAGATGAACAGGAATAGCGAGAACCAATGAGAGACTAGCTGGAGGTGTCTGGACGGGCAAATTTAACTCTCATTTCCCACCAGGAAGAGGAAATAACCAAAGGCTCAGCGTGCCGTGCCAGAACCAGATTAGAGCCTGAAGCCATCCTGCGGTGTTGCGGCCAGCTCAAAAGAAAGCGAGTTGAAGAAAGGAGCTCAGGGGCACTGTAATTCACAAACCTGCAGAGTTATAAATGACAGCTATCGTCCAAAAATATACTGAAGTAAGGCTGCCAAGAGGACTTGAAAGCGGGGCAGAATTGCAGGAAACCGATTTCAGGAGGTAGACTGGAATTGCATTGAAAGCATAGGAAAAGAGGCAGAACGTCCACAATGATGCACTTGGCCAAAAAGGGCGTATGCGTTTTTTCCTGAATATATTCAGGAAAAAACGCATACGCCCTTTTTGGCCAACCAAGCAAGCTTGCAAAGGAAATCTGCACTACAATGAAGTCTCACTTCCCCCCGGTCAAAAGGGCCATCTGAAAAAAGTGTAAAATCCAGCAAGGCAGGACAGGCCATGGAGAACTGGGAGCCTTGTTATGCTGATGGGCGGGATGTAAATTGCCAACAGACACTCGGGAGAAGTGTATGGTGTTTCCTGAAACATCTAAAAAACAAAGCAACAGAGCCTAGGGCACTTCCACTTATGGTCCTATAGCTTAGGGAAATTAAAATCAAAAAGACACAGCCACCCCAAAGTTTGGGACGCCTCTGTTTACAAGAACCTCGTTTACAGTACAAGTTCAACATCGCAGAAAGTGAAAAATGGATAAAGAAGTTGTGGTATTTACTTACAAAGCAATATCACTCAGCAATGAAATCTATGTCATCAGGCCCTTAGCAGCACAATGAGTGGATTCAGGTATGATGATTCTAACTGAAATAAGTCACACAGAAAAAGAAACATCATAAGATATCACTAATACACGGAATGTAAACTTGGCTACACAGGAACTGAATTCCAAAACAGAACAGCGTCTCAAATTTAGAAAACCAACTTATGCTTGCTTAAGGGGAAAGGTGAGTTGGGGTGCTGCATAAAACCAGAGATTGAAATGAGCACAGATAAAGTTCCTTAAGCCAAATATGGAATAGACAAGAGCTACTCCTTGCTCGACGAAATGGACTCAACATCCCATATTAAACGCCTAAGAATGTACCTGACTAGTAAGTATCTTAAAACCTATGGATTGCTATGTCTCCAAAAGAGAATCAAGCGTGTGTACAGGGGCATAAACGCAGCAGTGATAGGATTGGAGAGGTTCGGTGAGCAAATGAAGACCCTTTGAAGTCATATTGCATGGTACCCATTACACGGGTCTCAACTCTCCAGGTTTAAGGTATTCTTCCTTCAGCTAAAACATGCATGTGGAACCCAGAGTATGATCAACCGTGTGAACGGGAGACGTGTTCAAATATGTCTCAGTTTTCCTCCCCTGGTACTCGGGTGCAACATTCCAGATGCTTTACTAACACTCTCCCGACTTGGAGAGTCAGCGCCTTTAACCTCCTGTTTGGCCCAGTTTGCAATTTCTGCGGAAGATGAACAGGAATAGGGAGAACAAATGAGAGACTAGCTGGAGGTGTCTGGACGGGCAAATTTAACTCTCATTTCCCACCAGGAAGAGGAAATAACCAAAGGCTCAGCGTGCCGTGCCGGAACCAGATTAGAGCCTGAAGCCATCCTGCGGTGTTGCGGCCAGCTCAAAAGAAAGCGAGTTGAAGAAAGGAGCTCAGGGGTACTGTAATTCACAAACCTGCAGAGTTATAAATGACAGCTATCGTCCAAAAATATACTGAAGTATGGCTGCCAAGAGGACTTGAAAGCGGGGCAGAATTGCAGGAAACCGATTTCAGGAGGTAGACTGGAATTGCATTGAAAGCATAGGAAAAGAGGCAGAACGTCCACAATGATGCACTTGGCCAAAAAGGGCGTATGCGTTTTTTCCTGAATATATTCAGGAAAAAACGCATACGCCCTTTTTGGCCAACCAAGCAAGCTTGCAAAGGAAATCTGCACTACAATGAAGTCTCACTTCCCCCCGGTCAAAAGGGCCATCTGAAAAAAGTGTAAAATCCAGCAAGGCAGGACAGGCCATGGAGAACTGGGAGCCTTGTTATGCTGATGGGCGGGATGTAAATTGCCAACAGACACTCGGGAGAAGTGTATGGTGTTTCCTGAAACATCTAAAAAACAAAGCAGCAGAGCCTAGGGCACTTCCACTTATGGTCCTATAGCTTAGGGAAATTAAAATCAAAAAGACACAGCCACCCCAAAGTTTGGGACGCCTCTGTTTACAAGAACCTCGTTTACAGTACAAGTTCAACATCGCAGAAAGTGAAAAATGGATAAAGAAGTTGTGGTATTTACTTACAAAGCAATATCACTCAGCAATGAAATCTATGTCATCAGGCCCTTAGCAGCACAATGAGTGGATTCAGGTATGATGATTCTAACTGAAATAAGTCACACAGAAAAAGAAACATCATAAGTTATCACTAATACATGGAATGTAAACTTGGCTACACAGGAACTGAATTCCAAAACAGAACAGCGTCTCAAATTTAGAAAACCAACTTATGCTTGCTTAAGGGGAAAGGTGAGTTGGGGTGCTGCATAAAACCAGAGATTGAAATGAGCACAGATAAAGTTCCTTAAGCCAAATATGGAATAGACAAGAGCTACTCCTTGCTCAAAGAAATGGACTCAACACCCCATATTAAACGCCTAAGAATGTACCTGACTAGTAAGTATCTTAAAACCTATGGATTGCTATGTCTCCGAAAGAGAATCAAACGTGTGTACAGGGGCATAAACGCAGCAGTGATAGGATTGGAGAGGTTCGGTGAGCAAATGAAGACCCTTTGAAGTCATATTGCACGGTACCCATTACACGGGTCTCAACTCTCCAGGTTTAAGGTATTCTTCCTTCAGCTAAAACATGCATGTGGAACCCAGAGTATGATCAACCATGTGAACGGGAGACGTGTTCAAATATATCTCAGTTTTCCTCCCCTGGTACTTGGGTGCAACATTCCAGATGCTTTACTAACACTCTCCTGACTTGGAGAGTCAGTCCCTTTAACCTCCTGTTTGGCCCAGTTTGCAATTTCTGCGGAAGATGAACAGGAATAGCGAGAACCAATGAGAGACTAGCTGGAGGTGTCTGGACGGGCAAATTTAACTCTCATTTCCCACCAGGAAGAGGAATTAACCAAAGGCTCAGCGTGCCGTGCCGGAACCAGATTAGGGCCTGAAGCCATCCTGTGGTGTTGCGGCCAGCTCACAAGAAAACGACTTGAAGAAAGGAGCTCAGGGGCACTGTAATTCACAAACCTGCAGAGTTATAAATGACAGCTATCGTCCAAAAATATACTGAAGTAAGGCTGCCAAGAGGACTTGAAAGCGGGGCAGAATTGCAAGAAAACGATTTCAGGAGGTAGACTGGAATTGCATTGAAAGCATAGGAAAAGAGGCAGAACGTCCACAATGATGCACTTGGCCAAAAAGGGCGTATGCGTTTTTTCCTGAATATATTCGGGAAAAAACGCATATGCACTTTTTGGCCAACCAAGCAAGCTTGCAAAGGAAATCTGCACTACAATGAAGTCTCACTTCCCCCCGGTCAAAAGGGCCATCTGAAAAAAGTGTAAAATCCAGCAAGGCAGGACAGGCCATGGAGAACTGGGAGCCTTGTTATGCTGATGGGCGGGATGTAAATTGCCAACAGACACTCGGGAGAAGTGTATGGTGTTTCCTGAAACATCTAAAAAACAAAGCAGCAGAGCCTAGGGCACTTCCACTTATGGTCCTATAGCTTAGGGAAATTAAAATCAAAAAGACACAGCCACCCCAAAGTTTGGGACGCCTCTGTTTACAAGAACCTCGTTTACAGTACAAGTTCAACATCGCAGAAAGTGAAAAATGGATAAAGAAGTTGTGGTATTTACTTACAAAGCAATATCACTCAGCAATGAAATCTATGTCATCAGGCCCTTAGCAGCACAATGAGTGGATTCAGGTATGATGATTCTCACTGAAATAAGTCACACAGAAAAAGAAACATCATAAGATATCACTAATACACGGAATGTAAACTTGGCTACACAGGAACTGAATTCCAAAACAGAACAGCGTCTCAAATTTAGAAAACCAACTTATGCTTGCTTAAGGGGAAAGGTGAGTTGGGGTGCTGCATAAAACCAGAGATTGAAATGAGCACAGATAAAGTTCCTTAAGCCAAATATGGAATAGACAAGAGCTACTCCTTGCTCAACGAAATGGACTCAACACCGCATATTAAACGCCTAAGAATGTACCTGACTAGTATCTTAAAACCTATGGATTGTTATGTCTCCATAAGAGAATCAAGCGTGTGTACAGGGGCATAAACGCAGCAGTGATAGGATTGGAGAGGTTCGGTGAGCAAATGAAGACCCTTTGAAGTCATATTGCATGGTACCCATTCCACGGGTTTCAACTACCCAGGTTTAAGGTATTCTTCCTACAGCTAAAACATGCATGTGGAACCCAGAGTATGATCAACCATGTGATCGGGAGACGTGTTCAAATATGTCTCAGTTTTCATACCCTGGTACTCGGGTGCAACATTCCAGACGCTTTACTAACACTCTCCTGACTTGGAGAGTCAGTCCCTTTAACCTCCTGTTTGGCCCAGTTTGCAATTTCTGCGGAAGATGAACAGGAATAGCGAGAACCAATGAGAGACTAGCTGGAGGTGTCTGGACGGGCAAATTTAACTCTCATTTCCCACCAGGAAGAGGAATTAACCAAAGGCTCAGCGTGCCGTGCCGGAACCAGATTAGGGCCTGAAGCCATCCTGTGGTGTTGCGGCCAGCTCACAAGAAAAGGACTTGAAGAAAGGAGCTCAGGGGCACTGTAATTCACAAACCTGCAGAGTTATAAATGACAGCTATCGTCCAAAAATATACTGAAGTAAGGCTGCCAAGAGGACTTGAAAGCGGGGCAGAATTGCAGGAAACCGATTTCAGGAGGTAGACTGGAATTGCATTGAAAGCATAGGAAAAGAGGCAGAACGTCCACAATGATGCACTTGGCCAAAAAGGGCGTATGCGTTTTTTCCTGAATATATTCGGGAAAAAACGCATATGCACTTTTTGGCCAACCAAGCAAGCTTGCAAAGGAAATCTGCACTACAATGAAGTCTCACTTCCCCCCGGTCAAAAGGGCCATCTGAAAAAAGTGTAAAATCCAGCAAGGCAGGACAGGCCATGGAGAACTGGGAGCCTTGTTATGCTGATGGGCGGGATGTAAATTGCCAACAGACACTCGGGAGAAGTGTATGGTGTTTCCTGAAACATCTAAAAAACAAAGCAGCAGAGCCTAGGGCACTTCCACTTATGGTCCTATAGCTTAGGGAAATTAAAATCAAAAAGACACAGCCACCCCAAAGTTTGGGACGCCTCTGTTTACAAGAACCTCGTTTACAGTACAAGTTCAACATCGCAGAAAGTGAAAAATGGATAAAGAAGTTGTGGTATTTACTTACAA
Source organism: Globicephala melas (assembly GCF_963455315.2). Taxonomy (NCBI): domain Eukaryota; kingdom Metazoa; phylum Chordata; class Mammalia; order Artiodactyla; family Delphinidae; genus Globicephala; species Globicephala melas. The sequence continues at coordinate 129,561 of NW_027207221.1, forward strand.
AGCAATATCACTCAGCAATGAAATCTATGTCATCAGGCCCTTAGCAGCACAATGAGTGGATTCAGGTATGATGATTCTCACTGAAATAAGTCACACAGAAAAAGAAACATCATAAGATATCACTAATACACGGAATGTAAACTTGGCTACACAGGAACTGAATTCCAAAACAGAACAGCGTCTCAAATTTAGAAAACCAACTTATGCTTGCTTAAGGGGAAAGGTGAGTTGGGGTGCTGCATAAAACCAGAGATTGAAATGAGCACAGATAAAGTTCCTTAAGCCAAATATGGAATAGACAAGAGCTACTCCTTGCTCAACGAAATGGACTCAACACCGCATATTAAACGCCTAAGAATGTACCTGACTAGTATCTTAAAACCTATGGATTGTTATGTCTCCATAAGAGAATCAAGCGTGTGTACAGGGGCATAAACGCAGCAGTGATAGGATTGGAGAGGTTCGGTGAGCAAATGAAGACCCTTTGAAGTCATATTGCATGGTACCCATTCCACGGGTTTCAACTACCCAGGTTTAAGGTATTCTTCCTACAGCTAAAACATGCATGTGGAACCCAGAGTATGATCAACCATGTGATCGGGAGACGTGTTCAAATATGTCTCAGTTTTCCTCCCCTGGTACTCGGGTGCAACATTCCAGACGCTTTACTAACACTCTCCTGACTTGGAGAGTCAGTCCCTTTAACCTCCTGTTTGGCCCAGTTTGCAATTTCTGCGGAAGATGAACAGGAATAGCGAGAACCAATGAGAGACTAGCTGGAGGTGTCTGGACGGGCAAATTTAACTCTCATTTCCCACCAGGAAGAGGAATTAACCAAAGGCTCAGCGTGCCGTGCCGGAACCAGATTAGGGCCTGAAGCCATCCTGTGGTGTTGCGGCCAGCTCACAAGAAAACGACTTGAAGAAAGGAGCTCAGGGGCACTGTAATTCACAAACCTGCAGAGTTATAAATGACAGCTATCGTCCAAAAATATACTGAAGTAAGGCGGCCAAGAGGACTTGAAAGCGGGGCAGAATTGCAGGAAACCGATTTCAGGAGGTAGACTGGAATTGCATTGAAAGCATAGGAAAAGAGGCAGAACGTCCACAATGATGCACTTGGCCAAAAAGGGCGTATGCGTTTTTTCCTGAATATATTCAGGAAAAAACGCATACGCCCTTTTTGGCCAACAAAGCAAGCTTGCAAAGGAAATCTGCACTACAATGAAGTCTCACTTCCCCCCGGTCAAAAGGGCCATCTGAAAAAAGTGTAAAATCCAGCAAGGCAGGACAGGCCATGGAGAACTGGGAGCCTTGTTATGCTGATGGGCGGAATGTAAATTGCCAACAGACACTCGGGAGAAGTGTATGGTGTTTCCTGAAACATCTAAAAAACAAAGCAACAGAGCCTAGGGCACTTCCACTTATGGTCCTATAGCTTAGGGAAATTAAAATAAAAAAGACACAGCCACCCCAATGTTTGGGACGCCTCTGTTTACAAGAACCTCGTTTACAGTACAAGTTCAACATCGCAGAAAGTGAAAAATGGATAAAGAAGTTGTGGTATTTACTTACAAAGCAATATCACTCAGCAATGAAATCTATGTCATCAGGCCCTTAGCAGCACAATGAGTGGATTCAGGTATGATGATTCTAACTGAAATAAGTCACACAGAAAAAGAAACATCATAAGTTATCACTAATACATGGAATGTAAACTTGGCTACACAGGAACTGAATTCCAAAACAGAACAGCGTCTCAAATTTAGAAAACCAACTTATGCTTGCTTAAGGGGAAAGGTGAGTTGGGGTGCTGCATAAAAGCAGAGATTGAAATGAGCACAGATAAAGTTCCTTAAGCCAAATATGGAATATCAAGAGCTACTCCTTGCTCAACGAAATGGACTCAACACCCCATATTAAACGCCTAAGAATGTACCTGACTAGTAAGTATCTTAAAACCTATGGATTGCTATGTCTCCGAAAGAGAATCAAACGTGTGTACAGGGGCACAAACGCAGCAGTGATAGGATTGGAGAGGTTCGGTGAGCAAATGAAGACCCTTTGAAGTCGTATTGCATGGTACCCATTACACGGGTCTCAACTCTCCAGGTTTAAGGTATTCTTCCTTCAGCTAAAACATGCATGTGGAACCCAGAGTATGATCAATCATGTGAACGGGAGACGTGTTCAAATATGTCTCAGTTTTCCTCCCCTGGTACTCGGGTGCAACATTCCAGATGCTTTACTAACACTCTCCCGACTTGGAGAGTCAGCGCCTTTAACCTCCTGTTTGGCCCAGTTTGCAATTTCTGCGGAAGATGAACAGGAATAGGGAGAACAAATGAGAGACTAGCTGGAGGTGTCTGGACGGGCAAATTTAACTCTCATTTCCCACCAGGAAGAGGAAATAACCAAAGGCTCAGCGTGCCGTGCCGGAACCAGATTAGAGCCTGAAGCCATCCTGCGGTGTTGCGGCCAGCTCAAAAGAAAGCGAGTTGAAGAAAGGAGCTCAGGGGTACTGTAATTCACAAACCTGCAGAGTTATAAATGACAGCTATCGTCCAAAAATATACTGAAGTATGGCTGCCAAGAGGACTTGAAAGCGGGGCAGAATTGCAGGAAACCGATTTCAGGAGGTAGACTGGAATTGCATTGAAAGCATAGGAAAAGAGGCAGAACGTCCACAATGATGCACTTGGCCAAAAAGGGCGTATGCGTTTTTTCCTGAATATATTCAGGAAAAAACGCATACGCCCTTTTTGGCCAACCAAGCAAGCTTGCAAAGGAAATCTGCACTACAATGAAGTCTCACTTCCCCCCGGTCAAAAGGGCCATCTGAAAAAAGTGTAAAATCCAGCAAGGCAGGACAGGCCATGGAGAACTGGGAGCCTTGTTATGCTGATGGGCGGGATGTAAATTGCCAACAGACACTCGGGAGAAGTGTATGGTGTTTCCTGAAACATCTAAAAAACAAAGCAGCAGAGCCTAGGGCACTTCCACTTATGGTCCTATAGCTTAGGGAAATTAAAATCAAAAAGACACAGCCACCCCAAAGTTTGGGACGCCTCTGTTTACAAGAACCTCGTTTACAGTACAAGTTCAACATCGCAGAAAGTGAAAAATGGATAAAGAAGTTGTGGTATTTACTTACAAAGCAATATCACTCAGCAATGAAATCTATGTCATCAGGCCCTTAGCAGCACAATGAGTGGATTCAGGTATGATGATTCTAACTGAAATAAGTCACACAGAAAAAGAAACATCATAAGTTATCACTAATACATGGAATGTAAACTTGGCTACACAGGAACTGAATTCCAAAACAGAACAGCGTCTCAAATTTAGAAAACCAACTTATGCTTGCTTAAGGGGAAAGGTGAGTTGGGGTGCTGCATAAAACCAGAGATTGAAATGAGCACAGATAAAGTTCCTTAAGCCAAATATGGAATAGACAAGAGCTACTCCTTGCTCAAAGAAATGGACTCAACACCCCATATTAAACGCCTAAGAATGTACCTGAGTAGTAAGTATCTTAAAACCTATGGATTGCTATGTCTCCGAAAGAGAATCAAACGTGTGTACAGGGGCATAAACGCAGCAGTGATAGGATTGGAGAGGTTCGGTGAGCAAATGAAGACCCTTTGAAGTCATATTGCACGGTACCCATTACACGGGTCTCAACTCTCCAGGTTTAAGGTATTCTTCCTTCAGCTAAAACATGCATGTGGAACCCAGAGTATGATCAACCATGTGAACGGGAGACGTGTTCAAATATATCTCAGTTTTCCTCCCCTGGTACTTGGGTGCAACATTCCAGATGCTTTACTAACACTCTCCTGACTTGGAGAGTCAGTCCCTTTAACCTCCTGTTTGGCCCAGTTTGCAATTTCTGCGGAAGATGAACAGGAATAGCGAGAACCAATGAGAGACTAGCTGGAGGTGTCTGGACGGGCAAATTTAACTCTCATTTCCCACCAGGAAGAGGAATTAACCAAAGGCTCAGCGTGCCGTGCCGGAACCAGATTAGGGCCTGAAGCCATCCTGTGGTGTTGCGGCCAGCTCACAAGAAAACGACTTGAAGAAAGGAGCTCAGGGGCACTGTAATTCACAAACCTGCAGAGTTATAAATGACAGCTATCGTCCAAAAATATACTGAAGTAAGGCTGCCAAGAGGACTTGAAAGCGGGGCAGAATTGCAAGAAAACGATTTCAGGAGGTAGACTGGAATTGCATTGAAAGCATAGGAAAAGAGGCAGAACGTCCACAATGATGCACTTGGCCAAAAAGGGCGTATGCGTTTTTTCCTGAATATATTCGGGAAAAAACGCATATGCACTTTTTGGCCAACCAAGCAAGCTTGCAAAGGAAATCTGCACTACAATGAAGTCTCACTTCCCCCCGGTCAAAAGGGCCATCTGAAAAAAGTGTAAAATCCAGCAAGGCAGGACAGGCCATGGAGAACTGGGAGCCTTGTTATGCTGATGGGCAGGATGTAAATTGCCAACAGACACTCGGGAGAAGTGTATGGTGTTTCCTGAAACATCTAAAAAACAAAGCAGCAGAGCCTAGGGCACTTCCACTTATGGTCCTATAGCTTAGGGAAATTAAAATCAAAAAGACACAGCCACCCCAAAGTTTGGGACGCCTCTGTTTACAAGAACCTCGTTTACAGTACAAGTTCAACATCGCAGAAAGTGAAAAATTGATAAAGAAGTTGTGGTATTTACTTACAAAGCAATATCACTCAGCAATGAAATCTATGTCATCAGGCCCTTAGCAGCACAATGAGTGGATTCAGGTATGATGATTCTCACTGAAATAAGTCACACAGAAAAAGAAACATCATAAGATATCACTAATACACGGAATGTAAACTTGGCTACACAGGAACTGAATTCCAAAACAGAACAGCGTCTCAAATTTAGAAAACCAACTTATGCTTGCTTAAGGGGAAAGGTGAGTTGGGGTGCTGCATAAAACCAGAGATTGAAATGAGCACAGATAAAGTTCCTTAAGCCAAATATGGAATAGACAAGAGCTACTCCTTGCTCAACGAAATGGACTCAACACCGCATATTAAACGCCTAAGAATGTACCTGACTAGTATCTTAAAACCTATGGATTGTTATGTCTCCATAAGAGAATCAAGCGTGTGTACAGGGGCATAAACGCAGCAGTGATAGGATTGGAGAGGTTCGGTGAGCAAATGAAGACCCTTTGAAGTCATATTGCATGGTACCCATTCCACGGGTTTCAACTACCCAGGTTTAAGGTATTCTTCCTACAGCTAAAACATGCATGTGGAACCCAGAGTATGATCAACCATGTGATCGGGAGACGTGTTCAAATATGTCTCAGTTTTCCTCCCCTGGTACTCGGGTGCAACATTCCAGACGCTTTACTAACACTCTCCTGACTTGGAGAGTCAGTCCCTTTAACCTCCTGTTTGGCCCAGTTTGCAATTTCTGCGGAAGATGAACAGGAATAGCGAGAACCAATGAGAGACTAGCTGGAGGTGTCTGGACGGGCAAATTTAACTCTCATTTCCCACCAGGAAGAGGAATTAACCAAAGGCTCAGCGTGCCGTGCCGGAACCAGATTAGGGCCTGAAGCCATCCTGTGGTGTTGCGGCCAGCTCACAAGAAAACGACTTGAAGAAAGGAGCTCAGGGGCACTGTAATTCACAAACCTGCAGAGTTATAAATGACAGCTATCGTCCAAAAATATACTGAAGTAAGGCGGCCAAGAGGACTTGAAAGCGGGGCAGAATTGCAGGAAACCGATTTCAGGAGGTAGACTGGAATTGCATTGAAAGCATAGGAAAAGAGGCAGAACGTCCACAATGATGCACTTGGCCAAAAAGGGCGTATGCGTTTTTTCCTGAATATATTCAGGAAAAAACGCATACGCCCTTTTTGGCCAACAAAGCAAGCTTGCAAAGGAAATCTGCACTACAATGAAGTCTCACTTCCCCCCGGTCAAAAGGGCCATCTGAAAAAAGTGTAAAATCCAGCAAGGCAGGACAGGCCATGGAGAACTGGGAGCCTTGTTATGCTGATGGGCGGAATGTAAATTGCCAACAGACACTCGGGAGAAGTGTATGGTGTTTCCTGAAACATCTAAAAAACAAAGCAACAGAGCCTAGGGCACTTCCACTTATGGTCCTATAGCTTAGGGAAATTAAAATAAAAAAGACACAGCCACCCCAATGTTTGGGACGCCTCTGTTTACAAGAACCTCGTTTACAGTACAAGTTCAACATCGCAGAAAGTGAAAAATGGATAAAGAAGTTGTGGTATTTACTTACAAAGCAATATCACTCAGCAATGAAATCTATGTCATCAGGCCCTTAGCAGCACAATGAGTGGATTCAGGTATGATGATTCTAACTGAAATAAGTCACACAGAAAAAGAAACATCATAAGTTATCACTAATACATGGAATGTAAACTTGGCTACACAGGAACTGAATTCCAAAACAGAACAGCGTCTCAAATTTAGAAAACCAACTTATGCTTGCTTAAGGGGAAAGGTGAGTTGGGGTGCTGCATAAAACCAGAGATTGAAATGAGCACAGATAAAGTTCCTTAAGCCAAATATGGAATATCAAGAGCTACTCCTTGCTCAACGAAATGGACTCAACACCCCATATTAAACGCCTAAGAATGTACCTGACTAGTAAGTATCTTAAAACCTATGGATTGCTATGTCTCCGAAAGAGAATCAAACGTGTGTACAGGGGCACAAACGCAGCAGTGATAGGATTGGAGAGGTTCGGTGAGCAAATGAAGACCCTTTGAAGTCGTATTGCATGGTACCCATTACACGGGTCTCAACTCTCCAGGTTTAAGGTATTCTTCCTTCAGCTAAAACATGCATGTGGAACCCAGAGTATGATCAATCATGTGAACGGGAGACGTGTTCAAATATATCTCAGTTTTCCTCCCCTGGTACTTGGGTGCAACATTCCAGATGCTTTACTAACACTCTCCCCACTTGGAGAGTCAGCGCCTTTAACCTCCTGTTTGGCCCAGTTTGCAATTTCTGCGGAAGATGAACAGGAATAGCCAGAACCAATGAGAGACTAGCTGGAGGTGTCTGGACGGGCAAATTTAACTCTCATTTCCCACCAGGAAGAGGAAATAACCAAAGGCTCAGCGTGCCGTGCCGGAACCAGATTAGAGCCTGAAGCCATCCTGCGGTGTTGCGGCCAGCTCAAAAGAAAGCGAGTTGAAGAAAGGAGCTCAGGGGCACTGTAATTCACAAACCTGCAGAGTTATAAATGACAGCTATCGTCCAAAAATATACTGAAGTAAGGCTGCCAAGAGGACTTGAAAGCGGGGCAGAATTGCAGGAAACCGATTTCAGGAGGTAGACTGGAATTGCATTGAAAGCATAGGAAAAGAGGCAGAACGTCCACAATGATGCACTTGGCCAAAAAGGGCGTATGCGTTTTTTCCTGAATATATTCAGGGAAAAACGCATACGCCCTTTTTGGCCAACCAAGCAAGCTTGCAAAGGAAATCTGCACTACAATGAAGTCTCACTTCCCCCCGGTCAAAAGGGCCATCTGAAAAAAGTGTAAAATCCAGCAAGGCAGGACAGGCCATGGAGAACTGGGAGCCTTGTTATGCTGATGGGCGGGATGTAAATTGCCAACAGACACTCGGGAGAAGTGTATGGTGTTTCCTGAAACATCTAAAAAACAAAGCAACAGAGCCTAGGGCACTTCCACTTATGGTCCTATAGCTTAGGGAAATTAAAATCAAAAAGACACAGCCACCCCAAAGTTTGGGACGCCTCTGTTTACAAGAACCTCGTTTACAGTACAAGTTCAACATCGCAGAAAGTGAAAAATGGATAAAGAAGTTGTGGTATTTACTTACAAAGCAATATCACTCAGCAATGAAATCTATGTCATCAGGCCCTTAGCAGCACAATGAGTGGATTCAGGTATGATGATTCTAACTGAAATAAGTCACACAGAAAAAGAAACATCATAAGATATCACTAATACACGGAATGTAAACTTGGCTACACAGGAACTGAATTCCAAAACAGAACAGCGTCTCAAATTTAGAAAACCAACTTATGCTTGCTTAAGGGGAAAGGTGAGTTGGGGTGCTGCATAAAACCAGAGATTGAAATGAGCACAGATAAAGTTCCTTAAGCCAAATATGGAATAGACAAGAGCTACTCCTTGCTCGACGAAATGGACTCAACATCCCATATTAAACGCCTAAGAATGTACCTGACTAGTAAGTATCTTAAAACCTATGGATTGCTATGTCTCCAAAAGAGAATCAAGCGTGTGTACAGGGGCATAAACGCAGCAGTGATAGGATTGGAGAGGTTCGGTGAGCAAATGAAGACCCTTTGAAGTCATATTGCATGGTACCCATTACACGGGTCTCAACTCTCCAGGTTTAAGGTATTCTTCCTTCAGCTAAAACATGCATGTGGAACCCAGAGTATGATCAACCGTGTGAACGGGAGACGTGTTCAAATATGTCTCAGTTTTCCTCCCCTGGTACTCGGGTGCAACATTCCAGATGCTTTACTAACACTCTCCCGACTTGGAGAGTCAGCGCCTTTAACCTCCTGTTTGGCCCAGTTTGCAATTTCTGCGGAAGATGAACAGGAATAGGGAGAACAAATGAGAGACTAGCTGGAGGTGTCTGGACGGGCAAATTTAACTCTCATTTCCCACCAGGAAGAGGAAATAACCAAAGGCTCAGCGTGCCGTGCCGGTACCAGATTAGAGCCTGAAGCCATCCTGCGGTGTTGCGGCCAGCTCAAAAGAAAGCGAGTTGAAGAAAGGAGCTCAGGGGTACTGTAATTCACAAACCTGCAGAGTTATAAATGACAGCTATCGTCCAAAAATATACTGAAGTATGGCTGCCAAGAGGACTTGAAAGCGGGGCAGAATTGCAGGAAACCGATTTCAGGAGGTAGACTGGAATTGCATTGAAAGCATAGGAAAAGAGGCAGAACGTCCACAATGATGCACTTGGCCAAAAAGGGCGTATGCGTTTTTTCCTGAATATATTCAGGAAAAAACGCATACGCCCTTTTTGGCCAACCAAGCAAGCTTGCAAAGGAAATCTGCACTACAATGAAGTCTCACTTCCCCCCGGTCAAAAGGGCCATCTGAAAAAAGTGTAAAATCCAGCAAGGCAGGACAGGCCATGGAGAACTGGGAGCCTTGTTATGCTGATGGGCGAGATGTAAATTGCCAACAGACACTCGGGAGAAGTGTATGGTGTTTCCTGAAACATCTAAAAAACAAAGCAGCAGAGCCTAGGGCACTTCCACTTATGGTCCTATAGCTTAGGGAAATTAAAATCAAAAAGACACAGCCACCCCAAAGTTTGGGACGCCTCTGTTTACAAGAACCTCGTTTACAGTACAAGTTCAACATCGCAGAAAGTGAAAAATGGATAAAGAAGTTGTGGTATTTACTTACAAAGCAATATCACTCAGCAATGAAATCTATGTCATCAGGCCCTTAGCAGCACAATGAGTGGATTCAGGTATGATGATTCTAACTGAAATAAGTCACACAGAAAAAGAAACATCATAAGTTATCACTAATACATGGAATGTAAACTTGGCTACACAGGAACTGAATTCCAAAACAGAACAGCGTCTCAAATTTAGAAAACCAACTTATGCTTGCTTAAGGGGAAAGGTGAGTTGGGGTGCTGCATAAAACCAGAGATTGAAATGAGCACAGATAAAGTTCCTTAAGCCAAATATGGAATAGACAAGAGCTACTCCTTGCTCAAAGAAATGGACTCAACACCCCATATTAAACGCCTAAGAATGTACCTGACTAGTAAGTATCTTAAAACCTATGGATTGCTATGTCTCCGAAAGAGAATCAAACGTGTGTACAGGGGCATAAACGCAGCAGTGATAGGATTGGAGAGGTTCGGTGAGCAAATGAAGACCCTTTGAAGTCATATTGCACGGTACCCATTACACGGGTCTCAACTCTCCAGGTTTAAGGTATTCTTCCTTCAGCTAAAACATGCATGTGGAACCCAGAGTATGATCAACCATGTGAACGGGAGACGTGTTCAAATATATCTCAGTTTTCCTCCCCTGGTACTTGGGTGCAACATTCCAGATGCTTTACTAACACTCTCCCCACTTGGAGAGTCAGCGCCTTTAACCTCCTGTTTGGCCCAGTTTGCAATTTCTGCGGAAGATGAACAGGAATAGCGAGAACCAATGAGAGACTAGCTGGAGGTGTCTGGACGGGCAAATTTAACTCTCATTTCCCACCAGGAAGAGGAAATAACCAAAGGCTCAGCGTGCCGTGCCGGAACCAGATTAGAGCCTGAAGCCATCCTGCGGTGTTGCGGCCAGCTCAAAAGAAAGCGAGTTGAAGAAAGGAGCTCAGGGGCACTGTAATTCACAAACCTGCAGAGTTAAAAATGACAGCTATCGTCCAAAAATATACTGAAGTAAGGCTGCCAAGAGGACTTGAAAGCGGGGCAGAATTGCAGGAAACCGATTTCAGGAGGTAGACTGGAATTGCATTGAAAGCATAGGAAAAGAGGCAGAACGTCCACAATGATGCACTTGGCCAAAAAGGGCGTATGCCTTTTTTCCTGAATATATTCAGGAAAAAACGCATACGCCCTTTTTGGCCAACCAAGCAAGCTTGCAAAGGAAATCTGCACTACAATGAAGTCTCACTTCCCCCCGGTCAAAAGGGCCATCTGAAAAAAGTGTAAAATCCAGCAAGGCAGGACAGGCCATGGAGAACTGGGAGCCTTGTTATGCTGATGGGCGGGATGTAAATTGCCAACAGACACTCGGGAGAAGTGTATGGTGTTTCCTGAAACATCTAAAAAACAAAGCAACAGAGCCTAGGGCACTTCCACTTATGGTCCTATAGCTTAGGGAAATTAAAATCAAAAAGACACAGCCACCCCAAAGTTTGGGACGCCTCTGTTTACAAGAACCTCGTTTACAGTACAAGTTCAACATCGCAGAAAGTGAAAAATGGATAAAGAAGTTGTGGTATTTACTTACAAAGCAATATCACTCAGCAATGAAATCTATGTCATCAGGCCCTTAGCAGCACAATGAGTGGATTCAGGTATGATGATTCTAACTGAAATAAGTCACACAGAAAAAGAAACATCATAAGATATCACTAATACACGGAATGTAAACTTGGCTACACAGGAACTGAATTCCAAAACAGAACAGCGTCTCAAATTTAGAAAACCAACTTATGCTTGCTTAAGGGGAAAGGTGAGTTGGGGTGCTGCATAAAACCAGAGATTGAAATGAGCACAGATAAAGTTCCTTAAGCCAAATATGGAATAGACAAGAGCTACTCCTTGCTCGACGAAATGGACTCAACATCCCATATTAAACGCCTAAGAATGTACCTGACTAGTAAGTATCTTAAAACCTATGGATTGCTATGTCTCCAAAAGAGAATCAAGCGTGTGTACAGGGGCATAAACGCAGCAGTGATAGGATTGGAGAGGTTCGGTGAGCAAATGAAGACCCTTTGAAGTCATATTGCATGGTACCCATTCCACGGGTTTCAACTACCCAGGTTTAAGGTATTCTTCCTACAGCTAAAACATGCATGTGGAACCCAGAGTATGATCAACCATGTGATCGGGAGACGTGTTCAAATATGTCTCAGTTTTCCTCCCCTGGTACTCGGGTGCAACATTCCAGACGCTTTACTAACACTCTCCTGACTTGGAGAGTCAGTCCCTTTAACCTCCTGTTTGGCCCAGTTTGCAATTTCTGCGGAAGATGAACAGGAATAGCGAGAACCAATGAGAGACTAGCTGGAGGTGTCTGGACGGGCAAATTTAACTCTCATTTCCCACCAGGAAGAGGAATTAACCAAAGGCTCAGCGTGCCGTGCCGGAACCAGATTAGGGCCTGAAGCCATCCTGTGGTGTTGCGGCCAGCTCACAAGAAAACGACTTGAAGAAAGGAGCTCAGGGGCACTGTAATTCACAAACCTGCAGAGTTATAAATGACAGCTATCGTCCAAAAATATACTGAAGTAAGGCTGCCAAGAGGACTTGAAAGCGGGGCAGAATTGCAGGAAACCGATTTCAGGAGGTAGACTGGAATTGCATTGAAAGCATAGGAAAAGAGGCAGAACGTCCACAATGATGCACTTGGCCAAAAAGGGCGTATGCGTTTTTTCCTGAATATATTCGGGAAAAAACGCATATGCACTTTTTGGCCAACCAAGCAAGCTTGCAAAGGAAATCTGCACTACAATGAAGTCTCACTTCCCCCCGGTCAAAAGGGCCATCTGAAAAAAGTGTAAAATCCAGCAAGGCAGGACAGGCCATGGAGAACTGGGAGCCTTGTTATGCTGATGGGCGGGATGTAAATTGCCAACAGACACTCGGGAGAAGTGTATGGTGTTTCCTGAAACATCTAAAAAACAAAGCAGCAGAGCCTAGGGCACTTCCACTTATGGTCCTATAGCTTAGGGAAATTAAAATCAAAAAGACACAGCCACCCCAAAGTTTGGGACGCCTCTGTTTACAAGAACCTCGTTTACAGTACAAGTTCAACATCGCAGAAAGTGAAAAATGGATAAAGAAGTTGTGGTATTTACTTACAAAGCAATATCACTCAGCAATGAAATCTATGTCATCAGGCCCTTAGCAGCACAATGAGTGGATTCAGGTATGATGATTCTCACTGAAATAAGTCACACAGAAAAAGAAACATCATAAGATATCACTAATACACGGAATGTAAACTTGGCTACACAGGAACTGAATTCCAAAACAGAACAGCGTCTCAAATTTAGAAAACCAACTTATGCTTGCTTAAGGGGAAAGGTGAGTTGGGGTGCTGCATAAAACCAGAGATTGAAATGAGCACAGATAAAGTTCCTTAAGCCAAATATGGAATAGACAAGAGCTACTCCTTGCTCAACGAAATGGACTCAACACCGCATATTAAACGCCTAAGAATGTACCTGACTAGTATCTTAAAACCTATGGATTGTTATGTCTCCATAAGAGAATCAAGCGTGTGTACAGGGGCATAAACGCAGCAGTGATAGGATTGGAGAGGTTCGGTGAGCAAATGAAGACCCTTTGAAGTCATATTGCATGGTACCCATTCCACGGGTTTCAACTACCCAGGTTTAAGGTATTCTTCCTACAGCTAAAACATGCATGTGGAACCCAGAGTATGATCAACCATGTGATCGGGAGACGTGTTCAAATATGTCTCAGTTTTCCTCCCCTGGTACTCGGGTGCAACATTCCAGACGCTTTACTAACACTCTCCTGACTTGGAGAGTCAGTCCCTTTAACCTCCTGTTTGGCCCAGTTTGCAATTTCTGCGGAAGATGAACAGGAATAGCGAGAACCAATGAGAGACTAGCTGGAGGTGTCTGGACGGGCAAATTTAACTCTCATTTCCCACCAGGAAGAGGAATTAACCAAAGGCTCAGCGTGCCGTGCCGGAACCAGATTAGGGCCTGAAGCCATCCTGTGGTGTTGCGGCCAGCTCACAAGAAAACGACTTGAAGAAAGGAGCTCAGGGGCATTGTAATTCACAAACCTGCAGAGTTATAAATGACAGCTATCGTCCAAAAATATACTGAAGTAAGGCTGCCAAGAGGACTTGAAAGCGGGGCAGAATTGCAGGAAACCGATTTCAGGAGGTAGACTGGAATTGCATTGAAAGCATAGGAAAAGAGGCAGAACGTCCACAATGATGCACTTGGCCAAAAAGGGCGTATGCTTTTTTTCCTGAATATATTCGGGAAAAAACGCATATGCACTTTTTGGCCAACCAAGCAAGCTTGCAAAGGAAATCTGCACTACAATGAAGTCTCACTTCCCCCCGGTCAAAAGGGCCATCTGAAAAAAGTGTAAAATCCAGCAAGGCAGGACAGGCCATGGAGAACTGGGAGCCTTGTTATGCTGATGGGCGGGATGTAAATTGCCAACAGACACTCGGGAGAAGTGTATGGTGTTTCCTGAAACATCTAAAAAACAAAGCAGCAGAGCCTAGGGCACTTCCACTTATGGTCCTATAGCTTAGGGAAATTAAAATCAAAAAGACACAGCCACCCCAAAGTTTGGGACGCCTCTGTTTACAAGAACCTCGTTTACAGTACAAGTTCAACATCGCAGAAAGTGAAAAATGGATAAAGAAGTTGTGGTATTTACTTACAAAGCAATATCACTCAGCAATGAAATCTATGTCATCAGGCCCTTAGCAGCACAATGAGTGGATTCAGGTATGATGATTCTAACTGAAATAAGTCACACAGAAAAAGAAACATCATAAGATATCACTAATACACGGAATGTAAACTTGGCTACACAGGAGCTGAATTCCAAAACAGAACAGCGTCTCAAATTTAGAAAACCAACTTATGCTTGCTTAAGGGGAAAGGTGAGTTGGGGTGCTGCATAAAACCAGAGATTGAAATGAGCACAGATAAAGTTCCTTAAGCCAAATATGGAATAGACAAGAGCTACTCCTTGCTCAAAGAAATGGACTCAACACCGCATATTAAACGCCTAAGAATGTACCTGACTAGTATCTTAAAACCTATGGATTGTTATGTCTCCATAAGAGAATCAAGCGTGTGTACAGGGGCATAAACGCAGCAGTGATAGGATTGGAGAGGTTCAGTGAGCAGATGAAGACCCTTTGAAGTCATATTGCATGGTACCCATTCCACGGGTCTCAACTCTCCAGGTTTAAGGTATTCTTCCTTCAGCTAAAACATGCATGTGGAACCCAGAGTATGATCAACCGTGTGAACGGGAGACGTGTTCAAATATGTCTCAGTTTTCCTCCCCTGGTACTCGGGTGCAACATTCCAGACGCTTTACTAACACTCTCCCCACTTGGAGAGTCAACGCCTTTAACCTCCTGTTTGGCCCAGTTTGCAATTTCTGCGGAAGATGAACAGGAATAGGGAGAACCAATGAGAGACTAGCTGGAGGTGTCTGGACGGGCAAATTTAACTCTCATTTCCCACCAGGAAGAGGAAATAACCAAAGGCTCAGCGTGCCGTGCCGGAACCAGATTAGGGCCTGAAGCCATCCTGCGGTGTTGCGGCCAGCTCACAAGAAAGCGAGTTGAAGAAAGGAGCTCAGGGGCACTGTAATTCACAAACCTGCAGAGTTATAAATGACAGCTATCGTCCAAAAATATACTGAAGTAAGGCTGCCAAGAGGACTTGAAAGCGGGGCAGAATTGCAGGAAACCGATTTCAGGAGGTAGACTGGAATTGCATTGAAAGCATAGGAAAAGAGGCAGAACGTCCACAATGATGCACTTGGCCAAAAAGGGCGTATGCGTTTTTTCCTGAATATATTCAGGAAAAAACGCATACGCCCTTTTTGGCCAACCAAGCAAGCTTGCAAAGGAAATCTGCACTACAATGAAGTCTCACTTCCCCCCGGTCAAAAGGGCCATCTGAAAAAAGTGTAAAATCCAGCAAGGCAGGACAGGCCATGGAGAACTGGGAGCCTTGTTATGCTGATGGGCGGGATGTCAATTGCCAACAGACACTCGGGAGAAGTGTATGGTGTTTCCTGAAACATCTAAAAAACAAAGCAACAGAGCCTAGGACACTTCCACTTATGGTCCTATAGCTTAGGGAAATTAAAATCAAAAAGACACAGCCACCCCAATGTTTGGGACGCCTCTGTTTACAAGAACCTCGTTTACCGTAGAAGTTCAATATCACAGAAAGTGAAAAATGGATAAAGAACTTGTGGTACTTACGTACAATGCAGTATCACTCAGCAGTGAAATCTATGTCATCAGGCCCGTAGCAGCAAAATGAGTGGATTCAGGTACGATGATTCTAACTGAAATAAGTCACACAGAAAAAGAAACATCATAAGATATCTCTAATACACGGAATGTAAACTTGGCTACACAGGAACTGAATTCCAAAACAGAACAGCGTCTCAAATTTAGAAAACCAACTTATGCTTGCTTAGGGGGAAAGGTGAGTTGGGGTGCTGCATAAAACCAGAGATTGAAATGAGCACAGATAAAGTTCCTTAAGCCAAATATGGAATAGACAAGAGCTACTCCTTGCTCAAAGTAATGGACTCAACACCCCATATTAAACGCCTAAGAATGTACCTGACTAGTAAGTATCTTAAAACCTATGGATTGCTATGTCTCCGAAAGAGAATCAAACGTGTGTACAGGGGCATAAACGCAGCAGTGATAGGATTGGAGAGGTTCGGTGAGCAAATGAAGACCCTTTGAAGTCATATTGCATGGTACCCATTACACGGGTCTCAACTCTCCAGGTTTAAGGTATTCTTCCTTCAGCTAAAACATGCATGTGGAACCCAGAGTATGATCAACCGTGTGAACGGGAGACGTGTTCAAATATGTCTCAGTTTTCCTCCCCTGGTACTCGGGTGCAACATTCCAGATGCTTTACTAACACTCTCCCGACTTGGAGAGTCAGCGCCTTTAACCTCCTGTTTGGCCCAGTTTGCAATTTCTGCGGAAGATGAACAGGAATAGGGAGAACAAATGAGAGACTAGCTGGAGGTGTCTGGACGGGCAAATTTAACTCTCATTTCCCACCAGGAAGAGGAAATAACCAAAGGCTCAGCGTGCCGTGCCGGAACCAGATTAGAGCCTGAAGCCATCCTGCGGTGTTGCGGCCAGGTCACAAGAAAGCGAGTTGAAGAAAGGAGCTCAGGGGCACTGTAATTCACAAACCTGCAGAGTTATAAATGACAGCTATCGTCCAAAAATATACTGAAGTAAGGCTGCCAAGAGGACTTGAAAGCGGGGCAGAATTGCAGGAAACCGATTTCAGGAGGTAGACTGGAATTGCATTGAAAGCATAGGAAAAGAGGCAGAACGTCCACAATGATGCACTTGGCCAAAAAGGGCGTATGCGTTTTTTCCTGAATATATTCAGGAAAAAACGCATACGCCCTTTTTGGCCAACCAAGCAAGCTTGCAAAGGAAATCTGCGCTACAATGAAGTCTCACTTCCCCCCGGTCAAAAGGGCCATCTGAAAAAAGTGTAAAATCCAGCAAGGCAGGACAGGCCATGGAGAACTGGGAGCCTTGTTATGCTGATGGGCGGGATGTAAATTGCCAACAGACACTCCGGAGAAGTGTATGGTGTTTCCTGAAACATCTAAAAAACAAAGCAACAGAGCCTAGGGCACTTCCACTTATGGTCCTATAGCTTAGGGAAATTAAAATCAAAAAAACACAGCCACCC
Organism: Globicephala melas; assembly: GCF_963455315.2. NCBI lineage: Eukaryota > Metazoa > Chordata > Mammalia > Artiodactyla > Delphinidae > Globicephala > Globicephala melas. Next base: position 146,820 of record NW_027207221.1, read on the forward strand.
CAATTTGGGACGCCTGTGTTTACAAGAACCTCGTTTACTGTACAATTTCAATATCACAGAAAGTGAAAAATGGATAAAGAACTTGTGGTACTTACGTACAATGCAGTATCACTCAGCAATGAAATCTATGTCATCAGGCCCATAGCAGCATAATGAGTGGATTCAGGTACGATGATTCTAACTGAAATAACTCACACAGGAAAAGAAACATCATAAGATATCACTAATACACGGAATGTAAACTTGGCTACACAGGAACTGAATTCCAAAACAGAACAGGGTCTCAAATTTAGAAAACCAACTTATGCTTGCTTAAGGGGAAAGGTGAGTTGGGGTGCTGCATAAAACCAGAGATTGAAATGAGCACAGCTAAAGTTCCTTAAGCCAAATATGGAATAGACAAGAGCTACTCCTTGCTCAACGAAATGGACTCAACACCCCATATTAAACGCCTAAGAATGTACCTGACTAGTAAGTATCTTAAAACCTATGGATTGGTATGTCTCCATAAGAGAATCAAGCGTGTGTACAGGGGCATTAACGCAGCAGTGATAGGATTGGAGAGGTTCGGTGAGCAGATGAAGACCCTTTGAAGTCATATTGCATGGTACCCATTCCACGGGTTTCAACTACCCACGTTTAAGGTATTCTTCCTTCAGCTAAAACATGCATGTGGAACCCAGAGTATGATCAACCGTGTGAACGGGAGACGTGTTCAAATATGTCTCAGTTTTCCTCCCCTGGTACTCGGGTGCAACATTCCAGACGCTTTACTAACACTCTCCCCACTTAGAGAGTCAGCGCCTTTAACCTCCTGTTTGGCCCAGTTTGCAATTTCTGCGGAAGATGAACAGGAATAGGGAGAACCAATGAGAGACTAGCTGGAGGTGTCTGGACGGGCAAATTTAACTCTCATTTCCCACCAGGAAGAGGAAATAACCAAAGGCTCAGCGTGCCGTGCCGGAACCAGATTAGGGCCTGAAGCCATCCTGCGGTGTTGCGGCCAAGTCACAAGAAAGCGAGTTGAAGAAAGGAGCTCAGGGGCACTGTAATTCACAAACCTGCAGAGTTATAAATGACAGCTATCGTCCAAAAATATACTGAAGTAAGGCTGCCAAGAGGTCTTCAAAGCAGGGCAGAATTGCAGGAAACCGATTACAGGAGGTAGACTGGAATTGCATTGAAAGCATAGGAAAAGAGGCAGAACGTCCACAATGATGCACTTGGCCAAAAAGGGCGTATGCGTTTTTTCCTGAATATATTCAGGAAAAAACGCATACGCCCTTTTTGGCCAACCAAGCAAACTTGCAAAGGAAATCTGCACTACAATGAAGTCTCACTTCCCCCCGGTCAAAAGGGCCATCTGAAAAAAGTGTAAAATCCAGAAAGGCAGGACAGGCCATGGAGAACTGGGAGCCTTGTTATGCTGATGGGCGGGATGTAAATTGCCAACAGACACTCGGGAGAAGTGTATGGTGTTTCCTGAAACATCTAAGAAACAAAGCAACAGAGCCTAGGGCACTTCCACTTATGGTCCTATAGCTTAGGGAAATTAAAATCAAAAAGACACAGCCACCCCAATTTGGGACGCCTCTGTTTACAAGAACCTCGTTTACTGTACAATTTCAATATCACAGAAAGTGAAAAATGGATAAAAAACTTGAGGTACTTACGTACAATGCAGTATCACTCAGCAATGAAATCTATGTCATCAGGCCCTTAGCAGCACAATGAGTGGATTCAGGTATGATGCTTCTAACTGAAGTAAGTCACACAGAAAAAGAAACATCATAAGATATCACTAATACATGGAATGTAAACTTGGCTACACAGGAAGTGAATTCCAAAACAGAACATGGTCTCAAATTTAGAAAACCAACTTATGCTTGCTTAAGAGGAAAGGTGAGTTGGGGTGCTGCATAAAACCAGAGATTGAAATGAGCACAGATAAAGTTCCTTAAGCCAAATATGGAATAGACAAGAGCTACTCCTTGCTCAATGAAATGGACTCAACACCGCAAATTAAACGCCTAAGAATGTACGTGACTAGTAAGTATCTTAAAACCTATGGATTGCTATGTCTCCGAAAGAGAATCAAGCGTGTGTACAGGGGCATAAACGCAGCAGTGATAGGATTGGAGAGGTTCGGTGAGCAAATGAAGACCCTTTGAAGTCATATTGCATGGTACCCATTCCACGGGTTTCAACTACCCAGGTTTAAGGTATTCTTCCTTCAGCTAAAACATGCATGTGGAACCCAGAGTATGATCAACCATGTGATCGGGAGACGTTTTCAAATATGTCTCAGTTTTCCTCCCCTGGTACTCGGGTGCAACATTCCAGACACTTTACTAACACTCTCCCGACTTGGAGAGTCAGTCCCTTTAACCTCCTGTTTGGCCCAGTTTGCAATTTCTGCGGAAGATGAACAGGAATAGCGAGAACCAATGAGAGACTAGCTGGAGGTGTCTGGACGGGCAAATTTAACTCTCATTTCCCACCAGGAAGAGGAATTAATCAAAGGCTCAGCGTGCCGTGCCGGAACCAGATTAGGGCCTGAAGCCATCCTGCGGTGTTGCGGCCAGCTCACAAGAAAGCGAGTTGAAGAAAGGAGCTCAGGGGCACTGTAATTCACAAACCTGCAGAGTTATAAATGACAGCTATCGTCCAAAAATATACTGAAGTAAGGCTGCCAAGAGGACTTCAAAGCGGGGCAGAATTGCAGGAAACCGATTTCAGGAGGTAGACTGGAATTGCATTGAAAGCATAGGAAAAGAGGCAGAACGTCCACAATGATGCACTTGGCCAAAAAGGGCGTATGCGTTTTTTCCTGAATATATTCAGGAAAAAACGCATACGCCCTTTTTGGCCAACCAAGCTAGCTTGCAAAGGAAATCTGCACTACAATGAAGTCTCACTTCCCCCCGGTCAAAAGGGCCATCTGAAAAAAGTGTAAAATCCAGAAAGGCAGGACAGGCCATGGAGAACTGGGAGCCTTGTTATGCTGATGGGCGGGATGTAAATTGCCAACAGACACTCGGGAGAAGTGTATGGTGTTTCCTGAAACATCTAAAAAACAAAGCAACAGAGCCTAGGGCACTTCCACTTATGGTCCTATAGCTTAGGGAAATTAAAATCAAAAAGACACAGCCACCCCAATGTTTGGGATGCCTCTGTTTACAAGAACCTCGTTTACAGTACAAGTTCAACATCGCAGAAAGTGAAAAATGGATAAAGAAGTTGTGGTATTTACTTACAAAGCAATATCACTCAGCAATGAAATGTATGTCATCAGGCCCTTAGCAGCACAATGAGTGGATTCAGGTATGATGATTCTAACTGAAATAAGTCACACAGAAAAAGAAACATCATAAGATATCAGTAATACACTGAATGTAAACTTGGCTACACAGGAACTGAATTACAGAACAGAACAGGGTCTCAAATTTAGAAAACCACCTTATGCTTGCTTAAGGGTAAAGGTGAGTTGGGGTGCTGCATAAAACCAGAGATTGAAATGAGCACAGATAAAGTTCCTTAAGCCAAATATGGAATAGACAAGAGCTACTCCTTGCTCAACGAAATGGACTCAACACCCCATATTAAACGCCTAAGAATGTACCTGACTAGTAAGTATCTTAAAACCTATGGATTGCTATGTCTCCGAAAGAGAATCAAGCGTGTGTACGGGGCATAAATGCAGCAGTGATAGGATTGGGGAGGTTCGGTGAGCAAACGAAGACCCTTTCAAGTCATATTGCATGGTACCCTTTACACGGGTCTCAACTGTCCAGGTTTAAGGTATTCTTCCTTCAGCTAAAACATGCATGTGGAACCTAGAGTATGATCAACCATGTGATCGGGAGACGTGTTCAAATATGTCTCAGTTTTCATACCCTGGTACTCGGGTGCAACATTCCAGACGCTTTACTAACACTCTCCCGACTTGGAGAGTCAGTCCCTTTAACCTCCTGTTTGGCCCAGTTTGCAATTTCTGCGGAAGATGAACAGGAATAGGGAGAACCAATGAGAGACTAGCTGGAGGTGTCTGGACGGGCAAATTTAACTCTCATTTCCCACCAGGAAGAGGAAATAACCAAAGGCTCAGCGTGCCGTGCCGGAACCAGATTAGGGTCTGAAGCCATCCTGCGGTGTTGCGGCCAGCTCACAAGAAAGCGAGTTGAAGAAAGGAGCTCAGGGGCACTGTAATTCACAAACCTGCAGAGTTATAAATGACAGCTATCGTCCAAAAATATACTGAAGTAAGGCTGCCAAGAGGACTTGAAAGCGGGGCAGAATTGCAGGAAACCGATTTCAGGAGGTAGACTGGAATTGCATTGAAAGCATAGGAAAAGAGGCAGAACGTCCACAATGATGCACTTGGCCTAAAAGGGCGTATGCGTTTTTTCCTGAATATATTCAGGAAAAAACGCATACGCCCTTTTTGGCCAACCAAGCAAGCTTGCAAAGGAAATCTGCACTACAATGAAGTCTCACTTCCCCCCGGTCAAAAGGGCCATCTGGAAAAAGTGAAAAATCCAGAAAGGCAGGACAGGCCATGGAGAACTGGGAGCCTTGTTATGCTGATGGGCGGGATGTAAATTGCCAACAGACACTCGGGAGAAGTGTATGGTGTTTCCTGAAACATCTAAAAAACAAAGCAACAGAGCCTAGGGCACTTCCACTTATGGTCCTATAGCTGAGGGTAATTAAAATCAAAAAGACACAGCCACCCCAATTTGGGACGCCTCTGTTTACAAGAACCTCGTTTACTGTACAATTTCAATATCACAGAAAGTGAAAAATGGATAAAGAACTTGTGGTACTTACGTACAATGCAGTATCACTCAGCAATGAAATCTATGTCATCAGGCCCGTAGCAGCATAATGAGTGGATTCAGGTACAATGATTCTAACTGAAATAAGTCACACAGAAAAAGAAACATCATAAGATATCACTAATACACGGAATGTAAACTTGGCTACACAGGAACTGAATTACAGAACAGAAAAGGGTCTCAAATTTAGAAAACCAACTTATGCTTGCTTAAGGGGAAAGGTGAGTTGGGGTGCTGCATAAAACCAGAGATTGAAATGAGCACAGATAAAGTTCCTTAAGCCAAATATGGAATAGACAAGAGCTACTCCTTGCTCAACGAAATGGACTCAACACCCCATATGAAACGCCTAAGAATGTACCTGACTCTTAAGTATCTTAAAACCTATGGATTGCTATGTCTCTGAAAGAGAATCAAGCATGTGTACAGGGGCATAAACGCAGCAGTGATAGGATTGGAGAGGTTCGGTGAGCAAATGAAAACCCTTTGAAGTCATATTGCATGGTACCCATTACACAGGTCTCAACTCTCCAGGTTTAAGGTATTCTTCCTTCAGCTAAAACATGCATGTGGAACCCAGAGTATGATCAACCGTGTGAACGGGAGACGTGTTCAAATATGTCTCAGTTTTCCACCCCTGGTACTCGGGTGCAACATTCCAGACGCTTTACTAACACTCTCCCCACTTGGAGAGTCAGCGCCTTTAACCTCCTGTTTGGCCCAGTTTGCAATTTCTGCGGAAGATGAACAGGAAGAGCGAGAACCAATGAGAGACTAGCTGGAGGTGTCTGGACGGGCAAATTTAAGTCTCATTTCCCACCAGGAAGAGGAATTAACCAAAGGCTCAGCGTGCCGTGCCGTAACCAGATTAGGGCCTGAAGGCATCCTGCGGTGTTGCGGCCAGGTCACAAGAAAGCGAGTTTAAGAAAGGAGCTCAGGGGCACTGTAATTCACAAACCTGCAGAGTTATAAATGACAGCTATCGTCCAAAAATATACTGAAGTACGGCTGCCCAGAGGACTTGAAAGCGGGGCAGAATTGCAGGAAACCGATTTCAGGAGGTAGACTGGAATTGCATTGAAAGCATAGGAAAAGAGGCAGAACGTCCACAATGATGCACTTGGCCAAAAAGGGCGTATGCGTTTTTTCCTGAATATATTCAGGAAAAAACGCATACGCCCTTTTTGGCCAACCAAGCAAACTTGCAAAGGAAATCTGCACTACAATGAAGTCTCACTTCCCCCCGGTCAAAAGGGCCATCTGAAAAAAGTGTAAAATCCAGAAAGGCAGGACAGGCCATGGAGAACTGGGAGCCTTGTTATGATGATGGGCGGGATGTAAATTGCCAACAGACACTCGGGAGAAGTGTATGGTGTTTCCTGAAACATCTAAAAAACAAAGCAACAGAGCCTAGGGCACTTCCACTTATGGTCCTATAGCTTAGGGAAATTAAAATCAAAACGACACAGCCACCCCAAAGTTTGGGACGCCTCTGTTTACAAGAACCTCATTTACCGTACAAGTTCAATATCACAGAAAGTGAAAAATGGATAAAGAACTTGTGGTACTTACGTACAATGCAGTATCACTCAGCAATGAAATCTATGTCATCAGGCCCGTAGCAGCACAATGAGTGGATTCAGTTACGATGATTCTAACTGAAATAATTCACACAGAAAAAGAAACATCATAAGATATCACTAATACACGGAATATAAACTTGGTTACACAGGAACTGAATTCCAAAAGAGAACAGGGTCTCAAATTTAGAAAACCAACTTATGCTTGCTTAAGGCGAAAGGTGAGTTGGGGTGCTGCATAAAACCAGAGATTGAAATGAGCACAGATAAAGTTCCTTAAGCCAAATATGGAATAGACAAGAGCTACTCCTTGCTCAACGAAATGGACTCAACACCGCATATTAAACGCCTAAGAATGTACCTGACTAGTAAGTATCTTAAAACCTATGGATTGCTATGTCTCCGAAAGAGAATCAAGCATGTGTACAGGGGCATAAACGCAGCAGTGATAGGATTGGGGAGGTTCGGTGAGCAAACGAAGACCCTTTGAAGTCATATTGCATGGTACCCATTACACGGGTCTCAACTGTCCAGGTTTAAGGTATTCTTCCTTCAGCTAAAACATGCATGTGGAACCCAGAGTATGATCAACCGTGTGAACGGGAGACGTGTTCAAATATGTCTCAGTTTTCCTCCCCTGGTACTCGGGTGCAACATTCCAGATGCTTTACTAACACTCTCCCCACTTGGAGAGTCAGCGCCTTTAACCTCCTGTTTGGCCCAGTTTGAAATTTCTGCGGAAGATGAACAGGAATAGGGAGAACCAATGAGAGACTAGCTGGAGGTGTCTGGACGGGCAAATTTAACTCTCATTTCCCACTAGGAAGAGGAAATAACCAAAGGCTCACGGTGCCGTGCCGGAACCAGATTAGGGCCTGAAGCCATCCTGCGGTGTTGCGGCCAGCTCACAAGAAAGCAAGTTGAAGAAAGGAGCTCAGGGGCACTGTAATTCACAAACCTGCAGAGTTATAAATGACAGCTATCGTCCAAAAATATATTGAAGTAAGTATGCCAAGAGGACTTGAAAGCGGGGCAGAATTGCAGGAAACTGATTTCAGGAGGTAGACTGGAATTGCATTGAAAGCATAGGAAAAGAGGCAGAACGTCCACAATGATGCACTTGGCTAAAAAGGGCGTATGTGTTTTTTCCTGAACATATTCAGGCAAAAACGCATACGCCCTTTTTGGCCAACCAAGCAAACTTGCAAAGGAAATCTGCACTACAATGAAGTCTCACTTCCCCCCGGTCAAAAGGGCCATCTGAAAAAAGTGTAAAATCCTGAAAGGCAGGACAGGTCATGGAGAACTGGGAGCCTTGTTATGCTGATGGGCGGGATGTAAATTGCCAACAGACACTCGGGAGAAGTGTATGGTGTTTCCTGAAACATCTAAAAAACAAAGCAACAGAGCCTAGGGCACTTCCACTTATGGTCCTATAGCTTAGGGAAATTAAAATCAAAAAGACACAGCCACCCCAAAGTTTGGGATGCCTCTGTTTACAAGAACCTCGTTTACAGTACAAGTTCAACATCTCAGAAAGTGAAAAATGGATAAAGAAGTTGTGGTATTTACTTACAAAGCAATATCACTCAGCAATGAAATCTATGTCATCAGGCCGTTAGCAGCACAATGAGTGGATTCAGGTATGATGATTCTAACTGAAATAAGTCACACAGAAAAAGAAACATCATAAGATATCAGTAATACACTGAATGTAAACTTGGCTACACAGGAACTGAATTACAGAACAGAACAGGGTCTCAAATTTAGAAAACCACCTTATGCTTGCTTAAGGGTAAAGGTGAGTTGGGGTGCTGCATAAAACCAGAGATTGAAATGAGCACAGATAAAGTTCCTTAAGCCAAATATGGAATAGACAAGAGCTACTCCTTGCTCAACGAAATGGACTCAACACCCCATATTAAACGCCTAAGAATGTACCTGACTAGTAAGTATCTTAAAACCTATGGATTGCTATGTCTCCGAAAGAGAATCAAGCGTGTGTACGGGGCATAAATGCAGCAGTGATAGGATTGGAGAGGTTCGGTGAGCAAATGAAGACCCTTTGAAGTCATATTGCATGGTACCCATTCCACGGGTTTCAACTACCCAGGTTTAAGGTATTCTTCCTTCAGCTAAAACATGCATGTGGAACCTAGAGTATGATCAACCATGTGATCGGGAGACGTGTTCAAATATGTCTCAGTTTTCATACCCTGGTACTCGGGTGCAACATTCCAGACGCTTTACTAACACTCTCCCGACTTGGAGAGTCAGTCCCTTTAACCTCCTGTTTGGCCCAGTTTGCAATTTCTGCGGAAGATGAACAGGAATAGGGAGAACCAATGAGAGACTAGCTGGAGGTGTCTGGACGGGCAAATTTAACTATCATTTCCCACCAGGAAGAGGAAATAACCAAAGGCTCAGCGTGCTGTGCCGGAACAAGATTAGGGCCTGAAGCCATCCTGCGGTGTTGCGGCCAGGTCACAAGAAAGCGAGTTGAAGAAAGGAGCTCAGGGGCACTGTAATTCACAAACCTGCAGAGTTATAAATGACAGCTATCGTCTAAAAATATACTGAAGTAAGGCTGCCAAGAGGACTTGAAAGCGGGGCAGAATTGCAGGAAACCGATTTCAGGAGGTAGACTGGAATTGCATTGAAAGCATAGGAAAAGAGGCAGAACGTCCACAATGATGCACTTGGCCAAAAAGGGCGTATGCGTTTTTTCCTGAATATATTCAGGAAAAAACGCATACGCCCTTTTTGGCCAACCAAGCAAACTTGCAAAGGAAATCTGCACTACAATGAAGTCTCACTTCCCCCCGGTCAAAAGGGCCATCTGAAAAAAGTGTAAAATCCAGAAAGGCAGGACAGGCCATGGAGAACTGGGAGCCTTGTTATGCTGATGGGCGGGATGTAAATTGCCAACAGACACTCGGGAGAAGTGTATGGTGTTTCCTGAAACATCTAAGAAACAAAGCAACAGAGCCTAGGGCACTTCCACTTATGGTCCTATAGCTTAGGGAAATTAAAATCAAAAAGACACAGCCACCCCAATTTGGGACGCCTCTCTTTACAAGAACCTCGTTTACTGTACAATTTCAATATCACAGAAAGTGAAAAATGGATAAAGAACTTGTGGTACTTACGTACAATGCAGTATCACTCAGCAATGAAATCTATGTCATCAGGCCCGTAGCAGCATAATGAGTGGATTCAGGTACGATGATTCTAACTGAAATAAGTCACACAGAAAAAGAAACATCATAAGATATCAGTAATACACGGAATGTAAACTTGGCTACACAGGAACTGAATTACAGAACAGAACAGGGTCTCAAATTTAGAAAACCAACTTATGCTTGCTTAAGGGGAAAGGTGAGTTGGGGTGCTGCATAAAACCAGAGATTGAAATGAGCACAGATAAAGTTCCTTAAGCCAAATATGGAATAGACAAGAGCTACTCCTTGCTCAACGAAATGGACTCAACACCCCCTATTAAACGCCTAAGAATGTACCTGACTAGTATCTTAAAACCTATCGATTGCTATGTCTCCATAAGAGAATCAAGCGTGTGTACAGGGGCATTAACGCAGCAGTGATAGGATTGGAGAGGTTCGGTGAGCAGATGAAGACCCTTTGAAGTCATATTGCATGGTACCCATTCCACGGGTTTCAACTACCCACGTTTAAGGTATTCTTCCTTCAGCTAAAACATGCATGTGGAACCCAGAGTATGATCAACCGTGTGAACGGGAGACGTGTTCAAATATGTCTCAGTTTTCCTCCCCTGGTACTCGGGTGCAACATTCCAGACGCTTTACTAACACTCTCCCCACTTGGAGAGTCAGCGCCTTTAACCTCCTGTTTGGCCCAGTTTGCAATTTCTGCGGAAGATGAACAGGAATAGCGAGAACCAATGAGAGACTAGCTGGAGGTGTCTGGACGGGCAAATTTAACTCTCATTTCCCACCAGGAAGAGGAAATAACCAAAGGCTCAGCGTGCTGTGCCGGAACCAGATTAGGGCCTGAAGCCATCCTGCGGTGTTGCGGCCAGCTCACAAGAAAGCGAGTTGAAGAAAGGAGCTCAGGGGCACTGTAATTCACAAACCTGCAGAGTTATAAATGACAGCTATCGTCCAAAAATATACTGAAGTAAGGCTGCCAAGGGGACTTGAAAGCGGGGCAGAATTGCAGGAAACCGATTTCAGGAGGTAGACTGGAATTGCATTGAAAGCATAGGAAAAGAGGCAGAACGTCCACAATGATGCACTTGGCCAAAAAGGGCGTATGCGTTTTTTCCTGAATATATTCAGGAAAAAACGCATACGCCGTTTTTGGCCAACCAAGCAAACTTGCAAAGGAAATCTGCACTACAATGAAGTCTCACTTCCCCCCGGTCAAAAGGGCCATCTGAAAAAAGTGTAAAATCCAGAAAGGCAGGACAGGCCATGGAGAACTGGGAGCCTTGTTATGCTGATGGGCGGGATGTAAATTGCCAACAGACACTCGGGAGAAGTGTATGGTGTTTCCTGAAACATCTAAGGAAGAAAGCAACAGAGCCTAGGGCACTTCCACTTTTGGTCCTATAGCTTAGGGAAATTAAAATCAAAAAGACACAGCCACCCCAAAGTTTGGGACGCCTCTGTTTACAAGAACCTCGTTTACAGTACAAGTTCAACATCGCAGAAAGTGAAAAATGGATAAAGAAGTTGTGGTATTTACTTACAAAGCAATATCACTCAGCAATGAAGTCTATGTCATCAGGCCCTTAGCAGCACAATGAGTGGATTCAGGTATGATGATTCTAACTGAAATAAGTCACACAGAAAAAGAAACATCATAAGATATCACTAATACACGGAATGTAAACTTGGCTACACAGGAACTGAAATACAGAACAGAAAAGTGTCTCAAATTTAGAAAACCAACTTATGCTTGCTTAAGGGGAAAGGTGAGTTGGGGTGCTGCATAAAACCAGAGATTGAAATGAGCACAGATAAAGTTCCTTAAGCCAAATATGGAATAGACATGAGCTACTCCTTGCTCAACGAAATGGACTCAACACCCCATATGAAACGCCTAAGAATGTACCTGACTAGTAAGTATCTTAAAACCTATGGATTGCTATGTCTCTGAAAGAGAATCAAGCATGTGTACAGGGGCATAAACGCAGCAGTGATAGGATTGGAGAGGTTCGGTGAGCAAATGAAAACCCTTTGAAGTCATATTGCATGGTACCCATTACACAGGTCTCAACTCTCCAGGTTTAAGGTATTCTTCCTTCAGCTAAAACATGCATGTGGAACCCAGAGTATGATCAACTGTGTGAACGGGAGACGTGTTCAAATATGTCTCAGTTTTCCACCCCTGGTACTCGGGTGCAACATTCCAGACGCTTTACTAACACTCTCCCCACTTGGAGAGTCAGCGCCTTTAACCTCCTGTTTGGCCCAGTTTGCAATTTCTGCGGAAGATGAACAGGAATAGGGAGAACCAATGAGAGACTAGCTGGAGGTGTCTGGACGGACAAATTTAACTCTCATTTCCCACCAGGAAGCAGAATTAACCAAAGGCTCAGCGTGCCGTGCCGGAACCAGATTAGGGCCTGAAGCCATCCTGCGGAGTTGCGGCCAGCTCAAAAGAAAGTGAGTTGAAGAAAGGAGCTCAGGGGCACTGTAATTCACAAACCTGCAGAGTTATAAATGACAGCTATCGTCCAAAAATATATTGAAGTAAGTATGCCAAGAGGACTTGAAAGCGGGGCAGAATTGCAGGAAACCGATTTCAGGAGGTAGACTGGAATTGCATTGAAAGCATAGGAAAAGAGGCAGAACGTCCACAATGATGCACTTGGCCAAAAAGGGCGTATGCGTTTTTTCCTGAATATATTCAGGAAAAAACGCATACGCCCTTTTTGGCCAACCAAGCAAGCTTGCAAAGGAAATCTGCACTACAATGAAGTCTCACTTCCCCCCGGTCAAAAGGGCCATCTGGGAAAAGTGTAAAATCCAGCAAGGCAGGACAGGCCATGGAGAACTGGGAGCCTTGTTATGCTGATGGGCGGGATGTAAATTGCCAACAGACACTCGGGAGAAGTGTATGGTGTTTCCTGAAACATCTAAAAAACAAAGCAACAGAGCCTAGGGCACTTCCACTTATGGTCCTATAGCTTAGGGTAATTAAAATCAAAAAGACACAGCCACCCCAATTTGGGACGCCTCTGTTTACAAGAACCTCGTTTACTGTACAATTTCAATATCACAGAAAGTGAAAAATGGATAAAGAACTTGTGGTACTTACGTACAATGCAGTATCACTCAGCAATGAAATCTATGTCATCAGGCCCGTAGCAGCATAATGAGTGGATTCAGGTACAATGATTCTAACTGAAATAAGTCACACAGAAAAAGAAACATCATAAGATATCACTAATACACGGAATGTAAACTTGGCTACACAGGAACTGAATTACAGAACAGAAAAGGGTCTCAAATTTAGAAAACCAACTTATGCTTGCTTAAGGGGAAAGGTGAGTTGGGGTGCTGCATAAAACCAGAGATTGAAATGAGCACAGATAAAGTTCCTTAAGCCAAATATGGAATAGACAAGAGCTACTCCTTGCTCAACGAAATGGACTCAACACCCCATATGAAACGCCTAAGAATGTACCTGACTCTTAAGTATCTTAAAACCTATGGATTGCTATGTCTCTGAAAGAGAATCAAGCATGTGTACAGGGGCATAAACGCAGCAGTGATAGGATTGGAGAGGTTCGGTGAGCAAATGAAAACCCTTTGAAGTCATATTGCATGGTACCCATTACACAGGTCTCAACTCTCCAGGTTTAAGGTATTCTTCCTTCAGCTAAAACATGCATGTGGAACCCAGAGTATGATCAACCGTGTGAACGGGAGACGTGTTCAAATATGTCTCAGTTTTCCACCCCTGGTACTCGGGTGCAACATTCCAGACGCTTTACTAACACTCTCCCCACTTGGAGAGTCAGCGCCTTTAACCTCCTGTTTGGCCCAGTTTGCAATTTCTGCGGAAGATGAACAGGAAGAGCGAGAACCAATGAGAGACTAGCTGGAGGTGTCTGGACGGGCAAATTTAAGTCTCATTTCCCACCAGGAAGAGGAATTAACCAAAGGCTCAGCGTGCCGTGCCGGAACCAGATTAGGGCCTGAAGCCATCCTGCGGTGTTGCGGCCAGGTCACAAGAAAGCGAGTTTAAGAAAGGAGCTCAGGGGCACTGTAATTCACAAACCTGCAGAGTTATAAATGACAGCTATCGTCCAAAAATATACTGAAGTACGGCTGCCAAGAGGACTTGAAAGCGGGGCAGAATTGCAGGAAACCGATTTCAGGAGGTAGACTGGAATTGCATTGAAAGCATAGGAAAAGAGGCAGAACGTCCACAATGATGCACTTGGCCAAAAAGGGCGTATGCGTTTTTTCCTGAATATATTCAGGAAAAAACGCATACGCCCTTTTTGGCCAACCAAGCAAACTTGCAAAGGAAATCTGCACTACAATGAAGTCTCACTTCCCCCCGGTCAAAAGGGCCATCTGAAAAAAGTGTAAAATCCAGAAAGGCAGGACAGGCCATGGAGAACTGGGAGCCTTGTTATGATGATGGGCGGGATGTAAATTGCCAACAGACACTCGGGAGAAGTGTATGGTGTTTCCTGAAACATCTAAAAAACAAAGCAACAGAGCCTAGGGCACTTCCACTTATGGTCCTATAACTTAGGGAAATTAAAATCAAAAAGACACAGCCACCCCAAAGTTTGGGACGCCTCTGTTTACAAGAACCTCATTTACCGTACAAGTTCAATATCACAGAAAGTGAAAAATGGATAAAGATCTTGTGGTACTTACGTACAATGCAGTATCACTCAGCAATGAAATCTATGTCATCAGGCCCGTAGCAGCACAATGAGCGGATTCAGTTACGATGATTCTAACTGAAATAATTCACACAGAAAAAGAAACATCATAAGATATCACTAATACACGGAATATAAACTTGGTTACACAGGAACTGAATTCCAAAACAGAACAGGGTCTCAAATTTAGAAAACCAACTTATGCTTGCTTAAGGGGAAAGGTGAGTTGGGGTGCTGCATAAAACCAGAGATTGAAATGAGCACAGATAAAGTTCCTTAAGCCAAATATGGAATAGACAAGAGCTACTCCTTGCTCAACGAAATCGACTCAACACCGCATATTAAACGCCTAAGAATGTACCTGACTAGTAAGTATCTTAAAACCTATGGATTGCTATGTCTCCGAAAGAGAATCAAGCATGTGTACAGGGGCATAAACGCAGCAGTGATAGGATTGGGGAGGTTCGGTGAGCAAACGAAGACCCTTTGAAGTCATATTGCATGGTACCCATTACACGGGTCTCAACTGTCCAGGTTTCAGGTATTCTTCCTTCAGCTAAAACATGCATGTGGAACCCAGAGTATGATCAACCGTGTGAACGGGAGACGTGTTCAAATATGTCTCAGTTTTCCTCCCCTGGTACTCGGGTGCAACATTCCAGATGCTTTACTAACACTCTCCCCACTTGGAGAGTCAGCGCCTTTAACCTCCTGTTTGGCCCAGTTTGAAATTTCTGCGGAAGATGAACAGGAATAGGGAGAACCAATGAGAGACTAGCTGGAGGTGTCTGGACGGGCAAATTTAACTCTCATTTCCCACCAGGAAGAGGAAATAACCAAAGGCTCACGGTGCCGTGCCGGAACCAGATTAGGGCCTGAAGCCATCATGCGGTGTTGCGGCCAGCTCACAAGAAAGCAAGTTGAAGAAAGGAGCTCAGGGGCACTGTAATTCACAAACCTGCAGAGTTATAAATGACAGCTATCGTCCAAAAATATATTGAAGTAAGTGTGCCAAGAGGACTTGAAAGCGGGGCAGAATTGCAGGAAACTGATTTCAGGAGGTAGACTGGAATTGCATTGAAAGCATAGGAAAAGAGGCAGAACGTCCACAATGATGCACTTGGCTAAAAAGGGCGTATGTGTTTTTTCCTGAACATATTCAGGAAAAAACGCATACGCCCTTTTTGGCCAACCAAGCAAACTTGCAAAGGAAATCTGCACTACAATGAAGTCTCACTTCCCCCCGGTCAAAAGGGCCATCTGAAAAAAGTGTAAAATCCTGAAAGGCAGGACAGGTCATGGAGAACTGGGAGCCTTGTTATGCTGATGGGCGGGATGTAAATTGCCAACAGACACTCGGGAGAAGTGTATGGTGTTTCCTGAAACATCTAAAAAACAAAGCAACAGAGCCTAGGGCACTTCCACTTATGGTCCTATAGCTTAGGGAAATTAAAATCAAAAAGACACAGCCACCCCAAATTTTGGGATGCCTCTGTTTACAAGAACCTCCTTTACAGTACAAGTTCAACATCGCAGAAAGTGAAAAATGGATAAAGAAGTTGTGGTATTTACTTACAAAGCAATATCACTCAGCAATGAAATCTATGTCATCAGGCCGTTAGCAGCACAATGAGTGGATTCAGGTATGATGATTCTAACTGAAATAAGTCACACAGAAAAAGAAACATCATAAGATATCAGTAATACACTGAATGTAAACTTGGCTACACAGGAACTGAATTACAGAACAGAACAGGGTCTCAAATTTAGAAAACCACCTTATGCTTGCTTAAGGGTAAAGGTGAGTTGGGGTGCTGCATAAAACCAGAGATTGAAATGAGCACAGATAAAGTTCCTTAAGCCAAATATGGAATAGACAAGAGCTACTCCTTGCTCAACGAAATGGACTCAACACCCCATATTAAACGCCTAAGAATGTACCTGACTAGTAAGTATCTTAAAACCTATGGATTGCTATGTCTCCGAAAGAGAATCAAGCGTGTGTACGGGGCATAAATGCAGCAGTGATAGGATTGGAGAGGTTCGGTGAGCAAATGAAGACCCTTTGAAGTCATATTGCATGGTACCCATTCCACGGGTTTCAACTACCCAGGTTTAAGGTATTCTTCCTTCAGCTAAAACATGCATGTGGAACCTAGAGTATGATCAACCATGTGATCGGGAGACGTGTTCAAATATGTCTCAGTTTTCATACCCTGGTACTCGGGTGCAACATTCCAGACGCTTTACTAACACTCTCCCGACTTGGAGAGTCAGTCCCTTTAACCTCCTGTTTGGCCCAGTTTGCAATTTCTGCGGAAGATGAACAGGAATAGGGAGAACCAATGAGAGACTAGCTGGAGGTGTCTGGACGGGCAAATTTAACTATCATTTCCCACCAGGAAGAGGAAATAACCAAAGGCTCAGCGTGCTGTGCCGGAACAAGATTAGGGCCTGAAGCCATCCTGCGGTGTTGCGGCCAGGTCACACGAAAGCGAGTTGAAGAAAGGAGCTCAGGGGCACTGTAATTCACAAACCTGCAGAGTTATAAATGACAGCTATCGTCTAAAAATATACTGAAGTAAGGCTGCCAAGAGGACTTGAAAGCGGGGCAGAATTGCAGGAAACCGATTTCAGGAGGTAGACTGGAATTGCATTGAAAGCATAGGAAAAGAGGCAGAACGTCCACAATGATGCACTTGGCCAAAAAGGGCGTATGCGTTTTTTCCTGAATATATTCAGGAAAAAACGCATACGCCCTTTTTGGCCAACCACGCAAACTTGCAAAGGAAATCTGCACTACAATGAAGTCTCACTTCCCCCCGGTCAAAAGGGCCATCTGAAAAAAGTGTAAAATCCAGAAAGGCAGGACAGGCCATGGAGAACTGGGAGCCTTGTTATGCTGATGGGCGGGATGTAAATTGCCAACAGACACTCGGGAGAAGTGTATGGTGTTTCCTGAAACATCTAAGGAAGAAAGCAACAGAGCCTAGGGCACTTCCACTTTTGGTCCTATAGCTTAGGGAAATTAAAATCAAAAAGACACAGCCACCCCAAAGTTTGGGACGCCTCTGTTTACAAGAACCTCGTTTACAGTACAAGTTCAACATCGCAGAAAGTGAAAAATGGATAAAGAAGTTGTGGTATTTACTTACAAAGCAATACCACTCAGCAATGAAGTCTATGTCATCAGGCCCTTAGCAGCACAATGAGTGGATTCAGGTATGATGATTCTAACTGAAATAAGTCACACAGAAAAAGAAACATCATAAGATATCACTAATACACGGAATGTAAACTTGGCTACACAGGAACTGAAATACAGAACAGAAAAGTGTCTCAAATTTAGAAAACCAACTTATGCTTGCTTAAGGGGAAAGGTGAGTTGGGGTGCTGCATAAAACCAGAGATTGAAATGAGCACAGATAAAGTTCCTTAAGCCAAATATGGAATAGACAAGAGCTACTCCTTGCTCAACGAAATGGACTCAACACCCCATATGAAACGCCTAAGAATGTACCTGACTAGTAAGTATCTTAAAACCTATGGATTGCTATGTCTCTGAAAGAGAATCAAGCATGTGTACAGGGGCATAAACGCAGCAGTGATAGGATTGGAGAGGTTCGGTGAGCAAATGAAAACCCTTTGAAGTCATATTGCATGGTACCCATTACACAGGTCTCAACTCTCCAGGTTTAAGGTATTCTTCCTTCAGCTAAAACATGCATGTGGCACCCAGAGTATGATCAACTGTGTGAACGGGAGACGTGTTCAAATATGTCTCAGTTTTCCACCCCTGGTACTCGGGTGCAACATTCCAGACGCTTTACTAACACTCTCCCCACTTGGAGAGTCAGCGCCTTTAACCTCCTGTTTGGCCCAGTTTGCAATTTCTGTGGAAGATGAACAGGAATAGGGAGAACCAATGAGAGACTAGCTGGAGGTGTCTGGACGGGCAAATTTAACTCTCATTTCCCACCAGGAAGAGGAATTAACCAAAGGCTCAGCGTGCCGTGCCGGAACCAGATTAGGGCCTGAAGCCATCCTGCGGTGTTGCGGCCAGGTCACAAGAAAGCGAGTTTAAGAAAGGAGCTCAGGGGCACTGTAATTCACAAACCTGCAGAGTTATAAATGACAGCTATCGTCCAAAAATATACTGAAGTAAGGCTGCCAAGAGGACTTGAAAGCGGGGCAGAATTGCAGGAAACCGATTTCAGGAGGTAGACTGGAATTGCATTGAAAGCATAGGAAAAGAGGCAGAACGTCCACAATGATGCACTTGGCCAAAAAGGACGAATGCGTTTTTTTCTCAATATATTCAGGAAAAAACGCATACGCCCTTTTTGGCCAACCAAGCAAGCTTGCAAAGGAAATCTGCACTGCAATGAAGTCTCACTTCCCCCAGGTCAAAAGAGCCACCTGAAAAAAGTGTAAAATCCAGCAAGGCAGGACAGGCCATGGAGAACTGGGAGCCTTGTTATGCTGATGGGCGGGATGTAAATTGCCAACAGACACTCGGGAGAAGTGTATGGTGTTTCCTGAAACATCTAAAAAACAAAGCAACAGAGCCTAGGTCACTTCCACTTATGGTCCTATAGCTTAGGGAAATTAAAATCAAAAAGACACAGCCACCCCAAAGCTTGGGACGCCTCTGTTTACAAGAACCTCGTTTACAGTACAAGTTCAACATCGCAGAAAGTGAAAAATAGATAAAGAAGTTGTGGTATTTACTTACAAAGCAATATCACTCAGCAATGAAATCTATGTCATCAGGCCCTTAGCAGCACAATGAGTGGATTCAGGTATGATGATTCTAACTGAAATAAGTCACAGAGAAAAAGAAACATCATAAGATATCACTAATACACGGAATGTAAACTTGGCTACACAGGAACTGAATTCCAAAACAAAACAGCGTCTCAAATTTAGAAAACCAACTTATGCTTGCTTAAGGGGAAAGGTGAGTTGGGGTGCTGCATAAAACCAGAGATTGAAATGAGCACAGATAAAGTTCCTTAAGCCAAATATGGAATAGACAAGAGCTACTCCTTGCTCAACGAAATGGACTCAACATCCCATATTAAACGCCTAAGAATGTACCTGAGTATTAAGTATCTTAAAACCTATGGATTGCTATGTCTCCAAAAGAGAATCAAGCGTGTGTACAGGGGCATAAACGCAGCAGTGATAGGATTGGAGAGGTTCGGTGAGCAAATGAAGACCCTTTGAAGTCATATTGCATGGTACCCATTACACGGGTCTCAACTCTCCAGGTTTAAGGTATTCTTCCTTCAGCTAAAACATGCATGTGGAACCCAGAGTATGATCAACCGTGTGAACGGGAGACGTGTTCAAATATGTCTCAGTTTTCCTCCCCTGGTACTCGGGTGCAACATTCCAGACGCTTTACTAACACTCTCCCCACTTGGAGAGTCAACGCCTTTAACCTCCTGTTTGGTCCAGTTTGTAATTTCTGCGGAAGATGAACAGGAATAGGGAGAACCAATGAGAGACTAGCTGGCGGTGTCTGGACGGGCAAATTTAACTCTCATTTCCCACCAGGAAGAGGAAATAACCAAAGGCTCAGCGTGCCGTGCCGGAACCAGATTAGGGCCTGAAGCCATCCTGCGGTGTTGCGGCCAGGTCACAAGAAAGCGAGTTGAAGAAAGGAGCTCAGGGGCACTGTAATTCACAAACCTGCAGAGTTATAAATGACAGCTATCGTCCAAAAATATACTGAAGTAAGGCTGCCAAGAGGACTTGAAAGCGGGGCAGAATTGCAGGAAACCGATTTCAGGAGGTAGACTGGAATTGCATTGAAAGCATAGGAAAAGAGGCAGAACGTCCACAATGATGCACTTGGCCAAAAAGGGCGTATGCGTTTTTTCCTGAATATATTCAGGAAAAAACGCATACGCCCTTTTTGGCCAACCAAGCAAACTTGCAAAGGAAATCTGCACTACAATGAAGTCTCACTTCCCCCCGGTCAAAAGGGCCATCTGAAAAAAGTGTAAAATCCAGAAAGGCAGGACAGGCCATGGAGAACTGGGAGCCTTGTTATGCTGATGGGCGGGATGTAAATTGCCAACAGACACTCGGGAGAAGTGTATGGTGTTTCCTGAAACATCTAAAAAACAAAGCAGCAGAGCCTAGGGCACTTCCACTTATGGTCCTATAGCTTAGGGAAATTAAAATCAAAAAGACACAGCCACCCCAAAGTTTGGGACGCCTCTGTTTACAAGAACCTCGTTTACAGTACAAGTTCAACATCGCAGAAAGTGAAAAATGGATAAAGAAGTTGTGGTATTTACTTACAAAGCAATATCACTCAGCAATGAAATCTATGTCATCAGGCCCTTAGCAGCACAATGAGTGGATTCAGGTACGATGATTCTAACTGAAATAAGTCACACAGAAAAAGAAAAATCATAAGATATCAGTAATACATGGAATGTAAACTTGGCTACACAGGAACTGAATTACAGAACAGAACAGGGTCTCAAATTTAGAAAACCAACTTATGCTTGCTTAAGGGTAAAGGTGAGTTGGGGTGCTGCATAAAACCAGAGATTGAAATGAGCACAGATAAAGTTCCTTAAGCCAAATATGGAATAGACAAGAGCTACTCCTTGCTCAACGAAATGGACTCAACACCCCATATTAAACGCCTAAGAATGTACCTGACTAGTAAGTATCTTAAAACCTATGGATTGCTATGTCTCCGAAAGAGAATCAAGCTTGTGTACGGGGCATAAAAGCAGCAGTGATAGGATTGGAGAGGTTCGGTGAGCAAATGAAGACCCTTTGAAGTCATATTGCATGGTACCCATTCCACGGATTTCAACTACCCAGGTTTAAGGTATTCTTCCTTCAGCTAAAACATGCATGTGGAACCTAGAGTATGATCAACCATGTGATCGGGAGACGTGTTCAAATATGTCTCAGTTTTCCTCCCCTGGTACTCGGGTGCAACATTCCAGACGCTTTAATAACACTCTCCCGACTTGGAGAGTCAGTCCCTTTAAACTCCTCTTTGGCCCAGTTTGCAATTTCTGCGGAAGATGAACAGGAATAGGGAGAACCAATGAGAGACTAGCTGGAGGTGTCTGTACGGGCAAATTTAACTCTCATTTCCCACCAGGAAGAGGAAATAACCAAAGACTCAGCGTGCTGTGCCGGAACCAGATTAGGGCCTGAAGCCATCCTGCGGTGTTGCGGCCAGCTCACAAGAAAGCGAGTTGAAGAAAGGAGCTCAGGGGCACTGTAATTCACAAACCTGCAGAGTTAAAAATGACAGCTATCGTCGAAAAATATACTGAAGTACGGGTGCCAAGAGGACTTGAAAGCGGGGCAGAATTGCAGGAAACCGATTTCAGGAGGTAGACTGGAATTGCATTGAAAGAATAGGAAAAGAGGCAGAACGTCCACAATGATGCACTTGGCCAAAAAGGGCGTATGCGTTTTTTCCTGAATATATTCAGGAAAAAACGCATACGCCCTTTTTGGCCAACCAAGCAAACTTGCAAAAGAAATCTACACTACAATGAAGTCTCACTTCCCCCGGTCAAAAGGGCCATCTGAAAAAAGTGTAAAATCCAGAAAGGCAGGAAAGGCCATGGAGAACTGGGAGCCTTGTTATGCTGATGGGCGGGATGTAAATTGCCAACAGACACTCGGGAGAAGTGTATGGTGTTTCCTGAAACATCTAAAAAACAAAGCAACAGAGCCTAGGGCACTTCCACTTATGGTCCTATAGCTTAGCGAAATTAAAATCAAAAAGACACAGCCACCCCAAAGTTTGGGACGCCTCTGTTTACAAGAACCTCGTTTACAGTACAAGTTCAATATCACAGAAAGTGAAAAATGGATAAAGAACTTGTGGTACTTACGTACAATGCAGTATCACTCAGCAATGAAATCTATGTCATCAGGCCCGTAGCAGCATAATGAGTGGATTCAGGTACGATGATTCTAACTAAAATAAGTCACACAGAAAAAGAAACATCATAAGATATCAGTAATACACGGAATGTAAACTTGGCTACACTGGAACTGAATTACAGAACAGAACAGGGTCTCAAATTTAGAAAACCAACTTATGCTTGCTTAAGGGGAAAGGTGAGTTGGGGTGCTGCATAAAACCAGAGATTGTAATGAGCACAGATAAAGTTCCTTAAGCCAAATATGGAATAGACAAGAGCTACTCCTTGCTCAACGAAATGGACTCAACACCCCATATTAAACGCCTAAGAATGTACCTGACTAGTAAGTATCTTAAAACCTATGGATTGCTATGTCTCCGAAAGAGAATCAATCGTGTGTACAGGGGCATAAACGCAGCAGTGATAGGATTGGAGAGGTTCGGTGAGCAA
Source organism: Globicephala melas (assembly GCF_963455315.2). Taxonomy (NCBI): domain Eukaryota; kingdom Metazoa; phylum Chordata; class Mammalia; order Artiodactyla; family Delphinidae; genus Globicephala; species Globicephala melas. Next base: position 169,501 of record NW_027207221.1, read on the forward strand.
ATGAAGACCCTTTGAAGTCATATTGCATGGTACCCATTACATGGGTCTCAACTCTCCAGGTTTAAGGTATTCTTCCTTCAGCTAAAACATGCATGTGGAACCCAGAGTATGATCAACCGTGTGAACGCGAGACGTGTTCAGATATGTCTCAGTATTCGTACCCTGGTACTCGGGTGCAACATTCCAGACAATTTACTAACACTCTCCCCACTTGGAGAGTCAGCGCCTTTAACCTCCTGTTTGGCCCAGTTTGCAATTTCTGCGGAAGATGAACAGGAATAGCGAGAACCAATGAGAGACTAGCTGGAGGTGTCTGGACGGGCAAATTTAACTCTCATTTCCACCAGGAAGAGGAATTAACCAAAGGCTCAGCGTGCCGTGCCGGAACCAGATTAGGGCCTGAAGCCATCCTGCGGTGTTGCGTCCAGATCAAAAGAAAGCGAGTTGAAGAAAGGAGCTCAGGGGCACTGTAATTCACAAACCTGCAGAGTTATAAATGACAGCTATCGTCCAAAAATATACTGAAGTAAGGCTGCCAAGAGGACTTGAAAGCGGGGCAGAATTGCAGGAAACCGATTTCAGGAGGTAGACTGGAATTGCATTGAAAGCATAGGAAAAGAGGCAGAACGTCCACAATGATGCACTTGGCCAAAAAGGGCGTATGCGTTTTTTCCTGAATATATTCAGGAAAAAACGCATACGCCCTTTTTGGCCAACCAAGCAAACTTGCAAAAGAAATCTACACTACAATGAAGTCTGACTTCCCCGGGTCAAAAGGGCCATCTGAAAAAAGTGTAAAATCCAGCAAGGCAGGAAAGGCCATGGAGAACTGGGAGCCTTGTTATGCTGATGGGCGGGATGTAAATTGCCAACAGACACTCGGGAGAAGTGTATGGTGTTTCCTGAAACATCTAAAAAACAAAGCAACAGAGCCTAGGGCACTTCCACTTATGGTCCTATAGCTTAGGGAAATTAAAATCAAAAAGACACAGCCACCCCAAAGTTTGGAACGGCTCTGTTTACAAGAACCTCGTTTACAGTACAAGTTCAACATTGCAGAATGTGAAAAATGGATAAAGAAGTTGTGGTATATACTTACAAAGCAATATCACTCAGCAATGAAATCTATGTCATCAGGCCCTTAGCAGCACAATGAGTGGATTCAGGTATGATGATTCTAACGGAAATAAGTCACACAGAAAAAGAAACATCATAAGATATCACTAATACATGGAATTTAAACTTGGCTACACAGGAACTGAATTCCAAAACAGAACAGCGTCTCAAATTTAGAAAACCAACTTATGCTTGCTTAAGGGGAAAGGTGAGTTGGGGTGCTGCATAAAACCAGAGATTGAAATGGGCACAGATAAAGTTCCTTAAGCCAAATATGGAATAGACAAGAGCTACTCCATGCTCAAAGAAATGGACTAAACACCGCAAATTAAACGCCTAAGAATGTACCTGACTAGTAAGTATCTTAAAACCTATGGATTGCTATGTCTCCAAAAGAGAATCAAGCGTGTGTACGGGACATAAATGCAGCAGTGATAGGATTGGAGAGGTTCGGTGAGCAAATGAAGACCCTTTGAAGTCATATTGCATGGTACCCATTCCACGGGTTTCAACTACCCAGGTTTAAGGTATTCTTCCTTCAGCTAAAACATGCATGTGGAACCTAGAGTATGATCAACCATGTGATCGGGAGACGTGTTCAAATATGTCTCAGTTTTCATACCCTGGTACTCGGGTGCAACATTCCAGACGCTTTACTAACACTCTCCCGACTTGGAGAGTCAGTCCCTTTAAACTCCTCTTTGGCCCAGTTTGCAATTTCTGCGGAAGATGAACAGGAATAGGAAGAACCAATGAGAGACTAGCTGGAGGTGTCTGTACGGGCAAATTTAACTCTCATTTCCCACCAGGAAGAGGAAATAACCAAAGACTCAGCGTGCTGTGCCGGAACCAGATTAGGGCGTGAAGCCATCCTGCGGTGTTGCGGCCAGCTCACAAGAAAGCGAGTTGGAGAAAGGAGCTCAGGGGCACTGTAATTCACAAACCTGCAGAGTTAAAAATGACAGCTATCGTCCAAAAATATACTGAAGTACGGCTACCAAGAGGACTTGAAAGCGGGGCAGAATTGCAGGAAACCGATTTCAGGAGGTAGACTGGAATTACATTGAAAGCATAGGAAAAGAGGCAGAACGTCCACAATGATGCACTTGGCCAAAAAGGGCGTATGCGTTTTTTCCTGAATATATTCAGGAAAAAACGCATACGCCCTTTTTGGCCAAACAAGCAAACTTGCAAAGGAAATCTGCACTACAATGAAGTCTCACTTCCCCCTGTCAAAAGGGCCATCTGAAAAAAGTGTAAAATCCAGAAAGGCAGGAAAGGCCATGGAGAACTGGGAGCCTTGTTATGCTGATGGGCGGGATGTAAATTGCCAACAGACACTCGGGAGAAGTGTATGGTGTTTCCTGAAACATCCAGAAAACAAAGCAACAGAGCCTAGGGCACTTCCACTTATGGTCCTATAGCTTAGGGAAATTAAAATCAAAAAGACACAGCCACCCCAAAGTTTGGGACGCCTCTGTTTACAAGAACCTCGTTTACAGTACAAGTTCAACATCGCAGAAAGTGAAAAATGGATAAAGAAGTTGTGGTATTTACTTACAAAGCAATATCACTCAGCAATGAAATCTATGTCATCAGGCCCTTAGCAGCACAATGAGTGGATACAGGTATGATGATTCTAACTGAAATAAGTCACACAGAAAAAGAAACATCATAAGATATCACTAATACACGGAATGTAAACTTGGCTACACAGGAACTGAATTCCAAAACAGAACAGGGTCTCAAATTTAGAAAACCAACTTATGCTTGCTTAAGGGTAAAGGTGAGTTGGGGTGCTGCATAAAACCAGAGATTGAAATGAGCACAGATAAAGTTCCTTAAGCCAAATATGGAATAGACAAGAGCTATTCCTTGCTCAACGAAATGGACTCAACACCCCATATTAAACGCCTAAGAATGTACCTGACGAGTAAGTATCTTAAAACCTATGGATTGCTATGTCTCCGAAAGAGAATCAAACGTGTGTACAGGGGCATAAACGCAGCAGTGATAGGATTGGAGAGATTCGGTGAGCAAACGAAGACCCTTTGAAGTCATATTGCATGGTACCCATTCCACGGGTCTCAACTCTCCAGGTTTAAGGTATTCTTCCTTCAGCTAAAACATGCATGTGGAACCCAGAGTATGATCAACCATGTGAACGGGAGACGTGTTTAAATATGTCTCAGTTTTCCTCCCCTGGTACTCGGGTGCAACATTCCAGACGCTTTACTAACACTCTCCCCACTTGGAGAGTCAGCGCCTTTAACCTCCTGTTTGGTCCAGTTTGCAATTTCTGCGGAAGATGAACAGGAATAGGGAGAACCAATGAGAGACTAGCTGGAGGTGTCTGGACGGGCAAATTTAACTCTCATTTCCCACCAGGAAGAGGAAATAACCAAAGGCTCAGCGTGCCGTGCCGGAACCAGATTAGGGCCTGAAGCCATCCTGCGGTGTTGCGGCCAGCTCACAAGAAAGCGAGTTGAAGAAAGGAGCTCAGGGGCACTGTAATTCACAAACCTGAAAAGTTATAAATGACAGCTATCGTCCAAAAATATACTAAAGTAAGGCTGCCAAGAGGACTTGAAAGCGGGGCAGAATTGCAGGAAACCGATTTCAGGAGGTAGACTGGAATTGCATTGAAAGCATAGGAAAAGAGGCAGAATGTCCACAATGATGCACCTGGCCAAAAAGGGCGTATGCGTTTTTTCCTGAATATATTCAGGAAAAAACGCATACGCACTTTTTGGCCAACCAAGCAAACTTTCAAAGGAAATCTGCACTACAATGAAGTCTCACTTCCCCCCGGTCAAAAGGGCCATCTGAAAAAAGTGTAAAATCCAGAAAGGCAGGACAGGCCATGGAGAACTGGGAGCCTTGTTATGCTGATGGGCGGGATGTCAATTGCCAACAGACACTCGGGAGAAGTGTGTGGTGTTTCCTGAAACATCTAAAAAACAAAGCAACAGAGCCTAGGGCACTTCCACTTATGGTCCTATAGATTAGGGAAATTAAAATAAAAAAGACACAGCCACCCCAAAGTTTGGAACGCCTCTGTTTACAAGAACCTCGTTTACCGTACAAGTTCAATATCACAGAAAGTGAAAAATGGATAAAGAACTTGTGGTACTTACGTACAATGCAGTATCACTCAGCAATGAAATCTATGTTATCAGGCCCGTAGCAGCACAATGAGTGGATTCAGGTACGATGATTCTAACTGAAATAAGTCACACAGAAAAAGAAACATCATAAGATATCAGTAATACATGGAATGTAAACTTGGCTACACAGGAACTGAATTACAGAACAGAACAGGGTCTCAAATTTAGAAAACCAACTTATGCTTGCTTAAGGGTAAAGGTGAGTTCGGGTGCTGCATAAAACCAGAGATTGAAATGAGCACAGATAAAGTTCCTTAAGCCAAATATGGAATAGACAAGAGCTACTCCTTGCTCAACGAAATGGACTCAACACCCCATATTAAACGCCTAAGAATGTACCTGACTAGTAAGTATCTTAAAACCTATGGATTGCTATGTCTCCGAAAGAGAATCAAGCTTGTGTACGGGGCATAAAAGCAGCAGTGATAGGATTGGAGAGGTTCGGTGAGCAAATGAAGACCCTTTGAAGTCATATTGCATGGTACCCATTCCACGGGTTTCAACTACCCAGGTTTAAGGTATTCTTCCTTCAGCTAAAACATGCATGTGGAACCTAGAGTATGATCAACCATGTGATCGGGAGACGTGTTCAAATATGTCTCAGTTTTCATACCCTGGTACTCGGGTGCAACATTCCAGACGCTTTACTAACACTCTCCCGACTTGGAGAGTCAGTCCCTTTAAACTCCTGTTTGGCCCAGTTTGCAATTTCTGCGGAAGATGAACAGGAATAGGGAGAACCAATGAGAGACTAGCTGGAGGTGTCTGGACGGGCAAATTTAACTCTCATTTCCCACCAGGAAGAGGAAATAACCAAAGACTCAGCGTGCTGTGCCGGAACCAGATTAGGGCCTGAAGCCATCCTGCGGTGTTGCGGCCAGCTCACAAGAAAGCGAGTTGAAGAAAGGAGCTCAGGGGCACTGTAATTCACAAACCTGCAGAGTTAAAAATGACAGCTATCGTCCAAAAATATACTGAAGTACGGCTGCCAAGAGGACTTGAAAGCGGGGCAGAATTGCAGGAAACCGATTTCAGGAGGTAGACTGGAATTGCATTGAAAGCATAGGAAAAGAGGCAGAACGTCCACAATGATGCACCTGGCCAAAAAGGGCGTATGCGTTTTTTCCTGAATATATTCAGGAAAAAACGCATACGCCCTTTTTGGCCAACCATGCAAACTTGCAAAAGAAATCTACACTACAATGAAGTCTCACTTCCCCCGGTCAAAAGGGCCATCTGAAAAAAGTGTAAAATCCAGAAAGGCAGGAAAGGCCATGGAGAACTGGGAGCCTTGTTATGCTGATGGGCGGGATGTAAATTGCCAACAGACACTCGGGAGAAGTGTATGGTGTTTCCTGAAACATCCAGAAAACAAAGCAACAGAGCCTAGGGCACTTCCACTTATGGTCCTATAGCTTAGGGAAATTAAAATCAAAAAGACACAGCCACCCCAAAGTTTGGGACGCCTCTGTTTACAAGAACCTCGTTTACAGTACAAGTTCAACATCGCAGAAAGTGAAAAATGGATAAAGAAGTTGTGGTATTTACTTACAAATCAATATCACTCAGCAATGAAATCTATGTGATCAGGCCCTTAGCAGCACAATGAGTGGATACAGGTATGATGATTCTAACTGAAATAAGTCACACAGAAAAAGAAACATCATAAGATATCAGTAATACACGGAATGTAAACTTGGCTACACAGGAACTGAATTCCAAAACAGAACAGGGTCTCAAATTTAGAAAACCAACTTATGCTTGCTTAAGGGTAAAGGTGAGTTGGGGTGCTGCATAAAACCAGAGATTGAAATGAGCACAGATAAAGTTCCTTAAGCCAAATATGGAATAGACAAGAGCTATTCCTTGCTCAACGAAATGGACTCAACACCCCATATTAAACGCCTAAGAATGTACCTGACTAGTAAGTATCTTAAAACCTATGGATTGCTATGTCTCCGAAAGAGAATCAAGCATGTGTACAGGGGCATAAACGCAGCAGTGATAGGATTGGAGAGATTCGGTGAGCAAACGAAGACCCTTTGAAGTCATATTGCATGGTACCCATTCCACGGGTCTCAACTCTCCAGGTTTAAGGTATTCTTCCTTCAGCTAAAACATGCATGTGGAACCCAGAGTATGATCAACCATGTGAACGGGAGACGTGTTTAAATATGTCTCAGTTTTCCTCCCCTGGTACTCGGGTGCAACATTCCAGACGCTTTACTAACACTCTCCCCACTTGGAGAGTCAGCGCCTTTAACCTCCTGTTTGGCCCAGTTTGCAATTTCTGCGGAAGATGAACAGGAATAGGGAGAACCAATGAGAGACTAGCTGGAGGTGTCTGGACGGGCAAATTTAACTCTCATTTCCCACCAGGAAGAGGAAATAACCAAAGGCTCAGCGTGCCGTGCCGGAACCAGATTAGGGTCTGAAGCCATCCTGCGGTGTTGCGGCCAGCTCACAAGAAAGCGAGTTGAAGAAAGGAGCTCAGGGGCACTGTAATTCACAAACCTGAAAAGTTATAAATGACAACTATCGTCCAAAAATATACTAAAGTAAGGCTGCCAAGAGGACTTGAAAGCGGGGCAGAATTGCAGGAAACCGATTTCAGGAGGTAGACTGGAATTGCATTGAAAGCATAGGAAAAGAGGCAGAATGTCCACAATGATGCACCTGGCCAAAAAGGGCGTATGCGTTTTTCCTGAATATATTCAGGAAAAAACGCATACGCCCTTTTTGGCCAACCAAGCAAACTTTCAAAGGAAATCTGCACTACAATGAAGTCTCACTTCCCCCCGGTCAAAAGGGCCATCTGAAAAAAGTGTAAAATCCAGAAAGGCAGGAAAGGCCATGGAGAACTGGGAGCCTTGTTATGCTGATGGGCGGGATGTAAATTGCCAACAGACAATCGGGAGAAGTGTGTGGTGTTTCCTGAAACATCTAAAAAACAAAGCAACAGAGCCTAGGGCACTTCCACTTATGGTCCTATAGCTTAGGGAAATTAAAATCAAAAAGACACAGCCACCCCAAAGTTTGGAACGCCTCTGTTTACAAGAACCTCGTTTACCGTACAAGTTCAATATCACAGAAAGTGAAAAATGGATAAAGAATTTGTGGTACTTACGTACAATGCAGTATCACTCAGCAATGAAATCTATGTCATCAGGCCCGTAGCAGCATAATGAGTGGATTCAGGTACGATGATTCTAACTAAAATAAGTCACACAGAAAAAGAAACATCATAAGATATCAGTAATACACGGAATGTAAACTTGGCTACACAGGAACTGAATTACAGAACAGAACAGGGTCTCAAATTTAGAAAACCAACTTATGCTTGCTTAAGGGGAAAGGTGAGTTGGGGTGCTGCATAAAACCAGAGATTGAAATGAGCACAGATAAAGTTCCTTAAGCCAAATATGGAATAGACAAGAGCTACTCCTTGCTCAACGAAATGGACTCAACACCCCATATTAAACCCCTAAGAATGTACCTGACTAGTAAGTATCTTAAAACCTATGCATTGCTATGTCTCCGAAAGAGAATCAAGCGTGTGTACAGGGGCATAAACGCAGCAGTGATAGGATTGGAGAGGTTCGGTGAGCAAATGAAGACCCTTTGAAGTCATATTGCATGGTACCCATTACATGGGTCTCAACTCTCCAGGTTTAAGGTATTCTTCCTTCAGCTAAAACATGCATGTGGAACCTAGAGTATGATCAACCGTGTGAACGCGAGACGTGTTCAGATATGTCTCAGTTTTCGTACCCTGGTACTCGGGTGCAACATTCCAGACGCTTTACTAACACTCTCCCCACTTGGAGAGTCAGCGCCTTTAACCTCCTGTTTGGCCCAGGTTGCAATTTCGGCGGAAGATGAACAGGAATAGCGAGAACCAATGAGAGACTAGCTGGAGGTGTCTGGACGGGCAAATTTAACTCTCATTTCCCACCAGGAAGAGGAATTAACCAAAGGCTCAGTGTGCCGTGCCGGAACCAGATTAGGGCCTGAAGCCATCCTGCGGAGTTGCGGCCAGCTCACAAGAAAGCGAGTTGAAGAAAGGAGCTCAGGGGCACTGTAATTCACAAACCTGCAGAGTTAAAAATGACAGCTATCGTCCAAAACTATACTGAAGTAAGGCTGCCAAGAGGACTTGAAAGCGGGGCAGAATTGCAGGAAACCGATTTCAGGAGATAGACTGGAATTGCATTGAAAGCATAGGAAAAGAGGCAGAACGTCCACAATGATGCACTTGGCCAAAAAGGGCGTATGCGTTTTTTCCTGAATATATTCAGGAAAAAACGCATACGCCCTTTTTGGCCAACCAAGCAAACTTGCAAAGGAAATCTGCACTACAATGAAGTCTCACTTCCCCCCGGTCAAAAGGGCCATCTGAAAAAAGTGTAAAATCCAGAAAGGCAGGACAGGCCATGGAGAACTGGGAGCCTTGTTATGCTGATGGGCGGGATGTAAATTGCCAACAGACACTTGGGAGAAGTGTATGGTGTTTCCTGAAACATCTAAAAAACAAAGCAACAGAGCCTAGGGCACTTCCACTTATGGTCCTATAGCTTAGGGAAATTAAAATCAAAAAGACACAGCCACCCCAAAGTTTGGGACGCCTCTGTTTACAAGAACCTCGTTTACAGTACAAGTTCAACATCGCAGAAAGTGAAAAATGGATAAAGAAGTTGTGGTATTTACTTACAAAGCAATATCACTCAGCAATGAAATCTATGTCATCAGGCCCTTAGCAGCATAATGAGTGGATTCAGGTATGATGATTCTAACTGAAATAAGTCACACAGAAAAAGAAACATCATAAGATATCACTAATACACGGAATGTGAACTTGGCTACACAGGAACTGAATTCCAAAACAGAACAGGGTCTCAAATTTAGAAAACCAACTTCTGCTTGCTTAAGGGGAAAGGTGAGTTGGGGTGCTGCATAAAACCAGAGATTGAAATGAGCACAGATAAAGTTCCTTAAGCCAAATATGGAATAGACAAGAGCTACTCCTTGCTCAACGAAATGGACTCAACATCCCATATTAAACGCCTAAGAATGTACCTGACTAGTAAGTATCTTAAAAGCTATGGATTGCTATGTCTCCGAAAGAGAATCAAGCGTGTGTACAGGGGCATAAACGCAGCAGTGATAGGATTGGAGAGGTTCGGTGAGCAAATGAAGACCCTTTGAAGTCATATTGCATGGTACCCATTCCACGGGTTTCAACTACCCAGGTTTAAGGTATTCTTCCTTCAGCTAAAAAATGCATGCGGAACCTAGAGTATGATCAACCATGTGATCGGGAGACGTGTTCAAATATGTCTCAGTTTTCATACCCTGGTACTCGGGTGCAACATTCCAGACGCTTTACTAACACTCTCCCGACTTGGAGAGTCAGCCCCTTTAACCTCCTGTTTGGCCCAGTTTGCAATTTCTGCGGAAGATGAACAGGAATAGGGAGAACCAATGAGAGACTAGCTGGAGGTGTCTGGACGGTCAAATTTAACTATCATTTCCCACCAGGAAGAGGAATTAACCAAAGGCTCAGCGTGCCGTGCCGGAACAAGATTAGGGCCTGAAGCCATCCTGCGGTGTTGCGGCCAGCTCACAAGAAAGCGAGTTGAAGAAAGGAGCTCAGGGTCACTGTAATTCACAAACCTGCAGAGTTATAAATGACAGCTATCGTCCAAAAATATACTGAAGTAAGGCTGCCAAGAGGACTTGAAAGCGGGGCAGAATTGCAGGAAACCGATTTCAGGAGGTAGACTGGAATTGCATTGAAAGCATAGGAAAAGAGGCAGAACGTCCACAATGATGCACTTGGCCAAAAAGGGCGTATGCGTTTTTTCCTGAATATATTCAGGAAAAAACGCATACGCCCTTTTTGGCCAACCAAGCAAACTTGCAAAGGAAATCTGCACTACAATGAAGTCTCACTTCACCCCGGTCAAAAGGGCCATCTGAAAAAAGTGTAAAATCCAGCAAGGCAGGACAGGCCATGGAGAACTGGGAGCCTTGTTATGCTGATGGGCGGGATGTAAATTGCCAACAGACACTCGGGAGAAGTGTATGGTGTTTCCTGAAACATCTAAAAAACAAAGCGACAGAGCCTAGGGCACTTCCACTTATGGTACTATAGCTTAGGGAAATTAAAATCAAAAAGACACAGCCACCCCAAAGTTTGAGACGCCTCTGTTTACAAGAACCTCGTTAACCATACAAGTTCAATATCACAGAAAGTGAAAAATGGATAAAGAACTTGTGGTACTTACGTACAATGCAGTATCACTCAGCAATGAAATCTATGTCATCAGGCCCGTAGCAGCATAATGAGTGGATTCAGGTATGATGATTCTAATTGAAATAAGTCACACAGAAAAAGAAACATCATAAGATATCACTAATACACGGAATGTAAACTTGGCTACACAGGAACTGAATTCCAAAACAGAACATGGTCTCAAATTTAGAAAACCAACTTATGCTTGCTTAAGGGGAAAGGTGAGTTGGGGTGCTGCATAAAACCAGAGATTGAAATGAGCACAGATAAAGTTCCTTAAGCCAAATATGGAATAGACAAGAGCTACTCCTTGCTCAACGAAATGGACTCAACATCCCATATTAAACGCCTAAGAATGTACCTGACTAGTAAGTATCTTAAAAGCTATGGATTGCTATGTCTCCGAAAGAGAATCAAGCATGTGTACAGGGGCATAAACGCAGCAGTGATAGGATTGGAGAGGTTCGGTGAGCAAATGAAGACCCTTTGAAGTCATATTGCATGGTACCCATTACACGGGTCTCAACTCTCCAGGTTTAAGGTATTCTTCCTTCAGCTAAAACATGCATGTGGAACCCAGAGTATGATCAACCGTGTGAACGGGAGACGTGTTTAAATATGTCTCAGTTTTCCTCCCCTGGTACTCGGGTGCAACATTCCAGACGCTTTACTGACACTCTCCCGACTTGGAGAGTCAGTCCCTTTAACCTCCTGTTTGGCCCAGTTTGCAATTTCTGCGGAAGATGAACAGGAATAGCGAGAACCAATGAGAGACTAGCTGGAGGTGTGTGGACGGGCAAATTTAACTCTCATTTCCCACCAGGAAGAGGAATTAACGAAAGGCTCAGCGTGCCGTGCCGGAACCAGATTAGGGCCTGAAGCCATCCTGCGGTGTTGCGGCCAGCTCACAAGAAAGCGAGTTGAAGAAAGGAGCTCAGGGCCACTGTAAATCACAAACCTGCAGAGTTATAAATGACAGCTATCGTCCAAAAATATATTAAAGTAGGGCTGCCAAGAGGACTTGAAAGCGGGGCAGAATTGCAGGAAACTGATTTCAGGAGGTAGACTGGAATTGCATTGAAAGCATAGGAAAAGAGGCAGAACGTCCACAATGATGCACTTGGCCAAAAAGGGCGTATGCGTTTTTTCCTGAATATATTCAGGAAAAAACGCATACGCCCTTTTTGGCCAACCAAGCAAGCTTGCAAAGGAAATCTGCACTACAATGAAGTCTCACTTCCCCCCGGTCAAAAGGGCCATCTGAAAAAAGTGTAAAATCCAGAAAGGCAGGACAGGCCATGGAGAACTGGGAGCCTTGTTATGCTGATGGGCGGGATGTAAATTGCCAACAGACACTCGGGAGAAGTGTATGGTGTTTCCTGAAACATCTAAAAAACAAAGCAACAGAGCCTAGGGCACTTCCACTTATGGTCCTATAGCTTAGGGAAATTAAAATCAAAAAGACACAGCCACCCCAAAGTTTGGGACGCCTCTGTTTACAAGAACCTCATTTACAGTACAAGTTCAACATCGCAGAAAGTGAAAAATGGATAAAGAAATTGTGGTATTTACTTACAAAGCAATATCACTCAGCAATGAAATCTATGTCATCAGGCCCTTAGCAGCACAATGAGTGGATTCAGGTACGATGATTCTAACTGAAATAAGTCACACAGAAAAAGAAATATCATAAGATATCAGTAATACACGGAATGTAAACTTGGCTACACAGGAACTGAATTACAGAACAGAACAGGGTCTCAAATTTAGAAAACCAACTTATGCTTGCTTAAGGGTAAAGGTGAGTTGGGGTGCTGCATAAAACCAGAGATTGAAATGAGCACAGATAAAGTTCCTTAAGCCAAATATGGAATAGACAAGAGCTACTCCTTGCTCAACGAAATGGACTCAACACCGCATATTAAACGCCTAAGAATGTACCTGACTAGTAAGTATGTTAAAACCTATGGATTGCTATGTCTCCGAAAGAGAATCAAGCATGTGTACGGGGCATAAATGCAGCAGTGATAGGATTGGAGAGGTTCGGTGAGCAAACGAAGACCCTTTGAAGTCATATTGCATGGTACCCATTCCACGGGTTTCAACTACCCAGGTTTAAGGTATTCTTCCTTCAGCTGAAACATGCATGTGGAACCTAGAGTATGATCAACCATGTGATCGGGAGACGTGTTCAAATATGTCTCAGATTTCCTCCCCTGGTACTCGGGTGCAACATTCCAGAGGCTTTACTAACACTCTCCCGACTTGGAGAGTCAGTCCCTTTAACCTCCTGTTTGGCCCAGTTTGCAATTTCTGCGGAAGATGAACAGGAATAGGGAGAACCAATGAGAGACTAGCTGGAGGTGTCTGGACGGGCAAATTTAACTCTCATTTCCCACCAGGAAGAGGAAATAACCAAAGGCTCAGCGTGCTGTGCCGGAACCAGATTAGGGCCTGAAGCCATCCTGCGGTGTTGCGGCCAGCTCACAAGAAAGCGAGTTGAAGAAAGGAGCTCAGGGGCACTGTAATTCACAAACCTGCAGAGTTATAAATGACAGCTATCGTCCAAAAATATACTGAAGTAAGGCTGCCAAGAGGACTTGAAATCGGGGCAGAATTACAGGAAACCGATTTCAGGAGGTAGACTGGAATTGCTATGAAAGCATAGGAAAAGAGGCAGAACGTCCACAATGATGCACTTGGCCAAAAAGGGCGTATGCGTTTTTTCCTGAATATATTCAGGAAAAAACGCATACGCCCTTTTTGGCCAACCAAGCAAGCTTGCAAAGGAAATCTGCACTACAATGAAGTCTCACTTCCCCCCGGTCAAAAGGGCTATCTGAAAAAAGTGTAAAATCCAGCAAGGCAGGACAGGCCATGGAGAACTGGGAGCCTTGTTATGCTGATGGGCGGGATGTAAACTGCCAACAGACACACGGGAGAAGTGTATGGTGTTTCCTGAAACATCTAAAAAACAAAGCAACAGAGCCTAGGGCACTTCCACTTATGGTCGTATAGTTTAGGGAAATTAAAATCAAAAAGACACAGCCACCCCAAATTTTGGGACGCCTCTGTTTACAAGAACCTCGTTTACCATACAAGTTCAATATCACAGAAAGTGAAAAATTGGTAAAGTACTTGTGGTACTTACGTACAATGCAGTATCACTCAGCAATGAAATCTATGTCATCAGGCCCTTAGCAGCATAATGAGTGGATTCAGGTATGATGATTCTAACTGAAATAAGTCACACAGAAAAAGAAACATCATAAGATATCACTAATACACGGAATGTAAACTTGGCTACACAGGAACTGAATTCCAAAACAGAACAGGGTCTCAAATTTAGAAAACCAACTTATGCTTGCTTAAGGGGAAAGGTGAGTTGGGGTGCTGCATAAAACCAGAGATTGAAATGAGCACAGATAAAGTTCCTTAAGCCAAATATGGAATAGACAAGAGCTATTCCTTGCTCAACGAAATGGACTCAACACCCCATATTAAACGCCTAAGAATGTACCTGACTCTTAAGTATCTTAAAACCTATGCATTGCTATGTCTCCGAAAGAGAATCAAGCATGTGTACAGGGGCATAAACGCAGCAGTGATAGGATTGGAGAGGTTCGGTGAGCAAACGAAGACCCTTTGAAGTCATATTGCATGGTACCCATTACACGGGTCTCAACTCTCCAGGTTTAAGGTATTCTTCCTTCAGCTAAAACATGCATGTGGAACCCAGAGTATGATCAACCATGTGAACGGGAGACGTGTTTAAATATGTCTCAGTTTTCCTCCCCTGGTACTCGGGTGCAACATTCCAGACGCTTTACTAACACTCTCCCCATTTGGAGAGTCAGCGCCTTTAACCTCCTGTTTGGTCCAGTTTGCAATTTCTGCGGAAGATGAACAGGAATAGGGAGAACCAATGAGAGACTAGCTGGAGGTGTCTGGACGGGCAAATTTAACTCTCATTTCCCACCAGGAAGAGGAAATAACCAAAGGCTCAGCGTGCCGTGCCGGAACCAGATTAGGGCCTGAAGCCATCCTGCGGTGTTGCGGCCAGCTCACAAGAAAGCGAGTTGAAGAAAGGAGCTCAGGGGCACTGTAATTCACAAACCTGCAGAGTTATTAATGACAGCTATCGTCCAAAAATATACTGAAGTAAGGCTGCCAAGAGGACTTGAAAGTGGGGCAGAATTGCAGGAAACCGATTTCAGGAGGTAGACTGGAATTGCATTGAAAGCATAGGAAAAGAGGCAGAACGTCCACAATGATGCACTTGGCCAAAAAGGGCGTATGCGTTTTTTCCTGAATATATTCAGGAAAAAACGCATACGCCCTTTTTGGCCAACCAAGCAAGCTTGCAAAGGAAATCTGCACTACAATGAAGTCTCACTTCCCCCCGGTCAAAAGGGCCATCTGAAAAAAGTGTAAAATCCAGAAAGGCAGGACAGGCCATGGAGAACTGGGAGCCTTGTTATGCTGATGGGCGGGATGTAAATTGCCAACAGACACTTGGGAGAAGTGTATGGTGTTTCCTGAAACATCTAAAAAACAAAGCAACAGAGCCTAGGGCACTTCCACTTATGGTCCTATAGCTTAGGGAAATTAAAATCAGAAAGACACAGCTACCCCAAAGTTTGGGACGCCTCTGTTTACAAGAACCTCGTTTACAGTACAAGTTCAACATCGCAGAAAGTGAAAAATGGATAAAGAAGTTGTGGTATTTACTTACAAAGCAATATCACTCAGCAATGAAATCTATGTCATCAGGCCGTTAGCAGCACAATGAGTGGATTCAGGTATGATGATTCTAACTGAAATAAGTCACACAGAAAAAGAAACATCATAAGATATCACTAATACACGGAATGTAAACTTGGCTACACAGGAACTGAATTCCAAAACAGAACAGGGTCTCAAATTTAGAAAAGCAACTTATGCTTGCTTAAGGGGAAAGGTGAGTTGGGGTGCTGCATAAAACCAGAGATTGAAATGAGCACAGATAAAGTTCCTTAAGCCAAATATGGAATAGACATGAGCTACTCCTTGCTCAACGAAATGGACTCAACATCCCATATTAAACGCCTAAGAATGTACCTGACTAGTAAGTATCTTAAAAGCTATGGATTGCTATGTCTCCGAAAGAGAATCAAGCGTGTGTACAGGGGCATAAACGCAGCAGTGATAGGATTGGAGAAGTTCGGTGAGCAAATGAAGACCCTTTGAAGTCATATTGCATGGTACCCATTACACGGGTCTCAACTCTCCAGGTTTAAGGTATTCTTCCTTCAGCTAAAACATGCATGTGGAACCCAGAGTATGATCAACCGTGTGAACAGGAGACGTGTTGAGATATGTCTCAGTTTTCGTACCCTGGTACTCGGGTGCAACATGCCAGACGCTTTAATAACACTCTCCCCACTTGGAGAGTCAGCGCCTTTAACCTCCTGTTTGGCCCAGTTGGCAATTTCTGCGGAAGATGAACAGGAATAGGGAGAACCAATGAGAGACTAGCTGGAGGTGTCTGGACGGACAAATTTAACTCTCATTTCCCACCAGGAAGCAGAATTAACCAAAGGCTCAGCGTGCCGTGCCGGAACCAGATTAGGGCCTGAAGCCATCCTGCGGTGTTGCGGCCAGCTCAAAAGAAAGTGAGTTGAAGAAAGGAGCTCAGGGGCACTGTAATTCACAAACCTGCAGAGTTATAAATGACAGCTATCGTCCAAAAATATACTGAAGTAAGGCTGCCAAGAGGACTTGAAAGCGGGGCAGAATTGCAGGAAACCGATTTCAGGAGGTAGACTGGAATTGCATTGAAAGCATAGGAAAAGAGGCAGAACGTCCACAATGATGCACTTGGCCAAAAAGGGCGTATGCGTTTTTTCCTGAATATATTCAGGAAAAAACGCATACGCCCTTTTTGGCCAACCAAGCAAGCTTGCAAAGGAAATCTGCACTACAATGAAGTCTCACTTCCCCCCGGTCAAAAGGGCCATCTGAAAAAAGTGTAAAATCCAGCAAGGCAGGACAGGCCATGGAGAACTGGGAGCCTTGTTATGCTGATGGGCGGGATGTAAATTGCCAACAGACACTCGGGAGAAGTGTATGGTGTTTCCTGAAACATCCAGAAAACAAAGCAACAGAGCCTAGGGCACTTCCACTTATGGTCCTATAGCTTAGGGAAATTAAAATCAAAAAGACACAGCCACCCCAAAGTTTGGGACGCCACTGTTTACAAGACCCTCGTTTACAGTACAAGTTCAACATCGCAGAAAGTGAAAAATGGATAAGAAGTTGTGGTATTTACTTACAAAGCAATATCACTCAGCAATGAAATCTATGTCATCAGGCCCTTAGCAGCACAATGAGTGGATACAGGTATGATGATTCTAACTGAAATAAGTCACACAGAAAAAGAAACATCATAAGATATCAGTAATACACGGAATGTAAACTTGGCTACACAGGAACTGAATTACAGAACAGAACAGGGTCTCAAATTTAGAAAACCAACTTATGCTTGCTTAAGGGTAAAGGTGAGTTGGGGTGCTGCATAAAACCAGAGATTGAAATGAGCACAGATAAAGTTCCTTAAGCCAAATATGGAATAGACAAGAGCTACTCCTTGCTCAACGAAATGGACTCAACACCCCATATTAAACGCCTAAGAATGTACCTGACTAGTAAGTATCTTAAAACCTATGGATTGCTATGTCTCCAAAAGAGAATCAAGCGTGTGTACGGGGCATAAAAGCAGCAGTGATAGGATTGGAGAGGTTCGGTGAGCAAATGAAGACCCTTTGAAGTCATATTGCATGGTACCCATTCCACGGGTTTCAACTACCCAGGTTTAAGGTATTCTTCCTTCAGCTAAAACATGCATGTGGAACCTAGAGTATGATCAACCATGTGATCGGGAGACGTGTTCAAATATGTCTCAGTTTTCGTACCCTGGTACTCGGGTGCAACATTCCAGACGCTTTACTAACACTCTCCCGACTTGGAGAGTCAGTCCCTTTAAACTCCTGTTTGGCCCAGTTTGCAATTTCTGCGGAAGATGAACAGGAATAGGGAGAACCAATGAGAGACTAGCTGGAGGTGTCTGTACGGGCAAATTTAACTCTCATTTCCCACCAGGAAGAGGAAATAACCAAAGACTCAGCGTGCTGTGCCGGAACCAGATTAGGGCCTGAAGCCATCCTGCGGTGTTGCGGCCAGCTCACAAGAAAGCGAGTTGAAGAAAGGAGCTCAGGGGCACTGTAATTCACAAACCTGCAGAGTTAAAAATGACAGCTATCGTCCAAAAATATACTAAAGTACGGCTGCCAAGAGGACTTGAAAGCGGGGCAGAATTGCAGGAAACCGATTTCAGGAGGTAGACTGGAATTGCATTGAAAGCATAGGAAAAGAGGCAGAACGTCCACAATGATGCACTTGGCCAAAAAGGGCGTATGCGTTTTTTCCTGAATATATTCAGGAAAAAACGCATACGCCCTTTTTGGCCAACCAAGCAAGCTTGCAAAGGAAATCTGCACTACAATGAAGTCTCACTTCCCCCCGGTCAAAAGGGCCATCTGAAAAAAGTGTAAAATCCAGAAAGGCAGGACAGGCCATGGAGAACTGGGAGCCTTGTTATGCTGATGGGCGGGATGTAAACTGCCAACAGCCACTCTGGAGAAGTGTATGGTGTTTCCTGAAACATCTAAAAAACAAAGCAACAGAGCCTAGGGCACTTCCACTTATGGTCCTATAGATTAGGGAAATTAAAATTAAAAAGACACAGCCACCCCAAAGTTTGGGACGGCTCTGTTTACAAGAACCTCGTTTACGGTACAAGTTCAATATCGCAGAAAGTGAAAAATGGATAAAGAAGTTGTGGTACTTACGTACAATGAAATATCACTCAGCAATGAAATCTATGTCATCAGGCCCTTAGCAGCACAATGAGTGGATTCAGGTATGATGATTCTAACTGAAATAAGTCACACAGAAAAAGAAACATCATAAGATATCAGTAATACACGGAATGTAAACTTGGCTACTCAGGAACTGAATTACAGAACAGAAC
Source organism: Globicephala melas (assembly GCF_963455315.2). Taxonomy (NCBI): domain Eukaryota; kingdom Metazoa; phylum Chordata; class Mammalia; order Artiodactyla; family Delphinidae; genus Globicephala; species Globicephala melas. Next base: position 188,150 of record NW_027207221.1, read on the forward strand.
AGGGTCTCCAATTTAGAAAACCAACTTATGCTTGCTTAAGGGTAAAGGTGAGTTGGGGTGCTGCATAAAACCAGAGATTGAAATGAGCACAGATAAAGTTCCTTAAGCCAAATATGGAATAGACAAGAGCTACTCCTTGCTCAACGAAATGGACTCAACACCCCATATTAAAAGCCTAAGAATATACCTGACTAGTAAGAATCTTAAAACGTACGGATGGCTATGTCTGAAAGAGAATCAAGCATGTGTACAGGGGCATAAACGCAGCAGTGCTAGGATTGGAGAGGTTCGGTGAGCAAATGAAGACCCTTTGAAGTCATATTGCATGGTACCCATTCCACGGGTTTCAACTACCCAGGTTTAAGGTATTCTTCCTTCAGCTAAAACATGCATGTGGAACCTAGAGTATGATCAACCATGTGATCGGGAGACGTGTTCAAATATGTCTCAGTTTTCGTACCCTGGTACTCGGGTGCAACATTCCAGACGCTTTACTAACACTCTCCCGACTTGGAGAGTCAGTCCCTTTAACCTCCTGTTTGGCCCAGTTTGCAATTTCTGCGGAAGATGAACAGGAATAGCGAGAACCAATGAGAGACTAGCTGGAGGTGTCTGGACGGGCAAATTTAACTCTCATTTCCCACCAGGAAGAGGAGTTAACCAAAGGCTCAGCGTGCTGTGCCGGAACCAGATTAGGGCCTGAAGCCATCCTGCGGTGTTGCGGCCAGCTCACAAGAAAGCGAGTTGAAGAAAGGAGCTCAGGGGCACTGTAATTCACAAACCTGCAGAGTTATAAATGACAGCTATCGTCCAAAAATATACTGAAGTAAGGCTGCCAAAAGGAGTTGAAAGCGGGGCAGAATTGCAGGAAACCGATTTCAGGATGTAGACCGGAATTGCATTGAAAGCATAGGAAAAGAGGTAGAAGGTCCACAAGAATGCACTTGGCCAAAAAGCGTTTATGCGTTTTTTCCTGAATATATTCAGGAAAAAACGCATACGCCCTTTTTGGCCAACCAAGCAAGCTTGCAAAGGAAATCTGCACTACAATGAAGTCTCACTTCCCCCCGGTCAAAAGGGCCATCTGAAAAAAGTGTAAAATCCAGAAAGGCAGGACAGGCCATGGAGAACTGGGAGCCTTGTTATGCTGATGGGCAGGATGTAAATTGCCAAGAGCCATTCGGGAGAAGTGTATGGTGTTTCCTGAAACATCTAAAAAACAAAGCAACAGAGCCTAGGGCACTTCCACTTATGGTCCTATAGCTTAGGGAAATTAAAATCAAAAAGACACAGCCACCCCAAAGTTTGGGACGGCTCTGTTTACCACAACCTCATTTACAGTACAAGTTGAATATCACAGAAAGTGAAAAATGGATAAATAAGTTGTGGAACTCACGTACAATGCAGTATCACTCAGCAATGAAATCTATGTCATCAGGCCCGTAGCAGCATAATGAGTGGATTCAGGTACGATGATTCTAACTGAAATAAGTCACACAGAAGAAGAAACATCATAAGATATCAGTAATACACGGAATGTAAACTTGGCTACACAGGAACTGAATTCCAAAACAGAACAGGGTCTCAAATTTAGAAAATCAACTTATGCTTGCTTAAGGGGAAAGGTGAGTTGGGGTGCTGCATAAAACCAGAGATTGAAATGAGCACAGATAAAGTTCCTTAAGCCAAATATTGAATAGACAAGAGCTACTGCTTGCTCAACAAAATGGACTCAACACCCCATATAAAATGCATAAGAATTTACTTGACTAGTAAGTATCTTAAAACCTATGGATTGCTATGTCTCCAAAAGAGAATCAAGCGTGTGTACAGGGGCATAAACGCAGCAGTGATAGGATTGGAGAGGTTCGGTGAGCAAATGAAGACCCTTTGAAGTCATATTGCATGGTACCCATTCCACGGGTTTCAACTACCCAGGTTTAAGGTATTCTTCCTTCAGCTAAAACATGCATGTGGAACCTAGAGTATGATCAACCATGTGATCGGGAGACCTGTTCAAATATGTCTCAGTTTTCGTACCCTGGTACTTGGGTGCAACATTCCAGACGCTTTACTAACATTCTCCCGACTTGGAGAGTCAGTCCCTATAACCTCCTGTTTGGCCCAGTTTGCAATTTCTGCGGAAGATGAACAGGAATAGCGAGAACCAATGAGAGACTAGCTGGAGGTGTCTGGATGGGCAAATTTAACTCTCATTTCCCACCAGGAAGAGGAAATAACCAAAGGCTCAGCGTGCCGTGCCGGAACCAGATTAGGGCCTGAAGCCAGCCTGCGGTGTTGCGGCCAGCTCAAAAGAAAGCGAGTTGAAGAAAGGAGCTCAGGGACACTGTAATTCACAAACATGCAGAGTTATAAATGACAGCTATAGTCCAAAAATATACTGAAGTAAGGCTGCCAAGAGAAGTTGAAAGCGGGGCAGAATTGCAGGAAACCGATTTCAGGAGGTAGACTGGAACTGCATTGAAAGCATAGGAAAAGAGGCAGAACGTCCACAATGATGCACTTGGCCAAAAAGGGCGTATGCGTTTTTTCCTGAATATATTCAGGAAAAAACGCATACGCCCTTTTTGGCCAACCAAGCAAGCTTGCAAAGGAAATCTGCACTACAATGAAGTCTCACTTCCCCCCGGTCAAAAGGGCCATCTGAAAAAAGTGTAAAATCCAGAAAGGCAGAACAGGCCACGGAGAACTGGGAGCCTTGTTATGCTGATGGGCGGGATGTAAATTCCCAACAGCCGCTCTGTAGAAGTGTATGGTGTTTCCTGAAACATCTAAAAAACAAAGCAACAGAGCCTAGGGCACTTCCACTTATGGTCCTATAGCTTAGGGAAATTAAAATCAAAAAGACACAGCCACCCCAAAATTTGTGACGGCTCTTTTTACAGGAATCTCGTTTACCGTACAAGTTCAATATTACAGAATGTGAAAAATGGATAAAGAACTTGTGGTACTTACGTAGAATGCAGTATCACTCAGCAATGAAATCTATGTCATCAGGCCCGTAGCAGCATAATGAGTGGATTCAGGTACGATGATTCTAACTGAAATAAGTCACACAGAAGAAGAAACATCATAAGATATCAGTAATACACGGAATGTAAACTTGGCTACACAGGAACTGAATTCCAAAACAGAACAGGGTCTCAAATTTAGAAAATCAACATATGCTTGCTTAAGGGGAAAGGTGAGTTGGGGTGCTGCATAAAACCAGAGATTGAAATGAGCACAGATAAAGTTCCTTAAGCCAAATATGGAATAGACAAGAGCTACTGCTTGCTCAACGAAATGGACTCAACACCGCACATTAAACGCCTAAGAATGTACCTGACTCTTAAGTATCTTAAAACCTATGGATTGCTATGTCTCCGAAAGAGAATCAAGCATGTGTACAGGGACATAAACGCAGCAGTGATAGGATTGGAGAGGTTCGGTGAGCAAATGAAGACCCTTTGAAGTCATATTGCATGGTACCCATTCCACGGGTTTCAACTACCCAGGTTTAAGGTATTCTTCCTTCAGCTAAAACATGCATGTGGAACCTAGAGTATGATCAACCATGTGATCGGGAGACGTGTTCAAATATGTCTCAGTTTTCGTACCCTGGTACTCGGGTGCAACATTCCAGACGCTTTACTAACACTCTCCCGACTTGGAGAGTCAGTCCCTTTAACCTCCTGTTTGGCCCAGTTTGCAATTTCTGCGGAAGATGAACAGGAATAACGAGAACCAATGAGAGACTAGCTGGAGGTGTCTGGACGGGCAAATTTAACTCTCATTTCCCACCAGGAAGAGGAAATAACCAAAGGCTCAGCGTGCCGTGCCGGAACCAGATTAGGGCCTGAAGCCATCCTGCGGTGTTGCGGCCAGCTCACAAGAAAACGAGTTGAAGAAAGGAGCTCAGGGGCACTGTAATTCACAAACCTGCAGAGTTATAAATGACAACTATCGTCCAAAAATATACTGAAGTAAGGCTGCCAAGAGGACTTGAAAGCGGGGCAGAATTGCAGGAAACCGATTTCAGGAGGTAGACTGGAATTGCATTGAAAGCATAGGAAAAGAGGCAGAACGTCCACAATGATGCACTTGGCCAAAAAGGGCGTATGCGTTTTTTCCTGAATATATTCAGGAAAAAACGCATACGCCCTTTTTGGCCAACCAAGCAAGCTTGCAAAGGAAATCTGCACTACAATGAAGTCTCACTTCCCCCCGGTCAAAAGGGCCATCTGAAAAAAGTGTAAAATCCAGAAAGGCAGGACAGGCCATGGAGAACTGGGAGCCTTGTTATGCTGATGGGCGGGATGTAAACTGCCAACAGACACTCGGGAGAAGTGTATGGTGTTTCCTGAAACATCTAAAAAACAAAGCAACAGAGCCTAGGGCACTTCCACTTATGGTCCTATAGCTTAGGGAAATTAAAATCAAAAAGATACAGCCACCCCAATGTTTGGGACGCCTCTGTTTACAAGAACCTCGTTTACCGTACAAGTTCAATATCACAGAAAGTGAAAAATGGATAAAGAACTTGTGGTACTTACGTACAATGCAGTATCACTCAGCAGTGAAATCTATGCCATCAGGCCCGTAGTAGCACAATGAGTGGATTCAGTTACGATGATTCTAACTGAAATAAGTCACAGAGAAAAAGAAACATCATAAGATATCAGTAATACACGGAATGTAAACTTGGCTACACAGGAACTGAATTACAGAACAGAACAGGGTCTCAAATTTAGAAAACCAACTTATGCTTGTTTAAGGGTAAAGGTGAGTTGGGGTGCTGCATAAAACCAGAGATTGAAATGAGCACAGATAAAGTTCCTTAAGCCAAATATGGAATAGACAAGAGCTACTCCTTGCTCAACGAAATGGACTCAACACCGCATATTAAACGCCTAAGAATGTACCTGACTCTTAAGTATCTTAAAACCGATGGATTGCTATGTCTCCGAAAGAGAATCAAGCATGTGTACAGGGACATAAACGCAGCAGTGATAGGATTGGAGAGGTTCGGTGAGCAAATGAAGACCCTTTGAAGTCATATTGCATGGTACCCATTCCACGGGTTTCAACTACCCAGGTTTAAGGTATTCTTCCTTCAGCTAAAACATGCATGTGGAACCTAGAGTATGATCAACCATGTGATCGGGAGACGTGTTCAAATATGTCTCAGTTTTCGTACCTGGTACTCGGGTGCAACATTCCAGACGCTTTACTAACACTCTCCCGACTTGGAGAGTCAGTCCCTTTAACCTCCTGTTTGGCCCAGTTTGCAATTTCTGCGGAAGATGAACAGGAATAGCGAGAACCAATGAGAGACTAGCTGGAGGTGTCTGGACGGGCAAATTTAACTCTCATTTCCCACCAGGAAGAGGAAATAACCAAAGGCTCAGCGTGCCGTGCCGGAACCAGATTAGGGCCTGAAGCCATCCTGCGGTGTTGCGGCCAGCTCACAAGAAAACGAGTTGAAGAAAGGAGCTCAGGGGCACTGTAATTCACAAACCTGCAGAGTTATAAATGACAACTATCGTCCAAAAATATACTGAAGTAAGGCTGCCAAGAGGACTTGAAAGCGGGGCAGAATTGCAGGAAACCGATTTCAGGAGGTAGACTGGAATTGCATTGAAAGCATAGGAAAAGAGGCAGAACGTCCACAATGATGCACTTGGCCAAAAAGGGCGTATGCGTTTTTTCCTGAATATATTCAGGAAAAAATGCATACGCCCTTTTTGGCCAACCAAGCAAGCTTGCAAAGGAAATCTGCACTACAATGAAGTCTCACTTCCCCCCCCCCCCCGGTCAAAAGGGCCATCTGAAAAAAGTGTAAAATCCAGAAAGGCAGGACAGGCCATGGAGAACTGGGAGCCTTGTTATGCTGATGGGCGGGATGTAAACTGCCAACAGACACTCGGGAGAAGTGTATGGTGTTTCCTGAAACATCTAAAAAACAAAGCAACAGAGCCTAGGGCACTTCCACTTATGGTCCTATAGCTGAGGGAAATTAAAATCAAAAAGACACAGCCACCCCAAAGTTTGGGACGCCTCTGTTTACAAGAACGTCGTTTACCGTACAAGTTCAATATCACAGAAAGTGAAAAATGGATAAAGAACTTGTGGTACTTACATACAATGCAGTATCACTCAGCAATGAAATCTATGTCATCAGGCCCGTAGCAGCATAATGAGTGGATTCAGGTACGATGATTCTAACTGAAATAAGTCACACAGAAAAAGAAACATCATAAGATATCACTAATACACGGAATGTAAACTTGGCTACACAGGAACTGAATTACAGAACAGAACAGGGTCTCAAATTTAGAAAAACAACTTATGCTTGCTTAAGGGGAAAGGTGAGTTGGGGTGCTGCATAAAACCAGAGATTGAAATGAGCACAGATAAAGTTCCTTAAGCCAAATATGGAATAGACAAGAGCTACTCCTTGCTCAACGAAATGGACTCAACACCCCATATTCAACGACTAAGAATGTACCTTACTAGTAAGTATCTTAAAACCTATGGATTGCTATGTCTCCAAAAGAGAATCAAGCGTGTGTACAGGGGCATAAACGCAGCAGTGATAGGATTGGAGAGGTTCGGTGAGCAAATGAAGACCCTTTGAAGTCATATTGCATGGTACCCATTCCACGGGTTTCAACTACCCAGTTTTAAGGCATTCTTCCTTCAGCTAAAACTTGCATGTGGAACCTACAGTATGATCAACCATGTGATCGGGAGACGTGTTCAAATATGTCTCAGTTTTCGTACCCTGGTACTCGGGTGCAACATTCCAGACGCTTTACTAACACTCTCCCGACTTGGAGAGTCAGTCCCTTTAACCTCCTGTTTGGCCCAGTTTGCAATTTCTGCGGAAGATGAACAGGAATAGCGAGAACCAATGAGAGACTAGCTGGAGGTGTGTGGACGGGCAAATTTAACTCTCATTTCCCACCAGGAAGAGGAATTAACCAAAGGCTCAGCGTGCCGTGCCGGAACCAGATTAGGGCCTGAAGCCATCCTGCGCTGTTGCGGCCAGCTCACAAGAAAGCGAGTTGAAGAATGGAGCTCAGGGGCACTGTAATTCACAAACCTGCAGAGTTATAAATGACAGCTATCGTCCAAAAATATACTGAAGTAAGGCTGCCAAGAGGACTTGAAAGCGGGGCAGAATTGCAGGAAACCGATTTCAGGAGGTAGACTGGAATTGCATTGAAAGCATAGGAAAAGAGGCAGAACGTCCACAATTATGCACTTGCCCAAAAAGGACGTATTCGTTTTTTCCTGAATATATTCAGGAAAAAACGCATACGCCCATTTTGGCCAACCAAGCAAACTTGCAAAGGAAATCTGTACTACAATGAAGTCTCACTTCCCCCCGGTCAAAAGGGCCATCTGAAAAAAGTGTAAAATCCAGAAAGGCAGGACAGGCCATGGAGAACTGGGAGCCTTGTTATGCTGATGGGTGGGATGTAAATTGCCAACAGACACTCCGGAGAAGTGTATGGTGTTTCCTGAAACATCTAAAAAACAAAGCAACAGAGCCTAGGGCACTTCCACTTATGGTCCTATAGCTTAGGGAAATTAAAATCAAAAAGACACAGCCACCCCGAAGTTTGGAACGGCTCTGTTTACAAGAACCTCGTTTACAGTACAAGTTCAACATCGCAGAAATTGAAAAATGGTTAAAGAAGTTGTGGTATTTACTTACAAAGCAATATCACTCAGCAATGAAATCTATGTCATCAGGCCCTTAGCAGCACAATGAGTGGATTCAGGTATGATGATTCTAACTGAAATAAGTCACACAGAAAAAGAAACATCATAAGATATCAGTAATACACGGAATGTAAACTTGGCTACACAGGAACTGAATTCCAATACAGAACAGGGTCTCAAATTTAGAAAACCAACTTATGCTTGCTTAAGGGGAAAGGTGAGTTGGGGTGCTGCATAAAACCAGAGATTGAAATGAGCACAGATAAAGTTCCTTAAGCCAAATATGGAATAGACAAGAGCTACTCCTTGCTCAACGAAATGGACTCAACACCGCATATTAAACGCCTAAGAATGTACCTGACTCTTAAGTATCTTAAAACCTATGGATTGCTATGTCTCCGAAAGAGAATCAAGCATGTGTACAGGGACATAAACGCAGCAGTGATAGGATTGGAGAGGTTCGGTGAGCAAATGAAGACCCTTTGAAGTCATATTGCATGGTACCCATTCCACGGGTTTCAACTACCCAGGTTTAAGGTATTCTTCCTTCAGCTAAAACATGCATGTGGAACCTAGAGTATGATCAACCATGTGATCGGGAGACGTGTTCAAATATGTCTCAGTTTTTGTACCCTGGTACTCGGGTGCAACATTCCAGACGCTTTACTAACACTCTCCCGACTTGGAGAGTCAGTCCCTTTAACCTCCTGTTTGGCCCAGTTTGCAATTTCTGCGGAAGATGAACAGGAATAGCGAGAACCAATGAGAGACTAGCTGGAGGTGTCTGGACGGGCAAATTTAACTCTCATTTCCCACCAGGAAGAGGAAATAACCAAAGGCTCAGCGTGCCGTGCCGGAACCAGATTAGGGCCTGAAGCCATCCTGCGGTGTTGCGGCCAGCTCACAAGAAAACGAGTTGAAGAAAGGAGCTCAGGGGCACTGTAATTCACAAACCTGCAGAGTTATAAATGACAACTATCGTCCAAAAATATACTGAAGTAAGGCTGCCAAGAGGACTTAAAAGCGGGGCAGAATTGCAGGGAACCGATTTCAGGAGGTAGACTGGAATTGCATTGAAAGCATAGGAAAAGAGGCAGAACGTCCACAATGATGCACTTGGCCAAAAAGGGCGTATGCGTTTTTTCCTGAATATATTCAGGAAAAAACGCATACGCCCTTTTTGGCCAACCAAGCAAGCTTGCAAAGGAAATCTGCACTACAATGAAGTCTCACTTCCCCCCCCTCCCGGTCAAAAGGGCCATCTGAAAAAAGTGTAAAATCCAGAAAGGCAGGACAGGCCATGGAGAACTGGGAGCCTTGTTATGCTGATGGGCGGGATGTAAATTGCCAACAGACACTCGGGAGAAGTGTATGGTGTTTCCTGAAACATCTAAAAAACAAAGCAACAGAGCCTAGGGCACTTCCACTTATGGTCCTATAGCTTAGGGAAATTAAAATCAAAAAGATACAGCCACCCCAATGTTTGGGACGCCTCTGTTTACAAGAACCTCGTTTACCGTACAAGTTCAATATCACAGAAAGTGAAAAATGGATAAAGAACTTGTGGTACTTACGTACAATGCAGTATCACTCAGCAGTGAAATCTATGTCATCAGGCCCGTAGCAGCACAATGAGTGGATTCAGGTACGATGATTCTAACTGAAATAAGTCACACAGAAAAAGAAACATCATAAGATATCAGTAATACACGGAATGTAAACTTGGCTACACAGGAACTGAATTACAGAACAGAACAGGGTCTCAAATTTAGAAAACCAACTTATGCTTGTTTAAGGGTAAAGGTGAGTTGGGGTGCTGCATAAAACCAGAGATTGAAATGAGCACAGATAAAGTTCCTTAAGCCAAATATGGAATAGACAAGAGCTACTGCTTGCTCAACGAAATGGACTCAACACCGCACATTAAACGCCTAAGAATGTACCTGACTCTTAAGTATCTTAAAACCTATGGATTGCTATGTCTCCGAAAGAGAATCAAGCATGTGTACAGGGACATAAACGCAGCAGTGATAGGATTGGAGAGGTTCGGTGAGCAAATGAAGACCCTTTGAAGTCATATTGCATGGTACCCATTCCACGGGTTTCAACTACCCAGGTTTAAGGTATTCTTCCTTCAGCTAAAACATGCATGTGGAACCTAGAGTATGATCAACCATGTGATCGGGAGACGTGTTCAAATATGTCTCAGTTTTCGTACCCTGGTACTCGGGTGCAACATTCCAGACGCTTTACTAACACTCTCCCGACTTGGAGAGTCAGTCCCTTTAACCTCCTGTTTGGCCCAGTTTGCAATTTCTGCGGAAGATGAACAGGAATAACGAGAACCAATGAGAGACTAGCTGGAGGTGTCTGGACGGGCAAATTTAACTCTCATTTCCCACCAGGAAGAGGAAATAACCAAAGGCTCAGCGTGCCGTGCCGGAACCAGATTAGGGCCTGAAGCCATCCTGCGGTGTTGCGGCCAGCTCACAAGAAAACGAGTTGAAGAAAGGAGCTCAGGGGCACTGTAATTCACAAACCTGCAGAGTTATAAATGACAACTATCGTCCAAAAATATACTGAAGTAAGGCTGCCAAGAGGACTTGAAAGCGGGGCAGAATTGCAGGAAACCGATTTCAGGAGGTAGACTGGAATTGCATTGAAAGCATAGGAAAAGAGGCAGAACGTCCACAATGATGCACTTGGCCAAAAAGGGCGTATGCGTTTTTTCCTGAATATATTCAGGAAAAAACGCATACGCCCTTTTTGGCCAACCAAGCAAGCTTGCAAAGGAAATCTGCACTACAATGAAGTCTCACTTCCCCCCGGTCAAAAGGGCCATCTGAAAAAAGTGTAAAATCCAGAAAGGCAGGACAGGCCATGGAGAACTGGGAGCCTTGTTATGCTGATGGGCGGGATGTAAACTGCCAACAGACACTCGGGAGAAGTGTATGGTGTTTCCTGAAACATCTAAAAAACAAAGCAACAGAGCCTAGGGCACTTCCACTTATGGTCCTATAGCTTAGGGAAATTAAAATCAAAAAGATACAGCCACCCCAATGTTTGGGACGCCTCTGTTTACAAGAACCTCGTTTACCGTACAAGTTCAATATCACAGAAAGTGAAAAATGGATAAAGAACTTGTGGTACTTACGTACAATGCAGTATCACTCAGCAGTGAAATCTATGCCATCAGGCCCGTAGTAGCACAATGAGTGGATTCAGTTACGATGATTCTAACTGAAATAAGTCACACAGAAAAAGAAACATCATAAGATATCAGTAATACACGGAATGTAAACTTGGCTACACAGGAACTGAATTACAGAACAGAACAGGGTCTCAAATTTAGAAAACCAACTTATGCTTGTTTAAGGGTAAAGGTGAGTTGGGGTGCTGCATAAAACCAGAGATTGAAATGAGCACAGATAAAGTTCCTTAAGCCAAATATGGAATAGACAAGAGCTACTCCTTGCTCAACGAAATGGACTCAACACCGCATATTAAACGCCTAAGAATGTACCTGACTCTTAAGTATCTTAAAACCGATGGATTGCTATGTCTCCGAAAGAGAATCAAGCATGTGTACAGGGACATAAACGCAGCAGTGATAGGATTGGAGAGGTTCGGTGAGCAAATGAAGACCCTTTGAAGTCATATTGCATGGTACCCATTCCACGGGTTTCAACTACCCAGGTTTAAGGTATTCTTCCTTCAGCTAAAACATGCATGTGGAACCTAGAGTATGATCAACCATGTGATCGGGAGACGTGTTCAAATATGTCTCAGTTTTCGTACCCTGGTACTCGGGTGCAACATTCCAGACGCTTTACTAACACTCTCCCGACTTGGAGAGTCAGTCCCTTTAACCTCCTGTTTGGCCCAGTTTGCAATTTCTGCGGAAGATGAACAGGAATAACGAGAACCAATGAGAGACTAGCTGGAGGTGTCTGGACGGGCAAATTTAACTCTCATTTCCCACCAGGAAGAGGAAATAACCAAAGGCTCAGCGTGCCGTGCCGGAACCAGATTAGGGCCTGAAGCCATCCTGCGGTGTTGCGGCCAGCTCACAAGAAAACGAGTTGAAGAAAGGAGCTCAGGGGCACTGTAATTCACAAACCTGCAGAGTTATAAATGACAACTATCGTCCAAAAATATACTGAAGTAAGGCTGCCAAGAGGACTTGAAAGCGGGGCAGAATTGCAGGAAACCGATTTCAGGAGGTAGACTGGAATTGCATTGAAAGCATAGGAAAAGAGGCAGAACGTCCACAATGATGCACTTGGCCAAAAAGGGCGTATGCGTTTTTTCCTGAATATATTCAGGAAAAAACGCATACGCCCTTTTTGGCCAACCAAGCAAGCTTGCAAAGGAAATCTGCACTACAATGAAGTCTCACTTCCCCCCGGTCAAAAGGGCCATCTGAAAAAAGTGTAAAATCCAGAAAGGCAGGACAGGCCATGGAGAACTGGGAGCCTTGTTATGCTGATGGGCGGGATGTAAACTGCCAACAGACACTCGGGAGAAGTGTATGGTGTTTCCTGAAACATCTAAAAAACAAAGCAACAGAGCCTAGGGCACTTCCACTTATGGTCCTATAGCTTAGGGAAATTAAAATCAAAAAGATACAGCCACCCCAATGTTTGGGACGCCTCTGTTTACAAGAACCTCGTTTACCGTACAAGTTCAATATCACAGAAAGTGAAAAATGGATAAAGAACTTGTGGTACTTACGTACAATGCAGTATCACTCAGCAGTGAAATCTATGCCATCAGGCCCGTAGTAGCACAATGAGTGGATTCAGTTACGATGATTCTAACTGAAATAAGTCACAGAGAAAAAGAAACATCATAAGATATCAGTAATACACGGAATGTAAACTTGGCTACACAGGAACTGAATTACAGAACAGAACAGGGTCTCAAATTTAGAAAACCAACTTATGCTTGTTTAAGGGTAAAGGTGAGTTGGGGTGCTGCATAAAACCAGAGATTGAAATGAGCACAGATAAAGTTCCTTAAGCCAAATATGGAATAGACAAGAGCTACTCCTTGCTCAACGAAATGGACTCAACACCGCATATTAAACGCCTAAGAATGTACCTGACTCTTAAGTATCTTAAAACCGATGGATTGCTATGTCTCCGAAAGAGAATCAAGCATGTGTACAGGGACATAAACGCAGCAGTGATAGGATTGGAGAGGTTCGGTGAGCAAATGAAGACCCCTTGAAGTCATATTGCATGGTACCCATTCCACGGGTTTCAACTACCCAGGTTTAAGGTATTCTTCCTTCAGCTAAAACATGCATGTGGAACCTAGAGTATGATCAACCATGTGATCGGGAGACGTGTTCAAATATGTCTCAGTTTTCGTACCCTGGTACTCGGGTGCAACATTCCAGACGCTTTACTAACATTCTCCCGACTTGGAGAGTCAGTCCCTATAACCTCCTGTTTGGCCCAGTTTGCAATTTCTGCGGAAGATGAACAGGAATAGCGAGAACCAATGAGAGACTAGCTGGAGGTGTCTGGATGGGCAAATTTAACTCTCATTTCCCACCAGGAAGAGGAAATAACCAAAGGCTCAGCGTGCCGTGCCGGAACCAGATTAGGGCCTGAAGCCAGCCTGCGGTGTTGCGGCCAGCTCAAAAGAAAGCGAGTTGAAGAAAGGAGCTCAGGGACACTGTAATTCACAAACATGCAGAGTTATAAATGACAGCTATAGTCCAAAAATATACTGAAGTAAGGCTGCCAAGAGAAGTTGAAAGCGGGGCAGAATTGCAGGAAACCGATTTCAGGAGGTAGACTGGAACTGCATTGAAAGCATAGGAAAAGAGGCAGAACGTCCACAATGATGCACTTGGCCAAAAAGGGCGTATGCGTTTTTTCCTGAATATATTCAGGAAAAAACGCATACGCCCTTTTTGGCCAACCAAGCAAGCTTGCAAAGGAAATCTGCACTACAATGAAGTCTCACTTCCCCCCGGTCAAAAGGGCCATCTGAAAAAAGTGTAAAATCCAGAAAGGCAGAACAGGCCACGGAGAACTGGGAGCCTTGTTATGCTGATGGGCGGGATGTAAATTCCCAACAGCCGCTCTGTAGAAGTGTATGGTGTTTCCTGAAACATCTAAAAAACAAAGCAACAGAGCCTAGGGCACTTCCACTTATGGTCCTATAGCTTAGGGAAATTAAAATCAAAAAGACACAGCCACCCCAAAATTTGTGACGGCTCTTTTTACAGGAATCTCGTTTACCGTACAAGTTCAATATTACAGAATGTGAAAAATGGATAAAGAACTTGTGGTACTTACGTAGAATGCAGTATCACTCAGCAATGAAATCTATGTCATCAGGCCCGTAGCAGCATAATGAGTGGATTCAGGTACGATGATTCTAACTGAAATAAGTCACACAGAAGAAGAAACATCATAAGATATCAGTAATACACGGAATGTAAACTTGGCTACACAGGAACTGAATTCCAAAACAGAACAGGGTCTCAAATTTAGAAAATCAACATATGCTTGCTTAAGGGGAAAGGTGAGTTGGGGTGCTGCATAAAACCAGAGATTGAAATGAGCACAGATAAAGTTCCTTAAGCCAAATATGGAATAGACAAGAGCTACTGCTTGCTCAACGAAATGGACTCAACACCGCACATTAAACGCCTAAGAATGTACCTGACTCTTAAGTATCTTAAAACCTATGGATTGCTATGTCTCCGAAAGAGAATCAAGCATGTGTACAGGGACATAAACGCAGCAGTGATAGGATTGGAGAGGTTCGGTGAGCAAATGAAGACCCTTTGAAGTCATATTGCATGGTACCCATTCCACGGGTTTCAACTACCCAGGTTTAAGGTATTCTTCCTTCAGCTAAAACATGCATGTGGAACCTAGAGTATGATCAACCATGTGATCGGGAGACGTGTTCAAATATGTCTCAGTTTTCGTACCCTGGTACTCGGGTGCAACATTCCAGACGCTTTACTAACACTCTCCCGACTTGGAGAGTCAGTCCCTTTAACCTCCTGTTTGGCCCAGTTTGCAATTTCTGCGGAAGATGAACAGGAATAACGAGAACCAATGAGAGACTAGCTGGAGGTGTCTGGACGGGCAAATTTAACTCTCATTTCCCACCAGGAAGAGGAAATAACCAAAGGCTCAGCGTGCCGTGCCGGAACCAGATTAGGGCCTGAAGCCATCCTGCGGTGTTGCGGCCAGCTCACAAGAAAACGAGTTGAAGAAAGGAGCTCAGGGGCACTGTAATTCACAAACCTGCAGAGTTATAAATGACAACTATCGTCCAAAAATATACTGAAGTAAGGCTGCCAAGAGGACTTGAAAGCGGGGCAGAATTGCAGGAAACCGATTTCAGGAGGTAGACTGGAATTGCATTGAAAGCATAGGAAAAGAGGCAGAACGTCCACAATGATGCACTTGGCCAAAAAGGGCGTATGCGTTTTTTCCTGAATATATTCAGGAAAAAACGCATACGCCCTTTTTGGCCAACCAAGCAAGCTTGCAAAGGAAATCTGCACTACAATGAAGTCTCACTTCCCCCCGGTCAAAAGGGCCATCTGAAAAAAGTGTAAAATCCAGAAAGGCAGGACAGGCCATGGAGAACTGGGAGCCTTGTTATGCTGATGGGCGGGATGTAAACTGCCAACAGACACTCGGGAGAAGTGTATGGTGTTTCCTGAAACATCTAAAAAACAAAGCAACAGAGCCTAGGGCACTTCCACTTATGGTCCTATAGCTTAGGGAAATTAAAATCAAAAAGATACAGCCACCCCAATGTTTGGGACGCCTCTGTTTATAAGAACCTCGTTTACCGTACAAGTTCAATATCACAGAAAGTGAAAAATGGATAAAGAACTTGTGGTACTTACGTACAATGCAGTATCACTCAGCAGTGAAATCTATGCCATCAGGCCCGTAGTAGCACAATGAGTGGATTCAGTTACGATGATTCTAACTGAAATAAGTCACACAGAAAAAGAAACATCATAAGATATCAGTAATACACGGAATGTAAACTTGGCTACACAGGAACTGAATTACAGAACAGAACAGGGTCTCAAATTTAGAAAACCAACTTATGCTTGTTTAAGGGTAAAGGTGAGTTGGGGTGCTGCATAAAACCAGAGATTGAAATGAGCACAGATAAAGTTCCTTAAGCCAAATATGGAATAGACAAGAGCTACTCCTTGCTCAACGAAATGGACTCAACACCGCATATTAAACGCCTAAGAATGTACCTGACTCTTAAGTATCTTAAAACCGATGGATTGCTATGTCTCCGAAAGAGAATCAAGCATGTGTACAGGGACATAAACGCAGCAGTGATAGGATTGGAGAGGTTCGGTGAGCAAATGAAGACCCTTTGAAGTCATATTGCATGGTACCCATTCCACGGGTTTCAACTACCCAGGTTTAAGGTATTCTTCCTTCAGCTAAAACATGCATGTGGAACCTAGAGTATGATCAACCATGTGATCGGGAGACGTGTTCAAATATGTCTCAGTTTTCGTACCTGGTACTCGGGTGCAACATTCCAGACGCTTTACTAACACTCTCCCGACTTGGAGAGTCAGTCCCTTTAACCTCCTGTTTGGCCCAGTTTGCAATTTCTGCGGAAGATGAACAGGAATAGCGAGAACCAATGAGAGACTAGCTGGAGGTGTCTGGACGGGCAAATTTAACTCTCATTTCCCACCAGGAAGAGGAAATAACCAAAGGCTCAGCGTGCCGTGCCGGAACCAGATTAGGGCCTGAAGCCATCCTGCGGTGTTGCGGCCAGCTCACAAGAAAACGAGTTGAAGAAAGGAGCTCAGGGGCACTGTAATTCACAAACCTGCAGAGTTATAAATGACAACTATCGTCCAAAAATATACTGAAGTAAGGCTGCCAAGAGGACTTGAAAGCGGGGCAGAATTGCAGGAAACCGATTTCAGGAGGTAGACTGGAATTGCATTGAAAGCATAGGAAAAGAGGCAGAACGTCCACAATGATGCACTTGGCCAAAAAGGGCGTATGCGTTTTTTCCTGAATATATTCAGGAAAAAATGCATACGCCCTTTTTGGCCAACCAAGCAAGCTTGCAAAGGAAATCTGCACTACAATGAAGTCTCACTTCCCCCCCCCCCCGGTCAAAAGGGCCATCTGAAAAAAGTGTAAAATCCAGAAAGGCAGGACAGGCCATGGAGAACTGGGAGCCTTGTTATGCTGATGGGCGGGATGTAAACTGCCAACAGACACTCGGGAGAAGTGTATGGTGTTTCCTGAAACATCTAAAAAACAAAGCAACAGAGCCTAGGGCACTTCCACTTATGGTCCTATAGCTGAGGGAAATTAAAATCAAAAAGACACAGCCACCCCAAAGTTTGGGACGCCTCTGTTTACAAGAACGTCGTTTACCGTACAAGTTCAATATCACAGAAAGTGAAAAATGGATAAAGAACTTGTGGTACTTACGTACAATGCAGTATCACTCAGCAATGAAATCTATGTCATCAGGCCCGTAGCAGCATAATGAGTGGATTCAGGTACGATGATTCTAACTGAAATAAGTCACACAGAAAAAGAAACATCATAAGATATCACTAATACACGGAATGTAAACTTGGCTACACAGGAACTGAATTACAGAACAGAACAGGGTCTCAAATTTAGAAAAACAACTTATGCTTGCTTAAGGGGAAAGGTGAGTTGGGGTGCTGCATAAAACCAGAGATTGAAATGAGCACAGATAAAGTTCCTTAAGCCAAATATGGAATAGACAAGAGCTACTCCTTGCTCAACGAAATGGACTCAACACACCATATTCAACGACTAAGAATGTACCTTACTAGTAAGTATCTTAAAACCTATGGATTGCTATGTCTCCAAAAGAGAATCAAGCGTGTGTACAGGGGCATAAACGCAGCAGTGATAGGATTGGAGAGGTTCGGTGAGCAAATGAAGACCCTTTGAAGTCATATTGCATGGTACCCATTCCACGGGTTTCAACTACCCAGTTTTAAGGCATTCTTCCTTCAGCTAAAACTTGCATGTGGAACCTACAGTATGATCAACCATGTGATCGGGAGACGTGTTCAAATATGTCTCAGTTTTCGTACCCTGGTACTCGGGTGCAACATTCCAGACGCTTTACTAACACTCTCCCGACTTGGAGAGTCAGTCCCTTTAACCTCCTGTTTGGCCCAGTTTGCAATTTCTGCGGAAGATGAACAGGAATAGCGAGAACCAATGAGAGACTAGCTGGAGGTGTGTGGACGGGCAAATTTAACTCTCATTTCCCACCAGGAAGAGGAATTAACCAAAGGCTCAGCGTGCCGTGCCGGAACCAGATTAGGGCCTGAAGCCATCCTGCGCTGTTGCGGCCAGCTCACAAGAAAGCGAGTTGAAGAATGGAGCTCAGGGGCACTGTAATTCACAAACCTGCAGAGTTATAAATGACAGCTATCGTCCAAAAATATACTGAAGTAAGGCTGCCAAGAGGACTTGAAAGCGGGGCAGAATTGCAGGAAACCGATTTCAGGAGGTAGACTGGAATTGCATTGAAAGCATAGGAAAAGAGGCAGAACGTCCACAATTATGTACTTGCCCAAAAAGGACGTATTCGTTTTTTCCTGAATATATTCAGGAAAAAACGCATACGCCCATTTTGGCCAACCAAGCAAACTTGCAAAGGAAATCTGTACTACAATGAAGTCTCACTTCCCCCCGGTCAAAAGGGCCATCTGAAAAAAGTGTAAAATCCAGAAAGGCAGGACAGGCCATGGAGAACTGGGAGCCTTGTTATGCTGATGGGTGGGATGTAAATTGCCAACAGACACTCCGGAGAAGTGTATGGTGTTTCCTGAAACATCTAAAAAACAAAGCAACAGAGCCTAGGGCACTTCCACTTATGGTCCTATAGCTTAGGGAAATTAAAATCAAAAAGACACAGCCACCCCGAAGTTTGGAACGGCTCTGTTTACAAGAACCTCGTTTACAGTACAAGTTCAACATCGCAGAAATTGAAAAATGGTTAAAGAAGTTGTGGTATTTACTTACAAAGCAATATCACTCAGCAATGAAATCTATGTCATCAGGCCCTTAGCAGCACAATGAGTGGATTCAGGTATGATGATTCTAACTGAAATAAGTCACACAGAAAAAGAAACATCATAAGATATCAGTAATACACGGAATGTAAACTTGGCTACACAGGAACTGAATTCCAATACAGAACAGGGTCTCAAATTTAGAAAACCAACTTATGCTTGCTTAAGGGGAAAGGTGAGTTGGGGTGCTGCATAAAACCAGAGATTGAAATGAGCACAGATAAAGTTCCTTAAGCCAAATATGGAATAGACAAGAGCTACTCCTTGCTCAACGAAATGGACTCAACACCGCATATTAAACGCCTAAGAATGTACCTGACTCTTAAGTATCTTAAAACCTATGGATTGCTATGTCTCCGAAAGAGAATCAAGCATGTGTACAGGGACATAAACGCAGCAGTGATAGGATTGGAGAGGTTCGGTGAGCAAATGAAGACCCTTTGAAGTCATATTGCATGGTACCCATTCCACGGGTTTCAACTACCCAGGTTTAAGGTATTCTTCCTTCAGCTAAAACATGCATGTGGAACCTAGAGTATGATCAACCATGTGATCGGGAGACGTGTTCAAATATGTCTCAGTTTTTGTACCCTGGTACTCGGGTGCAACATTCCAGACGCTTTACTAACACTCTCCCGACTTGGAGAGTCAGTCCCTTTAACCTCCTGTTTGGCCCAGTTTGCAATTTCTGCGGAAGATGAACAGGAATAGCGAGAACCAATGAGAGACTAGCTGGAGGTGTCTGGACGGGCAAATTTAACTCTCATTTCCCACCAGGAAGAGGAAATAACCAAAGGCTCAGCGTGCCGTGCCGGAACCAGATTAGGGCCTGAAGCCATCCTGCGGTGTTGCGGCCAGCTCACAAGAAAACGAGTTGAAGAAAGGAGCTCAGGGGCACTGTAATTCACAAACCTGCAGAGTTATAAATGACAACTATCGTCCAAAAATATACTGAAGTAAGGCTGCCAAGAGGACTTAAAAGCGGGGCAGAATTGCAGGGAACCGATTTCAGGAGGTAGACTGGAATTGCATTGAAAGCATAGGAAAAGAGGCAGAACGTCCACAATGATGCACTTGGCCAAAAAGGGCGTATGCGTTTTTTCCTGAATATATTCAGGAAAAAACGCATACGCCCTTTTTGGCCAACCAAGCAAGCTTGCAAAGGAAATCTGCACTACAATGAAGTCTCACTTCCCCCCCCTCCCGGTCAAAAGGGCCATCTGAAAAAAGTGTAAAATCCAGAAAGGCAGGACAGGCCATGGAGAACTGGGAGCCTTGTTATGCTGATGGGCGGGATGTACATTGCCAACAGACACTCGGGAGAAGTGTATGGTGTTTCCTGAAACATCTAAAAAACAAAGCAACAGAGCCTAGGGCACTTCCACTTATGGTCCTATAGCTTAGGGAAATTAAAATAAAAAAGATACAGCCACCCCAATGTTTGGGACGCCTCTGTTTACAAGAACCTCGTTTACCGTACAAGTTCAATATCACAGAAAGTGAAAAATGGATAAAGAACTTGTGGTACTTACGTACAATGCAGTATCACTCAGCAGTGAAATCTATGTCATCAGGCCCGTAGCAGCACAATGAGTGGATTCAGGTACGATGATTCTAACTGAAATAAGTCACACAGAAAAAGAAACATCATAAGATATCAGTAATACACGGAATGTAAACTTGGCTACACAGGAACTGAATTACAGAACAGAACAGGGTCTCAAATTTAGAAAACCAACTTATGCTTGTTTAAGGGTAAAGGTGAGTTGGGGTGCTGCATAAAACCAGAGATTGAAATGAGCACAGATAAAGTTCCTTAAGCCAAATATGGAATAGACAAGAGCTACTCCTTGCTCAACGAAATGGACTCAACACCGCATATTAAACGCCTAAGAATGTACCTGACTCTTAAGTATCTTAAAACCTATGGATTGCTATGTCTCCGAAAGAGAATCAAGCATGTGTACAGGGACATAAACGCAGCAGTGATAGGATTGGAGAGGTTCGGTGAGCAAATGAAGACCCTTTGAAGTCATATTGCATGGTACCCATTCCACGGGTTTCAACTACCCAGGTTTAAGGTATTCTTCCTTCAGCTAAAACATGCATGTGGAACCTAGAGTATGATCAACCATGTGATCGGGAGACGTGTTCAAATATGTCTCAGTTTTCGTACCCTGGTACTCGGGTGCAACATTCCAGACGCTTTACTAACACTCTCCCGACTTGGAGAGTCAGTCCCTTTAACCTCCTGTTTGGCCCAGTTTGCAATTTCTGCGGAAGATGAACAGGAATAGCGAGAACCAATGAGAGACTAGCTGGAGGTGTCTGGACGGGCAAATTTAACTCTCATTTCCCACCAGGAAGAGGAAATAACCAAAGGCTCAGCGTGCCGTGCCGGAACCAGATTAGGGCCTGAAGCCATCCTGCGGTGTTGCGGCCAGCTCACAAGAAAACGAGTTGAAGAAAGGAGCTCAGGGGCACTGTAATTCACAAACCTGCAGAGTTATAAATGACAGCTATCGTCCAAAAATATACTGAAGTAAGGCTGCCAAGAGGACTTGAAAGCGGGGCAGAATTGCAAGAAACCGATTTCAGGAGGTAGACTGGAATTGCATTGAAAGCATAGGAAAAGAGGCAGAACGTCCACAATGATGCACTTGGCCAAAAAGGGCGTATGCGTTTTTTCCTGAATATATTCAGGAAAAAATGCATACGCCCTTTTTGGCCAACCAAGCAAGCTTGCAAAGGAAATCTGCACTACAATGAAGTCTCACTTCCCCCCCCCCCCGGTCAAAAGGGCCATCTGAAAAAAGTGTAAAATCCAGAAAGGCAGGACAGGCCATGGAGAACTGGGAGCCTTGTTATGCTGATGGGCGGGATGTAAACTGCCAACAGACACTCGGGAGAAGTGTATGGTGTTTCCTGAAACATCTAAAAAACAAAGCAACAGAGCCTAGGGCACTTCCACTTATGGTCCTATAGCTGAGGGAAATTAAAATCAAAAAGACACAGCCACCCCAAAGTTTGGGACGCCTCTGTTTACAAGAACGTCGTTTACCGTACAAGTTCAATATCACAGAAAGTGAAAAATGGATAAAGAACTTGTGGTACTTACGTACAATGCAGTATCACTCAGCAATGAAATCTATGTCATCAGGCCCGTAGCAGCATAATGAGTGGATTCAGGTACGATGATTCTAACTGAAATAAGTCACACAGAAAAAGAAACATCATAAGATATCACTAATACACGGAATGTAAACTTGGCTACACAGGAACTGAATTACAGAACAGAACAGGGTCTCAAATTTAGAAAAACAACTTATGCTTGCTTAAGGGGAAAGGTGAGTTGGGGTGCTGCATAAAACCAGAGATTGAAATGAGCACAGATAAAGTTCCTTAAGCCAAATATGGAATAGACAAGAGCTACTCCTTGCTCAACGAAATGGACTCAACACCGCATATTAAACGCCTAAGAATGTACCTGACTCTTAAGTATCTTAAAACCTATGGATTGCTATGTCTCCGAAAGAGAATCAAGCATGTGTACAGGGACATAAACGCAGCAGTGATAGGATTGGAGAGGTTCGGTGAGCAAATGAAGACCCTTTGAAGTCATATTGCATGGTACCCATTACACGGGTCTCAACTCTCCAGGTTTAAGGTATTCTTCCTTCAGCTAAAACATGCATGTGGAACCTAGAGTATGATCAACCATGTGATCGGGAGCCGTGTTCAAATATGTCTCAGTTTTCGTACCCTGGTACTCGGGTGCAACATTCCAGACGCTTTACTAACACTCTCCCGACTTGGAGAGTCAGTGCCTTTAACCTCCTGTTTGGCCCAGTTTGCAATTTCTGCGGAAGATGAACAGGAATAGGGAGAACCAATGAGAGACTAGCTGGAGGTGTCTGGACGGGCAAATTTAACTCTCATTTCCCACCAGGAAGAGGAATTAACCAAAGGCTCAGCGTGCCGTGCCGGAACCACATTAGGGCCTGAAGCAATCCTGCGGTGTTGCGGCCAGCTCACAAGAAAGCGAGTTGAAGAAAGGAGCTCAGGGGCACTGTAATTCACAAACCTGCAGAGTTATAAGTGACAGCTATCGTCCAAAAATATACTGAAGTAAGGCTGCCAAGAGGACTTGAATGCGGGGCAGAATTGCAGGAAACCGATTTCAGGAGGTAGACTGGAATTGCATTGAAAGCATAGGAAAAGAGGCAGAACGTCCACAATGATGCACTTTGCCAAAAAGGGCGTATGCGTTTTTTCCTGAATATATTCAGGAAAAAACGCATACGCCCTTTTTGGCCAACGAAGCAAGCTTGCAAAGGAAATCTGCACTACAATGAAGTCTCACTTCCCCCCCGGTCAAAAGGGCCATCTGAAAAAAGTGTAAAATCCAGAAAGGCAGGACAGGCCATGGAGAACTGGGAGCCTTGTTATGCTGATGGGCGGGATGTAAATTGCCAACAGCCACTCGGGAGAAGTGTATGGTGTTTCCTGAAACATCTAAAAAACAAAGCAACAGAGCCTAGGGCACTTCCACTTATGGTCCTATAGCTTAGGGAAATGAAAATCAAAAAGACACAGCCACCCCAAAGTTTGGGACGGCTCTGTTTACAAGAACCTCGTTTACGGTACAAGTTCAATATCGCAGAAAGTGAAAAATGGATGAAGAAGTTGTGGTACTTACGTACAATGCAATATCACTCAGCAATGACATCTATGTCATCAGGCCCGTAGCAGCATAATGAGTGCATTCAGGTATGATGATTCTAACTGAAAGAAGTCACACAGAAAAAGAAACATCATAAGATATCACTAATACACGGAATGTAAACTTGGCTACACAGGAACTGGATTACAAAACAGAACAGGGTCTCAAATTTAGAAAACCAACTTATGCTTGCTTAAGGGGAAAGGTGAGTTGGGGTGCTGCATAAAACCAGAGATTGAAATGAGCACAGATAAAGTTCCTTAAGCCAAATATGGAATAGACAAGAGCTACTCCTTGCTCAACGAAATGGACTCAACACCCCATATTAAACGCCTAAGAATGTACCTGACTAGTAAGTATCTTAAAACCTATGGATTGCTATGTCTCCGAAAGAGAATCAAGCGTGTGTACAGGGGCATAAACGCAGCAGTGATAGGATTGGAGAGGTTCGGTGAGCAAATGAAGACCCTTTGAAGTCATATTGCATGGTACCCATTCCACGGGTCTCAACTCTCCAGGTTTAAGGGATTCTTCCTTCAGCTAAAACATGCATGTGGAACCCAGAGTACGATCAACCGTGTGATCGGGAGACGTGTTCAAATATGTCTCCGTTCTCGTCCCCTGTTACTCGGGTGCAACATTCCAGACGCTTTACTAACACTCTCCCGACTTGGAGAGTCAGTGCCTTTAACCTCCTGTTTGGCCCAGTTTGCAATTTCTGCGGAAGATGAACAGGAATAGGGAGAACCAATGAGAGACTAGCTGGAGGTGTCTGGACGGGCAAATTTAACTCTCATTTCCCACCAGGAAGAGGAATTAACCAAAGGCTCAGCGTGCCGTGCCGGAACCACATTAGGGCCTGAAGCAATCCTGCGGTGTTGCGGCCAGCTCACAAGAAAGCGAGTTGAAGAAAGGAGCTCAGGGGCACTGTAATTCACAAACCTGCAGAGTTATAAGTGACAGCTATCGTCCAAAAATATACTGAAGTAAGGCTGCCAAGAGGACTTGAAAGCGGGGCAGAATTGCAGGAAACCGATTTCAGGAGGTAGACTGGAATTGCATTGAAAGCATAGGAAAAGAGGCAGAACGTCCACAATGATGCACTTTGCCAAAAAGGGCGTATGCGTTTTTTCCTGAATATATTCAGGAAAAAACGCATACGCCCTTTTTGGCCAACCAAGCAAGCTTGCAAAGGAAATCTGCACTACAATGAAGTCTCACTTCCCCCCGGTCAAAAGGGCCATCTGAAAACAGTGTAAAATCCAGAAAGGCAGGACAGGCCATGGAGAACTGGGAGCCTTGTTATGCTGATGGGCGGGATGTAAATTGCCAACAGCTGCTCGGGAGAAGTGTATGGTGTTTCCTGAAACATCTAAAAAACAAAGCAACAGAGCCTAGGGCACTTCCACTTATGGTCCTATAGCTTAGGGAAATGAAAATCAAAAAGACACAGCCACCCCAAAGTTTGGGACGGCTCTGTTTACAAGAACCTCGTTTACGGTACAAGTTCAATATCGCAGAAAGTGAAAAATGGATGAAGAAGTTGTGGTACTTACGTACAATGCAATATCACTCAGCAATGACATCTATGTCATCAGGCCCGTAGCAGCATAATGAGTGGATTCAGGTATGATGATTCTAACTGAAATAAGTCACACAGAAAAAGAAACATCATAAGATATCACTAATACACGGAATGTAAACTTGGCTACACAGGAACTGGATTACAAAACAGAACAGGGTCTCAAATTTAGAAAACCAACTTATGCTTGCTTAAGGGGAAAGGTGAGTTGGGGTGCTGCATAAAACCAGAGATTGAAATGAGCACAGAGTAAGTTCCTTAAGCCAAATATGGAATAGACAAGAGCTACTCCTTGCTCAACGAAATGGACTCAACACCCCATATTAAACGCCTAAGAATGTACCTGACTAGTAAGTATCTTAAAACCTATGGATTGCTATGTCTCCAAAAGAGAATCAAGCGTGTGTACAGGGGCATAAACGCAGCAGTGATAGGATTGGAGAGGTTCGGTGAGCAAATGAAGACCCTTTGAAGTCATATTGCATGGTACCCATTCCACGGGTCTCAACTCTCCAGGTTTAAGGGATTCTTCCTTCAGCTAAAACATGCATGTGGAACCCAGAGTATGATCAACCGTGTGATCGGGAGACGTCTTCAAATATGTCTCCATTCTCGTCCCCTGGTACTCGGGTGCAACATTCCAGACGCTTTACTAACACTCTCCCGACTTGGAGAGTCAGTGCCTTTAACCTCCTGTTTGGCCCAGTTTGCAATTTCTGCGGAAGATGAACAGGAATAGGGAGAACCAATGAGAGACTAGCTGGAGGTGTCTGGACGGGCAAATTTAACTCTCATTTCCCACCAGGAAGAGGAATTAACCAAAGGCTCAGCGTGCCGCGCTGGAACCAGATTAGGGCTTGAAGCAATCCTGCGGTGTTGCGGCCAGCTCACAAGAAAGCGAGTTGAAGAAAGGAGCTCAGGGGCACTGTAATTCACAAACCTGCAGAGTTATAAATGACAGCTATCGTCCAAAAATATACTGAAGTAAGGCTGCCAAGAGGACTTGAAAGCGGGGCAGAATTGCAGGAAACCGATTTCAGGAGGTAGACTGGAATTGCATTGAAAGCATAGGAAAAGAGGCAGAACGTCCACAATGATGCACTTGGCCAAAAAGGGCGTATGCGTTTTTTCCTGAATATATTCAGGAAAAAACGCATACGCCCTTTTTGGCCAACCAAGCAAGCTTGCAAAGGAAATCTGCACTACAATGAAGTCTCACTTCCCCCCGGTCACAAGGGCCATCTGAAAAAAGTGTAAAATCCAGAAAGGCAGGACAGGCCATGGAGAACTGGGAGCCTTGTTATGCTGATGGGCGGGATGTAAATTGCCAACAGCCGCTCGGGAGAAGTGTATGGTGTTTCCTGAAACATCTAAAAAACAAAGCAACAGAGCCTAGGGCACTTCCACTTATGGTCCTATAGCTTAGGGAAATGAAAATCAAAAAGACACAGCCACCCCAAAGTTTGGGACGGCTCTGTTTACAAGAACCTCGTTTACGGTACAAGTTCAATATTGCAGAAAGTGAAAAATGGATGAAGAAGTTGTGGTACTTACGTACAATGCAATGTCACTCAGCAATGACATCTATGTCATCAGGCCCGTAGCAGCATAATGAGTGGATTCAGGTATGATGATTCTAACTGAAATAAGTCACGCAGAAAAAGAAACATCATAAGATATCACTAATACACGGAATGTAAACTTGGCTACACAGGAACTGGATTACAAAACAGAACAGGGTCTCAAATTTAGAAAACCAACTTATGCTTGCTTAAGGGGAAAGGTGAGTTGGGGTGCTGCATAAAACCAGAGATTGAAATGAGCACAGAGTAAGTTCCTTAAGCCAAATATGGAATAGACAAGAGCTACTCCTTGCTCAACGAAATGGACTCAACACCCCATATTAAACGCCTAAGAATGTACCTGACTAGTAAGTATCTTAAAACCTATGGATTGCTATGTCTCCAAAAGAGAATCAAGCGTGTGTACAGGGGCATAAACGCAGCAGTGATAGGATTGGAGAGGTTCGGTGAGCAAATGAAGACCCTTTGAAGTCATATTGCATGGTACCCATTCCACGGGTCTCAACTCTCCAGGTTTAAGGGATTCTTCCTTCAGCTAAAACATGCATGTGGAACCCAGAGTATGATCAACCGTGTGATCGGGAGACGTCTTCAAATATGTCTCCATTCTCGTCCCCTGGTACTCGGGTGCAACATTCCAGACGCTTTACTAACACTCTCCCGACTTGGAGAGTCAGTGCCTTTAACCTCCTGTTTGGCCCAGTTTGCAATTTCTGCGGAAGATGAACAGGAATAGGGAGAACCAATGAGAGACTAGCTGGAGGTGTCTGGACGGGCAAATTTAACTCTCATTTCCCACCAGGAAGAGGAATTAACCAAAGGCTCAGCGTGCCGCGCTGGAACCAGATTAGGGCTTGAAGCAATCCTGCGGTGTTGCGGCCAGCTCACAAGAAAGCGAGTTGAAGAAAGGAGCTCAGGGGCACTGTAATTCACAAACCTGCAGAGTTATAAATGACAGCTATCGTCCAAAAATATACTGAAGTAAGGCTGCCAAGAGGACTTGAAAGCGGGGCAGAATTGCAGGAAACCGATTTCAGGAGGTAGACTGGAATTGCATTGAAAGCATAGGAAAAGAGGCAGAACGTCCACAATGATGCACTTGGCCAAAAAGGGCGTATGCGTTTTTTCCTGAATATATTCAGGAAAAAACGCATACGCCCTTTTTGGCCAACCAAGCAAGCTTGCAAAGGAAATCTGCACTACAATGAAGTCTCACTTCCCCCCGGTCACAAGGGCCATCTGAAAAAAGTGTAAAATCCAGAAAGGCAGGACAGGCCATGGAGAACTGGGAGCCTTGTTATGCTGATGGGCGGGATGTAAATTGCCAACAGCCGCTCGGGAGAAGTGTATGGTGTTTCCTGAAACATCTAAAAAACAAAGCAACAGAGCCTAGGGCACTTCCACTTATGGTCCTATAGCTTAGGGAAATGAAAATCAAAAAGACACAGCCACCCCAAAGTTTGGGACGGCTCTGTTTACAAGAACCTCGTTTACGGTACAAGTTCAATATTGCAGAAAGTGAAAAATGGATGAAGAAGTTGTGGTACTTACGTACAATGCAATGTCACTCAGCAATGACATCTATGTCATCAGGCCCGTAGCAGCATAATGAGTGGATTCAGGTATGATGATTCTAACTGAAATAAGTCACGCAGAAAAAGAAACATCATAAGATATCACTAATACACGGAATGTAAACTTGGCTACACAGGAACTGGATTACAAAACAGAACAGGGTCTCAAATTTAGAAAACCAACTTATGCTTGCTTAAGGGGAAAGGTGAGTTGGGGTGCTGCATAAAACCAGAGATTGAAATGAGCACAGAGTAAGTTCCTTAAGCCAAATATGGAATAGACAAGAGCTACTCCTTGCTCAACGAAATGGACTCAACACCCCATATTAAACGCCTAAGAATGTACCTGACTAGTAAGTATCTTAAAACCTATGGATTGCTATGTCTCCAAAAGAGAATCAAGCGTGTGTACAGGGGCATAAACGCAGCAGTGATAGGATTGGAGAGGTTCGGTGAGCAAATGAAGACCCTTTGAAGTCATATTGCATGGTACCCATTCCACGGGTCTCAACTCTCCAGGTTTAAGGGATTCTTCCTTCAGCTAAAACATGCATGTGGAACCCAGAGTACGATCAACCGTGTGATCGGGAGACGTGTTCAAATATGTCTCCGTTCTCATCCCCTGTTACTCGGGTGCAACATTCCAGACGCTTTACTAACACTCTCCCGACTTGGAGAGTCAGTGCCTTTAACCTCCTGTTTGGCCCAGTTTGCAATTTCTGCGGAAGATGAACAGGAATAGGGAGAACCAATGAGAGACTAGCTGGAGGTGTCTGGACGGGCAAATTTAACTCTCATTTCCCACCAGGAAGAGGAATTAACCAAAGGCTCAGCGTGCCGTGCCGGAACCAGATTAGGGCCTGAAGCAATCCTGCGGTGTTGCGGCCAGCTCACAAGAAAGCGAGTTGAAGAAAGGAGCTCAGGGGCACTGTAATTCACAAACCTGCAGAGTTATAAATGACAGCTATCGTCCAAAAATATACTGAAGTAAGGCTGCCAAGAGGACTTGAAAGCGGGGCAGAATTGCAGGAAACCGATTTCAGGAGGTAGACTGGAATTGCATTTAAAGCATAGGAAAAGAGGCAGAACGTCCACAATGATGCACTTGGCCAAAAAGGGCGTATGCGTTTTTTCCTGAATATATTCAGGAAAAAACGCATACGCCCTTTTTGGCCAACCAAGCAAGCTTGCAAAGGAAATCTGCACTACAATGAAGTCTCACTTCCCCCCGGTCAAAAGGGCCATCTGAAAAAAGTGTAAAATCCAGAAAGGCAGGACAGGCCATGGAGAACTGGGAGCCTTGTTATGCTGATGGGCGGGATGTAAATTGCCAACAGCCGCTCGGGAGAACTGTATGGTGTTTCCTGAAACATCTAAAAAACAAAGCAACAGAGCCTAGGGCACTTCCACTTATGGTCCTATAGCTTAGGGAAATGAAAATCAAAAAGACACAGCCACCCCAAAGTTTGGGACGGCTCTGTTTACAAGAACCTCGTTTACGGTACAAGTTCAATATCGCAGAAAGTGAAAAATGGATGAAGAAGTTGTGGTACTTACGTACAATGCAATATCACTCAGCAATGACATCTATGTCATCAGGCCCGTAGCAGCATAATGAGTGGATTCAGGTATGATGATTCTAACTGAAATAAGTCACACAGAAAAAGAAACATCATAAGATATCACTAATACACGGAATGTAAACTTGGCTACACAGGAACTGGATTACAAAACAGAACAGGGTCTCAAATTTAGAAAACCAACTTATGCTTGCTTAAGGGGAAAGGTGAGTTGGGGTGCTGCATAAAACCAGAGATTGAAATGAGCACAGAGTAAGTTCCTTAAGCCAAATATGGAATAGACAAGAGCTACTCCTTGCTCAACGAAATGGACTCAACACCCCATATTAAACGCCTAAGAATGTACCTGACTAGTAAGTATCTTAAAACCTATGGATTGCTATGTCTCCAAAAGAGAATCAAGCGTGTGTACAGGGGCATAAACGCAGCAGTGATAGGATTGGAGAGGTTCGGTGAGCAAATGAAGACCCTTTGAAGTCCTATTGCATGGTACCCATTCCACGGGTCTCAACTCTCCAGGTTTAAGGGATTCTTCCTTCAGCTAAAACATGCATGTGGAACCCAGAGTACGATCAACCGTGTGATCGGGAGAGGTCTTCAAATATGTCTCCGTTCTCGTCCCCTGGTACTCGGGTGCAACATTCCAGACGCTTTACTAACACTCTCCCGACTTGGAGAGTCAGTGCCTTTAACCTCCTGTTTGGCCCAGTTTGCAATTTCTGCGGAAGATGAACAGGAATAGGGAGAACCAATGAGAGACTAGCTGGAGGTGTCTGGACGGGCAAATTTAACTCTCATTTCCCACCAGGAAGAGGAATTAACCAAAGGCTCAGCGTGCCGTGCCGGAACCAGATTAGGGCCTGAAGCAATCCTGCGGTGTTGCGGCCAGCTCACAAGAAAGCGAGTTGAAGAAAGGAGCTCAGGGGCACTGTAATTCACAAACCTGCAGAGTTATAAATGACAGCTATCGTCCAAAAATATACTGAAGTAAGGCTGCCAAGAGGACTTGAAAGCGGGGCAGAATTGCAGGAAACCGATTTCAGGAGGTAGACTGGAATTGCATTTAAAGCATAGGAAAAGAGGCAGAACGTCCACAATGATGCACTTGGCCAAAAAGGGCGTATGCGTTTTTTCCTGAATATATTCAGGAAAAAACGCATACGCCCTTTTTGGCCAACCAAGCAAGCTTGCAAAGGAAATCTGCACTACAATGAAGTCTCACTTCCCCCCGGTCACAAGGGCCATCTGAAAACAGTGTAAAATCCAGAAAGGCAGGACAGGCCATGGAGAACTGGGAGCCTTGTTATGCTGATGGGCGGGATGTAAATTGCCAACAGCCGCTCGGGAGAAGTGTATGGTGTTTCCTGAAACATCTAAAAAACAAAGCAACAGAGCCTAGGGCACTTCCACTTATGGTCCTATAGCTTAGGGAAATGAAAATCAAAAAGACACAGCCACCCCAAAGTTTGGGACGGCTCTGTTTACAAGAACCTCGTTTACGGTACAAGTTCAATATCGCAGAAAGTGAAAAATGGATGAAGAAGTTGTGGTACTTACGTACAATGCAATATCACTCAGCAATGACATCTATGTCATCAGGCCCGTAGCAGCATAATGAGTGGATTCAGGTATGATGATTCTAACTGAAATAAGTCACACAGAAAAAGAAACATCATAAGATATCACTAATACACGGAATGTAAACTTGGCTACACAGGAACTGGATTACAAAACAGAACAGGGTCTCAAATTTAGAAAACCAACTTATGCTTGCTTAAGGGGAAAGGTGAGCTGGGGTGCTGCATAAAACCAGAGATTGAAATGAGCACAGAGTAAGTTCCTTAAGCCAAATATGTAATAGACAAGACCTACCCCTTGCTCAACAAAATGTACTCAACAATGAGGTATCACCTCACACCTGATAGAATGGGCATCATCAGAAAATCTACAAACAAAAATGCTGGAAAGGGTGTGGAGAAAAGGAACCCTCTTCCACTATTGTTGGGAATATAAATTTATACAGTCACTATGGAGAACAATATGGAGTTTCTTAAGAAACTAACAATGGAATTACCGTATGATACAGCAATCCCAGTACTGGACATATACCCAGACAAAACCATAAATCAAAAAGAGACATTCACCGCAATGTTCATTGCATCACTATTTACAATATCGAGGTAATGGAAGCAACCTAAATGCCCACAGACAGACGAATGCATAAAGCTGTGGTACATATATAAAATGGAATATTACTAAGCCATGAAAAGGAATGAAATTGGGTCATTTGTAGAGACGTCGATGGATCTAGAGACTGTCATACAGAGTGAAGTAAGTCAGAAAGAGAAAAACAAATCTTGTATATTCATGCATATATGTGGAACCTAGAAAAACTGTACAGATTAACCATTTTGCAAGGCATAAATAGAGCAACAGATGTAGACAACAAATGTATGGACAACAAGGGGGGAAAGCTGTGGGGGGGTGGTGTTGGGAGGAGTTGAGAGACTGGGATTGGCATGTATATATTTATATGTAAAAAATAGAAAACCAATAAGAACCTGCTGTATAAAAATATAAAATAAAATTAAAAATTAAAAAGAAATAAAATTTAAAAAATAAAACAGAAAAAACAATTATTCCCTTCACATACATGTATTTATATGAATAAATTATTTCCATGCTTATATCTGTAAATACAAAAAAGAGGAATAAACTCTACCTTGAACCAAAAACGAAAAAGAGAAAAAAAACACAGAACCCACCAGTTCCACAGAGGAAAACCGTATCAGGGCACTTGCTCCAGTTGTAAACAATTCTGAAGTTGGTCAGTGGTGGGGAATCGTCTCCCATTCAGCCAGCAGCCCCCACGCAACAAGCGTCCTCATTGCAAAGCTGGGGCACCATGCCGAGGCATCTGTGAGTAAACGTGAGCTGAGCCCCAGGCCAGTTGCTTCTGAACTATTCCCACCCGTTCCAGGTAAAACACCTGAATATATACAAGGACTTGAAAGCCTAGAGGAAGGGCCATAGAGCCACACGAGTGACAGCATGCTGGCCGACTTGGTGCCTGCAGGCCAGCCAGGATGGTCCTGGCCCTGGGTGCTCTTCTGGAAGATTTCCATTTCCCTGCCTGAGATACCCGTCCTGTCCCTGCCCCCACTGCTTTTTTCCTTCCTCACCTCTGCCCAGGGAGAAATTCCAGCAGCAGGTATGGGTGACACATCCTCTTCTTTAGCAGGTGGCAGCCTGGCAACTGCTGCAGAAAGTCCAGCAGAGCCCCACTCACACTGGGCCACCCACAAAGCTGTGGCCTCTCACTCCCTCCCACCAGCCCAGCCCCGAGACTGCTGACAGGGCAGAGAAAATGGCGTCAGGCACGGCTGCAGGGGCTCTTGCTGCCTGGAGTGGTATTTATATTGATCTCAACCCAGGCACACCTGGGGAGGGCTGGCCGGCACGGTAAGGCTGCCCAGCTCAGCCAATCATCACCCCTCAGGGGCTCACAGTTGCAGAAAATGGAACTTGCTGAACCGGCCAGGTCCAAGGAACAGGTGTGGGCTCCTGAGAGTCAGGATAGACAAGGGGCTGCAGCTTTGGCTTGTTTTCTAATCATTTTATCTGGCCCATGAGTGGGAGACAACTTCAAGAAAACCCTCTCCTAATGAGAGGAAACCAAGAGTCAGGGAGAGGAGGGGTGGGTGGTGGTTGGAGACAGAGGCCTGGTGCCCCGGGTGCACTGGAAGTCTCTGGAAGACCAGGTGGAGGGAGGCCGCACAGAGTGATGCCCAGGGTCACAGACCTGTCGCAGCTGCTGTTTGTTAGTTCAAGTCCTGCTCTGAGGTGCTCTGTGTCAGCTCTGAGCGACAGGTGAGCTGGGGGTGCTCTGCAATGAGGGCTATGTGCACAGTTCCTGTGTGCCCAGCCCTGCCACGGTACCTGCAAGGGTAGCTCTGTATCCTGGGAGGGGCCTGACCACAAGAGCCCCGTGGGCTGGGGTGGGGGTGGGGTACCTGCCCAGGTGAGCTCCATATTCTGGGATTGGTCTGACCACGAGAGCCCCATGGGCTGCTGGGGACCTGGTAAAGGATGTCAGGACAGTCAGTGAAGCCACCGAGGATATACCTCCAGTTACCACAAGGTGAGTTGGGGTGCTGCATAAAACCAGAGATTGAAATGAGCACAGAGTAAGTTCCTTAAGCCAAATATGGAATAGACAAGAGCTACTCCTTGCTCAACGAAATGGACTCAACACCCCATATTAAACGCCTAAGAATGTACCTGACTAGTAAGTATCTTAAAAGCTATGGATTGCTATGTCTCCGAAAGAGAATCAAGCGTGTGTACAGGGGCATAAACGCAGCAGTGATAGGATTGGAGAGGTTCGGTGAGCAAATGAAGACCCTTTGAAGTCATATTGCATGGTACCCATTCCACGGGTCTCAACTCTCCAGGTTTAAGGGATTCTTCCTTCAGCTAAAACATGCATGTGGAACCCAGAGTATGATCAACCGTGTGATTGGGAGACATGTTTCAATATGTCTCCGTTCTCGTCCCCTGTTACTCGGGTGAAACATTCCAGACGCTTTACTAACACTCTCCCGACTTGGAGAGTCAGTGCCTTTAACCTCCTGTTTGGCCCAGTTTGCAATTTCTGCGAAAGATGTACAGGAATAGGGAGAACCAATGAGAGACTAGCTGGAGGTGTCTGGACGGACAAATTTAACTCTCATTTCCCACCAGGAAGAGGAATTAACCAAAGGCTCAGCGTACCGTGCCAGAACCAGATTAGGGCCTGAAGCAATCCTACGGTGTTGCGGCCAGCTCACAAGAAAGCGAGTTGAAGAAAGGAGCTCAGGGGCACTGTAATTCACAAACCTGCAGAGTTATAAATGACAGCTATCGTCCAAAAATATACTGAAGTAAGGCTGCCAAGAGGACTTGAAAGCGGGGCAGAATTGCAGGAAACCGATTTCAGGAGGTAGACGGGAATTGCATTTAAAGCATAGGAAAAGAGGCAGAACGTCCACAATGATGCACTTGGCCAAAAAGGGCGTATGCGTTTTTTCCTGAATATCTTCAGGAAAAAACGCATACGCCCTTTTTGGCCAACCAAGCAAGCTTGCAAAGGAAATCTGCACTACAATGAAGTCTCACTTCCCCCCGGTCAAAAGGGCCATCTGAAAAAATTGTAAAATCCAGAAAGGCAGGACAGGCCATGGAGAACTGGGAGCCTTGTTATGCTGATGGGCGGGATGTAAATTGCCAACAGCCACTCGGGAGAAGTGTATGGTGTTTCCTGAAACATCTAAAAAACAAAGCAACAGAGCCTAGGGCACTTCCACTTATGGTCCTATAGCTTAGGGAAATGAAAATCAAAAAGACACAGCCACCCCAAAGTTTGGGACGGCTCTGTTTACAAGAACCTCGTTTACGGTACAAGTTCAATATCGCAGAAAGTGAAAAATGGATGAAGAAGTTGTGGTACTTACGTACAATGCAATATCACCCAGCAATGACATCTATGTCATCAGGCCCGTAGCAGCATAATGAGTGGATTCAGGTATGATGATTCTAACTGAAATAAGTCACACAGAAAAAGAAACATCATAAGATATCACTAATACACGGAATGTAAACTTGGCTACACAGGAACTGGATTACAAAACAGAACAGGGTCTCAAATTTAGAAAACCAACTTATGCTTGCTTAAGGGGAAAGGTGAGTTGGGGTGCTGCATAAAACCAGAGATTGAAATGAGCACAGAGTAAGTTCCTTAAGCCAAATATGGAATAGACAAGAGCTACTCCTTGCTCAACGAAATGGACTCAACACCCCATATTAAACGCCTAAGAATGTACCTGACTAGTAAGTATCTTAAAACCTATGGATTGCTATGTCTCCAAAAGAGAATCAAGCGTGTGTACAGGGGCATAAACGCAGCAGTGATAGGATTGGAGAG
The DNA here is from genome assembly GCF_963455315.2 of Globicephala melas. Classification (NCBI taxonomy): domain Eukaryota; kingdom Metazoa; phylum Chordata; class Mammalia; order Artiodactyla; family Delphinidae; genus Globicephala; species Globicephala melas. The sequence goes on from NW_027207221.1 coordinate 224,001, forward strand.
GTTCGGTGAGCAAATGAAGACCCTTTGAAGTCATATTGCATGGTACCCATTCCACGGGTCTCAACTCTCCAGGTTTAAGGGATTCTTCCTTCAGCTAAAACATGCATGTGGAACCCAGAGGATGATCAACCGTGTGATCGGGAGACGTCTTCAAATATGTCTCCATTCTCGTCCCCTGGTACTCGGGTGCAACATTCCAGACGCTTTACTAACACTCTCCCGACTTGGAGAGTCAGTGCCTTTAACCTCCTGTTTGGCCCAGTTTGCAATTTCTGCGGAAGATGAACAGGAATAGGGAGAACCAATGAGAGACTAGCTGGAGGTGTCTGGACGGAAAATTTAACTCTCATTTCCCACCAGGAAGAGGAATTAACCAAAGGCTCAGCGTGCCGTGCCGGAACCAGATTAGGGCCTGAAGCAATCCTGTGGTGTTGCGGCCAGCTCACAAGAAAGCGAGTTGAAGAAAGGAGCTCAGGGGCACTGTAATTCACAAACCTGCAGAGTTATAAATGACAGCTATCGTCCAAAAATATACTGAAGTAAGGCTGCCAAGAGGACTTGAAAGCGGGGCAGAATTGCAGGAAACCGATTTCAGGAGGTAGACTGGAATTGCATTTAAAGCATAGGAAAAGAGGCAGAACGTCCACAATGATGCACTTGGCCAAAAAGGGCGTATGCGTTTTTTCCTGAATATATTCAGGAAAAAACGCATACGCACTTTTTGGCCAACCAAGCAAGCTTGCAAAGGAAATCTGCACTACAATGAAGTCTCACTTCCCCCCGGTCAAAAGGGCCATCTGAAAAAATTGTAAAATCCAGAAAGGCAGGACAGGCCATGGAGAACTGGGAGCCTTGTTATGCTGATGGGCGGGATGTAAATTGCCAACAGCCACTCGGGAGAAGTGTATGGTGTTTCCTGAAACATCTAAAAAACAAAGCAACAGAGCCTAGGGCACTTCCACTTATGGTCCTATAGCTTAGGGAAATGAAAATCAAAAAGACACAGCCACCCCAAAGTTTGGGACGGCTCTGTTTACAAGAACCTCGTTTACGGTACAAGTTCAATATCGCAGAAAGTGAAAAATGGATGAAGAAGTTGTGGTACTTACGTACAATGCAATATCACCCAGCAATGACATCTATGTCATCAGGCCCGTAGCAGCATAATGAGTGGATTCAGGTATGATGATTCTAACTGAAATAAGTCACACAGAAAAAGAAACATCATAAGATATCACTAATACACGGAATGTAAACTTGGCTACACAGGAACTGGATTACAAAACAGAACAGGGTCTCAAATTTAGAAAACCAACTTATGCTTGCTTAAGGGGAAAGGTGAGTTGGGGTGCTGCATAAAACCAGAGATTGAAATGAGCACAGAGTAAGTTCCTTAAGCCAAATATGGAATAGACAAGAGCTACTCCTTGCTCAACGAAATGGACTCAACACCCCATATTAAACGCCTAAGAATGTACCTGACTAGTAAGTATCTTAAAACCTATGGATTGCTATGTCTCCAAAAGAGAATCAAGCGTGTGTACAGGGGCATAAACGCAGCAGTGATAGGATTGGAGAGGTTCGGTGAGCAAATGAAGACCCTTTGAAGTCATATTGCATGGTACCCATTCCACGGGTCTCAACTCTCCAGGTTTAAGGGATTCTTCCTTCAGCTAAAACATGCATGTGGAACCCAGAGTATGATCAACCGTGTGATCGGGAGACGTCTTCAAATATGTCTCCATTCTTGTCCCCTGGTACTCGGGTGCAACATTCCAGACGCTTTACTAACACTCTCCCGACTTGGAGAGTCAGTGCCTTTAACCTCCTGTTTGGCCCAGTTTGCAATTTCTGCGGAAGATGAACAGGAATAGGGAGAACCAATGAGAGACTAGCTGGAGGTGTCTGGACGGGCAAATTTAACTCTCATTTCCCACCAGGAAGAGGAATTAACCAAAGGCTCAGCGTGCCGTGCCGGAACCAGATTAGGGCCTGAAGCAATCCTGTGGTGTTGCGGCCAGCTCACAAGAAAGAGAGTTGAAGAAAGGAGCTCAGGGGCACTGTAATTCACAAACCTGCAGAGTTATAAATGACAGCTATCGTCCAAAAATATACTGAAGTAAGGCTGCCAAGAGGACTTGAAAGCGGGGCAGAATTGCAGGAAACCGATTTCAGGAGGTAGACTGGAATGGCATTTAAAGCATAGGAAAAGAGGCAGAACGTCCACAATGATGCACTTGGCCAAAAAGGGCGTATGCGTTTTTTCCTGAATATATTCAGGAAAAAACGCATACGCCCTTTTTGGCCAACCAAGCAAGCTTGCAAAGGAAATCTGCACTACAATGAAGTCTCACTTCCCCCCGGTCACAAGGGCCATCTGAAAAAAGTGTAAAATCCAGAAAGGCAGGACAGGCCATGGAGAACTGGGAGCCTTGTTATGCTGATGGGCGGGATGTAAATTGCCAACAGCCACTGGGGAGAAGTGTATGGTGTTTCCTGAAACATCTAAAAAACAAAGCAACAGAGCCTAGGGCACTTCCACTTATGGTCCTATAGATTAGGGAAATTAAAATCAAAAAGACACAGCCACCCCAAAGTTTGGGATGGCTCTGTTTACAAGAACCTCGTTTACGGTACAACTTCAATAACGCAGAAAGTGAAAAATGGATAAAGATGTTGTGGCACTTACGTACAATGCAATATCACTCAGCAATGAAATCTATGTCATCAGACCCGTAGCAGCATAGTGAGTGGATTCAGGTATGATGATTCTAACTGAAATAAGTCACACAGAAAAAGAAACATCATAAGATATCACTAATACACGGAATGTAAACTTGGCTACACAGGAACTGGATTACAAAACAGAACAGGGTCTCAAATTTAGAAAACCAACTTATGCTTGCTTAAGGGGAAAGGTGAGTTGGGGTGCTGTATAAAACCAGAGATTGAAATGAGCACAGATAAAGTTCCTTAAGCCAAATATGGAATAGACAAGAGGTACTCCTTGCTCAACGAAATGGACTCAACACCCCATATTAAACGCCTAAGAATGTACATGACTAGTAAGTATCTGAAAACCTATGGATTGCTATGTCTCCAAAAGAGAATCAAGCGTGTGTACAGGGGCATAAACGCAGCAGTGATAGGATTGGAGAGGTTCGGTCAGCAAATGAAGACCCTATGAAGTCATATTGCATGGTACCCATTCCACGGGTCTCAACTCTCCAGGTTTAAGGGATTCTTCCTTCAGCTAAAACATGCATGTGGAACCCAGAGTATGATCAACTGTGTGATCGGGAGACGTGTTCCAATATGTCTCCGTTCTCGTCCCCTGTTACTCGGGTGCAACATTCCAGACGCTTTACTAACACTCTCCCGACTTGGAGAGTCAGTGCCTTTAACCTCCTGTTTGGCCCAGTTTGTAATTTCTGCGAAAGATGTACAGGAATAGGGAGAACCAATGAGAGACTAGCTGGAGGTGTCTGGACGGAAAATTTAACTCTCATTTCCCACCAGGAAGAGGAATTAACCAAAGGCTCAGCGTGCCGTGCCGGAACCACATTAGGGCCTGAAGCAATCCTGCGGTGTTGCGGCCAGCTCACAAGAAAGCGAGTTGAAGAAAGGAGCTCAGGGGCACTGTAATTCACAAACCTGCAGAGTTATAAATGACAGCTATCGTCCAAAAATATACTGAAGTAAGGCTGCCAAGAGGACTTGAAAGCGGGGCAGAATTGCAGGAAACCGATTTCAGGAGGTACACTGGAATTGCATTGAAAGCATAGGAAAAGAGGCAGAACGTCCACAATGATGCACTTGGCCAAAAAGGGCATATGCGTTTTTTCCTGAATATATTCAGGAAAAAAGGCATACGCCCTTTTTGGCCAACCAAGCAAGCTTGCAAAGGAAATCTGCACTACAATGAAGTCTCACTTCCCCCCGGTCAAAAGGGCCATCTGAAAAAATTGTAAAATCCAGAAAGGCAGGACAGGCCATGGAGAACTGGGAGCCTTGTTATGCTGATGGGCGGGATGTAAATTGCCAACAGCCACTCGGGAGAAGTGTATGGTGTTTCCTGAAACATCTAAAAAACAAAGCAACAGAGCCTAGGGCACTTCCACTTATGGTCCTATAGCTTAGGGAAATGAAAATCAAAAGGACACAGCCACCCAAAATTTGGGACGGCTCTGTTTACAAGAACCTCGTTTACGGTACAAGTTCAATATCGCAGAAAGTGAAAAATGGATGAAGAAGTTGTGGTACTTACGTACAATGCAATATCACTCAGCAATGACATCTATGTCATCAGGCCCGTAGCAGCATAATGAGTGGATTCAGGTATGATGATTCTAACTGAAATAAGTCACACAGAAAAATAAGCATCATAAGATATCACTAATACACGGAATGTAAACTTGGCTACACAGGAACTGGATTACAAAAGAGAACAGGGTCTCAAATTTAGAAAACCAACTTATGCTTGCTTAAGGGGAAAGGTGAGTTGGGGTGCTGCATAAAACCAGAGATTGAAATGAGCACAGAGTAAGTTCCTTAAGCCAAATATGGAATAGACAAGAGCTACTCCTTGCTCAATGAAATGGACTCAACACCCCATATTAAACGCCTAAGAATGTACCTGACTAGTAAGTATCTTAAAACCTATGGATTGCTATGTCTCCAAAAGAGAATCAAGCGTGTGTACAGGGGCATAAACGCAGCAGTGATAGGATTGGAGAGGTTCGGTGAGCAAATGAAGACCCTTTGAAGTCATATTGCATGGTACCCATTCCACGGGTCTCAACTCTCCAGGTTTAAGGGATTCTTCCTTCAGCTAAAACATGCATGTGGAACCCAGAGTACGATCAACCGTGTAATCGGGAGACGTGTTCAAATATGTCTCCGTTCTTGTCCCCTGTTACTCGGGTGCAACATTCCAGACGCTTTACTAACACTCTCCCGACTTGGAGAGTCAGTGCCTTTAACCTCCTGTTCGGCCCAGTTTGCAATTTCTGCGGAAGATGAACAGGAATAGGGAGAACCAATGAGAGACTAGCTGGAGGTGTCTGGACGGGCAAATTTAACTCTCATTTCCCACCAGGAAGAGGAATTAACCAAAGGCTCAGCGTGCCGTGCTGGAACCAGATTAGGGCCTGAAGCAATACTGCGGTGTTGCGGCCAGCTCACAAGAAAGCGAGTTGAAGAAAGGAGCTCAGGGGCACTGTAATTCACAAACCTGCAGAGTTATAAATGACAGCTATCGTCCAAAAATATACTGAAGTAAGGCTTCCAAGAGGACTTGAAAGCGGGGCAGAATTGCAGGAAACCGATTTCAGGAGGTAGACTGGAATTGCATTTAAAGCATAGGAAAAGAGGCAGAACGTCCACAATGATGCACTTGGCCAAAAAGGGCGTATGCGTTTTTTCCTGAATATATTCAGGAAAAAAGGCATATGCCCTTTTTGGCCAACCAAGCAAGCTTGCAAAGGAAATCTGAACTACAATGAAGTCTCACTTCCCCCCGGTCAAAAGGGCCATCTGAAAAAAGTGTAAAATCCAGAAAGGCAGGACAGGCCATGGAGAACTGGGAGCCTTGTTATGCTGATGGGCGGGATGTAAATTGCCAACAGCCGCTCGGGAGAAGTGTATGGTGTTTCCTGAAACATCTAAAAAACAAAGCAACAGAGCCTAGGGCACTTCCACTTATGGTCCTATAGCTTAGGGAAATGAAATTCAAAAGGACACAGCCACCCCAAAGTTTGGGACGGCTCTGTTTACAAGAACCTCGTTTACGGTACAAGTTCAATATCGCAGAAAGTGAAAAATGGATGAAGAAGTTGTGGTACTTACGTACAATGCAATATCACTCAGCAATGACATCTATGTCATCAGGCCCGTAGCAGCATAATGAGTGGATTCAGGTATGATGATTCTAACTGAAATAAGTCACACAGAAAAAGAAACATCATAAGATATCACTAATACACGGAATGTAAACTTGGCTACACAGGAACTGGATTACAAAACAGAACAGGGTCTCAAATTTAGAAAACCAACTTATGCTTGCTTAAGGGGAAAGGTGAGTTGGGGTGCTGCATAAAACCAGAGATTGAAATGAGCACAGAGTAAGTTCCTTAAGCCAAATATGGAATAGACAAGAGCTACTCCTTGCTCAACGAAATGGACTCAACACCCCATATTAAACGCCTAAGAATGTACCTGACTAGTAAGTATCTTAAAACCTATGGATTGCTATGTCTCCAAAAGAGAATCAAGCGTGTGTACAGGGGCATAAACGCAGCAGTGATAGGATTGGAGAGGTTCGGTGAGCAAATGAAGACCCTTTGAAGTCATATTGCATGGTACCCATTCCACGGGTCTCAACTCTCCAGGTTTAAGGGATTCTTCCTTCAGCTAAAACATGCATGTGGAACCCAGAGTATGATCAACCGTGTGATCGGGAGACGTCTTCAAATATGTCTCCATTCTCGTCCCCTGGTACTCGGGTGCAACATTCCAGACGCTTTACTAACACTCTCCCGACTTGGAGAGTCAGTGCCTTTAACCTCCTGTTTGGCCCAGTTTGCAATTTCTGCGGAAGATGAACAGGAATAGGGAGAACCAATGAGAGACTAGCTGGAGGTGTCTGGACGGGCAAATTTAACTCTCATTTCCCACCAGGAAGAGGAATTAACCAAAGGCTCAGCGTGCCGTGCTGGAACCAGATTAGGGCCTGAAGCAATCCTGCGGTGTTGCGGCCAGCTCACAAGAAAGCGAGTTGAAGAAAGGAGCTCAGGGGCACTGTAATTCACAAACCTGCAGAGTTATAAATGACAGCTATCGTCCAAAAATATACTGAAGTAAGGCTGCCAAGAGGACTTGAAAGCGGGGCAGAATTGCAGGAAACCGATTTCAGGAGGTAGACTGGAATTGCATTTAAAGCATAGGAAAAGAGGCAGAACGTCCACAATGATGCACTTGGCCAAAAAGGGCATATGCGTTTTTTCCTGAATATATTCAGGAAAAAAGGCATATGCCCTTTTTGGCCAACCAAGCAAGCTTGCAAAGGAAATCTGCACTACAATGAAGTCTCACTTCCCCCCGGTCAAAAGGGCCATCTGAAAAAAGTGTAAAATCCAGAAAGGCAGGACAGGCCATGGAGAACTGGGAGCCTTGTTATGCTGATGGGCGGGATGTAAATTGCCAACAGCCGCTCGGGAGAAGTGTATGGTGTTTCCTGAAACATCTAAAAAACAAAGCAACAGAGCCTAGGGCACTTCCACTTATGGTCCTATAGCTTAGGTAAATGAAAATCAAAAGGACACAGCCACCCCAAAGTTTGGGACGGCTCTGTTTACAAGAACCTCGTTTACGGTACAAGTTCAATATCGCAGAAAGTGAAAAATGGATGAAGAAGTTGTGGTACTTACGTACAATGCAATATCACCCAGCAATGACATCTATGTCATCAGGCCCGTAGCAGCATAATGAGTGGATTCAGGTATGATGATTCTAACTGAAATAAGTCACACAGAAAAAGAAACATCATAAGATATCACTAATACACGGAATGTAAACTTGGCTACACAGGAACTGGATTACAAAAGAGAACAGGGTCTCAAATTTAGAAAACCAACTTATGCTTGCTTAAGGGGAAAGGTGAGTTGGGGTGCTGCATAAAACCAGAGATTGAAATGAGCACAGAGTAAGTTCCTTAAGCCAAATATGGAATAGACAAGAGCTACTCCTTGCTCAACGAAATGGACTCAACACCCCATATTAAACGCCTAAGAATGTACCTGACTAGTAAGTATCTTAAAACCTATGGATTGCTATGTCTCCAAAAGAGAATCAAGCGTGTGTACAGGGGCATAAACGCAGCAGTGATAGGATTGGAGAGGTTCGGTGAGCAAATGAAGACCCTTTGGAGTCATATTGCATGGTACCCATTCCACGGGTCTCAACTCTCCAGGTTTAAGGGATTCTTCCTTCAGCTAAAACATGCATGTGGAACCCAGAGTATGATCAACCGTGTGATCGGGAGATGTCTTCAATTATGTCTCCATTCTCGTCCCCTGGTACTCGGGTGCAACATTCCAGACGCTTTACTAACACTCTCCCGACTTGGAGAGTCAGTGCCTTTAACCTCCTGTTTGGCCCAGTTTGCAATTTCTGCGGAAGATGAACAGGAATAGGGAGAACCAATGAGAGACTAGCTGGAGGTGTCTGGACGGGCAAATTTAACTCTCATTTCCCACCAGGAAGAGGAATTAACCAAAGGCTCAGCGTGCCGTGCTGGAACCAGATTAGGGCCTGAAGCAATCCTGCGGTGTTGCGGCCAGCTCACAAGAAAGCGAGTTGAAGAAAGGAGCTCAGGGGCACTGTAATTCACAAACCTGCAGAGTTATAAATGACAGCTATCGTCCAAAAATATACTGAAGTAAGGCTGCCAAGAGGACTTGAAAGCGGGGCAGAATTGCAGGAAACCGATTTCAGGAGGTAGACTGGAATTGCATTTAAAGCATAGGAAAAGAGGCAGAACGTCCACAATGATGCACATGGCCAAAAAGGGCGTATGCGTTTTTTCCTGAATATATTCAGGAAAAAACGCATACGCCCTTTTTGGCCAACCAAGCAAGCTTGCAAAGGAAATCTGCACTACAATGAAGTCTCACTTCTCCCCGGTCAAAAGGGCCATCTGAAAAAAGTGTAAAATCCAGAAAGGCAGGACAGGCCATGGAGAACTGGGAGCCTTGTTATGCTGATGGGCGGGATGTAAATTGCCAACAGCTGCTCGGGAGAAGTGTATGGTGTTTCCTGAAACATCTAAAAAACAAAGCAACAGAGCCTAGGGCACTTCCACTTATGGTCCTATAGCTTAGGGAAATGAAAATCAAAAAGACACAGCCACCCCAAAGTTTGGGACGGCTCTGTTTACAAGAACCTCGTTTACGGTACAAGTTCAATATCGCAGAAAGTGAAAAATGGATGAAGAAGTTGTGGTACTTACGTACAATGAAATATCACTCAGCAATGACATCTATGTCATCAGGCCCGTAGCAGCATAATGAGTGGATTCAGGTATGATGATTCTAACTGAAATAAGTCACACAGAAAAAGAAACATCATAAGATATCACTAATACACGGAATGTAAACTTGGCTACACAGGAACTGGATTACAAAACAGAACAGGGTCTCAAATTTAGAAAACCAACTTATGCTTGCTTAAGGGGAAAGGTGAGTTGGGGTGCTGCATAAAACCAGAGATTGAAATGAGCACAGAGTAAGTTCCTTAAGCCAAATATGGAATAGACAAGAGCTACTCCTTGCTCAACGAAATGGACTCAACACTCCATATTAAACGCCTAAGAATGTACCTGACTAGTAAGTATCTTAAAACCTATGGATTGCTATGTCTCCAAAAGAGAATCAAGCGTGTGTACAGGGGCATAAACGCAGCAGTGATAGGATTGGAGAGGTTCGGTGAGCAAATGAAGACCCTTTGAAGTCATATTGCATGGTACCCATTCCACGGGTCTCAACTCTCCAGGTTTAAGGGATTCTTCCTTCAGCTAAAACATGCATGTGGAACCCAGAGTACGATAAACCGTGTAATCGGGAGACGTGTTCAAATATGTCTCCGTTCTCGTCCCCTGGTACTCGGGTGCAACATTCCAGATGCTTTACTAACACTCTCCCGACTTGGAGGGTCAGTGCCTTTAACCTCCTGTTCGGCCCAGTTTGCAATTTCTGCGGAAGATGAACAGGAATAGGGAGAACCAATGAGAGACTAGCTGGAGGTGTCTGGACGGGCAAATTTAACTCTCATTTCCCACCAGGAAGAGGAATTAATCAAAGGTAAAGCGTTGTCGTACCCTCACCTGGACCCTAAACCGTCCCCGTCCCCTAACCCTAACCCTAGCCCGAACCCTAACCCTAACCCTTCCCCGAAGCCTGACCCTCACACGTCCCCTAATCCTAACCCCTACGCTGACACTAAGCCGCACCCTCACATGTACGCTCCCCCTAAAGCGTTGTCGTACCCTCACCTGGACCCTAAACCATCCCCGTCCCCTAACCCTAACCCTAGCCCGAACCCTAACCCTAACCCTTCCCCGAAGCCTGACCCTTTCCCGTCCCCTAATCCTAACCCGTACGCTGACACTAAGCCGCGCCCTCACACGTACGCTCCCCCTAAAGCGTTGTCGTACCCTCACCTGGACCCTAAACCGTCCCCGTCCCCTAACTCTAACCCTAGCCCGAACCCTAACCCTAACCCTTCCCCGAAGCCTGACACTCACCCGTCCCCTAATCCTAACCCGTACGCTGACACTAACCCGCGCCCTCACACGTACGCTCCCCCTAAAGCATTGTCGTACCCTCACCTGGACCCTAAACCGTCCCTGTCCCCTAACCCTAACCCTAGCCCGAACCCTAACCCTAACACTTCCCCGAAGCCTGACCCTCACCCGTCCCCTAATCCTAACCCGTACGCTGACACTAAGCCACGCCCTCACACGTACGCTCCCCCTAAAGCGTTGTCGTACCCTCACCTGGACCCTAAACCGTCCCCGTCCCCTAACCCTAACCCTAGCCCGAACCCTAACCCTAACCCTTCCCCGAAGCCTGACCCTCACCCGTCCCCTAATCCTAACCCGTACGCTGACACTAACCCGCGCCCTCACACGTACGCTCCCCCTAAAGCGTTGTCGTACCCTCACCTGGACCCTAAACCGTCCCCGTCCCCTAACCCTAACCCTAGCCCGAACCCTAACCCTAACCCTTCCTCGAAGCCTGACCCTCACCCGTCCCCTAATCCTAACCCGTACGCTGACGCTAAGCCGTGCCCTCACACGTACGCTCCCCCTAAAGCGTTGTCGTACCCTCACCTGGACCCTGAACCGTCCCCGTCCCCTAACCCTAACCCTAGCCCGAACCCTAACCCTAACCCTTCCCTGAAGCCTGACCCTCACCCGTCCCCTAATCCTAACCTGTACGCTGACACTAACCCGCGCCCTCACACGTACGCTCCCCCTAAAGCGTTGTCGTACCCTCACCTGGACCCTAAACCGTCCCCGTCCCCTAACCCTAACCCTAGCCCGAAACCTAACCCTAACCCTTCCCCGAAGCCTGACCCTCACCCGTCCCCTAATCCTAACCCGTACGCTGACACTAAGCCGCGCCCTCACACGTACGCTCCCCCTAAAGTGTTGTCGTACTCTCACCTGGACCCTAAACCGTCCCCGTCCCCTAACCCTAACCCTAGCCCGAACCCTAACCCTAACACTTCCCCGAAGCCTGACCCTCACCCGTCCCCTAATCCTAACCCGTACGCTGACACTAAGCCGCGCCCTCACACGTACGCTCCCCCTAAAGCGTTGTCGTACCCTCACCTGGACCCTAAACCGTTCCTGTCCCCTAACCCTAACCCTAGCCCGAACCCTAACCCTAACCCTTCCCCGAAGACTGACCCTCACCCGTCCCCTAATCCTAACCCGTACGCTGACACTAACCCGCGCCCTCACACGTACGCTCCCCCGAAAGCGTTGCCGTACCCTCACCTGGACCCTAAACCGTCCCCGTCCCCTAACCCTAACCCTAGCCCGAACCCTAACCCTAACCCTTCCCCGAAGCCTGACACTCACCCGTCCCCTAATCCTAACCCGTACGCTGACGCTATCCCGCGCCCTCACACGTACGCTCCCCGTAAAGCGTTGTCGTACCCTCACCTGGACCCTAAACCGTCCCCGTCCCCTAACCCTAACCCTAGCCCGAACCCTAACCCTAACCCTTCCCCGAAGCCTGACCCTCACCCGTCCCCTAATCCTAACCCGTACGCTGACGCTAACCCGCGCCCTCACACGTACGCTCCCCCTAAAGCGTTGTCGTACCCTCACCTGGACCCTAAACCGTCCCGGTCCCCTAACCCTAACCCTAGCCCGAACCCTAACCCTAACCCTTCCCCGAAGCCTGACCCTCACCCGTCCCCTAATCCTAACCCGTACGCTGACACTAAGCCACGCCCTCACACGTACGCTCCCCCTAAAGCGTTGTCGTACCCTCACCTGGACCCTAAACCGTCCCCGTCCCCTAACCCTAACCCTAGCCCGAACCCTAACCCTAACCCTTCCCCGAAGCCTGACCCTCACCCGTCCCCTAATCCTAACCCGTACGCTGACACTAAGCCGCGCCCTCACACCTACGCTCCCCCTAAAGCGTTGTCGTACCCTCACCTGGACCCTAAACCGTCCCCGTCCCCTAACCCTAACCCTAGCCCGAACCCTAACCCTAACCCTTCCCCGAAGCCTGACCCTCACCCGTCCCCTAATCCTAACCCGTACGCTGACACTAAGCCGCGCCCTCACACGTACGCTCCCCCTAAAGCGTTGTCGTACCCTCACCTGGACCCTAAACCGTCCCCGTCCCCTAACCCTAACCCTAGCCCGAACCCTAACCCTAACCCTTCCCCGAAGCCTGACCCTCACCCGTCCCCTAATCCTAACCCGTACGCTGACACTAAGACGCGCCCTCACACGTACGCTCCCCCTAAAGCGTTGTCGTACCCTCACCTGGACCCTAAACCGTCCCCGTCCCCTAACCCTAACCCTAGCCCGAACCCTAACCCTAACCCTTCCCCGAAGCCTGACCCTCACCCGTCCCCTAATCCTAACCCGTACGCTGACACTAAGCCGCGCCCTCACACGTACGCTCCCCCTAAAGCGTTGTCGTACCCTCACCTGGACCCTAAACCGTCCCCGTCCCCTAACCCTAACCCTAGCCCGAACCCTAACCCTAACCCTTCCCCGAAGCCTGACCCTCACCCGTCCCCTAATCCTAACCCGTACGCTGACACTAAGCCGCGCCCTCACACGTACGCTCCCCCTAAAGCGTTGTCGTACCCTCACCTGGACCCTAAACCGTCCCCGTCCCCTAACCCTAACCCTAGCCCGAACCCTAACCCTAACCCTTCCCCGAAGCCTCACCCTCACCCGTCCCCTAATCCTAACCCGTACGCTGACACTAACCCGCGCCCTCACACGTACGCTCCCCCTACAGCGTTGTCGTACCCTCACCTGGACCCTAAACCGTCCCCGTCCCCTAACCCTAACCCTAGCCCGAACCCTAACCCTATCCCTTCCCCGTAGCCTGACCCTCACCCGTGCCCTAATCCTAACCCGTACGCTGACACTAACCCGCGCCCTCACACGTACGCTCCCCCTAAAGCGTTGTCGTACCCTCACCTGGACCCTAAACCGTCCCCGTCCCCTAACCCTAACCCTAGCCCGAACCCTAACCCTAACCCTTCCCCGAAGCCTGACCCTCACCCGTCCCCTAATCCTAACCCGTACGCTGACACTAAGCCGCGCCCTCACACGTACGCTCCCCCTAAAGCGTTGTCGTACCCTCACCTGGACCCTAAACCGTCCCCGTCCCCTAACCCTAACCCTAGCCCGAACCCTAACCCTAACCCTTCCCCGAAGCCTGACCCTCAACCGTCCCCTAATCCTAACCCGTACGCTGACACTAACCCGCGCCCTCACATGTATGCTCCCCCTAAAGCGTTGTCGTACCCTCACCTGGACCCTAAACCGTCCCCGTCCCCTAACCCTAACCCTAGCCCGAACCCTAACCCTAACCCTTCCCCGAAGCCTGACCCTCACCCGTCCCCTAATCCTAACCCGTACGCTGACACTAAGCCGCGCCCTCACACGTACGCTCCCCCTAAAGCGTTGTCGTACCCTCACCTGGACCCTAAACCGTCCCCGTCCCCTAACCCTAACCCTAGCCCGAACCCTAACCCTAACCCTTCCCCGAAGCCTGACCCTCAACCGTCCCCTAATCCTAACCCGTACGCTGACACTAACCCGCGCCCTCACATGTATGCTCCCCCTAAAGCGTTGTCGTACCCTCACCTGGACCCTAAACCGTCCCCGTCCCCTAACTCTAACCCTTCCCCGAAGCCTGACCCTCACCCGTCCCCTAATCCTAACCCGTACGCTGACACTAACCCGCGCCCTCACACGTACGCTCCCCCTAAAGCGTTGTCGTACCCTCACCTGGACCCTAAACCGTCCCCGTCCCCTAACCCTAACCCTAGCCCGAACCCTAACCCTAACCCTTCCCCGAAGCCTGACCCTCACCCGTCCCCTAATCCTAACCCGTACGCTGACACTAAGCCGCGCCCTCACACGTACGCTCCCCCTAAAGCGTTGTCGTACCCTCACCTGGACCCTAAACCGTCCCCGTCCCCTAACCCTAACCCTAGTCCGAACCCTAACCCTAACCCTTCCCCGAAGCCTGACCCTCACCCGTCCCCTAATCCTAACCCGTACGCTGACACTAACCCGCGCCCTCACATGTACGCTCCCCCTACAGCGTTGTCGTACCCTCACCTGGACCCTAAACCGTCCCCGTCCCCTAACCCTAACCCTAGCCCGAACCCTAACCCTAACCTTTCCTCGAAGCCTGACCCTCACCCGTGCCCTAATCCTAACCCGTACGCTGACACTAACCCGCGCCCTCACACGTACGCTCCCCCTAAAGCGTTGTCGTACCCTCACCTGGACCCTAAACCGTCCCCGTCCCCTAACCCTAACCCTAGCCCGAACCCTAACCCTAACCCTTCCCCGAAGCCTGACCCTCACCCGTCCCCTAATCCTAACCCGTACGCTGACACTAAGCCGCGCCTTCACACGTACGCTCCCCCTAAAGCGTTGTCGTACCCTCACCTGGACCCTAAACCGTCCCCGTCCCCTAACCCTAACCCTAGCCCGAACCCTAACCCTAACCCTTCCCCGAAGCCTGACCCTCACCCGTCCCCTATTCCTAACCCGTACGCTGACACTAAGCCGCGCCTTCACACGTACGCTCCCCCTACAGCGTTGTCGTACCCTCACCTGGACCCTAAACCGTCCCCGTCCCCTAACCCTAACCCTAGCCCGAACCCTAACCCTAACCCTTCCCCGAAGCCTGACCCTCACACGTCCCCTAATCCTAACCCGTACGCTGACACTAACCCGCGACCTCACACGTACGCTCCCCCTAAAGCCTTGTCGTACCCTCACCTGGACCCTAAACCGTCCCCGTCCCCTAACCCTAAGCCTAGCCCGAACCCTAAACCTAACCCTTCCCCGAAGCCTGACCCTCACCCGTCCCCTAATCCTAACCCGTACGCTGTGACTAAGCCGCGCCCTCACACGTACGCTCCCCCTAAAGCGTTGTCGTACCCTCACCTGGACCCTAAACCGTCCCCTAACCCTAACCCTAACCCTAGCCCGAACCCTAACCCTAACCCTTCCCCGAAGCCTGACCCTCACCCGTCCCCTAATCCTAACCCGTACGCTGACACTAACCCGTGCCCTCACACGTACGCTCCCCCTAAAGCGTTGTCGTACCCTCACCTGGACCCTAAACCGTCCCCGTCCCCTAACCCTAACCCTAGCCCGAACCCTAACCCTAACCCTTCCCCGAAGCCTGACCCTCACCCGTCCCCTAATGCTAACCCGTACGCTGACACTAACCCGCGCCCTCACACGTACGCTCCCCCTAAAGCGTTGTCATACCCTCACCTGGACCCTAAACCGTCCCCGTCCCCTAACCCTAACCCTAGCCCGAACCCTAACCCTAACCCTTCCCCCAAGCCTGAACCTCACCCGTCCCCTAATCCTAACCCGTACGCTGACACTAAGCCGCACCCTCACACGTACGCTCCCCCTAAAGCGTTGTCATACCCTCACCTGGACCCTAAACCGTCCCCGTCCCCTAACCCTAACCCTAGCCCGAACCCTAACCCTAACCCTTCCCCGAAGCCTGACCCTCACCCGTCCCCTAATCCTAACCCGTACGCTGACACTAACCCGCGCCCTCACACGTACGCTCCCCCTAAAGCGTTGTCGTACCTTCACCTGGACCCTAAACCGTCGCCGTCCCCTAACCCTAACCCTAGCCCGAACCCTAACCCTAACCCTTCCCCGAAGCCTGACCCTCACCCGTCCCCTAATCCTAACCCGTACGCTGACGCTAAGCCGCGCCCTCACATGTACGCTCCCCCTAAAGCGTTGTCGTACCCTCACCTGGACCCTAAACCGTCCCCGTCCCCTAACCCTAACCCTAGCCCGAACCCTAACCCTAACCCTTCCCCGAAGCCTGACCCTCACCCGTCCCCTAATCCTAACCCGTACGCTGACACTAAGCCGCGCCCTCACACGTACGCTCCCCCTAAAGCGTTGTCATACCCTCACCTGGACCCTAAACCGTCCCCGTCCCCTCACCCTAACCCTAGCCCGAACCCTAACCCTAACCCTTCCCCGAAGCCTGACCCTCACCCGTCCCCTAATCCTAACCCGTACGCTGACACTAAGCCGCGCCCTCACACGTACGCTCCCCATAAAGCGTTGTCGTACCCTCACCTGGACCCTAAACCGTCCCCGTCCCCTAACCCTAACCCTAGCCCGAACCCTAACCCTAACCCTTCCCCGAAGCCTGACCCTCACCCGTCCCCTAATCCTAACCCGTACGCTGACACTAAGCCGCGCCCTCACACGTACGCTCCCCCTAAAGCGTTGTCGTACCCTCACCTGGACCCTAAACCGTCCCCGTCCCCTAACCCTAACCCTAGCCTGAACCCTAACCCTAACCCTTCCCCGAAGCCTGACCCTCACCCGTCCCCTAATCCTAACCCGTACGCTGACACTAACCCGCGCCCTCACACGTACGCTCCCCATAAAGCGTTGTCGTACCCTCACCTGGACCCTAAACCGTCCCCATCCCCTAACCCTAACCCTAGCCCGAACCCTAACCCTAACCCTTCCCCGAAGCCTGACCCTCACCCGTCCCCTAATCCTAACCCGTACGCTGACACTAAGCCGCGCCCTCACACGTACGCTCCCCCTAAAGCGTTGTCGTACCCTCACCTGGACCCTAAACCGTCCCCGTCCCCTAACCCTAACCCTAGCCCGAACCCTAACCCTAACACTTCCCCGAAGCCTGACCCTCACCCGTCCCCTAATCCTAACCCGTACGCTGACATTAACCCGCGCCCTCACACGTACGCTCCCCCTAAAGCATTGTCGTACCCTCACCTGGACCCTAAACCGTCCCCGTCCCCTAACCCTAACCCTAGCCCGAACCCTAACCCTAACACTTCCCCGAAGCCTGACCCTCACCCGTCCCCTAATCCTAACCCGTACGCTGACACTAACCCGCGCCCTCACACGTACGCTCCCCCTAAGGCGTTGTCATACCCTCACCTGGACCCTAAACCGTCCCCGTCCCCTAACCCTAACCCTAGCCCGAACCCTAACCCTAACACTTCCCCCAAGCCTGAACCTCACCCGTCCCCTAATCCTAACCCGTACGCTGACACTAAGCCGCACCCTCACACGTACGCTCCCCCTAAAGCGTTGTCGTACCCTCACCTGGACCCTAAACCGTCCCCGTCCCCTAACCCTAACCCTAGCCCGAACCCTAACCCTAACCCTTCCCCGAAGCCTGACCCTCACCCGTCCCCTAATCCTAACCCGTACGCTGACACTAACCCGTGCCCTCACACGTACGCTCCCCCTAAAGCGTTGTCGTACCTTCACCTGGACCCTAAACCGTCGCCGTCCCCTAACCCTAACCCTAGCCCGAACCCTAACCCTAACCCTTCCCCGAAGCCTGACCCTCACCCGTCCCCTAATCCTAACCCGTACGCTGACGCTAAGTCGCGGCCTCACATGTACGCTCCCCCTAAAGCGTTGTCGTACCCTCACCTGGACCCTAAACCGTCCCCGTCCCCTAACCCTAACCCTAGCCCGAACCCTAACCCTAACCCTTCCCCGAAGCCTGACCCTCACCCGTCCCCTAATCCTAACCCGTACGCTGACACTAACCCGCGCCCTCACACGTACGCTCCCCCTAAAGCGTTGTCGTACCCTCACCTGGACCCTAAACCGTCCCCGTCCCCTAACCCTAACCCTAGCCCGAACCCTAACCCTAACCCTTCCCCGAAGCCTGACCCTCACCCGTCCCCTAATCCTAACCCGTACGCTGACACTAAGCCGCGCCCTCACACGTACGCTCCCCCTAAAGCGTTGTCGTACCCTCACCTGGACCCTAAACCGTCCCCGTCCCCTCACCCTAACCCTAGCCCGAACCCTAACCCTAACCCTTCCCCGAAGCCTGACCCTCACCCGTCCCCTAATCCTAACCCGTACGCTGACACTAAGCCGCGCCCTCACACGTACGCTCCCCATAAAGCGTTGTCGTACCCTCACCTGGAACCTAAACCGTCCCCGTCCCCTAACCCTAACCCTAGCCCGAACCCTAACCCTAACCCTTCCCCGAAGCCTGACCCTCACCCGTCCCCTAATCCTAACCCGTACGCTGACACTAAGCCGCGCCCTCACACGTACGCTGCCCCTAAAGCGTTGTCGTACCCTCACCTGGACCCTAAACCGTCCCCGTCCCCTAACCCTAAACCTAGCCCGAACCCTAACCCTAACCCTTCCCCGAAGCCTGACCCTCACCCGTCCCCTAATCCTAACCCGTACGCTGACACTAACCCGCGCCCTCACACGTACGCTCCCCATAAAGCGTTGTCGTACCCTCACCTGGACCCTAAACCGTCCCCATCCCCTAACCCTAACCCTAGCCCGAACCCTAACCCTAACCCTTCCCCGAAGCCTGACCCTCACCCGTCCCCTAATCCTAACCCGTACGCTGACACTAAGCCGCGCCCTTACACGTACGCTCCCCCTAAAGCGTTGTCGTACCCTCACCTGGACCCTAAACCGTCCCCGTCCCCTAACCCTAACCCTAGCCCGAACCCTAACCCTAACCCTTCCCCGAAGCCTGACCCTCACCCGTCCCCTAATCCTAACCCGTACGCTGACACTAACCCGCGCCCTCACACGTACGCTCCCACTAAAGCGTTGTCATACCCTCACCTGGACCCTAAACCGTCCCCGTCCCCTAACCCTAACCCTAGCCCGAACCCTAACCCTAACCCTTCCCCCAAGCCTGAACCTCACCCGTCCCCTAATCCTAACCCGTACGCTGACACTAAGCCGCACCCTCACACGTACGCTCCCCCTAAAGCGTTGTCGTACCCTCACCTGGACCCTAAACCGTCCCCGTCCCCTAACCCTAACCCTAGCCCGAACCCTAACCCTAACCCTTCCCCGAAGCCTGACCCTCAACCGTCCCCTAATCCTAACCCGTACGCTGACACTAAGCCGCGCCCTCACACGTACGCTCCCCCTAAAGCGTTGTCGTACCTTCACATGGACCCTAAACCGTCGCCGTCCCCTAACCCTAACCCTAGCCCGAACCCTAACCCTAACCCTTCCCCGAAGCCTGACCCTCACCCGTCCCCTAATCCTAACCCGTACGCTGACGCTAAGCCGCGCCCTCACATGTACGCTCCCCCTAAAGCGTTGTCGTACCCTCACCTGGACCCTAAACCGTCCCCGTCCCCTAACCCTAACCCTAGCCCGAACCCTAACCCTAACCCTTCCCCGAAGCCTGACCCTCACCCGTCCCCTAATCCTAACCCGTACGCTGACACTAAGCCGCGCCCTCACACGTACGCTCCCCCTAAAGCGTTGTCGTACCCTCACCTGGACCCTAAACCGTCCCCGTACCCTAACCCTAACCCTAGCCCGAACCCTAACCCTAACCCTTCCCCGAAGCCTGACCCTCACCCGTCCCCTAATCCTAACCCGTACGCTGACACTAACCCGCGCCCTCACACGTACGCTCCCCCTAAGGAGTTGTCATACCCTCACCTGGACCCTAAACCGTCCCCGTCCCCTAACCCTAACCCTAGCCCGAACCCTAACCCTAACACTTCCCCCAAGCCTGAACCTCTCCCGTCCCCTAATCCTAACCCGTACGCTGACACTAAGCCGCACCCTCACACGTACGCTCCCCCTAAAGCGTTGTCGTACCCTCACCTGGACCCTAAACCGTCCCCGTCCCCTAACCCTAACCCTAGCCCGAACCCTAACCCTAACCCTTCCCCGAAGCCTGACACTCACCCGTCCCCTAATCCTAACCGGTACGCTGACACTAACCCGCGCCCTCACACGTACGCTCCCCCTAAAGCGTTGTCGTACCTTCACCTGGACCCTAAACCGTCGCCGTCCCCTAACCCTAACCCTAGCCCGAACCCTAACCCTAACCCTTCCCCGAAGCCTGACCCTCACCCGTCCCCTAATCCTAACCCGTACGCTGACGCTAAGTCGCGCCCTCACATGTACGCTCCCCCTAAAGCGTTGTCGTACCCTCACCTGGACCCTAAACCGTCCCCGTCCCCTAACCCTAACCCTAGCCCGAACCCTAACCCTAACCCTTCCCCGAAGCCTGACCCTCACCCGTCCCCTAATCCTAACCCGTACGCTGACACTAACCCGCGCCCTCACACGTACACTCCCCCTAAAGCGTTGTCGTACCCTCACCTGGACCCTAAACCGTCCCCGTCCCCTAACCCTAACCCTAGCCCGAACCCTAACCCTAACCCTTCCCCGAAGCCTGACCCTCACCCGTCCCCTAATCCTAACCCGTACGCTGACACTAAGCCGCGCCCTCACACGTACGCTCCCCCTAAAGCGTTGTCGTACCCTCACCTGGACCCTAAACCGTCCCCGTCCCCTCACCCTAACCCTAGCCCGAACCCTAACCCTAACCCTTCCCCGAAGCCTGACCCTCACCCGTCCCCTAATCCTAACCCGTACGCTGACACTAAGCCGCGCCCTCACACGTACGCTCCCCATAAAGCGTTGTCGTACCCTCACCTGGACCCTAAACCGTCCCCGTCCCCTAACCCTAACCCTAGCCCGAACCCTAACCCTAACTCTTCCCCGAAGCCTGACCCTCACCCGTCCCCTAATCCTAACCCGTACGCTGACACTAAGCCGCGCCCTCACACGTACGCTCCCCCTAAAGCGTTGTCGTACCCTCACCTGGACCCTAAACCGTCCCCGTCCCCTAACCCTAACCCTAGCCCGAACCCTAACCCTAACCCTTCCCCGAAGCCTGACCCTCACCCGTCCCCTAATCCTAACCCGTACGCTGACACTAACCCGCGCCCTCACACGTACGCTCCCCATAAAGCGTTGTCGTACCCTCACCTGGACCCTAAACCGTCCCCATCCCCTAACCCTAACCCTAGCCCGAACCCTAACCCTAACCCTTCCCCGAAGCCTGACCCTCACCCGTCCCCTAATCCTAACCCGTACGCTGACACTAAGCCGCGCCCTCACACGTACGCTCCCCCTAAAGCGTTGTCGTACCCTCACCTGGACCCTAAACCGTCCCCGTCCCCTAACCCTAACCCTAGCCCGAACCCTAACCCTAACCCTTCCCCGAAGCCTGACCCTCACCCGTCCCCTAATCCTAACCCGTACGCTGACACTAACCCGCGCCCTCACACGTACGCTCCCCCTAAAGCGTTGTCGTACCCTCACCTGGACCCTAAACCGTCCCCGTCCCCTAACCCTAACCCTAGCCCGAACCCTAACCCTAACCCTTCCCCGAAGCCTGACCCTCACCCGTCCCCTAATCCTAACCCGTACGCTGACACTAACCCGCGCCCTCACACGTACGCTCCCCCTAAAGCGTTGTCATACCCTCACCTGGACCCTAAACCGTCCCCGTCCCCTAACCCTAACCCTAGCCCGAACCCTAACCCTAACCCTTCCCCCAAGCCTGAACCTCACCCGTCCCCTAATCCTAACCCGTACGCTGACACTAAGCCGCACCCTCACACGTACGCTCCCCCTAAAGCGTTGTCGTACCCTCACCTGGACCCTAAACCGTCCCCGTCCCCTAACCCTAACCCTAGCCCGAACCCTAACCCTAACCCTTCCCCGAAGCCTGACCCTCACCCGTCCCCTAATCCTAACCCGTACGCTGACACTAACCCGCGCCCTCACATGTACGCTCCCCCTACAGCGTTGTCGTACCCTCACCTGGACCCTAAACCGTCCCCGTCCCCTAAACCTAACCCTAGCTCGAACCCTAACCCTAACCCTTCCCCGAAGCCTGACCCTCACCCATGCCCTAATCCTAACCCGTACGCTGACACTAAGCCGCGCCCTCACACGTACGCTCCCCCTAAAGGGTTGTCGTACCCTCACCAGGACCCTAAACCGTCCCCGTCCCCTAACCCTAACCCTAGCCTGAACCCTAACGCTAACCCTTCCCCGAAGCCTGACCCTCACCCGTCCCCTAATCGTAACCCGTACGCTGACACTAAGCCGCGCCCACACACGTACGCTCCCCCTAAAGCGTTGTCGTACCCTCACCTGGACCCTAAACCGTCCCCGTCCCCTAACCCTAACCCTAGCCCGAACCCTAACCCTAACACTTAACCGAAGCCTGACCCTCACCCGTCCCCTAATCCTAACCCGTACGCTGACACTAACCTGCGCCCTCACACGTACGCTCCCCCTACAGCGTTGTCGTACCCTCACCTGGACCCTAAACCGTCCCCGTCCCCTAACCCTAACCCTAGCCCGAACCCTAACCCTAACCCTTCCCCGAAGCCTGACCCTCACCCGTCCCCTAATCCTAACCCGTACGCTGACACTAACCCGCGACCTCACACGTACGCTCCCCCTAAAGCCTTGTCGTACACTCACCTGGACCCTAAACCGTCCCCGTCCCCTAACCCTAACCCTAGCCCGAACCCTAACCCTAACCCTTCCCCGAAGCCTGACCCTCACCCGTCCCCTAATCCTAACCCGTACGCTGTGACTAAGCCGCGCCCTCACACGTACGCTCCCCCTAAAGCGTTGTCGTAACCTCACCTGGACCCTAAACCGTCCCCGTCCCCTAACCCTAACCCTAGCCCGAACCCTAACCCTAACCCTTCCCCGAAGCCTGACCCTCACCCGTCCCCTAATCCTAACCCGTACGCTGACACTAACCCGCGCCCTCACACGTACGCTCCCCCTAAAGCGTTGTCGTACCCTCACCTGGACCCTAAACCGTCCCCGTCCCCTAACCCTAACCCTAGCCCGAACCCTAACCCTAACCCTTCCCCGAAGCCTGACCCTCACCCGTCCCCTAATCCTAACCCGTACGCTGACGCTAAGCCACGCCCTCACACGTACGCTCCCCCTAAAGCGTTGTCGTACCCTCACCTGGACCCTAAACCGTCCCCGTCCCCTAACCCTAACCCTAGCCCGAACCCTAACCCTAACCCTTCCCCGAAGCCTGACCCTCACCCGTCCCCTAATCCTATCCCGTACGCTGACACTAAGCCGCGCCCTCACACGTACGCTCCCGCTAAAGCGTTGTCGTACCCTCACCTGGACCCTAAACCGTCCCCGTCCCCTAACCCTAACCCTAGCCCGAACCCTAACCCTAACCCTTCCCCGAAGCCTGACCCTCACCCGTCCCCTAATCCTAACCCGTACGCTGACACTAAGCCGCGCCCTCACACGTACGCTCCCCCTAAAGCGTTGTCGTACCCTCACCTGGACCCTAAACTGTCCCCGTCCCCTAACCCTAACCCTTCCCCGAAGCCTGACCCTCACCCGTCCCCTAATCCTAACCCGTACGCTGACACTAACCCGCGCCCTCACACGTACGCTCCCCCTAAAGCGTTGTCGTACCCTCACCTGGACCCTAAACCGTCCCCGTCCCCTAACCCTAACCCTAGCCCGAACCCTAACCCTAACCCTTCCCCGAAGCCTGACCCTCACCTGTCCCCTAATCCTAACCCGTACGCTGACACTAAGCCGCGCCCTCACACGTACGCTCCCCCTAAAGCGTTGTCGTACCCTCACCTGGACCCTAAACCGTCCCCGTCCCCTAACCCTAACCCTAGCCCGAACCCTAACCCTAACCCTTCCCCGAAGCCTGACCCTCACCCGTCCCCTAATCCTAACCCGTACGCTGACACTAAGCCGCGCCCTCACACGTACGCTCCCCCTAAAGCGTTGTCGTACCCTCACCTGGACCCTAAACCGTCCCCGTCCCCTAACCCTAACCCTAGCCCGAACCCTAACCCTAACCCTTCCCCGAAGCCTGACCCTCAACCGTCCCCTAATCCTAACCCGTACGCTGACAGTAACCCGCGCCCTCACATGTATGCTCCCCCTAAAGCGTTGTCGTACCCTCACCTGGACCCTAAACCGTCCCCGTCCCCTAACTCTAACTCTTCCCCGAAGCCTGACCCTCACCCGTCCCCTAATCCTAACCCGTACGCTGACACTAACCCGCGCCCTCACACGTACGCTCCCCCTAAAGCGTTGTCGTACCCTCACCTGGACCCTAAACCGTCCCCGTCCCCTAACCCTAACCCTAGCCCTAACCCTAACCCTAACCCTTCCTCGAAGCCTGACCCTCACCCGTCCCCTAATCCTAACCCGTACGCTGACACTAACCCGCCCCCTCACACGTACGCTCCCCCTAAAGCGTTGTCGTACCCTCACCTGGACCCTAAACCGTCCCCGTCCCCTAACCCTAACCCTAGCCCGAACCCTAACCCTAACACTTCCCCGAAGCCTGACCCTCACCCGTGCCCTAATCCTAACCCGTACGCTGACACTAAGCCGCGCCCTCACACGTACGCTCCCCCTAAAGCGCTGTCGTACCCTCACCTGGACCCTAAACCGTCCCCGTCCCCTAACCCTAACCCTAGCCCGAACCCTAACCCTAACCCTTCCCCGAAGCCTGACCCTCACCCGTCCCCTAATCCTAACCCGTACGCTGACACTAACCCGCGCCCTCACACGTACGCTCCCCCTAAAGCGTTGTCGTACCCTCACCTGGACCCTAAACCGTCCCCGTCCCCTAACCCTAACCCTAGCCCGAACCCTAACCCTAACCCTTCCCCGAAGCCTGACCCTCACCCGTCCCCTAATCCTAACCCGTACGCTGACACTAACCCGCGCCCTCACACGTACGCTCCCCCTAAAGCGTTGTCGTACCCTCCCCTGGACCCTAAACCGTCCCCGTCCCCTAACCCTAACCCTAGCCCGAACCCTAACCCTAACCCTTCCCCGAAGCCTGACCCTCACCCGTCCCCTAATCCTAACCCGTACGCTGACACTAACCCGCGCCCTCACACGTACGCTCCCCCTAAAGCGTTGTCGTACCCTCACCTGGACCCTAAACCGTCCCCGTCCCCTAACCCTAACCCTAGCCCGAACCCTAACCGTAACCCTTCCCCGAAGCCTGACCCTCACCCGTCCCCTAATCCTAACCCGTACGCTGACACTAACCCGCGCCCTCACACGTACGCTCCCCCTAAAGCGTTGTCGTACCCTCACCTGGACCCTAAACCGTCCCCGTCCCCTAACCCTAACCCTAGCCCGAACCCTAACCCTAACCCTTCCCCGAAGCCTGACCCTCTCCCGTCCCCTAATCCTAACCCGTACGCTGACACTAAGCCGCGCCCTCACACGTACGCTCCCCCTACAGCGTTGTCGTACCCTCACCTGGACCCTAAACCGTCCCCGTCCCCTAACCCTAACCCTAGCCCGAACCCTAACCCTAACCCTTCCCCGAAGCCTGACCCTCACCCGTCCCCTAATCCTAACCTGTACGCTGACACTAACCCGCGCCCTCACACGTATGCTCCCCCTAAAGCGTTGTCGTACCCTCACCTGGACCCTAAACCGTCCCCGTCCCCTAACCCTAACCCTAGCCCGAAACCTAACCCTAACCCTTCCCCGAAGCCTGACCCTCACCCGTCCCCTAATCCTAACCCGTACGCTGACACTAAGCCGCGCCCTCACACGTACGCTCCCCCTAAAGCGTTGTCGTACCCTCACCTGGACCCTAAACCGTCCCCGTCCCCTAACCCTAACCCTAGCCCGAACCCTAACCCTAACCCTTCCCCGAAGCCTGACCCTCACCCGTCCCCTAATCCTAACCCGTACGCTGACACTAACCCGTGCCCTCACACGTACCCTCCCCCTAAAGCGTTGTCGTACCCTCACCTGGACCCTAAACTGTCCCCGTCCCCTAACCCTAACCCTTCCCCGAAGCCTGACCCTCACCCGTCCCCTAATCCTAACCCGTACGCTGACAGTAACCCGCGCCCTCACACGTACGCTCCCCCTAAAGCGTTGTCATACCCTCACCTGGACCCTAAACCGTCCCCGTCCCCTAACCCTAACCCTAGCCCGAACCCTAACCCTAAACCTTCCCCGAAGCCTGACCCTCTCCCGTCCCCTAATCCTAACCCGTACGCTGACACTAACCCGCGCCCTCACACGTACGCTCCCCCTAAATCGTTGTCGTACCCTCACCTGGACCCTAAACCGTCCCCGTCCCCTAACCCTAACCCTAGCCCGAACCCTAACCCTAACCCTTCCCCGAAGCCTGACCCTCACCCGTCCCCTAATCCTAACCCGTACGCTGACACTAAGCCGCGCCCTCACACGTACGCTCCCCCTAAAGCGTTGTCGTACCCTCACCTGGACCCTAAACCGTCCCCGTCCCCTAACCCTAACCCTAGCCCGAACCCTAACCCTAACCCTTCCCCGAAGCCTGACCCTCACCCGTCCCCTAATCCTAACCCCTACGCTGACACTAAGCCGCGCCCTCACACGTACGCTCCCCCTAAAGCGTTGTCGTACCTTCACCTGGACCCTAAACCGTCGCCGTCCCCTAACCCTAACCCTAGCCCGAACCCTAACCCTAACCCTTCCCCGAAGCCTGACCCTCACCCGTCCCCTAATCCTAACCCGTACGCTGACGCTAAGCCGCGCCCTCACATGTACGCTCCCCCTAAAGCGTTGTCGTACCCTCACCTGGACCCTAAACCGTCCCCGTCCCCTAACCCTAACCCTAGCCCGAACCCTAACCCTAACCCTTCCCCGAAGCCTGACCCTCACCCGTGCCCTAATCCTAACCCGTACGCTGACACTAAGCCGCGCCCTCACACGTACGCTCCCCCTAAAGCGTTGTCGTACCCTCACCTGGACCCTAAACCGTCCCCGTCCCCTAACCCTAACCCTAGCCCGAACCCTAACCCTAACCCTTCCCCGAAGCCTGACCCTCACCCGTCCCCTAATCCTAACCCGTACGCTGACACTAACCCGCGCCCTCACACGTACGCTCCCCCTAAATCGTTGTCGTACCCTCACCTGGACCCTAAACCGTCCCCGTCCCCTAACCCTAACCCTAGCCCGAACCCTAACCCTAACCCTTCCCCGAAGCCTCACCCTCACCCGTCCCCTAATCCTAACCCGTACGCTGACACTAAGCCGCGCCCTCACACGTACGCTCCCCCTAAAGCGTTGTCGTACCCTCACCTGGACCCTAAACCGTCCCCGACCCCTAACCCTAACCCTAGCCCGAACCCTAACCCTAACCCTTCCCCGAAGCCTGACCCTCACCCGTCCCCTAATCCTAACCCGTACGCTGACACTAACCCGCGCCCTCACATGTACGCTCCCCCTACAGCGTTGTCGTACCCTCACCTGGACCCTAAACCGTCCCCGTCCCCTAACCCTAACCCTAGCCCGAACCCTAACCCTAACCCTTCCCCGAAGCCTGACCCTCACCCGTGCCCTAATCCTAACCCGTACGCTGACACTAAGCCGCGCCCTCACACGTACGCTCCCCCTAAAGGGTTGTCGTACCCTCACCTGGACCCTAAACCGTCCCCGTCCCCTAACCCTAACCCTAGCCTGAACCCTAACGCTAACCCTTCCCCGAAGCCTGACCCTCACCCGTCCCCTAATCCTAACCCGTACGCTGACACTAAGCCGCGCCCTCACACGTACGCTCCCCCTAAAGCGTTGTCGTACCCTCAACTGGACCCTAAACCGTCCCCGTCCCCTAACCCTAACCCTAGCCCGAACCCTAACCCTAACACTTAACCGAAGCCTGACCCTCACCCGTCCCCTAATCCTAACCCGTACGCTGACACTAACCCGCGCCCTCACACGTACACTCCCCCTACAGCGTTGTCGTACCCTCACCTGGACCCTAAACCGTCCCCGTCCCCTAACCCTAACCCTAGCCCGAACCCTAACCCTAACCCTTCCCCGAAGCCTGACCCTCACCCGTCCCCTAATCCTAACCCGTACGCTGACACTAACCCGCGACCTCACACGTACGCTCCCCCTAAAGCCTTGTCGTACACTCACCTGGACCCTAAACCGTCCCCGTCCCCTAACCCTAACCCTAGCCCGAACCCTAACCCTAACCCTTCCCCGAAGCCTGACCCTCACCCGTCCCCTAATCCTAACCCGTACGCTGTGACTAAGCCGCGCCCTCACACGTACGCTCCCCCTAAAGCGTTGTCGTACCCTCACCTGGACCCTAAACCGTCCCCGTCCCCTAACCCTAACCCTAGCCCGAACCCTAACCCTAAACCTTCCCCGAAGCCTGACCCTCACCCGTCCCCTAATCCTAACCCGTACGCTGACACTAACCCGCGCCCTCACACGTACGCTCCCCCTAAAGCGTTGTCGTACCCTCACCTGGACCCTAAACCGTCCCCGTCCCCTAACCCTAACCCTAGCCCGAACCCTAACCCTAACCCTTCCCCGAAGCCTGACCCTCACCCGTCCCCTAATCCTAACCCGTACGCTGACACTAACCCGCGACCTCACACGTACGCTCCCCCTAAAGCCTTGTCGTACACTCACCTGGACCCTAAACCGTCCCCGTCCCCTAACCCTAACCCTAGCCCGAACCCTAACCCTAACCCTTCCCCGAAGCCTGACCCTCACCCGTCCCCTAATCCTAACCCGTACGCTGTGACTAAGCCGCGCCCTCACACGTACGCTCCCCCTAAAGCGTTGTCGTACCCTCACCTGGACCCTAAACCGTCCCCGTCCTCTAACCCTAACCCTAGCCCGAACCCTAACCCTAAACCTTCCCCGAAGCCTGACCCTCACCCGTCCCCTAATCCTAACCCGTACGCTGACACTAACCCGCGCCCTCACACGTACGCTCCCCCTAAAGCGTTTTCGTACCCTCACCTGGACCCTAAACCGTCCCCGTCCCCTAACCCTAACCCTAGCCCGAACCCTAACCCTAACCCTTCCCCGAAGCCTGACCCTCACCCGTCCCCTAATCCTAACCCGTACGCTGACGCTAAGCCACGCCCTCACACGTACGCTCCCCCTAAAGCGTTGTCGTACCCTCACCTGGACCCTAAACCGTCCCCGTCCCCTAACCCTAACCCTAGCCCGAACCCTAACCCTAACCCTTCCCCGAAGCCTGACCCTCACCCGTCCCCTAATCCTATCCCGTACGCTGACACTAAGCCGCGCCCTCACACGTACGCTCCCGCTAAAGCGTTGTCGTACCCTCACCTGGACCCTAAACCGTCCCCGTCCCCTAACCCTAACCCTAGCCCGAACCCTAACCCTAACACTTCCCCGAAGCCTGACCCTCACCCGTCCCCTAATCCTAATCCGTACGCTGACACTAAGCCGCGCCCTCACACGTACGCTCCCGCTAAAGCGTTGTCGTACCCTCACCTGGACCCTAAACCGTCCCCGTCCCCTAACCCTAACCCTAGCCCGAACCCTAACCCTAACCCTTCCCCGAAGCCTGACCCTCAACCGTCCCCTAATCCTAACCCGTACGCTGACAGTAACCCGCGCCCTCACATGTATGCTCCCCCTAAAGCGTTGTCGTACCCTCACCTGGACCCTAAACCGTCCCCGTCCCCTAACTCTAACACTTCCCCGAAGCCTGACCCTCACCCGTCCCCTAATCCTAACCCGTACGCTGACACTAACACGCGCCCTCACACGTACGCTCCCCCTAAAGCGTTGTCGTACCCTCACCTGGACCCTAAACCGTCCCCGTCCCCTAACCCTAACCCTAGCCCTAACCCTAACCCTAACCCTTCCTCGAAGCCTGACCCTCACCCGTCCCCTAATCCTAACCCGTACGCTGACACTAACCCGCCCCCTCACAGGTACGCTCCCCCTAAAGCGTTGTCGTACCCTCACCTGGACCCTAAACCGTCCCCGTCCCCTAACCCTAACCCTAGCCCGAACCCTAACCCTAACCCTTCCCCGAAGCCTGACCCTCACCCGTCCCCTAATCCTAACCCGTACGCTGACACTAACCCGCGCCCTCACACGTACGCTTCCCCTAACGCGTTGTCGTACCCTCACCTGGACCCTAAACCGTCCCCGTCCCCTAACCCTAACCCTAGCCCGAACCCTAACCCTAACCCTTCCCCGAAGCCTGACCCTCACCCGTCCCCTAATCCTAACCCGTACGCTGACACTAACCCGCGCCCTCACACGTACGCTTCCCCTAACGCGTTGTCGTACCCTCACCTGGACCCTAAACCGTCCCCGTCCCCTAACCCTAACCCTAGCCCGAACCCTAACCCTAACCCTTCCCCGAAGCCTGACCCTCTCCCGTCCCCTAATCCTAACCCGTACGCTGACACTAAGCCGCGCCCTCACACGTACGCTCCCCCTACAGCGTTGTCGTACCCTCACCTGGACCCTAAACCGTCCCCGTCCCCTAACCCTAACCCTAGCCCGAACCCTAACCCTAACCCTTCCCCGAAGCCTGACCCTCACCCGTCCCCTAATCCTAACACGTACGCTGACACTAACCCGCGCCCTCACACGTACCCTCCCCCTAAAGCGTTGTCGTACCCTCACCTGGACCCTAAACCGTCCCCGTCCCCTAACCCTAACCCTTCCCCGAAGCCTGACCCTCACCCGTCCCCTAATCCTAACCCGTACGCTGACAGTAACCCGCGCCCTCACACGTACGCTCCCCCTAAAGCGTTGTCATACCCTCACCTGGACCCTAAACCGTCCCCGTCCCCTAACCCTAACCCTAGCCCGAACCCTAACCCTAACCCTTCCCCGAAGCCTGACCCTCTCCCGTCCCCTAATCCTAACCCGTACGCTGACACTAACCCGCGCCCTCACACGTACGCTCCCCGTAAATCGTTGTCGTACCCTCACCTGGACCCTAAACCGTCCCCGTCCCCTAACCCTAACCCTAGCCCGAACCCTTACCCTAACCCTTCCCCGAAGCCTCACCCTCACCCGTCCCCTAATCCTAACCCGTACGCTGACACTAAGCCGCGCCCTCACACGTACGCTCCCCCTAAAGCGTTGTCGTACCCTCACCTGGACCCTAAACCGTCCCCGTCCCCTAACCCTAACCCTAGCCCGAACCCTAACCCTAACCCTTCCCCGAAGCCTGACCCTCACCCGTCCCCTAATCCTAACCCCTACGCTGACACTAAGCCGCGCCCTCACACGTACGCTCCCCCTATAGCGTTGTCGTACCTTCACCTGGACCCTAAACCGTCGCCGTCCCCTAACCCTAACCCTAGCCCGAACCCTAACCCTAACCCTTCCCCGAAGCCTGACCCTCACCCGTCCCCTAATCCTAACCCGTACGCTGACGCTAAGCCGCGCCCTCACATGTACGCTCCCCCTAAAGCGTTGTCGTACCCTCACCTGGACCCTAAACCGTCCCCGTCCCCTAACCCTAACCCTAGCCCGAACCCTAACCCTAACCCTTCCCCGAAGCCTGACCCTCACCCGTGCCCTAATCCTAACCCGTACGCTGACACTAAGCCGCGCCCTCACACGTACGCTCCCCCTAAAGCGTTGTCGTACCCTCACCTGGACCCTAAACCGTCCCCGTCCCCTAACCCTAACCCTAGCCCGAACCCTAACCCTAACCCTTCCCCGAAGCCTGACCCTCACCCGTCCCCTAATCCTAACCCGTACGCTGACACTAACCCGCGCCCTCACACGTACGCTCCCCCTAAATCGTTGTCGTACCCTCACCTGGACCCTAAACCGTCCCCGTCCCCTAACCCTAACCCTAGCCCGAACCCTAACCCTAACCCTTCCCCGAAGCCTCACCCTCACCCTTCCCCTAATCCTAACCCGTACGCTGACACTAAGCCGCGCCCTCACACGTACGCTCCCCCTAAAGCGTTGTCGTACCCTCACCTGGACCCTAAACCGTCCCCGTCCCCTAACCCTAACCCTAGCCCGAACCCTAACCCTAACCCTTCCCCGAAGCCTGACCCTCACCCGTCCCCTAATCCTAACCCGTACGCTGACACTAACCCGCGCCCTCACATGTACGCTCCCCCTACAGCGTTGTCGTACCCTCACCTGGACCCTAAACCGTCCCCGTCCCCTAACCCTAACCCTAGCCTGAACCCTAACGCTAACCCTTCCCCGAAGCCTGACCCTCACCCGTCCCCTAATCCTAACCCGTACGCTGACACTAAGCCGCGCCCTCACACGTACGCTCCCCCTAAAGCGTTGTCGTACCCTCACCTGGACCCTAAACCGTCCCCGTCCCCTAACCCTAACCCTAGCCCGAACCCTAACCCTAACACTTAACCGAAGCCTGACCCTCACCCGTCCCCTAATCCTAACCCGTACGCTGACACTAACCCGCGCCCTCACACGTACGCTCCCCCTACAGCGTTGTCGTACCCTCACCTGGACCCTAAACCGTCCCCGTCCCCTAACCCTAACCCTAGCCCGAACCCTAACCCTAACCCTTCCCCGAAGCCTGACCCTCACCCGTCCCCTAATCCTAACCCGTACGCTGACACTAACCCGCGACCTCACACGTACGCTCCCCCTAAAGCCTTGTCGTACACTCACCTGGACCCTAAACCGTCCCCGTCCCCTAACCCTAACCCTAGCCCGAACCCTAACCCTAACCCTTCCCCGAAGCCTGACCCTCACCCGTCCCCTAATCCTAACCCTTACGCTGTGACTAAGCCGCGCCCTCACACGTACGCTCCCCCTAAAGCGTTGTCGTACCCTCACCTGGACCCTAAACCGTCCCCGTCCCCTAACCCTAACCCTAGCCCGAACCCTAACCCTAAACCTTCCCCGAAGCCTGACCCTCACCCGTCCCCTAATCCTAACCCGTACGCTGACACTAACCCGCGCCCTCACACGTACGCTCCCCCTAAAGCGTTGTCGTACCCTCACCTGGACCCTAAACCGTCCCCGTCCCCTAACCCTAACCCTAGCCCGAACCCTAACCCTAACCCTTCCCCGAAGCCTGACCCTCACCCGTCCCCTAATCCTAACCCGTACGCTGACGCTAAGCCACGCCCTCACACGTACGCTCCCCCTATAAGCGTTGTCGTACCCTCACCTGGACCCTAAACCGTCCCCGTCCCCTAACCCTAACCCTAGCCCGAACCCTAACCCTAACCCTTCCCCGAAGCCTGACCCTCACCCGTCCCCTAATCCTATCCCGTACGCTGACACTAAGCCGCGCCCTCACACGTACGCTCCCGCTAAAGCGTTGTCGTACCCTCACCTGGACCCTAAACCGTCCCCGTCCCCTAACCCTAACCCTAGCCCGAACCCTAACCCTAACACTTCCCCGAAGCCTGACCCTCACCCGTCCCCTAATCCTAACCCGTACGCTGACACTAAGCCGCGCCCTCACACGTACGCTCCCGCTAAAGCGTTGTCGTACCCTCACCTGGACCCTAAACCGTCCCCGTCCCCTAACCCTAACCCTAGCCCGAACCCTAACCCTAACCCTTCCCCGAAGCCTGACCCTCAACCGTCCCCTAATCCTAACCCGTACGCTGACACTAACCCACGCCCTCACACGTACGCTCCCCCTAAAGCGTTGTCGTACCCTCACCTGGACCCTAAACCGTCCCCGTCCCCTAACCCTAACCCTTCCCCGAAGCCTGACCCTCACCCGTCCCCTAATCCTAACCCGTACGCTGACACTAACCCGCGCCCTCACACGTACGCTCCCCCTAAAGCGTTGTCGTACCCTCACCTGGACCCTAAACCGTCCCCGTCCCCTAACCCTAACCCTAGCCCGAACCCTAACCCTAACCCTTCCCCGAAGCCTGACCCTCACCTGTCCCCTAATCCTAACCCGTACGCTGACACTAAGCCGCGCCCTCACACGTACGCTCCCCCTAAAGCGTTGTCGTACCCTCACCTGGACCCTAAACCGTCCCCGTCCCCTAACCCTAACCCTAGCCCGAACCCTAACCCTAACCCTTCCCCGAAGCCTGACCCTCACCCGTCCCCTAATCCTAACCCGTACGCTGACACTAAGCCGCGCCCTCACACGTACGCTCCCCCTAAAGCGTTGTCGTACCCTCACCTGGACCCTAAACCGTCCCCGTCCCCTAACCCTAACCCTAGCCCGAACCCTAACCCTAACCCTTCCCCGAAGCCTGACCCTCACCTGTCCCCTAATCCTAACCCGTACGCTGACACTAAGCCGCGCCCTCACACGTACGCTCCCCCTAAAGCGTTGTCGTACCCTCACCTGGACCCTAAACCGTCCCCGTCCCCTAACCCTAACCCTAGCCCGAACCCTAACCCTAACCCTTCCCCGAAGCCTGACCCTCACCCGTCCCCTAATCGTAACCCGTACGCTGACACTAAGCCGCGCCCTCACACGTACGCTCCCCCTAAAGCGTTGTCGTACCCTCACCTGGACCCTAAACCGTCCCCGTCCCCTAACTCTAACACTTCCCCGAAGCCTGACCCTCACCCGTCCCCTAATCCTAACCCGTACGCTGACACTAACACGCGCCCTCACACGTACGCTCCCCCTAAAGCGTTGTCGTACCCTCACCTGGACCCTAAACCGTCCCCGTCCCCTAACCCTAACCCTAGCCCTAACCCTAACCCTAACCCTTCCTCGAAGCCTGACCCTCACCCGTCCCCTAATCCTAACCCGTACGCTGACACTAACCCGCCCCCTCACACGTACGCTCCCCCTAAAGCGTTGTCGTACCCTCACCTGGACCCTAAACCGTCCCCGTCCCCTAACCCTAACCCTAGCCCGAACCCTAACCCTAACACTTCCCCGAAGCCTGACCCTCACCCGTGCCCTAATCCTAACCCGTACGCTGACACTAAGCCGCGCCCTCACACGTACGCTCCCCCTAAAGCGCTGTCGTACCCTCACCTGGACCCTAAACCGTCCCCGTCCCCTAACCCTAACCCTAGCCCGAACCCTAACCCTAACCCTTCCCCGAAGCCTGACCCTCACCCGTCCCCTAATCCTAACCCGTACGCTGACACTAACCCGCGCCCTCACACGTACGCTCCCCCTAAAGCGTTGTCGTACCCTCACCTGGACCCTAAACCGTCCCCGTCCCCTAACCCTAACCCTAGCCCGAACCCTAACCCTAACCCTTCCCCGAAGCCTGACCCTCACCCGTCCCCTAATCCTAACCCGTACGCTGACACTAACCCGCGCCCTCACACGTACGCTCCCCCTAAAGCGTTGTCGTACCCTCACCTGGACCCTAAACCGTCCCCGTCCCCTAACCCTAACCCTAGCCCGAACCCTAACCCTAACCCTTCCCCGAAGCCTGACCCTCACCCGTCCCCTAATCCTAACCCGTACGCTGACACTAACCCGCGCCCTCACACGTACGCTCCCCCTAAAGCGTTGTCGTACCCTCACCTGGACCCTAAACCGTCCCCGTCCCCTAACCCTAACCCTAGCCCGAACCCTAACCGTAACCCTTCCCCGAAGCCTGACCCTCACCCGTCCCCTAATCCTAACCCGTACGCTGACACTAACCCGCGCCCTCACACGTACGCTCCCCCTAAAGCGTTGTCGTACCCTCACCTGGACCCTAAACCGTCCCCGTCCCCTAACCCTAACCCTAGCCCGAACCCTAACCCTAACCCTTCCCCGAAGCCTGACCCTCTCCCGTCCCCTAATCCTAACCCGTACGCTGACACTAAGCCACGCCCTCACACGTACGCTCCCCCTACAGCGTTGTCGTACCCTCACCTGGACCCTAAACCGTCCCCGTCCCCTAACCCTAACCCTAGCCCGAACCCTAACCCTAACCCTTCCCCGAAGCCTGACCCTCACCCGTCCCCTAATCCTAACCTGTACGCTGACACTAACCCGCGCCCTCACACGTACGCTCCCCCTAAAGCGTTGTCGTACCCTCACCTGGACCCTAAACCGTCCCCGTCCCCTAACCCTAACCCTAGCCCGAAACCTAACCCTAACCCTTCCCCGAAGCCTGACCCTCACCCGTCCCCTAATCCTAACCCGTACGCTGACACTAAGCCGCGCCCTCACACGTACGCTCCCCCTAAAGCGTTGTCGTACCCTCACCTGGACCCTAAACCGTCCCCGTCCCCTAACCCTAACCCTAGCCCGAACCCTAACCCTAACCCTTCCCCGAAGCCTGACCCTCACCCGTCCCCTAATCCTAACCCGTACGCTGACACTAACCCGCGCCCTCACACGTACCCTCCCCCTAAAGCGTTGTCGTACCCTCACCTGGACCCTAAACCGTCCCCGTCCCCTAACCCTAACCCTTCCCCGAAGCCTGACCCTCACCCGTCCCCTAATCCTAACCCGTACGCTGACAGTAACCCGCGCCCTCACACGTACGCTCCCCCTAAAGCGTTGTCATACCCTCACCTGGACCCTAAACCGTCCCCGTCCCCTAACCCTAACCCTAGCCCGAACCCTAACCCTAACCCTTCCCCGAAGCCTGACCCTCTCCCGTCCCCTAATCCTAACCCGTACGCTGACACTAACCCGCGCCCTCACACGTACGCTCCCCCTAAAGCATTGTCGTACCCTCACCTGGACCCTAAACCGTCCCCGTCCCCTAACCCTAACCCTAGCCCGAACCCTAACCCTAACCCTTCCCCGAAGCCTGACCCTCACCCGTCCCCTAATCCTAATCCGTACGCTGACACTAACCCGCGACCTCACACGTACGCTCCCCCTAAAGCGTTGTCGTACCCTCACCTGGACCCTAAACAGTCTCCGTCCCCTAACCCTAACCCTAGCCCGAACCCTAACCCTAACCCTTCCCCGAAGCCTGACCCTCACCCGTCCCCTAATCCTAACCCGTACGCTGTGACTAAGCCGCGCCCTCACACGTACGCTCCCCCTAAAGCGTTGTCGTACCCTCACCTGGACCCTAAACCGTCCCCTAACCCTAACCCTAACCCTAGCTCGAACCCTAACCCTAACCCTTCCCCGAAGCCTGACCCTCACCCGTCCCCTAATCCTAACCCGTACGCTGACACTAACCCGCGCCCTCACACGTACGCTCCCCCTAAAGCGTTGTCGTACCCTCACCTGGACCCTAAACCGTCCCCGTCCCCTAACCCTAAACCTAGCCCGAACCCTAACCCTAACCCTTCCCCGAAGCCTGACCCTCACCCGTCCCCTAATCCTAACCCGTACGCTGAAGCTAAGCCGCGCCCTCACACGTACGCTCCCCCTAAAGCGTTGTCGTACCCTCACCTGGACCCTAAACCGTCCCCGTCCCCTAACCCTAACCCTTCCCCGAAGCCTGACCATCACCCGTCCCCTAATCCTAACCCATACGCTGACAGTAACCCGCGCCCTCACACGTACGCTCCCCCTAAAGCGTTGTCGTACCCTCAACTGGACCCTAAACCGTCCCCGTCCCCTAACCCTAACCCTAGCCCGAACCCTAACCCTAACACTTCCCCGAAGCCTGACCCTCACCCGTCCCCTATTCCTAACCCGTACGCTGACACTAAGCCGCGCCCTAACACGTACGCTCCCGCTAAAGCGTTGTCGTACCCTCACCTGGACCCTAAACAGTCCCCGTCCCCTAACCCTAACCCTAGCCCGAACCCTAACCCTAACCCTTCCCTGAAGCCTGACCCTCACCTGTCCCCTAATCCTAACCCGTACGCTGACACTAAGCCACGCCCTCACACGTACGCTCCCCCTAAAGCGTTGTCGTACCCTCACCTGGACCCTAAACCGTCCCCGTCCCCTAACCCTAACCCTAGCCCGAACCCTAACCCTAACCCTTCCCCGAAGCCTGACCCTCACCCGTCCCCTAATCCTAACCCGTACGCTGACACTAAGCCGCGCCCTCACACGTACGCTCCCCCTAAAGCGTTGTCGTACCCTCACATGGACCCTAAACCGTCCCCGTCCCCTAACCCTAACCCTAGCCCGAACCCTAACCCTAACCCTTCCCCGAAGCCTGACCCTCACCCGTCCCCTAATCCTAACCCGTACGCTGACGCTAAGCCGCGCCCTCACACGTACGCTCCCCCTAAAGCGTTGTCGTACCCTCACCTGGACCCTAAACCGTCCCCGTCCCCTAACCCTAACCCTAGCCCGAACCCTAACCCTAACCCTTCCCCGAAGCCTGACCCTCACACGTCCCCTAATCCTAACCCGTACGCTGACGCTAAGCCGCGCCCTCACACGTACGCTCCCCCTAAAGCGTTGTCGTACCCTCACCTGGACCCTAAACCGTCCCCGTCCCCTAACCCTAACCCTAGCCCGAACCCTAACCCTAACCCTTCCCCGAAGCCTGACCCTCACCCGTCCCCTAATCCTAACCCGTACGCTGACACTAAGCCGCGCCCTCACACGTACGCTCCCCCTAAAGCGTTGTCGTACCCTCACCTGGACCCTAAACCGTCCCCGTCCCCTAACCCTAACCCTAGCCCGAACCCTAACCCTAACCCTTCCCCGAAGCCTGACCCTCTCCCGTCCCCTAATCCTAACACGTACGCTGACACTAACCCGCGCCCTCACACGTACGCTCCCCCTAAAGCGTTGTCGTACCCTCACCTGGACCCTAAACCGTCCCCGTCCCCTAACCCTAACCCTAGCCCGAACCCTAACCCTAACCCTTCCCCGAAGCCTGACCCTCACCCGTCCCCTAATCCTAACCCGTACGCTGACACTAAGCCGCGCCCTCACACGTACGCTCCCCCTAAAGCGTTGTCGTACCCTCACCTGGACCCTAAACCGTCCCCGTCCCCTAACCCTAACCCTAGCCCGAACCCTAACCCTAACACTTAACCGAAGCCTGACCCTTACCCGTCCCCTAATCCTAACCCGTACGCTGACACTAACCCGCGCCCTCACACGTACGCTCCCCCTACAGCGTTGTCGTACCCTCACCTGGACCCTAAACCGTCCCCGTCCCCTAACCCTAACCCTAGCCCGAAACCTAACCCTAACCATTCCCCGAAGCCTGACCCTCACCCGTCCCCTAATCCTAACCCGTACGCTGACACTAACCCGCGACCTCACAC
Organism: Globicephala melas; assembly: GCF_963455315.2. Classification (NCBI taxonomy): domain Eukaryota; kingdom Metazoa; phylum Chordata; class Mammalia; order Artiodactyla; family Delphinidae; genus Globicephala; species Globicephala melas. The sequence goes on from NW_027207221.1 coordinate 263,008, forward strand.
GTACGCTCCCCCTAAAGCCTTGTCGTACACTCACCTGGACCCTAAACCGTCCCCGTCCCCTAACCCTAACCCTAGCCCGAACCCTAACCCTAACCCTTCCCCGAAGCCTGACCCTCACCCGTCCCCTAATCCTAACCCGTACGCTGTGACTAAGCCGCGCCCTCACACGTACGCTCCCCCTAAAGCGTTGTCGTACCCTCACCTGGACCCTAAACCGTCCCCGTCCCCTAACCCTAACCCTAGCCCGAACCCTAACCCTAACCCTTCCCCGAAGCCTGGCCCTCACCCGTCCCCTAATCCTAACCCGTACGCTGACACTAACCCGCGCCCTCACACGTACGCTCCCCCTAAAGCGTTGTCGTACCCTCACCTGGACCCTAAACCGTCCCCGTCCCCTAACCCTAACCCTAGCCCGAACCCTAACCCTAACCCTTCCCCGAAGCCTGACCCTCACCCGTCCCCTAATCCTAACCCGTACGCTGACGCTAAGCCACGCCCTCACACGTACGCTCCCCCTAAAGCGTTGTCGTACCCTCACCTGGACCCTAAACCGTCCCCGTCCCCTAACCCTAACCCTAGCCCGAACCCTAACCCTAACCCTTCCCCGAAGCCTGACCCTCACCCGTCCCCTAATCCTATCCCGTACGCTGACACTAAGCCGCGCCCTCACACGTACGCTCCCGCTAAAGCGTTGTCGTACCCTCACCTGGACCCTAAACCGTCCCCGTCCCCTAACCCTAACCCTAGCCCGAACCCTAACCCTAACACTTCCCCGAAGCCTGACCCTCACCCGTCCCCTAATCCTAACCCGCACGCTGACACTAAGCCGCGCCCTCACACGTACGCTCCCGCTAAAGCGTTGTCGTACCCTCACCTGGACCCTAAACCGTCCCCGTCCCCTAACCCTAACCCTAGCCCGAACCCTAACCCTAACCCTTCCCCGAAGCCTGACCCTCAACCGTCCCCTAATCCTAACCCGTACGCTGACACTAACCCACGCCCTCACACGTACGCTCCCCCTAAAGCGTTGTCGTACCCTCACCTGGACCCTAAACCGTCCCCGTCCCCTAACCCTAACCCTTCCCCGAAGCCTGACCCTCACCCGTCCCCTAATCCTAACCCGTACGCTGACACTAACCCGCGCCCTCACACGTACGCTCCCCCTAAAGCGTTGTCGTACCCTCACCTGGACCCTAAACCGTCCCCGTCCCCTAACCCTAAACCTAGCCCGAACCCTAACCCTAACCCTTCCCCGAAGCCTGACCCTCACCTGTCCCCTAATCCTAACCCGTACGCTGACACTAACCCGCGACCTCACACGTACGCTCCCCCTAAAGCCTTGTCGTACCCTCACCTGGACCCTAAACCGTCCCCGTCCCCTAACCCTAAGCCTAGCCCGAACCCTAACCCTAACCCTTCCCCGAAGCCTGACCCTCACCCGTCCCCTAATCCTAACCCGTACGCTGTGACTAAGCCGCGCCCTCACACGTACGCTCCCCCTAAAGCGTTGTCGTACCCTCACCTGGACCCTAAACCGTCCCCTAACCCTAACCCTAACCCTAGCTCGAACCCTAACCCTAACCCTTCCCCGAAGCCTGACCCTCACCCGTCCCCTAATCCTAACCCGTACGCTGACACTAACCCGCGCCCTCACACGTACGCTCCCCCTAAAGCGTTGTCGTACCCTCACCTGGACCCTAAACCGTCCCCGTCCCCTAACCCTAACCCTAGCCCGAACCCTAACCCTAACCCTTCCCCGAAGCCTGACCCTCACCCGTCCCCTAATCCTAACCCGTACGCTGACGCTAAGCCGCGCCCTCACACGTACGCTCCCCCTAAAGCGTTGTCGTACCCTCACCTGGACCCTAAACCGTCCCCGTCCCCTAACCCTAACCCTTCCCCGAAGCCTGACCATCACCCGTCCCCTATTCCTAACCCATACGCTGACAGTAACCCGCGCCCTCACACGTACGCTCCCCCTAAAGCGTTGTCGTACCCTCACCTGGACCCTAAACCGTCCCCGTCCCCTAACCCTAACCCTAGCCCGAACCCTAACCCTAACACTTCCCCGAAGCCTGACCCTCACCCGTCCCCTATTCCTAACCCGTACGCTGACACTAAGCCGCGCCCTAACACGTACGCTCCCGCTAAAGCGTTGTCGTACCCTCACCTGGACCCTAAACAGTCCCCGTCCCCTAACCCTAACCCTAGCCCGAACCCTAACCCTAACCCTTCCCTGAAGCCTGACCCTCACCCGTCCCCTAATCCTAACCCGTACGCTGACACTAAGCCACGCCCTCACACGTACGCTCCCCCTAAAGCGTTGTCGTACCCTCACCTGGACCCTAAACCGTCCCCGTCCCCTAACCCTAACCCTAGCCCGAACCCTAACCCTAACCCTTCCCCGAAGCCTGACCCTCACCCGTCCCCTAATCCTAACCCGTACGCTGACACTAAGCCGCGCCCTCACACGTACGCTCCCCCTAAAGCGTTGTCGTACCCTCACATGGACCCTAAACCGTCCCCGTCCCCTAACCCTAACCCTAGCCCGTACCCTAACCCTAACCCTTCCCCGAAGCCTGACCCTCACCCGTCCCCTAATCCTAACCCGTACGCTGACGCTAAGCCGCGCCCTCACACGTACGCTCCCCCTAAAGCGTTGTCGTACCCGCACCTGGACCCTAAACCGTCCCCGTCCCCTAACACTAACCCTAGCCCGAATCCTAACCCTAACCCTTCCCCGAAGCCTGACCCTCACACGTCCCCTAATCCTAACCCGTACGCTGACGCTAAGCCGCGCCCTCACACGTACGCTCCCCCTAAAGCGTTGTCGTACCCTCACCTGGACCCTAAACCGTCCCCGTCCCCTAACCCTAACCCTAGCCCGAACCCTAACCCTAACCCTTCCCCGAAGCCTGACCCTCACCCGTCCCCTAATCCTAACCCGTACGCTGACACTAAGCCGCGCCCTCACACGTACGCTCCCCCTAAAGCGTTGTCGTACCCTCACCTGGACCCTAAACCGTCCCCGTCCCCTAACCCTAACCCTAGCCCGAACCCTAACCCTAACCCTTCCCCGAAGCCTGACCCTCTCCCGTCCCCTAATCCTAACACGTACGCTGACACTAACCCGCGCCCTCACACGTACGCTCCCCCTAAAGCGTTGTCGTACCCTCACCTGGACCCTAAACCGTCCCCGTCCCCTAACCCTAACCCTAGCCCGAACCCTAACCCTAACCCTTCCCCGAAGCCTGACCCTCACCCGTCCCCTAATCCTAACCCGTACGCTGACACTAAGCCGCGCCCTCACACGTACGCTCCCCCTAAAGCGTTGTCGTACCCTCACCTGGACCCTAAACCGTCCCCGTCCCCTAACCCTAACCCTAGCCCGAACCCTAACCCTAACACTTAACCGAAGCCTGACCCTCTCCCGTCCCCTAATCCTAACCCGTACGCTGACACTAACCCGCGCCCTCACACGTACGCTCCCCCTACAGCGTTGTCGTACCCTCACCTGGACCCTAAACCGTCCCCGTCCCCTAACCCTAACCCTAGCCCGAAACCTAACCCTAACCATTCCCCGAAGCCTGACACTCACCCGTCCCCTAATCCTAACCCGTACGCTGACACTAACCCGCGACCTCACACGTACGCTCCCCCTAAAGCCTTGTCGTACACTCACCTGGACCCTAAACCGTCCCCGTCCCCTAACCCTAACCCTAGCCCGAACCCTAACCCTAACCCTTCCCCGAAGCCTGACCCTCACCCGTCCCCTAATCCTAACCCGTACGCTGTGACTAAGCCGCGCCCTCACACGTACGCTCCCCCTAAAGCGTTGTCGTACCCTCACCTGGACCCTAAACCGTCCCCGTCCCCTAACCCTAACCCTAGCCCGAACCCTAACCCTAACCCTTCCCCGAAGCCTGACCCTCACCCGTCCCCTAATCCTAACCCGTACGCTGACACTAACCCGCGCCCTCACACGTACGCTCCCCCTAAAGCGTTGTCGTACCCTCACCTGGACCCTAAACCGTCCCCGTCCCCTAACCCTAACCCTAGCCCGAACCCTAACCCTAACCCTTCCCCGAAGCCTGACCCTCACCCGTCCCCTAATCCTAACCCGTACGCTGACGCTAAGCCACGCCCTCACACGTACGCTCCCCCTAAAGCGTTGTCGTACCCTCACCTGGACCCTAAACCGTCCCCTAACCCTAACACTAACCCTAGCCCGAACCCTAACCCTAACCCTTCCCCGAAGCCTGACCCTCACCCGTCCCCTAATCCTAACCCGTACGCTGTGACTAAGCCGCGCCCTCACACGTACGCTCCCCCTAAAGCGTTGTCGTACCCTCACCTGGACCCTAAACCGTCCCCTAACCCTAACCCTAACCCTAGCTCGAACCCTAACCCTAACCCTTCCCCGAAGCCTGACCCTCACCCGTCCCCTAATCCTAACCCGTACGCTGACACTAACCCGCGCCCTCACACGTACGCTCCCCCTAAAGCGTTGTCGTACCCTCACCTGGACCCTAAACCGTCCCCGTCCCCTAACCCTAACCCTAGCCCGAACCCTAACCCTAACCCTTCCCCGAAGCCTGACCCTCACCCGTCCCCTAATCCTAACCCGTACGCTGACGCTAAGCCGCGCCCTCACACGTACGCTCCCCCTAAAGCGTTGTCGTACCCTCACCTGGACCCTAAACCGTCCCCGTCCCCTAACCCTAACCCTTCCCCGAAGCCTGACCATCACCCGTCCCCTATTCCTAACCCATACGCTGACAGTAACCCGCGCCCTCACACGTACGCTCCCCCTAAAGCGTTGTCGTACCCTCACCTGGACCCTAAACCGTCCCCGTCCCCTAACCCTAACCCTAGCCCGAACCCTAACCCTAACACTTCCCCGAAGCCTGACCCTCACCCGTCCCCTATTCCTAACCCGTACGCTGACACTAAGCCGCGCCCTAACACGTACGCTCCCGCTAAAGCGTTGTCGTACCCTCACCTGGACCCTAAACAGTCCCCGTCCCCTAACCCTAACCCTAGCCCGAACCCTAACCCTAACCCTTCCCTGAAGCCTGACACTCACCCGTCCCCTAATCCTAACCCGTACGCTGACACTAAGCCACGCCCTCACACGTACGCTCCCCCTAAAGCGTTGTCGTACCCTCACCTGGACCCTAAACCGTCCCCGTCCCCTAACCCTAACCCTAGCCCGAACCCTAACCCTAACCCTTCCCCGAAGCCTGACCCTCACCCGTCCCCTAATCCTAACCCGTACGCTGACACTAAGCCGCGCCCTCACACGTACGCTCCCCCTAAAGCGTTGTCGTACCCTCACATGGACCCTAAACCGTCCCCGTCCCCTAACCCTAACCCTAGCCCGTACCCTAACCCTAACCCTTCCCCGAAGCCTGACCCTCACCCGTCCCCTAATCCTAACCCGTACGCTGACGCTAAGCCGCGCCCTCACACGTACGCTCCCCCTAAAGCGTTGTCGTACCCTCACCTGGACCCTAAACCGTCCCCGTCCCCTAACACTAACCCTAGCCCGAATCCTAACCCTAACCCTTCCCCGAAGCCTGACCCTCACACGTCCCCTAATCCTAACCCGTACGCTGACGCTAAGCCGCGCCCTCACACGTACGCTCCCCCTAAAGCGTTGTCGTACCCTCACCTGGACCCTAAACCGTCCCCGTCCCCTAACCCTAACCCTAGCCCGAACCCTAACCCTAACCCTTCCCCGAAGCCTGACCCTCACCCGTCCCCTAATCCTAACCCGTACGCTGACACTAAGCCGCGCCCTCACACGTACGCTCCCCCTAAAGCGTTGTCGTACCCTCACCTGAACCCTAAACCGTCCCCGTCCCCTAACCCTAACCCTAGCCCGAACCCTAACCCTAACCCTTCCCCGAAGCCTGACCCTCTCCCGTCCCCTAATCCTAACACGTACGCTGACACTAACCCGCGCCCTCACACGTACGCTCCCCCTAAAGCGTTGTCGTACCCTCACCTGGACCCTAAACCGTCCCCGTCCCCTAACCCTAACCCTAGCCCGAACCCTAACCCTAACCCTTCCCCGAAGCCTGACCCTCACCCGTCCCCTAATCCTAACCCGTACGCTGACACTAAGCCGCGCCCTCACACGTACGCTCCCCCTAAAGCGTTGTCGTACCCTCACCTGGACCCTAAACCGTCCCCGTCCCCTAACCCTAACCCTAGCCCGAACCCTAACCCTAACACTTAACCGAAGCCTGACCCTCTCCCGTCCCCTAATCCTAACCCGTACGCTGACACTAACCCGCGCCCTCACACGTACGCTCCCCCTACAGCGTTGTCGTACCCTCACCTGGACCCTAAACCGTCCCCGTCCCCTAACCCTAACCCTAGCCCGAAACCTAACCCTAACCATTCCCCGAAGCCTGACACTCACCCGTCCCCTAATCCTAACCCGTACGCTGACACTAACCCGCGACCTCACACGTACGCTCCCCCTAAAGCCTTGTCGTACACTCACCTGGACCCTAAACCGTCCCCGTCCCCTAACCCTAACCCTAGCCCGAACCCTAACCCTAACCCTTCCCCGAAGCCTGACCCTCACCCGTCCCCTAATCCTAACCCGTACGCTGTGACTAAGCCGCGCCCTCACACGTACGCTCCCCCTAAAGCGTTGTCGTACCCTCACCTGGACCCTAAACCGTCCCCGTCCCCTAACCCTAACCCTAGCCCGAACCCTAACCCTAACCCTTCCCCGAAGCCTGACCCTCACCCGTCCCCTAATCCTAACCCGTACGCTGACACTAACCCGCGCCCTCACACGTACGCTCCCCCTAAAGCGTTGTCGTACCCTCACCTGGACCCTAAACCGTCCCCGTCCCCTAACCCTAACCCTAGCCCGAACCCTAACCCTAACCCTTCCCCGAAGCCTGACCCTCACCCGTCCCCTAATCCTAACCCGTACGCTGACGCTAAGCCACGCCCTCACACGTACGCTCCCCCTAAAGCGTTGTCGTACCCTCACCTGGACCCTAAACCGTCCCCGTCCCCTAACCCTAACCCTAGCCCGAACCCTAACCCTAACCCTTCCCCGAAGCCTGACCCTCACCCGTCCCCTAATCCTATCCCGTACGCTGACACTAAGCCGCGCCCTGACACGTACGCTCCCGCTAAAGCGTTGTCGTACCCTCACCTGGACCCTAAACCGTCCCCGTCCCCTAACCCTAACCCTAGCCCGAACCCTAACCCTAACACTTCCCCGAAGCCTGACCCTCACCCGTCCCCTAATCCTAACCCGCACGCTGACACTAAGCCGCGCCCTCACACGTACGCTCCCGCTAAAGCGTTGTCGTACCCTCACCTGGACCCTAAACCGTCCCCGTCCCCTAACCCTAACCCTAGCCCGAACCCTAACCCTAACCCTTCCCCGAAGCCTGACCCTCAACCGTCCCCTAATCCTAACCCGTACGCTGACACTAACCCACGCCCTCACACGTACGCTCCCCCTAAAGCGTTGTCGTACCCTCACCTGGACCCTAAACCGTCCCCGTCCCCTAACCCTAACCCTTCCCCGAAGCCTGACCCTCACCCGTCCCCTAATCCTAACCCGTACCCTGACACTAACCCGCGCCCTCACACGTACGCTCCCCCTAAAGCGTTGTCGTACCCTCACCTGGACCCTAAACCGTCCCCGTCCCCTAACCCTAACCCTAGCCCGAACCCTAACCCTAACCCTTCCCCGAAGCCTGACCCTCACCCGTCCCCTAATCCTAATCCGTACGCTGACACTAACCCGCGACCTCACATGTACGCTCCCCCTAAAGCGTTGTCGTACCCTCACCTGGACCCTAAACCGTCCCCGTCCCCTAACCCTAACCCTTCCCCGAAGCCTGACCCTCAACCGTCCCCTAATCCTAACCCGTACGCTGACACTAACCCGCGCCCTCACACGTACCCTCCCCCTAAAGCATTGTCGTACCCTCACCTGGACCCTAAACCGTCCCCGTCCCCTAACCCTAACCCTTCCCCGAAGCCTGACCCTCACCCGTCCCCTAATCCTAACCCGTACGCTGACAGTAACCCGCGCCCTCACACGTACGCTCCCCCTAAAGCGTTGTCATACCCTCACCTGGACCCTAAACCGTCCCCGTCCCCTAACCCTAACCCTAGCCCGAACCCTAACCCTAACCCTTCCCCGAAGCCTGACCCTCTCCCGTCCCCTAATCCTAACCCGTACGCTGACACTAACCCGCGCCCTCACACGTACGCTCCCCCTAAAGCGTTGTCGTACCCTCACCTGGACCCTAAACCGTCCCCGTCCCCTAACCCTAACCCTAGCCCGAACCCTAACCCTAACCCTTCCCCGAAGCCTGACCCTCACCCGTCCCCTAATCCTAATCCGTACGCTGACACTAACCCGCGACCTCACACGTACGCTCCCCCTAAAGCGTTGTCGTACCCTCACCTGGACCCTAAACAGTCTCCGTCCCCTAACCCTAACCCTAGCCCGAACCCTAACCCTAACCCTTCCCCGAAGCCTGACCCTCACCCGTCCCCTAATCCTAACCCGTACGCTGTGACTAAGCCGCGCCCTCACACGTACGCTCCCCCTAAAGCGTTGTCGTACCCTCACCTGGACCCTAAACCGTCCCCTAACCCTAACCCTAACCCTAGCTCGAACCCTAACCCTAACCCTTCCCCGAAGCCTGACCCTCACCCGTCCCCTAATCCTAACCCGTACGCTGACACTAACCCGCGCCCTCACACGTACGCTCCCCCTAAAGCGTTGTCGTACCCTCACCTGGACCCTAAACCGTCCCCGTCCCCTAACCCTAACCCTAGCCCGAACCCTAACCCTAACCCTTCCCCGAAGCCTGACCCTCACCCGTCCCCTAATCCTAACCCGTACGCTGACGCTAAGCCGCGCCCTCACACGTACGCTCCCCCTAAAGCGTTGTCGTACCCTCACCTGGACCCTAAACCGTCCCCGTCCCCTAACCCTAACCCTTCCCCGAAGCCTGACCATCACCCGTCCCCTAATCCTAACCCATACGCTGACAGTAACCCGCGCCCTCACACGTACGCTCCCCCTAAAGCGTTGTCGTACCCTCACCTGGACCCTAAACCGTCCCCGTCCCCTAACCCTAACCCTAGCCCGAACCCTAACCCTAACACTTCCCCGAAGCCTGACCCTCACCCGTCCCCTATTCCTAACCCGTACGCTGACACTAAGCCGCGCCCTAACACGTACGCTCCCGCTAAAGCGTTGTCGTACCCTCACCTGGACCCTAAACAGTCCCCGTCCCCTAACCCTAACCCTAGCCCGAACCCTAACCCTAACCCTTCCCTGAAGCCTGACCCTCACCCGTCCCCTAATCCTAACCCGTACGCTGACACTAAGCCACGCCCTCACACGTACGCTCCCCCTAAAGCGTTGTCGTACCCTCACCTGGACCCTAAACCGTCCCCGTCCCCTAACCCTAACCCTAGCACGAACCCTAACCCTAACCCTTCCCCGAAGCCTGACCCTCACCCGTCCCCTAATCCTAACCCGTACGCTGACACTAAGCCGCGCCCTCACACGTACGCTCCCCCTAAAGCGTTGTCGTACCCTCACCTGGACCCTAAACCGTCCCCGTCCCCTAACACTAACCCTAGCCCGAATCCTAACCCTAACCCTTCCCCGAAGCCTGACCCTCACACGTCCCCTAATCCTAACCCGTACGCTGACGCTAAGCCGCGCCCTCACACGTACGCTCCCCCTAAAGCGTTGTCGTACCCTCACCTGGACCCTAAACCGTCCCCGTCCCCTAACCCTAACCCTAGCCCGAACCCTAACCCTAACCCTTCCCCGAAGCCTGACCCTCACCCGTCCCCTAATCCTAACCCGTACGCTGACACTAAGCCGCGCCCTCACACGTACGCTCCCCCTAAAGCGTTGTCGTACCCTCACCTGGACCCTAAACCGTCCCCGTCCCCTAACCCTAACCCTAGCCCGAACCCTAACCCTAACCCTTCCCCGAAGCCTGACCCTCTCCCGTCCCCTAATCCTAACACGTACGCTGACACTAACCCGCGCCCTCACACGTACGCTCCCCCTAAAGCGTTGTCGTACCCTCACCTGGACCCTAAACCGTCCCCGTCCCCTAACCCTAACCCTAGCCCGAACCCTAACCCTAACCCTTCCCCGAAGCCTGACCCTCACCCGTCCCCTAATCCTAACCCGTACGCTGACACTAAGCCGCGCCCTCACACGTACGCTCCCCCTAAAGCGTTGTCGTACCCTCACCTGGACCCTAAACCGTCCCCGTCCCCTAACCCTAACCCTAGCCCGAACCCTAACCCTAACACTTAACCGAAGCCTGACCCTCTCCCGTCCCCTAATCCTAACCCGTACGCTGACACTAACCCGCGCCCTCACACGTACGCTCCCCCTACAGCGTTGTCGTACCCTCACCTGGACCCTAAACCGTCCCCGTCCCCTAACCCTAACCCTAGCCCGAAACCTAACCCTAACCATTCCCCGAAGCCTGACACTCACCCGTCCCCTAATCCTAACCCGTACGCTGACACTAACCCGCGACCTCACACGTACGCTCCCCCTAAAGCCTTGTCGTACACTCACCTGGACCCTAAACCGTCCCCGTCCCCTAACCCTAACCCTAGCCCGAACCCTAACCCTAACCCTTCCCCGAAGCCTGACCCTCACCCGTCCCCTAATCCTAACCCGTACGCTGTGACTAAGCCGCGCCCTCACACGTACGCTCCCCCTAAAGCGTTGTCGTACCCTCACCTGGACCCTAAACCGTCCCCGTCCCCTAACCCTAACCCTAGCCCGAACCCTAACCCTAACCCTTCCCCGAAGCCTGACCCTCACCCGTCCCCTAATCCTAACCCGTACGCTGACACTAACCCGCGCCCTCACACGTACGCTCCCCCTAAAGCGTTGTCGTACCCTCACCTGGACCCTAAACCGTCCCCGTCCCCTAACCCTAACCCTAGCCCGAACCCTAACCCTAACCCTTCCCCGAAGCCTGACCCTCACCCGTCCCCTAATCCTAACCCGTACGCTGACGCTAAGCCACGCCCTCACACGTACGCTCCCCCTAAAGCGTTGTCGTACCCTCACCTGGACCCTAAACCGTCCCCGTCCCCTAACCCTAACCCTAGCCCGAACCCTAACCCTAACCCTTCCCCGAAGCCTGACCCTCACCCGTCCCCTAATCCTATCCCGTACGCTGACACTAAGCCGCGCCCTCACACGTACGCTCCCGCTAAAGCGTTGTCGTACCCTCACCTGGACCCTAAACCGTCCCCGTCCCCTAACCCTAACCCTAGCCCGAACCCTAACCCTAACACTTCCCCGAAGCCTGACCCTCACCCGTCCCCTAATCCTAACCCGCACGCTGACACTAAGCCGCGCCCTCACACGTACGCTCCCGCTAAAGCGTTGTCGTACCCTCACCTGGACCCTAAACCGTCCCCGTCCCCTAACCCTAACCCTAGCCCGAACCCTAACCCTAACCCTTCCCCGAAGCCTGACCCTCAACCGTCCCCTAATCCTAACCCGTACGCTGACACTAACCCACGCCCTCACACGTACGCTCCCCCTAAAGCGTTGTCGTACCCTCACCTGGACCCTAAACCGTCCCCGTCCCCTAACCCTAACCCTTCCCCGAAGCCTGACCCTCACCCGTCCCCTAATCCTAACCCGTACCCTGACACTAACCCGCGCCCTCACACGTACGCTCCCCCTAAAGCGTTGTCGTACCCTCACCTGGACCCTAAACCGTCCCCGTCCCCTAACCCTAACCCTAGCCCGAACCCTAACCCTAACCCTTCCCCGAAGCCTGACCCTCACCCGTCCCCTAATCCTAATCCGTACGCTGACACTAACCCGCGACCTCACACGTACGCTCCCCCTAAAGCGTTGTCGTACCCTCACCTGGACCCTAAACCGTCCCCGTCCCCTAACCCTAACCCTTCCCCGAAGCCTGACCCTCAACCGTCCCCTAATCCTAACCCGTACGCTGACACTAACCCGCGCCCTCACACGTACCCTCCCCCTAAAGCATTGTCGTACCCTCACCTGGACCCTAAACCGTCCCCGTCCCCTAACCCTAAACCTTCCCCGAAGCCTGACCCTCACCCGTCCCCTAATCCTAACCCGTACGCTGACAGTAACCCGCGCCCTCACACGTACGCTCCCCCTAAAGCGTTGTCGTACCCTCACCTGGACCCTAAACCGTCCCCGTCCCCTAACCCTAACCCTAGCCCGAACCCTAACCCTAACCCTTCCCCGAAGCCTGACCCTCACCCGTCCCCTAATCCTAATCCGTACGCTGACACTAACCCGCGACCTCACACGTACGCTCCCCCTAAAGCGTTGTCGTACCCTCACCTGGACCCTAAACAGTCTCCGTCCCCTAACCCTAACCCTAGCCCGAACCCTAACCCTAACCCTTCCCCGAAGCCTGACCCTCACCCGTCCCCTAATCCTAACCCGTACGCTGTGACTAAGCCGCGCCCTCACACGTACGCTCCCCCTAAAGCGTTGTCGTACCCTCACCTGGACCCTAAACCGTCCCCTAACCCTAACCCTAACCCTAGCTCGAACCCTAACCCTAACCCTTCCCCGAAGCCTGACCCTCACCCGTCCCCTAATCCTAACCCGTACGCTGACACTAACCCGCGCCCTCACACGTACGCTCCCCCTAAAGCGTTGTCGTACCCTCACCTGGACCCTAAACCGTCCCCGTCCCCTAACCCTAACCCTAGCCCGAACCCTAACCCTAACCCTTCCCCGAAGCCTGACCCTCACCCGTCCCCTAATCCTAACCCGTACGCTGACGCTAAGCCGCGCCCTCACACGTACGCTCCCCCTAAAGCGTTGTCGTACCCTCACCTGGACCCTAAACCGTCCCCGTCCCCTAACCCTAACCCTTCCCCGAAGCCTGACCATCACCCGTCCCCTAATCCTAACCCATACGCTGACAGTAACCCGCGCCCTCACACGTACGCTCCCCCTAAAGCGTTGTCGTACCCTCACCTGGACCCTAAACCGTCCCCGTCCCCTAACCCTAACCCTAGCCCGAACCCTAACCCTAACACTTCCCCGAAGCCTGACCCTCACCCGTCCCCTATTCCTAACCCGTACGCTGACACTAAGCCGCGCCCTAACACGTACGCTCCCGCTAAAGCGTTGTCGTACCCTCACCTGGACCCTAAACAGTCCCCGTCCCCTAACCCTAACCCTAGCCCGAACCCTAACCCTAACCCTTCCCTGAAGCCTGACCCTCACCCGTCCCCTAATCCTAACCCGTACGCTGACACTAAGCCACGCCCTCACACGTACGCTCCCCCTAAAGCGTTGTCGTACCCTCACCTGGACCCTAAACCGTCCCCGTCCCCTAACCCTAACCCTAGCCCGAACCCTAACCCTAACCCTTCCCCGAAGCCTGACCCTCACCCGTCCCCTAATCCTAACCCGTACGCTGACACTAAGCCGCGCCCTCACACGTACGCTCCCCCTAAAGCGTTGTCGTACCCTCACCTGGACCCTAAACCGTCCCCGTCCCCTAACCCTAACCCTAGCCCGAACCCTAACCCTAACCCTTCCCCGAAGCCTGACCCTCTCCCGTCCCCTAATCCTAACACGTACGCTGACACTAACCCGCGCCCTCACACGTACGCTCCCCCTAAAGCGTTGTCGTACCCTCACCTGGACCCTAAACCGTCCCCGTCCCCTAACCCTAACCCTAGCCCGAACCCTAACCCTAACCCTTCCCCGAAGCCTGACCCTCACCCGTCCCCTAATCCTAACCCGTACGCTGACACTAAGCCGCGCCCTCACACGTACGCTCCCCCTAAAGCGTTGTCGTACCCTCACCTGGACCCTAAACCGTCCCCGTCCCCTAACCCTAACCCTAGCCCGAACCCTAACCCTAACACTTAACCGAAGCCTGACCCTCTCCCGTCCCCTAATCCTAACCCGTACGCTGACACTAACCCACGCCCTCACACGTACGCTCCCCCTACAGCGTTGTCGTACCCTCACCTGGACCCTAAACCGTCCCCGTCCCCTAACCCTAACCCTAGCCCGAAACCTAACCCTAACCATTCCCCGAAGCCTGACCCTCACCCGTCCCCTAATCCTAACCCGTACGCTGACACTAACCCGCGACCTCACACGTACGCTCCCCCTAAAGCCTTGTCGTACACTCACCTGGACCCTAAACCGTCCCCGTCCCCTAACCCTAACCCTAGCCCGAACCCTAACCCTAACCCTTCCCCGAAGCCTGACCCTCACCCGTCCCCTAATCCTAACCCGTACGCTGTGACTAAGCCGCGCCCTCACACGTACGCTCCCCCTAAAGCGTTGTCGTACCCTCACCTGGACCCTAAACCGTCCCCGTCCCCTAACCCTAACCCTAGCCCGAACCCTAACCCTAACCCTTCCCCGAAGCCTGACCCTCACCCGTCCCCTAATCCTAACCCGTACGCTGACACTAACCCGCGCCCTCACACGTACGCTCCCCCTAAAGCGTTGTCGTACCCTCACCTGGACCCTAAACCGTCCCCGTCCCCTAACCCTAACCCTAGCCCGAACCCTAACCCTAACCCTTCCCCGAAGCCTGACCCTCACCCGTCCCCTAATCCTAACCCGTACGCTGACGCTAAGCCACGCCCTCACACGTACGCTCCCCCTAAAGCGTTGTCGTACCCTCACCTGGACCCTAAACCGTCCCCGTCCCCTAACCCTAACCCTAGCCCGAACCCTAACCCTAACCCTTCCCCGAAGCCTGACCCTCACCCGTCCCCTAATCCTATCCCGTACGCTGACACTAAGCCGCGCCCTCACACGTACGCTCCCGCTAAAGCGTTGTCGTACCCTCACCTGGACCCTAAACCGTCCCCGTCCCCTAACCCTAACCCTAGCCCGAACCCTAACCCTAACACTTCCCCGAAGCCTGACCCTCACCCGTCCCCTAATCCTAACCCGCACGCTGACACTAAGCCGCGCCCTCACACGTACGCTCCCGCTAAAGCGTTGTCGTACCCTCACCTGGACCCTAAACCGTCCCCGTCCCCTAACCCTAACCCTTCCCCGAAGCCTGACCCTCACCCGTCCCCTAATCCTAACCCGTACGCTGACACTAACCCGCGCCCTCACACGTACGCTCCCCCTAAAGCGTTGTCGTACCCTCACCTGGACCCTAAACCGTCCCCGTCCCCTAACCCTAACCCTAGCCCGAACCCTAACCCTAACCCTTCCCCGAAGCCTGACCCTCACCCGTCCCCTAATCCTAATCCGTACGCTGACACTAACCCGCGACCTCACACGTACGCTCCCCCTAAAGCGTTGTCGTACCCTCACCTGGACCCTAAACCGTCCCCGTCCCCTAACCCTAACCCTTCCCCGAAGCCTGACCCTCAACCGTCCCCTAATCCTAACCCGTACGCTGACACTAACCCGCGCCCTCACACGTACCCTCCCCCTAAAGCATTGTCGTACCCTCACCTGGACCCTAAACCGTCCCCGTCCCCTAACCCTAACCCTTCCCCGAAGCCTGACCCTCACCCGTCCCCTAATCCTAACCCGTACGCTGACAGTAACCCGCGCCCTCACACGTACGCTCCCCCTAAAGCGTTGTCATACCCTCACCTGGACCCTAAACCGTCCCCGTCCCCTAACCCTAACCCTAGCCCGAACCCTAACCCTAACCCTTCCCCGAAGCCTGACCCTCTCCCGTCCCCTAATCCTAACCCGTACGCTGACACTAACCCGCGCCCTCACACGTACGCTCCCCCTAAAGCGTTGTCGTACCCTCACCTGGACCCTAAACCGTCCCCGTCCCCTAACCCTAACCCTAGCCCGAACCCTAACCCTAACCCTTCCCCGAAGCCTGACCCTCACCCGTCCCCTAATCCTAATCCGTACGCTGACACTAACCCGCGACCTCACACGTACGCTCCCCCTAAAGCGTTGTCATACCCTCACCTGGACCCTAAACAGTCTCCGTCCCCTAACCCTAACCCTAGCCCGAACCCTAACCCTAACCCTTCCCCGAAGCCTGACCCTCACCCGTCCCCTAATCCTAACCCGTACGCTGTGACTAAGCCGCGCCCTCACACGTACGCTCCCCCTAAAGCGTTGTCGTACCCTCACCTGGACCCTAAACCGTCCCCTAACCCTAACCCTAACCCTAGCTCGAACCCTAACCCTAACCCTTCCCCGAAGCCTGACCCTCACCCGTCCCCTAATCCTAACCCGTACGCTGACACTAACCCGCGCCCTCACACGTACGCTCCCCCTAAAGCGTTGTCGTACCCTCACCTGGACCCTAAACCGTCCCCGTCCCCTAACCCTAACCCTAGCCCGAACCCTAACCCTAACCCTTCCCCGAAGCCTGACCCTCACCCGTCCCCTAATCCTAACCCGTACGCTGACGCTAAGCCGCGCCCTCACACGTACGCTCCCCCTAAAGCGTTGTCGTACCCTCACCTGGACCCTAAACCGTCCCCGTCCCCTAACCCTAACCCTTCCCCGAAGCCTGACCATCACCCGTCCCCTAATCCTAAACCATACGCTGACAGTAACCCGCGCCCTCACACGTACGCTCCCCCTAAAGCGTTGTCGTACCCTCACCTGGACCCTAAACCGTCCCCGTCCCCTAACCCTAACCCTAGCCCGAACCCTAACCCTAACACTTCCCCGAAGCCTGACCCTCACCCGTCCCCTATTCCTAACCCGTACGCTGACACTAAGCCGCGCCCTAACACGTACGCTCCCACTAAAGCGTTGTCGTACCCTCACCTGGACCCTAAACAGTCCCCGTCCCCTAACCCTAACCCTAGCCCGAACCCTAACCCTAACCCTTCCCTGAAGCCTGACCCTCACCCGTCCCCTAATCCTAACCCGTACGCTGACACTAAGCCACGCCCTCACACGTACGCTCCCCCTAAAGCGTTGTCGTACCCTCACCTGGACCCTAAACCGTCCCCGTCCCCTAACCCTAACCCTAGCCCGAACCCTAACCCTAACCCTTCCCCGAAGCCTGACCCTCACCCGTCCCCTAATCCTAACCCGTACGCTGACACTAAGCTGCGCCCTCACACGTACGCTCCCCCTAAAGCGTTGTCGTACCCTCACATGGACCCTAAACCGTCCCCGTCCCCTAACCCTAACCCTAGCCCGTACCCTAACCCTAACCCTTCCCCGAAGCCTGACCCTCACCCGTCCCCTAATCCTAACCCGTACGCTGACGCTAAGCCGCGCCCTCACACGTACGCTCCCCCTAAAGCGTTGTCGTACCCTCACCTGGACCCTAAACCGTCCCCGTCCCCTAACACTAACCCTAGCCCGAACCCTAACCCTAACCCTTCCCCGAAGCCTGACCCTCACACGTCCCCTAATCCTAACCCGTACGCTGACGCTAAGCCGCGCCCTCACACGTACGCTCCCCCTAAAGCGTTGTCGTACCCTCACCTGGACCCTAAACCGTCCCCGTCCCCTAACCCTAACCCTAGCCCGAACCCTAACCCTAACCCTTCCCCGAAGCCTGACCCTCACCCGTCCCCTAATCCTAACCCGTACGCTGACACTAAGCCGCGCCCTCACACGTACGCTCCCCCTAAAGCGTTGTCGTACCCTCACCTGGACCCTAAACCGTCCCCGTCCCCTAACCCTAACCCTAGCCCGAACCCTAACCCTAACCCTTCCCCGAAGCCTGACCCTCTCCCGTCCCCTAATCCTAACACGTACGCTGACACTAACCCGCGCCCTCACACGTACGCTCCCCCTAAAGCGTTGTCGTACCCTCACCTGGACCCTAAACCGTCCCCGTCCCCTAACCCTAACCCTAGCCCGAACCCTAACCCTAACCCGTCCCCGAAGCCTGACCCTCACCCGTCCCCTAATCCTAACCCGTACGCTGACACTAAGCCGCGCCCTCACACGTACGCTCCCCCTAAAGCGTTGTCGTACCCTCACCTGGACCCTAAACCGTCCCCGTCCCCTAACCCTAACCCTAGCCCGAACCCTAACCCTAACACTTAACCGAAGCCTGACCCTCTCCCGTCCCCTAATCCTAACCCGTACGCTGACACTAACCCGCGCCCTCACACGTACGCTCCCCCTACAGCGTTGTCATACCCTCACCTGGACCCTAAACCGTCCCCGTCCCCTAACCCTAACCCTAGCCCGAAACCTAACCCTAACCATTCCCCGAAGCCTGACCCTCACCCGTCCCCTAATCCTAACCCGTACGCTGACACTAACCCGCGACCTCACACGTACGCTCCCCCTAAAGCCTTGTCGTACACTCACCTGGACCCTAAACCGTCCCCGTCCCCTAACCCTAACCCTAGCCCGAACCCTAACCCTAACCCTTCCCCGAAGCCTGACCCTCACCCGTCCCCTAATCCTAACCCGTACGCTGTGACTAAGCCGCGCCCTCACACGTACGCTCCCCCTAAAGCGTTGTCGTACCCTCACCTGGACCCTAAACCGTCCCCGTCCCCTAACCCTAACCCTAGCCCGAACCCTAACCCTAACCCTTCCCCGAAGCCTGACCCTCACCCGTCCCCTAATCCTAACCCGTACGCTGACACTAACCCGCGCCCTCACACGTACGCTCCCCCTAAAGCGTTGTCGTACCCTCACCTGGACCCTAAACCGTCCCCGTCCCCTAACCCTAACCCTAGCCCGAACCCTAACCCTAACCCTTCCCCGAAGCCTGACACTCACCCGTCCCCTAATCGTAACCCGTACGCTGACGCTAAGCCACGCCCTCACACGTACGCTCCCCCTAAAGCGTTGTCGTACCCTCACCTGGACCCTAAACCGTCCCCGTCCCCTAACCCTAACCCTAGCCCGAACCCTAACCCTAACCCTTCCCCGAAGCCTGACCCTCACCCGTCCCCTAATCCTATCCCGTACGCTGACACTAAGCCGCGCCCTCACACGTACGCTCCCGCTAAAGCGTTGTCGTACCCTCACCTGGACCCTAAACCGTCCCCGTCCCCTAACCCTAACCCTAGCCCGAACCCTAACCCTAACACTTCCCCGAAGCCTACCCCTCACCCGTCCCCTAATCCTAACCCGCACGCTGACACTAAGCCGCGCCCTCACACGTACGCTCCCGCTAAAGCGTTGTCGTACCCTCACCTGGACCCTAAACCGTCCCCGTCCCCTAACCCTAACCCTAGCCCGAACCCTAACCCTAACCCTTCCCCGAAGCCTGACCCTCAACCGTCCCCTAATCCTAACCCGTACGCTGACACTAACCCACGCCCTCACACGTACGCTCCCCCTAAAGCGTTGTCGTACCCTCACCTGGACCCTAAACCGTCCCCGTCCCCTAACCCTAACCCTTCCCCGAAGCCTGACCCTCACCCGTCCCCTAATCCTAACCCGTACGCTGACACTAACCCGCGCCCTCACACGTACGCTCCCCCTAAAGCGTTGTCGTACCCTCACCTGGACCCTAAACCGTCCCCGTCCCCTAACCCTAACCCTAGCCCGAACCCTAACCCTAACCCTTCCCCGAAGCCTGACCCTCACCCGTCCCCTAATCCTAATCCGTACGCTGACACTAACCCGCGACCTCACACGTACGCTCCCCCTAAAGCGTTGTCGTACCCTCACCTGGACCCTAAACCGTCCCCGTCCCCTAACCCTAACCCTTCCCCGAAGCCTGACCCTCAACCGTCCCCTAATCCTAACCCGTACGCTGACACTAACCCGCGCCCTCACACGTACCCTCCCCCTAAAGCATTGTCGTACCCTCACCTGGACCCTAAACCGTCCCCGTCCCCTAACCCTAACCCTTCCCCGAAGCGTGACCCTCACCCGTCCCCTAATCCTAACCCGTACGCTGACAGTAACCCGCGCCCTCACACGTACGCTCCCCCTAAAGCGTTGTCATACCCTCACCTGGACCCTAAACCGTCCCCGTCCCCTAACCCTAACCCTAGCCCGAACCCTAACCCTAACCCTTCCCCGAAGCCTGACACTCTCCCGTCCCCTAATCCTAACCCGTACGCTGACACTAACCCGCGCCCTCACACGTACGCTCCCCCTAAAGCGTTGTCGTACCCTCACCTGGACCCTAAACCGTCCCCGTCCCCTAACCCTAACCCTAGCCCGAACCCTAACCCTAACCCTTCCCCGAAGCCTGACCCTCACCCGTCCCCTAATCCTAATCCGTACGCTGACACTAACCCGCGACCTCACACGTACGCTCCCCCTAAAGCGTTGTCGTACCCTCACCTGGACCCTAAACAGTCTCCGTCCCCTAACCCTAACCCTAGCCCGAACCCTAACCCTAACCCTTCCCCGAAGCCTGACCCTCACCCGTCCCCTAATCCTAACCCGTACGCTGTGACTAAGCCGCGCCCTCACACGTACGCTCCCCCTAAAGCGTTGTCGTACCCTCACCTGGACCCTAAACCGTCCCCTAACCCTAACCCTAACCCTACCTCGAACCCTAACCCTAACCCTTCCCCGAAGCCTGACCCTCACCCGTCCCCTAATCCTAACCCGTACGCTGACACTAACCCGCGCCCTCACACGTACGCTCCCCCTAAAGCGTTGTCGTACCCTCACCTGGACCCTAAACCGTCCCCGTCCCCTAACCCTAACCCTAGCCCGAACCCTAACCCTAACCCTTCCCCGAAGCCTGACCCTCACCCGTCCCCTAATCCTAACCCGTACGCTGACGCTAAGCCGCGCCCTCACACGTACGCTCCCCCTAAAGCGTTGTCGTACCCTCACCTGGACCCTAAACCGTCCCCGTCCCCTAACCCTAACCCTTCCCCGAAGCCTGACCATCACCCGTCCCCTAATCCTAACCCATACGCTGACAGTAACCCGCGCCCTCACACGTACGCTCCCCCTAAAGCGTTGTCGTACCCTCACCTGGACCCTAAACCGTCCCCGTCCCCTAACCCTAACCCTAGCCCGAACCCTAACCCTAACACTTCCCCGAAGCCTGACCCTCACCCGTCCCCTATTCCTAACCCGTACGCTGACACTAAGCCGCGCCCTAACACGTACGCTCCCGCTAAAGCGTTGTCGTACCCTCACCTGGACCCTAAACAGTCCCCGTCCCCTAACCCTAACCCTAGCCCGAACCCTAACCCTAACCCTTCCCTGAAGCCTGACCCTCACCCGTCCCCTAATCCTAACCCGTACGCTGACACTAAGCCACGCCCTCACACGTACGCTCCCCCTAAAGCGTTGTCGTACCCTCACCTGGACCCTAAACCGTCCCCGTCCCCTAACCCTAACCCTAGCCCGAACCCTAACCCTAACCCTTCCCCGAAGCCTGACCCTCACCCGTCCCCTAATCCTAACCCGTACGCTGACACTAAGCCGCGCCCTCACACGTACGCTCCCCCTAAAGCGTTGTCGTACCCTCACATGGACCCTAAACCGTCCCCGTCCCCTAACCCTAACCCTAGCCCGTACCCTAACCCTAACCCTTCCCCGAAGCCTGACCCTCACCCGTCCCCTAATCCTAACCCGTACGCTGACGCTAAGCCGCGCCCTCACACGTACGCTCCCCCTAAAGCGTTGTCGTACCCTCACCTGGACCCTAAACCGTCCCCGTCCCCTAACACTAACCCTAGCCCGAACCCTAACCCTAACCCTTCCCCGAAGCCTGACCCTCACACGTCCCCTAATCCTAACCCGTACGCTGACGCTAAGCCGCGCCCTCACACGTACGCTCCCCCTAAAGCGTTGTCGTACCCTCACCTGGACCCTAAACCGTCCCCGTCCCCTAACCCTAACCCTAGCCCGAACCCTAACCCTAACCCTTCCCCGAAGCCTGACCCTCACCCGTCCCCTAATCCTAACCCGTACGCTGACACTAAGCCGCGCCCTCACACGTACGCTCCCCCTAAAGCGTTGTCGTACCCTCACCTGGACCCTAAACCGTCCCCGTCCCCTAACCCTAACCCTAGCCCGAACCCTAACCCTAACCCTTCCCCGAAGCCTGACCCTCACCCGTCCCCTAATCCTAACCCGTACGCTGACGCTAAGCCACGCCCTCACACGTACGCTCCCCCTAAAGCGTTGTCGTACCCTCACCTGGACCCTAAACCGTCCCCGTCCCCTAACCCTAACCCTAGCCCGAACCCTAACCCTAACCCTTCCCCGAAGCCTGACCCTCACCCGTCCCCTAATCCTATCCCGTACGCTGACACTAAGCCGCGCCCTCACACGTACGCTCCCGCTAAAGCGTTGTCGTACCCTCACCTGGACCCTAAACCGTCCCCGTCCCCTAACCCTAACCCTAGCCCGAACCCTAACCCTAACACTTCCCCGAAGCCTGACCCTCACCCGTCCCCTAATCCTAACCCGCACGCTGACACTAAGCCGCGCCCTCACACGTACGCTCCCGCTAAAGCGTTGTCGTACCCTCACCTGGACCCTAAACCGTCCCCGTCCCCTAACCCTAACCCTAGCCCGAACCCTAACCCTAACCCTTCCCCGAAGCCTGACCCTCAACCGTCCCCTAATCCTAACCCGTACGCTGACACTAACCCACGCCCTCACACGTACGCTCCCCCTAAAGCGTTGTCGTACCCTCACCTGGACCCTAAACCGTCCCCGTCCCCTAACCCTAACCCTTCCCCGAAGCCTGACCCTCACCCGTCCCCTAATCCTAACCCGTACGCTGACACTAACCCGCGCCCTCACACGTACGCTCCCCCTAAAGCGTTGTCGTACCCTCACCTGGACCCTAAACCGTCCCCGTCCCCTAACCCTAACCCTAGCCCGAACCCTAACCCTAACCCTTCCCCGAAGCCTGACCCTCACCCGTCCCCTAATCCTAATCCGTACGCTGACACTAACCCGCGACCTCACACGTACGCTCCCCCTAAAGCGTTGTCGTACCCTCACCTGGACCCTAAACCGTCCCCGTCCCCTAACCCTAACCCTTCCCCGAAGCCTGACCCTCAACCGTCCCCTAATCCTAACCCGTACGCTGACACTAACCCGCGCCCTCACACGTACCCTCCCCCTAAAGCATTGTCGTACCCTCACCTGGACCCTAAACCGTCCCCGTCCCCTAACCCTAACCCTTCCCCGAAGCCTGACCCTCACCCGTCCCCTAATCCTAACCCGTACGCTGACAGTAACCCGCGCCCTCACACGTACGCTCCCCCTAAAGCGTTGTCATACCCTCACCTGGACCCTAAACCGTCCCCGTCCCCTAACCCTAACCCTAGCCCGAACCCTAACCCTAACCCTTCCCCGAAGCCTGACCCTCTCCCGTCCCCTAATCCTAACACGTACGCTGACACTAACCCGCGCCCTCACACGTACGCTCCCCCTAAAGCGTTGTCGTACCCTCACCTGGACCCTAAACCGTCCCCGTCCCCTAACCCTAACCCTAGCCCGAACCCTAACCCTAACCCTTCCCCGAAGCCTGACCCTCACCCGTCCCCTAATCCTAATCCGTACGCTGACACTAACCCGCGACCTCACACGTACGCTCCCCCTAAAGCGTTGTCGTACCCTCACCTGGACCCTAAACAGTCTCCGTCCCCTAACCCTAACCCTAGCCCGAACCCTAACCCTAACCCTTCCCCGAAGCCTGACCCTCACCCGTCCCCTAATCCTAACCCGTACGCTGTGACTAAGCCGCGCCCTCACACGTACGCTCCCCCTAAAGCGTTGTCGTACCCTCACCTGGACCCTAAACCGTCCCCTAACCCTAACCCTAACCCTAGCTCGAACCCTAACCCTAACCCTTCCCCGAAGCCTGACCCTCACCCGTCCCCTAATCCTAACCCGTACGCTGACACTAACCCGCGCCCTCACACGTACGCTCCCCCTAAAGCGTTGTCGTACCCTCACCTGGACCCTAAACCGTCCCCGTCCCCTAACCCTAACCCTAGCCCGAACCCTAACCCTAACCCTTCCCCGAAGCCTGACCCTCACCCGTCCCCTAATCCTAACCCGTACGCTGACGCTAAGCCGCGCCCTCACACGTACGCTCCCCCTAAAGCGTTGTCGTACCCTCACCTGGACCCTAAACCGTCCCCGTCCCCTAACCCTAACCCTTCCCCGAAGCCTGACCATCACCCGTCCCCTAATCCTAACCCATACGCTGACAGTAACCCGCGCCCTCACACGTACGCTCCCCCTAAAGCGTTGTCGTACCCTCACCTGGACCCTAAACCGTCCCCGTCCCCTAACCCTAACCCTAGCCCGAACCCTAACCCTAACACTTCCCCGAAGCCTGACCCTCACCCGTCCCCTATTCCTAACCCGTACGATGACACTAAGCCGCGCCCTAACACGTACGCTCCCACTAAAGCGTTGTCGTACCCTCACCTGGACCCTAAACAGTCCCCGTCCCCTAACCCTAACCCTAGCCCGAACCCTAACCCTAACCCTTCCCTGAAGCCTGACCCTCACCCGTCCCCTAATCCTAACCCGTACGCTGACACTAAGCCACGCCCTCACACGTACGCTCCCCCTAAAGCGTTGTCGTACCCTCACCTGGACCCTAAACCGTCCCCGTCCCCTAACCCTAACCCTAGCCCGAACCCTAACCCTAACCCTTCCCCGAAGCCTGACCCTCACCCGTCCCCTAATCCTAACCCGTACGCTGACACTAAGCCGCGCCCTCACACGTACGCTCCCCCTAAAGCGTTGTCGTACCCTCACATGGACCCTAAACCGTCCCCGTCCCCTAACCCTAACCCTAGCCCGTACCCTAACCCTAACCCTTCCCCGAAGCCTGACCCTCACCCGTCCCCTAATCCTAACCCGTACGCTGACGCTAAGCCGCGCCCTCACACGTACGCTCCCCCTAAAGCGTTGTCGTACCCTCACCTGGACCCTAAACCGTCCCCGTCCCCTAACACTAACCCTAGCCCGAACCCTAACCCTAACCCTTCCCCGAAGCCTGACCCTCACACGTCCCCTAATCCTAACCCGTACGCTGACGCTAAGCCGCGCCCTCACACGTACGCTCCCCCTAAAGCGTTGTCGTACCCTCACCTGGACCCTAAACCGTCCCCGTCCCCTAACCCTAACCCTAGCCCGAACCCTAACCCTAACCCTTCCCCGAAGCCTGACCCTCACCCGTCCCCTAATCCTAACCCGTACGCTGACACTAAGCCGCGCCCTCACACGTACGCTCCCCCTAAAGCGTTGTCGTACCCTCACCTGGACCCTAAACCGTCCCCGTCCCCTAACCCTAACCCTAGCCCGAACCCTAACCCTAACCCTTCCCCGAAGCCTGACCCTCTCCCGTCCCCTAATCCTAACACGTACGCTGACACTAACCCGCGCCCTCACACGTACGCTCCCCCTAAAGCGTTGTCGTACCCTCACCTGGACCCTAAACCGTCCCCGTCCCCTAACCCTAACCCTAGCCCGAACCCTAACCCTAACCCTTCCCCGAAGCCTGACCCTCACCCGTCCCCTAATCCTAACCCGTACGCTGACACTAAGCCGCGCCCTCACACGTACGCTCCCCCTAAAGCGTTGTCGTACCCTCACCTGGACCCTAAACCGTCCCCGTCCCCTAACCCTAACCCTAGCCCGAACCCTAACCCTAACACTTAACCGAAGCCTGACCCTCTCCCGTCCCCTAATCCTAACCCGTACGCTGACACTAACCCGCGCCCTCACACGTACGCTCCCCCTACAGCGTTGTCATACCCTCACCTGGACCCTAAACCGTCCCCGTCCCCTAACCCTAACCCTAGCCCGAAACCTAACCCTAACCATTCCCCGAAGCCTGACCCTCACCCGTCCCCTAATCCTAACCCGTACGCTGACACTAACCCGCGACCTCACACGTACGCTCCCCCTAAAGCCTTGTCGTACACTCACCTGGACCCTAAACCGTCCCCGTCCCCTAACCCTAACCCTAGCCCGAACCCTAACCCTAACCCTTCCCCGAAGCCTGACCCTCACCCGTCCCCTAATCCTAACCCGTACGCTGTGACTAAGCCGCGCCCTCACACGTACGCTCCCCCTAAAGCGTTGTCGTACCCTCACCTGGACCCTAAACCGTCCCCGTCCCCTAACCCTAACCCTAGCCCGAACCCTAACCCTAACCCTTCCCCGAAGCCTGACCCTCACCCGTCCCCTAATCCTAACCCGTACGCTGACACTAACCCGCGCCCTCACACGTACGCTCCCCCTAAAGCGTTGTCGTACCCTCACCTGGACCCTAAACCGTCCCCGTCCCCTAACCCTAACCCTAGCCCGAACCCTAACCCTAACCCTTCCCCGAAGCCTGACCCTCACCCGTCCCCTAATCGTAACCCGTACGCTGACGCTAAGCCACGCCCTCACACGTACGCTCCCCCTAAAGCGTTGTCGTACCCTCACCTGGACCCTAAACCGTCCCCGTCCCCTAACCCTAACCCTAGCCCGAACCCTAACCCTAACCCTTCCCCGAAGCCTGACCCTCACCCGTCCCCTAATCCTATCCCGTACGCTGACACTAAGCCGCGCCCTCACACGTACGCTCCCGCTAAAGCGTTGTCGTACCCTCACCTGGACCCTAAACCGTCCCCGTCCCCTAACCCTAACCCTAGCCCGAACCCTAACCCTAACACTTCCCCGAAGCCTACCCCTCACCCGTCCCCTAATCCTAACCCGCACGCTGACACTAAGCCGCGCCCTCACACGTACGCTCCCGCTAAAGCGTTGTCGTACCCTCACCTGGACCCTAAACCGTCCCCGTCCCCTAACCCTAACCCTAGCCCGAACCCTAACCCTAACCCTTCCCCGAAGCCTGACCCTCAACCGTCCCCTAATCCTAACCCGTACGCTGACACTAACCCACGCCCTCACACGTACGCTCCCCCTAAAGCGTTGTCGTACCCTCACCTGGACCCTAAACCGTCCCCGTCCCCTAACCCTAACCCTTCCCCGAAGCCTGACCCTCACCCGTCCCCTAATCCTAACCCGTACGCTGACACTAACCCGTGCCCTCACACGTACGCTCCCCCTAAAGCGTTGTCGTACCCTCACCTGGACCCTAAACCGTCCCCGTCCCCTAACCCTAACCCTAGCCCGAACCCTAACCCTAACCCTTCCCCGAAGCCTGACCCTCACCCGTCCCCTAATCCTAATCCGTACGCTGACACTAACCCGCGACCTCACACGTACGCTCCCCCTAAAGCGTTGTCGTACCCTCACCTGGACCCTAAACCGTCCCCGTCCCCTAACCCTAACCCTTCCCCGAAGCCTGACCCTCAACCGTCCCCTAATCCTAACCCGTACGCTGACACTAACCCGCGCCCTCACACGTACCCTCCCCCTAAAGCATTGTCGTACCCTCACCTGGACCCTAAACCGTCCCCGTCCCCTAACCCTAACCCTTCCCCGAAGCGTGACCCTCACCCGTCCCCTAATCCTAACCCGTACGCTGACAGTAACCCGCGCCCTCACACGTACGCTCCCCCTAAAGCGTTGTCATACCCTCACCTGGACCCTAAACCGTCCCCGTCCCCTAACCCTAACCCTAGCCCGAACCCTAACCCTAACCCTTCCCCGAAGCCTGACCCTCTCCCGTCCCCTAATCCTAACCCGTACGCTGACACTAACCCGCGCCCTCACACGTACGCTCCCCCTAAAGCGTTGTCGTACCCTCACCTGGACCCTAAACCGTCCCCGTCCCCTAACCCTAACCCTAGCCCGAACCCTAACCCTAACCCTTCCCCGAAGCCTGACCCTCACCCGTCCCCTAATCCTAATCCGTACGCTGACACTAACCCGCGACCTCACACGTACGCTCCCCCTAAAGCGTTGTCGTACCCTCACCTGGACCCTAAACAGTCTCCGTCCCCTAACCCTAACCCTAGCCCGAACCCTAACCCTAACCCTTCCCCGAAGCCTGACCCTCACCCGTCCCCTAATCCTAACCCGTACGCTGTGACTAAGCCGCGCCCTCACACGTACGCTCCCCCTAAAGCGTTGTCGTACCCTCACCTGGACCCTAAACCGTCCCCTAACCCTAACCCTAACCCTACCTCGAACCCTAACCCTAACCCTTCCCCGAAGCCTGACCCTCACCCGTCCCCTAATCCTAACCCGTACGCTGACACTAACCCGCGCCCTCACACGTACGCTCCCCCTAAAGCGTTGTCGTACCCTCACCTGGACCCTAAACCGTCCCCGTCCCCTAACCCTAACCCTAGCCCGAACCCTAACCCTAACCCTTCCCCGAAGCCTGACCCTCACCCGTCCCCTAATCCTAACCCGTACGCTGACGCTAAGCCGCGCCCTCACACGTACGCTCCCCCTAAAGCGTTGTCGTACCCTCACCTGGACCCTAAACCGTCCCCGTCCCCTAACCCTAACCCTTCCCCGAAGCCTGACCATCACCCGTCCCCTAATCCAAACCATACGCTGACAGTAACCCGCGCCCTCACACGTACGCTCCCCCTAAAGCGTTGTCGTACCCTCACCTGGACCCTAAACCGTCCCCGTCCCCTAACCCTAACCCTAGCCCGAACCCTAACCCTAACACTTCCCCGAAGCCTGACCCTCACCCGTCCCCTATTCCTAACCCGTACGCTGACACTAAGCCGCGCCCTAACACGTACGCTCCCGCTAAAGCGTTGTCGTACCCTCACCTGGACCCTAAACAGTCCCCGTCCCCTAACCCTAACCCTAGCCCGAACCCTAACCCTAACCCTTCCCTGAAGCCTGACCCTCACCCGTCCCCTAATCCTAACACGTACGCTGACACTAAGCCACGCCCTCACACGTACGCTCCCCCTAAAGCGTTGTCGTACCCTCACCTGGACCCTAAACCGTCCCCGTCCCCTAACCCTAACCCTAGCCCGAACCCTAACCCTAACCCTTCCCCGAAGCCTGACCCTCACCCGTCCCCTAATCCTAACCCGTACGCTGACACTAAGCCGCGCCCTCACACGTACGCTCCCCCTAAAGCGTTGTCGTACCCTCACATGGACCCTAAACCGTCCCCGTCCCCTAACCCTAACCCTAGCCCGAACCCTAACCCTAACCCTTCCCCGAAGCCTGACCCTCACCCGTCCCCTAATCCTAACCCGTACGCTGACGCTAAGCCGCGCCCTCACACGTACGCTCCCCCTAAAGCGTTGTCGTACCCTCACCTGGACCCTAAACCGTCCCCGTCCCCTAACACTAACCCTAGCCCGAACCCTAACCCTAACCCTTCCCCGAAGCCTGACCCTCACACGTCCCCTAATCCTAACCCGTACGCTGACGCTAAGCCGCGCCCTCACACGTACGCTCCCCCTAAAGCGTTGTCGTACCCTCACCTGGACCCTAAACCGTCCCCGTCCCCTAACCCTAACCCTAGCCCGAACCCTAACCCTAACCCTTCCCCGAAGCCTGACCCTCACCCGTCCCCTAATCCTAACCCGTACGCTGACACTAAGCCGCGCCCTCACACGTACGCTCCCCCTAAAGCGTTGTCGTACCCTCACCTGGACCCTAAACCGTCCCCGTCCCCTAACCCTAACCCTAGCCCGAACCCTAACCCTAACCCTTCCCCGAAGCCTGACCCTCTCCCGTCCCCTAATCCTAACACGTACGCTGACACTAACCCGCGCCCTCACACGTACGCTCCCCCTAAAGCGTTGTCGTACCCTCACCTGGACCCTAAACCGTCCCCGTCCCCTAACCCTAACCCTAGCCCGAACCCTAACCCTAACCCTTCCCCGAAGCCTGACCCTCACCCGTCCCCTAATCCTAACCCGTACGCTGACACTAAGCCGCGCCCTCACACGTACGCTCCCCCTAAAGCGTTGTCGTACCCTCACCTGGACCCTAAACCGTCCCCGTCCCCTAACCCTAACCCTAGCCCGAACCCTAACCCTAACACTTAACCGAAGCCTGACCCTCTCCCGTCCCCTAATCCTAACCCGTACGCTGACACTAACCCACGCCCTCACACGTACGCTCCCCCTACAGCGTTGTCGTACCCTCACCTGGACCCTAAACCGTCCCCGTCCCCTAACCCTAACCCTAGCCCGAAACCTAACCCTAACCATTCCCCGAAGCCTGACCCTCACCCGTCCCCTAATCCTAACCCGTACGCTGACACTAACCCGCGACCTCACACGTACGCTCCCCCTAAAGCCTTGTCGTACACTCACCTGGACCCTAAACCGTCCCCGTCCCCTAACCCTAACCCTAGCCCGAACCCTAACCCTAACCCTTCCCCGAAGCCTGACCCTCACCCGTCCCCTAATCCTAACCCGTACGCTGTGACTAAGCCGCGCGCTCACACGTACGCTCCCCCTAAAGCGTTGTCGTACCCTCACCTGGACCCTAAACCGTCCCCGTCCCCTAACCCTAACCCTAGCCCGAACCCTAACCCTAACCCTTCCCCGAAGCCTGACCCTCACCCGTCCCCTAATCCTAACCCGTACGCTGACACTAACCCGCGCCCTCACACGTACGCTCCCCCTAAAGCGTTGTCGTACCCTCACCTGGACCCTAAACCGTCCCCGTCCCCTAACCCTAACCCTAGCCCGAACCCTAACCCTAACCCTTCCCCGAAGCCTGACCCTCACCCGTCCCCTAATCCTAACCCGTACGCTGACGCTAAGCCACGCCCTCACACGTACGCTCCCCCTAAAGCGTTGTCGTACCCTCACCTGGACCCTAAACCGTCCCCGTCCCCTAACCCTAACCCTAGCCCGAACCCTAACCCTAACCCTTCCCCGAAGCCTGACCCTCACCCGTCCCCTAATCCTATCCCGTACGCTGACACTAAGCCGCGCCCTCACACGTACGCTCCCGCTAAAGCGTTGTCGTACCCTCACCTGGACCCTAAACCGTCCCCGTCCCCTAACCCTAACCCTAGCCCGAACCCTAACCCTAACACTTCCCCGAAGCCTGACCCTCACCCGTCCCCTAATCCTAACCCGCACGCTGACACTAAGCCGCGCCCTCACACGTACGCTCCCGCTAAAGCGTTGTCGTACCCTCACCTGGACCCTAAACCGTCCCCGTCCCCTAACCCTAACCCTAGCCCGAACCCTAACCCTAACCCTTCCCCGAAGCCTGACCCTCAACCGTCCCCTAATCCTAACCCGTACGCTGACACTAACCCACGCCCTCACACGTACGCTCCCCCTAAAGCGTTGTCGTACCCTCACCTGGACCCTAAACCGTCCCCGTCCCCTAACCCTAACCCTTCCCCGAAGCCTGACCCTCACCCGTCCCCTAATCCTAACCCGTACGCTGACACTAACCCGCGCCCTCACACGTACGCTCCCCCTAAAGCGTTGTCGTACCCTCACCTGGACCCTAAACCGTCCCCGTCCCCTAACCCTAACCCTAGCCCGAACCCTAACCCTAACCCTTCCCCGAAGCCTGACCCTCACCCGTCCCCTAATCCTAATCCGTACGCTGACACTAACCCGCGACCTCACACGTACGCTCCCCCTAAAGCGTTGTCGTACCCTCACCTGGACCCTAAACCGTCCCCGTCCCCTAACCCTAACCCTTCCCCGAAGCCTGACCCTCAACCGTCCCCTAATCCTAACCCGTACGCTGACACTAACCCGCGCCCTCACACGTACCCTCCCCCTAAAGCATTGTCGTACCCTCACCTGGACCCTAAACCGTCCCCGTCCCCTAACCCTAACCCTTCCCCGAAGCCTGACCCTCACCCGTCCCCTAATCCTAACCCGTACGCTGACAGTAACCCGCGCCCTCACACGTACGCTCCCCCTAAAGCGTTGTCATACCCTCACCTGGACCCTAAACCGTCCCCGTCCCCTAACCCTAACCCTAGCCCGAACCCTAACCCTAACCCTTCCCCGAAGCCTGACCCTCTCCCGTCCCCTAATCCTAACCCGTACGCTGACACTAACCCGCGCCCTCACACGTACGCTCCCCCTAAAGCGTTGTCGTACCCTCACCTGGACCCTAAACCGTCCCCTAACCCTAACCCTAACCCTAGCTCGAACCCTAACCCTAACCCTTCCCCGAAGCCTGACCCTCACCCGTCCCCTAATCCTAACCCGTACGCTGACACTAACCCGCGCCCTCACACGTACGCTCCCCCTAAAGCGTTGTCGTACCCTCACCTGGACCCTAAACCGTCCCCGTCCCCTAACCCTAACCCTAGCCCGAACCCTAACCCTAACCCTTCCCCGAAGCCTGACCCTCACCCGTCCCCTAATCCTAACCCGTACGCTGACGCTAAGCCACGCCCTCACACGTACGCTCCCCCTAAAGCGTTGTCGTACCCTCACCTGGACCCTAAACCGTCCCCGTCCCCTAACCCTAACCCTAGCCCGAACCCTAACCCTAACCCTTCCCCGAAGCCTGACCCTCACCCGTCCCCTAATCCTATCCCGTACGCTGACACTAAGCCGCGCCCTCACACGTACGCTCCCGCTAAAGCGTTGTCGTACCCTCACCTGGACCCTAAACCGTCCCCGTCCCCTAACCCTAACCCTAGCCCGAACCCTAACCCTAACACTTCCCCGAAGCCTGACCCTCACCCGTCCCCTAATCCTAACCCGCACGCTGACACTAAGCCGCGCCCTCACACGTACGCTCCCGCTAAAGCGTTGTCGTACCCTCACCTGGACCCTAAACCGTCCCCGTCCCCTAACCCTAACCCTAGCCCGAACCCTAACCCTAACCCTTCCCCGAAGCCTGACCCTCAACCGTCCCCTAATCCTAACCCGTACGCTGACACTAACCCACGCCCTCACACGTACGCTCCCCCTAAAGCGTTGTCGTACCCTCACCTGGACCCTAAACCGTCCCCGTCCCCTAACCCTAACCCTTCCCCGAAGCCTGACCCTCACCCGTCCCCTAATCCTAACCCGTACGCTGACACTAACCCGCGCCCTCACACGTACGCTCCCCCTAAAGCGTTGTCGTACCCTCACCTGGACCCTAAACCGTCCCCGTCCCCTAACCCTAACCCTAGCCCGAACCCTAACCCTAACCCTTCCCCGAAGCCTGACCCTCACCCGTCCCCTAATCCTAATCCGTACGCTGACACTAACCCGCGACCTCACACGTACGCTCCCCCTAAAGCGTTGTCGTACCCTCACCTGGACCCTAAACCGTCCCCGTCCCCTAACCCTAACCCTTCCCCGAAGCCTGACCCTCAACCGTCCCCTAATCCTAACCCGTACGCTGACACTAACCCGCGCCCTCACACGTACCCTCCCCCTAAAGCATTGTCGTACCCTCACCTGGACCCTAAACCGTCCCCGTCCCCTAACCCTAACCCTTCCCCGAAGCCTGACCCTCACCCGTCCCCTAATCCTAACCCGTACGCTGACAGTAACCCGCGCCCTCACACGTACGCTCCCCCTAAAGCGTTGTCATACCCTCACCTGGACCCTAAACCGTCCCCGTCCCCTAACCCTAACCCTAGCCCGAACCCTAACCCTAACCCTTCCCCGAAGCCTGACCCTCTCCCGTCCCCTAATCCTAACCCGTACGCTGACACTAACCCGCGCCCTCACACGTACGCTCCCCCTAAAGCGTTGTCGTACCCTCACCTGGACCCTAAACCGTCCCCGTCCCCTAACCCTAACCTAGCCCGAACCCTAACCCTAACCCTTCCCCGAAGCCTGACCCTCACCCGTCCCCTAATCCTAATCCGTACGCTGACACTAACCCGCGACCTCACACGTACGCTCCCCCTAAAGCGTTGTCGTACCCTCACCTGGACCCTAAACAGTCTCCGTCCCCTAACCCTAACCCTAGCCCGAACCCTAACCCTAACCCTTCCCCGAAGCCTGACCCTCACCCGTCCCCTAATCCTAACCCGTACGCTGTGACTAAGCCGCGCCCTCACACGTACGCTCCCCCTAAAGCGTTGTCGTACCCTCACCTGGACCCTAAACCGTCCCCTAACCCTAACCCTAACCCTAGCTCGAACCCTAACCCTAACCCTTCCCCGAAGCCTGACCCTCACCCGTCCCCTAATCCTAACCCGTACGCTGACACTAACCCGCGCCCTCACACGTACGCTCCCCCTAAAGCGTTGTCGTACCCTCACCTGGACCCTAAACCGTCCCCGTCCCCTAACCCTAACCCTAGCCCGAACCCTAACCCTAACCCTTCCCCGAAGCCTGACCCTCACCCGTCCCCTAATCCTAACCCGTACGCTGACGCTAAGCCGCGCCCTCACACGTACGCTCCCCCTAAAGCGTTGTCGTACCCTCACCTGGACCCTAAACCGTCCCCGTCCCCTAACCCTAACCCTTCCCCGAAGCCTGACCATCACCCGTCCCCTAATCCTAACCCATACGCTGACAGTAACCCGCGCCCTCACACGTACGCTCCCCCTAAAGCGTTGTCGTACCCTCACCTGGACCCTAAACCGTCCCCGTCCCCTAACCCTAACCCTAGCCCGAACCCTAACCCTAACACTTCCCCGAAGCCTGACCCTCACCCGTCCCCTATTCCTAACCCGTACGCTGACACTAAGCCGCGCCCTAACACGTACGCTCCCACTAAAGCGTTGTCGTACCCTCACCTGGACCCTAAACAGTCCCCGTCCCCTAACCCTAACCCTAGCCCGAACCCTAACCCTAACCCTTCCCTGAAGCCTGACCCTCACCCGTCCCCTAATCCTAACCCGTACGCTGACACTAAGCCACGCCCTCACACGTACGCTCCCCCTAAAGCGTTGTCGTACCCTCACCTGGACCCTAAACCGTCCCCGTCCCCTAACCCTAACCCTAGCCCGAACCCTAACCCTAACCCTTCCCCGAAGCCTGACCCTCACCCGTCCCCTAATCCTAACCCGTACGCTGACACTAAGCCGCGCCCTCACACGTACGCTCCCCCTAAAGCGTTGTCGTACCCTCACATGGACCCTAAACCGTCCCCGTCCCCTAACCCTAACCCTAGCCCGTACCCTAACCCTAACCCTTCCCCGAAGCCTGACCCTCACCCGTCCCCTAATCCTAACCCGTACGCTGACGCTAAGCCGCGCCCTCACACGTACGCTCCCCCTAAAGCGTTGTCGTACCCTCACCTGGACCCTAAACCGTCCCCGTCCCCTAACACTAACCCTAGCCCGAACCCTAACCCTAACCCTTCCCCGAAGCCTGACCCTCACACGTCCCCTAATCCTAACCCGTACGCTGACGCTAAGCCGCGCCCTCACACGTACGCTCCCCCTAAAGCGTTGTCGTACCCTCACCTGGACCCTAAACCGTCCCCGTCCCCTAACCCTAACCCTAGCCCGAACCCTAACCCTAACCCTTCCCCGAAGCCTGACCCTCACCCGTCCCCTAATCCTAACCCGTACGCTGACACTAAGCCGCGCCCTCACACGTACGCTCCCCCTAAAGCGTTGTCGTACCCTCACCTGGACCCTAAACCGTCCCCGTCCCCTAACCCTAACCCTAGCCCGAACCCTAACCCTAACCCTTCCCCGAAGCCTGACCCTCTCCCGTCCCCTAATCCTAACACGTACGCTGACACTAACCCGCGCCCTCACACGTACGCTCCCCCTAAAGCGTTGTCGTACCCTCACCTGGACCCTAAACCGTCCCCGTCCCCTAACCCTAACCCTAGCCCGAACCCTAACCCTAACCCTTCCCCGAAGCCTGACCCTCACCCGTCCCCTAATCCTAACCCGTACGCTGACACTAAGCCGCGCCCTCACACGTACGCTCCCCCTAAAGCGTTGTCGTACCCTCACCTGGACCCTAAACCGTCCCCGTCCCCTAACCCTAACCCTAGCCCGAACCCTAACCCTAACACTTAACCGAAGCCTGACCCTCTCCCGTCCCCTAATCCTAACCCGTACGCTGACACTAACCCGCGCCCTCACACGTACGCTCCCCCTACAGCGTTGTCATACCCTCACCTGGACCCTAAACCGTCCCCGTCCCCTAACCCTAACCCTAGCCCGAAACCTAACCCTAACCATTCCCCGAAGCCTGACCCTCACCCGTCCCCTAATCCTAACCCGTACGCTGACACTAACCCGCGACCTCACACGTACGCTCCCCCTAAAGCCTTGTCGTACACTCACCTGGACCCTAAACCGTCCCCGTCCCCTAACCCTAACCCTAGCCCGAACCCTAACCCTAACCCTTCCCCGAAGCCTGACCCTCACCCGTCCCCTAATCCTAACCCGTACGCTGTGACTAAGCCGCGCCCTCACACGTACGCTCCCCCTAAAGCGTTGTCGTACCCTCACCTGGACCCTAAACCGTCCCCGTCCCCTAACCCTAACCCTAGCCCGAACCCTAACCCTAACCCTTCCCCGAAGCCTGACCCTCACCCGTCCCCTAATCCTAACCCGTACGCTGACACTAACCCGCGCCCTCACACGTACGCTCCCCCTAAAGCGTTGTCGTACCCTCACCTGGACCCTAAACCGTCCCCGTCCCCTAACCCTAACCCTAGCCCGAACCCTAACCCTAACCCTTCCCCGAAGCCTGACCCTCACCCGTCCCCTAATCGTAACCCGTACGCTGACGCTAAGCCACGCCCTCACACGTACGCTCCCCCTAAAGCGTTGTCGTACCCTCACCTGGACCCTAAACCGTCCCCGTCCCCTAACCCTAACCCTAGCCCGAACCCTAACCCTAACCCTTCCCCGAAGCCTGACCCTCACCCGTCCCCTAATCCTATCCCGTACGCTGACACTAAGCCGCGCCCTCACACGTACGCTCCCGCTAAAGCGTTGTCGTACCCTCACCTGGACCCTAAACCGTCCCCGTCCCCTAACCCTAACCCTAGCCCGAACCCTAACCCTAACACTTCCCCGAAGCCTACCCCTCACCCGTCCCCTAATCCTAACCCGCACGCTGACACTAAGCCGCGCCCTCACACGTACGCTCCCGCTAAAGCGTTGTCGTACCCTCACCTGGACCCTAAACCGTCCCCGTCCCCTAACCCTAACCCTAGCCCGAACCCTAACCCTAACCCTTCCCCGAAGCCTGACCCTCAACCGTCCCCTAATCCTAACCCGTACGCTGACACTAACCCACGCCCTCACACGTACGCTCCCCCTAAAGCGTTGTCGTACCCTCACCTGGACCCTAAACCGTCCCCGTCCCTTAACCCTAACCCTTCCCCGAAGCCTGACCCTCACCCGTCCCCTAATCCTAACCCGTACGCTGACACTAACCCGCGCCCTCACACGTACGCTCCCCCTAAAGCGTTGTCGTACCCTCACCTGGACCCTAAACCGTCCCCGTCCCCTAACACTAACCCTAGCCCGAACCCTAACCCTAACCCTTCCCCGAAGCCTGACCCTCACCCGTCCCCTAATCCTAATCCGTACGCTGACACTAACCCGCGACCTCACACGTACGCTCCCCCTAAAGCGTTGTCGTACCCTCACCTGGACCCTAAACCGTCCCCGTCCCCTAACCCTAACCCTTCCCCGAAGCCTGACCCTCAACCGTCCCCTAATCCTAACCCGTACGCTGACACTAACCCGCGCCCTCACACGTACCCTCCCCCTAAAGCATTGTCGTACCCTCACCTGGACCCTAAACCGTCCCCGTCCCCTAACCCTAACCCTTCCCCGAAGCGTGACCCTCACCCGTCCCCTAATCCTAACCCGTACGCTGACAGTAACCCGCGCCCTCACACGTACGCTCCCCCTAAAGCGTTGTCATACCCTCACCTGGACCCTAAACCGTCCCCGTCCCCTAACCCTAACCCTAGCCCGAACCCTAACCCTAACCCTTCCCCGAAGCCTGACCCTCTCCCGTCCCCTAATCCTAACCCGTACGCTGACACTAACCCGCGCCCTCACACGTACGCTCCCCCTAAAGCGTTGTCGTACCCTCACCTGGACCCTAAACCGTCCCCGTCCCCTAACCCTAACCCTAGCCCGAACCCTAACCCTAACCCTTCCCCGAAGCCTGACCCTCACCCGTCCCCTAATCCTAATCCGTACGCTGACACTAACCCGCGACCTCACACGTACGCTCCCCCTAAAGCGTTGTCGTACCCTCACCTGGACCCTAAACAGTCTCCGTCCCCTAACCCTAACCCTAGCCCGAACCCTAACCCTAACCCTTCCCCGAAGCCTGACCCTCACCCGTCCCCTAATCCTAACCCGTACGCTGTGACTAAGCCGCGCCCTCACACGTACGCTCCCCCTAAAGCGTTGTCGTACCCTCACCTGGACCCTAAACCGTCCCCTAACCCTAACCCTAACCCTACCTCGAACCCTAACCCTAACCCTTCCCCGAAGCCTGACCCTCACCCGTCCCCTAATCCTAACCCGTACGCTGACACTAACCCGCGCCCTCACACGTACGCTCCCCCTAAAGCGTTGTCGTACCCTCACCTGGACCCTAAACCGTCCCCGTCCCCTAACCCTAACCCTAGCCCGAACCCTAACCCTAACCCTTCCCCGAAGCCTGACCCTCACCCGTCCCCTAATCCTAACCCGTACGCTGACGCTAAGCCGCGCCCTCACACGTACGCTCCCCCTAAAGCGTTGTCGTACCCTCACCTGGACCCTAAACCGTCCCCGTCCCCTAACCCTAACCCTTCCCCGAAGCCTGACCATCACCCGTCCCCTAATCCTAACCCATACGCTGACAGTAACCCGCGCCCTCACACGTACGCTCCCCCTAAAGCGTTGTCGTACCCTCACCTGGACCCTAAACCGTCCCCGTCCCCTAACCCTAACCCTAGCCCGAACCCTAACCCTAACACTTCCCCGAAGCCTGACCCTCACCCGTCCCCTATTCCTAACCCGTACGCTGACACTAAGCCGCGCCCTAACACGTACGCTCCCGCTAAAGCGTTGTCGTACCCTCACCTGGACCCTAAACAGTCCCCGTCCCCTAACCCTAACCCTAGCCCGAACCCTAACCCTAACCCTTCCCTGAAGCCTGACCCTCACCCGTCCCCTAATCCTAATCCGTACGCTGACACTAAGCCGCGCCCTCACACGTACGCTCCCCCTAAAGCGTTGTCGTACCCTCACATGGACCCTAAACCGTCCCCGTCCCCTAACCCTAACCCTAGCCCGTACCCTAACCCTAACCCTTCCCCGAAGCCTGACCCTCACCCGTCCCCTAATCCTAACCCGTACGCTGACGCTAAGCCGCGCCCTCACACGTACGCTCCCCCTAAAGCGTTGTCGTACCCTCACCTGGACCCTAAACCGTCCCCGTCCCCTAACACTAACCCTAGCCCGAACCCTAACCCTAACCCTTCCCCGAAGCCTGACCCTCACACGTCCCCTAATCCTAACCCGTACGCTGACGCTAAGCCGCGCCCTCACACGTACGCTCCCCCTAAAGCGTTGTCGTACCCTCACCTGGACCCTAAACCGTCCCCGTCCCCTAACCCTAACCCTAGCCCGAACCCTAACCCTAACCCTTCCCCGAAGCCTGACCCTCACCCGTCCCCTAATCCTAACCCGTACGCTGACACTAAGCCGCGCCCTCACACGTACGCTCCCCCTAAAGCGTTGTCGTACCCTCACCTGGACCCTAAACCGTCCCCGTCCCCTAACCCTAACCCTAGCCCGAACCCTAACCCTAACCCTTCCCCGAAGCCTGACCCTCTCCCGTCCCCTAATCCTAACACGTACGCTGACACTAACCCGCGCCCTCACACGTACGCTCCCCCTAAAGCGTTGTCGTACCCTCACCTGGACCCTAAACCGTCCCCGTCCCCTAACCCTAACCCTAGCCCGAACCCTAACCCTAACCCTTCCCCGAAGCCTGACCCTCACCCGTCCCCTAATCCTAACCCGTACGCTGACACTAAGCCGCGCCCTCACACGTACGCTCCCCCTAAAGCGTTGTCGTACCCTCACCTGGACCCTAAACCGTCCCCGTCCCCTAACCCTAACCCTAGCCCGAACCCTAACCCTAACACTTAACCGAAGCCTGACCCTCTCCCGTCCCCTAATCCTAACCCGTACGCTGACACTAACCCACGCCCTCACACGTACGCTCCCCCTACAGCGTTGTCGTACCCTCACCTGGACCCTAAACCGTCCCCGTCCCCTAACCCTAACCCTAGCCCGAAACCTAACCCTAACCATTCCCCGAAGCCTGACCCTCACCCGTCCCCTAATCCTAACCCGTACGCTGACACTAACCCGCGACCTCACACGTACGCTCCCCCTAAAGCCTTGTCGTACACTCACCTGGACCCTAAACCGTCCCCGTCCCCTAACCCTAACCCTAGCCCGAACCCTAACCCTAACCCTTCCCCGAAGCCTGACCCTCACCCGTCCCCTAATCCTAACCCGTACGCTGTGACTAAGCCGCGCCCTCACACGTACGCTCCCCCTAAAGCGTTGTCGTACCCTCACCTGGACCCTAAACCGTCCCCGTCCCCTAACCCTAACCCTAGCCCGAACCCTAACCCTAACCCTTCCCCGAAGCCTGACCCTCACCCGTCCCCTAATCCTAACCCGTACGCTGACACTAACCCGCGCCCTCACACGTAC
Organism: Globicephala melas; assembly: GCF_963455315.2. Classification (NCBI taxonomy): domain Eukaryota; kingdom Metazoa; phylum Chordata; class Mammalia; order Artiodactyla; family Delphinidae; genus Globicephala; species Globicephala melas. The sequence goes on from NW_027207221.1 coordinate 303,426, forward strand.
GCTCCCCCTAAAGCGTTGTCGTACCCTCACCTGGACCCTAAACCGTCCCCGTCCCCTAACCCTAACCCTAGCCCGAACCCTAACCCTAACCCTTCCCCGAAGCCTGACCCTCACCCGTCCCCTAATCCTAACCCGTACGCTGACGCTAAGCCACGCCCTCACACGTACGCTCCCCCTAAAGCGTTGTCGTACCCTCACCTGGACCCTAAACCGTCCCCGTCCCCTAAACCTAACCCTAGCCCGAACCCTAACCCTAACCCTTCCCCGAAGCCTGACCCTCACCCGTCCCCTAATCCTATCCCGTACGCTGACACTAAGCCGCGCCCTCACACGTACGCTCCCGCTAAAGCGTTGTCGTACCCTCACCTGGACCCTAAACCGTCCCCGTCCCCTAACCCTAACCCTAGCCCGAACCCTAACCCTAACACTTCCCCGAAGCCTGACCCTCACCCGTCCCCTAATCCTAACCCGCACGCTGACACTAAGCCGCGCCCTCACACGTACGCTCCCGCTAAAGCGTTGTCGTACCCTCACCTGGACCCTAAACCGTCCCCGTCCCCTAACCCTAACCCTAGCCCGAACCCTAACCCTAACCCTTCCCCGAAGCCTGACCCTCAACCGTCCCCTAATCCTAACCCGTACGCTGACACTAACCCACGCCCTCACACGTACGCTCCCCCTAAAGCGTTGTCGTACCCTCACCTGGACCCTAAACCGTCCCCGTCCCCTAACCCTAACCCTTCCCCGAAGCCTGACCCTCACCCGTCCCCTAATCCTAACCCGTACGCTGACACTAACCCGCGCCCTGACACGTACGCTCCCCCTAAAGCGTTGTCGTACCCTCACCTGGACCCTAAACCGTCCCCGTCCCCTAACCCTAACCCTAGCCCGAACCCTAACCCTAACCCTTCCCCGAAGCCTGACCCTCACCCGTCCCCTAATCCTAATCCGTACGCTGACACTAACCCGCGACCTCACACGTACGCTCCCCCTAAAGCGTTGTCGTACCCTCACCTGGACCCTAAACCGTCCCCGTCCCCTAACCCTAACCCTTCCCCGAAGCCTGACCCTCAACCGTCCCCTAATCCTAACCCGTACGCTGACACTAACCCGCGCCCTCACACGTACCCTCCCCCTAAAGCATTGTCGTACCCTCACCTGGACCCTAAACCGTCCCCGTCCCCTAACCCTAACCCTTCCCCGAAGCCTGACCCTCACCCGTCCCCTAATCCTAACCCGTACGCTGACAGTAACCCGCGCCCTCACACGTACGCTCCCCCTAAAGCGTTGTCATACCCTCACCTGGACCCTAAACCGTCCCCGTCCCCTAACCCTAACCCTAGCCCGAACCCTAACCCTAACCCTTCCCCGAAGCCTGACCCTCTCCCGTCCCCTAATCCTAACCCGTACGCTGACACTAACCCGCGCCCTCACACGTACGCTCCCCCTAAAGCGTTGTCGTACCCTCACCTGGACCCTAAACCGTCCCCGTCCCCTAACCCTAACCCTAGCCCGAACCCTAACCCTAACCCTTCCCCGAAGCCTGACCCTCACCCGTCCCCTAATCCTAATCCGTACGCTGACACTAACCCGCGACCTCACACGTACGCTCCCCCTAAAGCGTTGTCGTACCCTCACCTGGACCCTAAACAGTCTCCGTCCCCTAACCCTAACCCTAGCCCGAACCCTAACCCTAACCCTTCCCCGAAGCCTGACCCTCACCCGTCCCCTAATCCTAACCCGTACGCTGTGACTAAGCCGCGCCCTCACACGTACGCTCCCCCTAAAGCGTTGTCGTACCCTCACCTGGACCCTAAACCGTCCCCTAACCCTAACCCTAACCCTAGCTCGAACCCTAACCCTAACCCTTCCCCGAAGCCTGACCCTCACCCGTCCCCTAATCCTAACCCGTACGCTGACACTAACCCGCGCCCTCACACGTACGCTCCCCCTAAAGCGTTGTCGTACCCTCACCTGGACCCTAAACCGTCCCCGTCCCCTAACCCTAACCCTAGCCCGAACCCTAACCCTAACCCTTCCCCGAAGCCTGACCCTCACCCGTCCCCTAATCCTAACCCGTACGCTGACGCTAAGCCGCGCCCTCACACGTACGCTCCCCCTAAAGCGTTGTCGTACCCTCACCTGGACCCTAAACCGTCCCCGTCCCCTAACCCTAACCCTTCCCCGAAGCCTGACCATCACCCGTCCCCTAATCCTAACCCATACGCTGACAGTAACCCGCGCCCTCACACGTACGCTCCCCCTAAAGCGTTGTCGTACCCTCACCTGGACCCTAAACCGTCCCCGTCCCCTAACCCTAACCCTAGCCCGAACCCTAACCCTAACACTTCCCCGAAGCCTGACCCTCACCCGTCCCCTATTCCTAACCCGTACGCTGACACTAAGCCGCGCCCTAACACGTACGCTCCCACTAAAGCGTTGTCGTACCCTCACCTGGACCCTAAACAGTCCCCGTCCCCTAACCCTAACCCTAGCCCGAACCCTAACCCTAACCCTTCCCTGAAGCCTGACCCTCACCCGTCCCCTAATCCTAACCCGTACGCTGACACTAAGCCACGCCCTCACACGTACGCTCCCCCTAAAGCGTTGTCGTACCCTCACCTGGACCCTAAACCGTCCCCGTCCCCTAACCCTAACCCTAGCCCGAACCCTAACCCTAACCCTTCCCCGAAGCCTGACCCTCACCCGTCCCCTAATCCTAACCCGTACGCTGACACTAAGCCGCGCCCTCACACGTACGCTCCCCCTAAAGCGTTGTCGTACCCTCACATGGACCCTAAACCGTCCCCGTCCCCTAACCCTAACCCTAGCCCGTACCCTAACCCTAACCCTTCCCCGAAGCCTGACCCTCACCCGTCCCCTAATCCTAACCCGTACGCTGACGCTAAGCCGCGCCCTCACACGTACGCTCCCCCTAAAGCGTTGTCGTACCCTCACCTGGACCCTAAACCGTCCCCGTCCCCTAACACTAACCCTAGCCCGAACCCTAACCCTAACCCTTCCCCGAAGCCTGACCCTCACACGTCCCCTAATCCTAACCCGTACGCTGACGCTAAGCCGCGCCCTCACACGTACGCTCCCCCTAAAGCGTTGTCGTACCCTCACCTGGACCCTAAACCGTCCCCGTCCCCTAACCCTAACCCTAGCCCGAACCCTAACCCTAACCCTTCCCCGAAGCCTGACCCTCACCCGTCCCCTAATCCTAACCCGTACGCTGACACTAAGCCGCGCCCTCACACGTACGCTCCCCCTAAAGCGTTGTCGTACCCTCACCTGGACCCTAAACCGTCCCCGTCCCCTAACCCTAACCCTAGCCCGAACCCTAACCCTAACCCTTCCCCGAAGCCTGACCCTCTCCCGTCCCCTAATCCTAACACGTACGCTGACACTAACCCGCGCCCTCACACGTACGCTCCCCCTAAAGCGTTGTCGTACCCTCACCTGGACCCTAAACCGTCCCCGTCCCCTAACCCTAACCCTAGCCCGAACCCTAACCCTAACCCTTCCCCGAAGCCTGACCCTCACCCGTCCCCTAATCCTAACCCGTACGCTGACACTAAGCCGCGCCCTCACACGTACGCTCCCCCTAAAGCGTTGTCGTACCCTCACCTGGACCCTAAACCGTCCCCGTCCCCTAACCCTAACCCTAGCCCGAACCCTAACCCTAACACTTAACCGAAGCCTGACCCTCTCCCGTCCCCTAATCCTAACCCGTACGCTGACACTAACCCGCGCCCTCACACGTACGCTCCCCCTACAGCGTTGTCATACCCTCACCTGGACCCTAAACCGTCCCCGTCCCCTAACCCTAACCCTAGCCCGAAACCTAACCCTAACCATTCCCCGAAGCCTGACCCTCACCCGTCCCCTAATCCTAACCCGTACGCTGACACTAACCCGCGACCTCACACGTACGCTCCCCCTAAAGCCTTGTCGTACACTCACCTGGACCCTAAACCGTCCCCGTCCCCTAACCCTAACCCTAGCCCGAACCCTAACCCTAACCCTTCCCCGAAGCCTGACCCTCACCCGTCCCCTAATCCTAACCCGTACGCTGTGACTAAGCCGCGCCCTCACACGTACGCTCCCCCTAAAGCGTTGTCGTACCCTCACCTGGACCCTAAACCGTCCCCGTCCCCTAACCCTAACCCTAGCCCGAACCCTAACCCTAACCCTTCCCCGAAGCCTGACCCTCACCCGTCCCCTAATCCTAACCCGTACGCTGACACTAACCCACGCCCTCACACGTACGCTCCCCCTAAAGCGTTGTCGTACCCTCACCTGGACCCTAAACCGTCCCCGTCCCCTAACCCTAACCCTAGCCCGAACCCTAACCCTAACCCTTCCCCGAAGCCTGACCCTCACCCGTCCCCTAATCGTAACCCGTACGCTGACGCTAAGCCACGCCCTCACACGTACGCTCCCCCTAAAGCGTTGTCGTACCCTCACCTGGACCCTAAACCGTCCCCGTCCCCTAACCCTAACCCTAGCCCGAACCCTAACCCTAACCCTTCCCCGAAGCCTGACCCTCACCCGTCCCCTAATCCTATCCCGTACGCTGACACTAAGCCGCGCCCTCACACGTACGCTCCCGCTAAAGCGTTGTCGTACCCTCACCTGGACCCTAAACCGTCCCCGTCCCCTAACCCTAACCCTAGCCCGAACCCTAACCCTAACACTTCCCCGAAGCCTACCCCTCACCCGTCCCCTAATCCTAACCCGCACGCTGACACTAAGCCGCGCCCTCACACGTACGCTCCCGCTAAAGCGTTGTCGTACCCTCACCTGGACCCTAAACCGTCCCCGTCCCCTAACCCTAACCCTAGCCCGAACCCTAACCCTAACCCTTCCCCGAAGCCTGACCCTCAACCGTCCCCTAATCCTAACCCGTACGCTGACACTAACCCACGCCCTCACACGTACGCTCCCCCTAAAGCGTTGTCGTACCCTCACCTGGACCCTAAACCGTCCCCGTCCCCTAACCCTAACCCTTCCCCGAAGCCTGACCCTCACCCGTCCCCTAATCCTAACCCGTACGCTGACACTAACCCGCGCCCTCACACGTACGCTCCCCCTAAAGCGTTGTCGTACCCTCACCTGGACCCTAAACCGTCCCCGTCCCCTAACCCTAACCCTAGCCCGAACCCTAACCCTAACCCTTCCCCGAAGCCTGACCCTCACCCGTCCCCTAATCCTAATCCGTACGCTGACACTAACCCGCGACCTCACACGTACGCTCCCCCTAAAGCGTTGTCGTACCCTCACCTGGACCCTAAACCGTCCCCGTCCCCTAACCCTAACCCTTCCCCGAAGCCTGACCCTCAACCGTCCCCTAATCCTAACCCGTACGCTGACACTAACCCGCGCCCTCACACGTACCCTCCCCCTAAAGCATTGTCGTACCCTCACCTGGACCCTAAACCGTCCCCGTCCCCTAACCCTAACCCTTCCCCGAAGCGTGACCCTCACCCGTCCCCTAATCCTAACCCGTACGCTGACAGTAACCCGCGCCCTCACACGTACGCTCCCCCTAAAGCGTTGTCATACCCTCACCTGGACCCTAAACCGTCCCCGTCCCCTAACCCTAACCCTAGCCCGAACCCTAACCCTAACCCTTCCCCGAAGCCTGACCCTCTCCCGTCCCCTAATCCTAACCCGTACGCTGACACTAACCCGCGCCCTCACACGTACGCTCCCCCTAAAGCGTTGTCGTACCCTCACCTGGACCCTAAACCGTCCCCGTCCCCTAACCCTAACCCTAGCCCGAACCCTAACCCTAACCCTTCCCCGAAGCCTGACCCTCACCCGTCCCCTAATCCTAATCCGTACGCTGACACTAACCCGCGACCTCACACGTACGCTCCCCCTAAAGCGTTGTCGTACCCTCACCTGGACCCTAAACAGTCTCCGTCCCCTAACCCTAACCCTAGCCCGAACCCTAACCCTAACCCTTCCCCGAAGCCTGACCCTCACCCGTCCCCTAATCCTAACCCGTACGCTGTGACTAAGCCGCGCCCTCACACGTACGCTCCCCCTAAAGCGTTGTCGTACCCTCACCTGGACCCTAAACCGTCCCCTAACCCTAACCCTAACCCTACCTCGAACCCTAACCCTAACCCTTCCCCGAAGCCTGACCCTCACCCGTCCCCTAATCCTAACCCGTACGCTGACACTAACCCGCGCCCTCACACGTACGCTCCCCCTAAAGCGTTGTCGTACCCTCACCTGGACCCTAAACCGTCCCCGTCCCCTAACCCTAACCCTAGCCCGAACCCTAACCCTAACCCTTCCCCGAAGCCTGACCCTCACCCGTCCCCTAATCCTAACCCGTACGCTGACGCTAAGCCGCGCCCTCACACGTACGCTCCCCCTAAAGCGTTGTCGTACCCTCACCTGGACCCTAAACCGTCCCCGTCCCCTAACCCTAACCCTTCCCCGAAGCCTGACCATCACCCGTCCCCTAATCCTAACCCATACGCTGACAGTAACCCGCGCCCTCACACGTACGCTCCCCCTAAAGCGTTGTCGTACCCTCACCTGGACCCTAAACCGTCCCCGTCCCCTAACCCTAACCCTAGCCCGAACCCTAACCCTAACACTTCCCCGAAGCCTGACCCTCACCCGTCCCCTATTCCTAACCCGTACGCTGACACTAAGCCGCGCCCTAACACGTACGCTCCCGCGAAAGCGTTGTCGTACCCTCACCTGGACCCTAAACAGTCCCCGTCCCCTAACCCTAACCCTAGCCCGAACCCTAACCCTAACCCTTCCCTGAAGCCTGACCCTCACCCGTCCCCTAATCCTAACCCGTACGCTGACACTAAGCCACGCCCTCACACGTACGCTCCCCCTAAAGCGTTGTCGTACCCTCACCTGGACCCTAAACCGTCCCCGTCCCCTAACCCTAACCCTAGCCCGAACCCTAACCCTAACCCTTCCCCGAAGCCTGACCCTCACCCGTCCCCTAATCCTAACCCGTACGCTGACACTAAGCCGCGCCCTCACACGTACGCTCCCCCTAAAGCGTTGTCGTACCCTCACATGGACCCTAAACCGTCCCCGTCCCCTAACCCTAACCCTAGCCCGTACCCTAACCCTAACCCTTCCCCGAAGCCTGACCCTCACCCGTCCCCTAATCCTAACCCGTACGCTGACGCTAAGCCGCGCCCTCACACGTACGCTCCCCCTAAAGCGTTGTCGTACCCTCACCTGGACCCTAAACCGTCCCCGTCCCCTAACACTAACCCTAGCCCGAACCCTAACCCTAACCCTTCCCCGAAGCCTGACCCTCACACGTCCCCTAATCCTAACCCGTACGCTGACGCTAAGCCGCGCCCTCACACGTACGCTCCCCCTAAAGCGTTGTCGTACCCTCACCTGGACCCTAAACCGTCCCCGTCCCCTAACCCTAACCCTAGCCCGAACCCTAACCCTAACCCTTCCCCGAAGCCTGACCCTCACCCGTCCCCTAATCCTAACCCGTACGCTGACACTAAGCCGCGCCCTCACACGTACGCTCCCCCTAAAGCGTTGTCGTACCCTCACCTGGACCCTAAACCGTCCCCGTCCCCTAACCCTAACCCTAGCCCGAACCCTAACCCTAACCCTTCCCCGAAGCCTGACCCTCTCCCGTCCCCTAATCCTAACACGTACGCTGACACTAACCCGCGCCCTCACACGTACGCTCCCCCTAAAGCGTTGTCGTACCCTCACCTGGACCCTAAACCGTCCCCGTCCCCTAACCCTAACCCTAGCCCGAACCCTAACCCTAACCCTTCCCCGAAGCCTGACCCTCACCCGTCCCCTAATCCTAACCCGTACGCTGACACTAAGCCGCGCCCTCACACGTACGCTCCCCCTAAAGCGTTGTCGTACCCTCACCTGGACCCTAAACCGTCCCCGTCCCCTAACCCTAACCCTAGCCCGAACCCTAACCCTAACACTTAACCGAAGCCTGACCCTCTCCCGTCCCCTAATCCTAACCCGTACGCTGACACTAACCCACGCCCTCACACGTACGCTCCCCCTACAGCGTTGTCGTACCCTCACCTGGACCCTAAACCGTCCCCGTCCCCTAACCCTAACCCTAGCCCGAAACCTAACCCTAACCATTCCCCGAAGCCTGACCCTCACCCGTCCCCTAATCCTAACCCGTACGCTGACACTAACCCGCGACCTCACACGTACGCTCCCCCTAAAGCCTTGTCGTACACTCACCTGGACCCTAAACCGTCCCCGTCCCCTAACCCTAACCCTAGCCCGAACCCTAACCCTAACCCTTCCCCGAAGCCTGACCCTCACCCGTCCCCTAATCCTAACCCGTACGCTGTGACTAAGCCGCGCCCTCACACGTACGCTCCCCCTAAAGCGTTGTCGTACCCTCACCTGGACCCTAAACCGTCCCCGTCCCCTAACCCTAACCCTAGCCCGAACCCTAACCCTAACCCTTCCCCGAAGCCTGACCCTCACCCGTCCCCTAATCCTAACCCGTACGCTGACACTAACCCGCGCCCTCACACGTACGCTCCCCCTAAAGCGTTGTCGTACCCTCACCTGGACCCTAAACCGTCCCCGTCCCCTAACCCTAACCCTAGCCCGAACCCTAACCCTAACCCTTCCCCGAAGCCTGACCCTCACCCGTCCCCTAATCCTAACCCGTACGCTGACGCTAAGCCACGCCCTCACACGTACGCTCCCCCTAAAGCGTTGTCGTACCCTCACCTGGACCCTAAACCGTCCCCGTCCCCTAACCCTAACCCTAGCCCGAACCCTAACCCTAACCCTTCCCCGAAGCCTGACCCTCACCCGTCCCCTAATCCTATCCCGTACGCTGACACTAAGCCGCTCCCTCACACGTACGCTCCCGCTAAAGCGTTGTCGTACCCTCACCTGGACCCTAAACCGTCCCCGTCCCCTAACCCTAACCCTAGCCCGAACCCTAACCCTAACACTTCCCCGAAGCCTGACCCTCACCCGTCCCCTAATCCTAACCCGCACGCTGACACTAAGCCGCGCCCTCACACGTACGCTCCCGCTAAAGCGTTGTCGTACCCTCACCTGGACCCTAAACCGTCCCCGTCCCCTAACCCTAACCCTAGCCCGAACCCTAACCCTAACCCTTCCCCGAAGCCTGACCCTCAACCGTCCCCTAATCCTAACCCGTACGCTGACACTAACCCACGCCCTCACACGTACGCTCCCCCTAAAGCGTTGTCGTACCCTCACCTGGACCCTAAACCGTCCCCGTCCCCTAACCCTAACCCTTCCCCGAAGCCTGACCCTCACCCGTCCCCTAATCCTAACCCGTACGCTGACACTAACCCGCGCCCTCACACGTACGCTCCCCCTAAAGCGTTGTCGTACCCTCACCTGGACCCTAAACCGTCCCCGTCCCCTAACCCTAACCCTAGCCCGAACCCTAACCCTAACCCTTCCCCGAAGCCTGACCCTCACCCGTCCCCTAATCCTAATCCGTACGCTGACACTAACCCGCGACCTCACACGTACGCTCCCCCTAAAGCGTTGTCGTACCCTCACCTGGACCCTAAACCGTCCCCGTCCCCTAACCCTAACCCTTCCCCGAAGCCTGACCCTCAACCGTCCCCTAATCCTAACCCGTACGCTGACACTAACCCGCGCCCTCACACGTACCCTCCCCCTAAAGCATTGTCGTACCCTCACCTGGACCCTAAACCGTCCCCGTCCCCTAACCCTAACCCTTCCCCGAAGCCTGACCCTCACCCGTCCCCTAATCCTAACCCGTACGCTGACAGTAACCCGCGCCCTCACACGTACGCTCCCCCTAAAGCGTTGTCATACCCTCACCTGGACCCTAAACCGTCCCCGTCCCCTAACCCTAACCCTAGCCCGAACCCTAACCCTAACCCTTCCCCGAAGCCTGACCCTCTCCCGTCCCCTAATCCTAACCCGTACGCTGACACTAACCCGCGCCCTCACACGTACGCTCCCCCTAAAGCGTTGTCGTACCCTCACCTGGACCCTAAACCGTCCCCGTCCCCTAACCCTAACCCTAGCCCGAACCCTAACCCTAACCCTTCCCCGAAGCCTGACCCTCACCCGTCCCCTAATCCTAATCCGTACGCTGACACTAACCCGCGACCTCACACGTACGCTCCCCCTAAAGCGTTGTCGTACCCTCACCTGGACCCTAAACAGTCTCCGTCCCCTAACCCTAACCCTAGCCCGAACCCTAACCCTAACCCTTCCCCGAAGCCTGACCCTCACCCGTCCCCTAATCCTAACCCGTACGCTGTGACTAAGCCGCGCCCTCACACGTACGCTCCCCCTAAAGCGTTGTCGTACCCTCACCTGGACCCTAAACCGTCCCCTAACCCTAACCCTAACCCTAGCTCGAACCCTAACCCTAACCCTTCCCCGAAGCCTGACCCTCACCCGTCCCCTAATCCTAACCCGTACGCTGACACTAACCCGCGCCCTCACACGTACGCTCCCCCTAAAGCGTTGTCGTACCCTCACCTGGACCCTAAACCGTCCCCGTCCCCTAACCCTAACCCTAGCCCGAACCCTAACCCTAACCCTTCCCCGAAGCCTGACCCTCACCCGTCCCCTAATCCTAACCCGTACGCTGACGCTAAGCCGCGCCCTCACACGTACGCTCCCCCTAAAGCGTTGTCGTACCCTCACCTGGACCCTAAACCGTCCCCGTCCCCTAACCCTAACCCTTCCCCGAAGCCTGACCATCACCCGTCCCCTAATCCTAACCCATACGCTGACAGTAACCCGCGCCCTCACACGTACGCTCCCCCTAAAGCGTTGTCGTACCCTCACCTGGACCCTAAACCGTCCCCGTCCCCTAACCCTAACCCTAGCCCGAACCCTAACCCTAACACTTCCCCGAAGCCTGACCCTCACCCGTCCCCTATTCCTAACCCGTACGCTGACACTAAGCCGCGCCCTAACACGTACGCTCCCACTAAAGCGTTGTCGTACCCTCACCTGGACCCTAAACAGTCCCCGTCCCCTAACCCTAACCCTAGCCCGAACCCTAACCCTAACCCTTCCCTGAAGCCTGACCCTCACCCGTCCCCTAATCCTAACCCGTACGCTGACACTAAGCCACGCCCTCACACGTACGCTCCCCCTAAAGCGTTGTCGTACCCTCACCTGGACCCTAAACCGTCCCCGTCCCCTAACCCTAACCCTAGCCCGAACCCTAACCCTAACCCTTCCCCGAAGCCTGACCCTCACCCGTCCCCTAATCCTAACCCGTACGCTGACACTAAGCCGCGCCCTCACACGTACGCTCCCCCTAAAGCGTTGTCGTACCCTCACATGGACCCTAAACCGTCCCCGTCCCCTAACCCTAACCCTAGCCCGTACCCTAACCCTAACCCTTCCCCGAAGCCTGACCCTCACCCGTCCCCTAATCCTAACCCGTACGCTGACGCTAAGCCGCGCCCTCACACGTACGCTCCCCCTAAAGCGTTGTCGTACCCTCACCTGGACCCTAAACCGTCCCCGTCCCCTAACACTAACCCTAGCCCGAACCCTAACCCTAACCCTTCCCCGAAGCCTGACCCTCACACGTCCCCTAATCCTAACCCGTACGCTGACGCTAAGCCGCGCCCTCACACGTACGCTCCCCCTAAAGCGTTGTCGTACCCTCACCTGGACCCTAAACCGTCCCCGTCCCCTAACCCTAACCCTAGCCCGAACCCTAACCCTAACCCTTCCCCGAAGCCTGACCCTCACCCGTCCCCTAATCCTAACCCGTACGCTGACACTAAGCCGCGCCCTCACACGTACGCTCCCCCTAAAGCGTTGTCGTACCCTCACCTGGACCCTAAACCGTCCCCGTCCCCTAACCCTAACCCTAGCCCGAACCCTAACCCTAACCCTTCCCCGAAGCCTGACCCTCTCCCGTCCCCTAATCCTAACACGTACGCTGACACTAACCCGCGCCCTCACACGTACGCTCCCCCTAAAGCGTTGTCGTACCCTCACCTGGACCCTAAACCGTCCCCGTCCCCTAACCCTAACCCTAGCCCGAACCCTAACCCTAACCCTTCCCCGAAGCCTGACCCTCACCCGTCCCCTAATCCTAACCCGTACGCTGACACTAAGCCGCGCCCTCACACGTACGCTCCCCCTAAAGCGTTGTCGTACCCTCACCTGGACCCTAAACCGTCCCCGTCCCCTAACCCTAACCCTAGCCCGAACCCTAACCCTAACACTTAACCGAAGCCTGACCCTCTCCCGTCCCCTAATCCTAACCCGTACGCTGACACTAACCCGCGCCCTCACACGTACGCTCCCCCTACAGCGTTGTCATACCCTCACCTGGACCCTAAACCGTCCCCGTCCCCTAACCCTAACCCTAGCCCGAAACCTAACCCTAACCATTCCCCGAAGCCTGACCCTCACCCGTCCCCTAATCCTAACCCGTACGCTGACACTAACCCGCGACCTCACACGTACGCTCCCCCTAAAGCCTTGTCGTACACTCACCTGGACCCTAAACCGTCCCCGTCCCCTAACCCTAACCCTAGCCCGAACCCTAACCCTAACCCTTCCCCGAAGCCTGACCCTCACCCGTCCCCTAATCCTAACCCGTACGCTGTGACTAAGCCGCGCCCTCACACGTACGATCCCCCTAAAGCGTTGTCGTACCCTCACCTGGACCCTAAACCGTCCCCGTCCCCTAACCCTAACCCTAGCCCGAACCCTAACCCTAACCCTTCCCCGAAGCCTGACCCTCACCCGTCCCCTAATCCTAACCCGTACGCTGACACTAACCCGCGCCCTCACACGTACGCTCCCCCTAAAGCGTTGTCGTACCCTCACCTGGACCCTAAACCGTCCCCGTCCCCTAACCCTAACCCTAGCCCGAACCCTAACCCTAACCCTTCCCCGAAGCCTGACCCTCACCCGTCCCCTAATCGTAACCCGTACGCTGACGCTAAGCCACGCCCTCACACGTACGCTCCCCCTAAAGCGTTGTCGTACCCTCACCTGGACCCTAAACCGTCCCCGTCCCCTAACCCTAACCCTAGCCCGAACCCTAACCCTAACCCTTCCCCGAAGCCTGACCCTCACCCGTCCCCTAATCCTATCCCGTACGCTGACACTAAGCCGCGCCCTCACACGTACGCTCCCGCTAAAGCGTTGTCGTACCCTCACCTGGACCCTAAACCGTCCCCGTCCCCTAACCCTAACCCTAGCCCGAACCCTAACCCTAACACTTCCCCGAAGCCTACCCCTCACCCGTCCCCTAATCCTAACCCGCACGCTGACACTAAGCCGCGCCCTCACACGTACGCTCCCGCTAAAGCGTTGTCGTACCCTCACCTGGACCCTAAACCGTCCCCGTCCCCTAACCCTAACCCTAGCCCGAACCCTAACCCTAACCCTTCCCCGAAGCCTGACCCTCAACCGTCCCCTAATCCTAACCCGTACGCTGACACTAACCCACGCCCTCACACGTACGCTCCCCCTAAAGCGTTGTCGTACCCTCACCTGGACCCTAAACCGTCCCCGTCCCCTAACCCTAACCCTTCCCCGAAGCCTGACCCTCACCCGTCCCCTAATCCTAACCCGTACGCTGACACTAACCCGCGCCCTCACACGTACGCTCCCCCTAAAGCGTTGTCGTACCCTCACCTGGACCCTAAACCGTCCCCGTCCCCTAACCCTAACCCTAGCCCGAACCCTAACCCTAACCCTTCCCCGAAGCCTGACCCTCACCCGTCCCCTAATCCTAATCCGTACGCTGACACTAACCCGCGACCTCACACGTACGCTCCCCCTAAAGCGTTGTCGTACCCTCACCTGGACCCTAAACCGTCCCCGTCCCCTAACCCTAACCCTTCCCCGAAGCCTGACCCTCAACCGTCCCCTAATCCTAACCCGTACGCTGACACTAACCCGCGCCCTCACACGTACCCTCCCCCTAAAGCATTGTCGTACCCTCACCTGGACCCTAAACCGTCCCCGTCCCCTAACCCTAACCCTTCCCCGAAGCGTGACCCTCACCCGTCCCCTAATCCTAACCCGTACGCTGACAGTAACCCGCGCCCTCACACGTACGCTCCCCCTAAAGCGTTGTCATACCCTCACCTGGACCCTAAACCGTCCCCGTCCCCTAACCCTAACCCTAGCCCGAACCCTAACCCTAACCCTTCCCCGAAGCCTGACCCTCTCCCGTCCCCTAATCCTAACCCGTACGCTGACACTAACCCGCGCCCTCACACGTACGCTCCCCCTAAAGCGTTGTCGTACCCTCACCTGGACCCTAAACCGTCCCCGTCCCCTAACCCTAACCCTAGCCCGAACCCTAACCCTAACCCTTCCCCGAAGCCTGACCCTCACCCGTCCCCTAATCCTAATCCGTACGCTGACACTAACCCGCGACCTCACACGTACGCTCCCCCTAAAGCGTTGTCGTACCCTCACCTGGACCCTAAACAGTCTCCGTCCCCTAACCCTAACCCTAGCCCGAACCCTAACCCTAACCCTTCCCCGAAGCCTGACCCTCACCCGTCCCCTAATCCTAACCCGTACGCTGTGACTAAGCCGCGCCCTCACACGTACGCTCCCCCTAAAGCGTTGTCGTACCCTCACCTGGACCCTAAACCGTCCCCTAACCCTAACCCTAACCCTACCTCGAACCCTAACCCTAACCCTTCCCCGAAGCCTGACCCTCACCCGTCCCCTAATCCTAACCCGTACGCTGACACTAACCCGCGCCCTCACACGTACGCTCCCCCTAAAGCGTTGTCGTACCCTCACCTGGACCCTAAACCGTCCCCGTCCCCTAACCCTAACCCTAGCCCGAACCCTAACCCTAACCCTTCCCCGAAGCCTGACCTTCACCCGTCCCCTAATCCTAACCCGTACGCTGACGCTAAGCCGCGCCCTCACACGTACGCTCCCCCTAAAGCGTTGTCGTACCCTCACCTGGACCCTAAACCGTCCCCGTCCCCTAACCCTAACCCTTCCCCGAAGCCTGACCATCACCCGTCCCCTAATCCTAACCCATACGCTGACAGTAACCCGCGCCCTCACACGTACGCTCCCCCTAAAGCGTTGTCGTACCCTCACCTGGACCCTAAACCGTCCCCGTCCCCTAACCCTAACCCTAGCCCGAACCCTAACCCTAACACTTCCCCGAAGCCTGACCCTCACCCGTCCCCTATTCCTAACCCGTACGCTGACACTAAGCCGCGCCCTAACACGTACGCTCCCGCTAAAGCGTTGTCGTACCCTCACCTGGACCCTAAACAGTCCCCGTCCCCTAACCCTAACCCTAGCCCGAACCCTAACCCTAACCCTTCCCTGAAGCCTGACCCTCACCCGTCCCCTAATCCTAACCCGTACGCTGACACTAAGCCACGCCCTCACACGTACGCTCCCCCTAAAGCGTTGTCGTACCCTCACCTGGACCCTAAACCGTCCCCGTCCCCTAACCCTAACCCTAGCCCGAACCCTAACCCTAACCCTTCCCCGAAGCCTGACCCTCACCCGTCCCCTAATCCTAACCCGTACGCTGACACTAAGCCGCGCCCTCACACGTACGCTCCCCCTAAAGCGTTGTCGTACCCTCACATGGACCCTAAACCGTCCCCGTCCCCTAACCCTAACCCTAGCCCGTACCCTAACCCTAACCCTTCCCCGAAGCCTGACCCTCACCCGTCCCCTAATCCTAACCCGTACGCTGACGCTAAGCCGCGCCCTCACACGTACGCTCCCCCTAAAGCGTTGTCGTACCCTCACCTGGACCCTAAACCGTCCCCGTCCCCTAACACTAACCCTAGCCCGAACCCTAACCCTAACCCTTCCCCGAAGCCTGACCCTCACACGTCCCCTAATCCTAACCCGTACGCTGACGCTAAGCCGCGCCCTCACACGTACGCTCCCCCTAAAGCGTTGTCGTACCCTCACCTGGACCCTAAACCGTCCCCGTCCCCTAACCCTAACCCTAGCCCGAACCCTAACCCTAACCCTTCCCCGAAGCCTGACCCTCACCCGTCCCCTAATCCTAACCCGTACGCTGACACTAAGCCGCGCCCTCACACGTACGCTCCCCCTAAAGCGTTGTCGTACCCTCACCTGGACCCTAAACCGTCCCCGTCCCCTAACCCTAACCCTAGCCCGAACCCTAACCCTAACCCTTCCCCGAAGCCTGACCCTCTCCCGTCCCCTAATCCTAACACGTACGCTGACACTAACCCGCGCCCTCACACGTACGCTCCCCCTAAAGCGTTGTCGTACCCTCACCTGGACCCTAAACCGTCCCCGTCCCCTAACCCTAACCCTAGCCCGAACCCTAACCCTAACCCTTCCCCGAAGCCTGACCCTCACCCGTCCCCTAATCCTAACCCGTACGCTGACACTAAGCCGCGCCCTCACACGTACGCTCCCCCTAAAGCGTTGTCGTACCCTCACCTGGACCCTAAACCGTCCCCGTCCCCTAACCCTAACCCTAGCCCGAACCCTAACCCTAACACTTAACCGAAGCCTGACCCTCTCCCGTCCCCTAATCCTAACCCGTACGCTGACACTAACCCACGCCCTCACACGTACGCTCCCCCTACAGCGTTGTCGTACCCTCACCTGGACCCTAAACCGTCCCCGTCCCCTAACCCTAACCCTAGCCCGAAACCTAACCCTAACCATTCCCCGAAGCCTGACCCTCACCCGTCCCCTAATCCTAACCCGTACGCTGACACTAACCCGCGACCTCACACGTACGCTCCCCCTAAAGCCTTGTCGTACACTCACCTGGACCCTAAACCGTCCCCGTCCCCTAACCCTAACCCTAGCCCGAACCCTAACCCTAACCCTTCCCCGAAGCCTGACCCTCACCCGTCCCCTAATCCTAACCCGTACGCTGTGACTAAGCCGCGCCCTCACACGTACGCTCCCCCTAAAGCGTTGTCGTACCCTCACCTGGACCCTAAACCGTCCCCGTCCCCTAACCCTAACCCTAGCCCGAACCCTAACCCTAACCCTTCCCCGAAGCCTGACCCTCACCCGTCCCCTAATCCTAACCCGTACGCTGACACTAACCCGCGCCCTCACACGTACGCTCCCCCTAAAGCGTTGTCGTACCCTCACCTGGACCCTAAACCGTCCCCGTCCCCTAACCCTAACCCTAGCCCGAACCCTAACCCTAACCCTTCCCCGAAGCCTGACCCTCACCCGTCCCCTAATCCTAACCCGTACGCTGACGCTAAGCCACGCCCTCACACGTACGCTCCCCCTAAAGCGTTGTCGTACCCTCACCTGGACCCTAAACCGTCCCCGTCCCCTAACCCTAACCCTAGCCCGAACCCTAACCCTAACCCTTCCCCGAAGCCTGACCCTCACCCGTCCCCTAATCCTATCCCGTACGCTGACACTAAGCCGCGCCCTCACACGTACGCTCCCGCTAAAGCGTTGTCGTACCCTCACCTGGACCCTAAACCGTCCCCGTCCCCTAACCCTAACCCTAGCCCGAACCCTAACCCTAACACTTCCCC
The DNA here is from genome assembly GCF_963455315.2 of Globicephala melas. Taxonomy (NCBI): domain Eukaryota; kingdom Metazoa; phylum Chordata; class Mammalia; order Artiodactyla; family Delphinidae; genus Globicephala; species Globicephala melas. The sequence continues at coordinate 320,948 of NW_027207221.1, forward strand.
GAAGCCTGACCCTCACCCGTCCCCTAATCCTAACCCGCACGCTGACACTAAGCCGCGCCCTCACACGTACGCTCCCGCTAAAGCGTTGTCGTACCCTCACCTGGACCCTAAACCGTCCCCGTCCCCTAACCCTAACCCTAGCCCGAACCCTAACCCTAACCCTTCCCCGAAGCCTGACCCTCAACCGTCCCCTAATCCTAACCCGTACGCTGACACTAACCCACGCCCTCACACGTACGCTCCCCCTAAAGCGTTGTCGTACCCTCACCTGGACCCTAAACCGTCCCCGTCCCCTAACCCTAACCCTTCCCCGAAGCCTGACCCTCACCCGTCCCCTAATCCTAACCCGTACGCTGACACTAACCCGCGCCCTCACACGTACGCTCCCCTAAAGCGTTGTCGTACCCTCACCTGGACCCTAAACCGTCCCCGTCCCCTAACCCTAACCCTAGCCCGAACCCTAACCCTAACCCTTCCCCGAAGCCTGACCCTCACCCGTCCCCTAATCCTAATCCGTACGCTGACACTAACCCGCGACCTCACACGTACGCTCCCCCTAAAGCGTTGTCGTACCCTCACCTGGACCCTAAACCGTCCCCGTCCCCTAACCCTAACCCTTCCCCGAAGCCTGACCCTCAACCGTCCCCTAATCCTAACCCGTACGCTGACACTAACCCGCGCCCTCACACGTACCCTCCCCCTAAAGCATTGTCGTACCCTCACCTGGACCCTAAACCGTCCCCGTCCCCTAACCCTAACCCTTCCCCGAAGCCTGACCCTCACCCGTCCCCTAATCCTAACCCGTACGCTGACAGTAACCCGCGCCCTCACACGTACGCTCCCCCTAAAGCGTTGTCATACCCTCACCTGGACCCTAAACCGTCCCCGTCCCCTAACCCTAACCCTAGCCCGAACCCTAACCCTAACCCTTCCCCGAAGCCTGACCCTCTCCCGTCCCCTAATCCTAACCCGTACGCTGACACTAACCCGCGCCCTCACACGTACGCTCCCCCTAAAGCGTTGTCGTACCCTCACCTGGACCCTAAACCGTCCCCGTCCCCTAACCCTAACCCTAGCCCGAACCCTAACCCTAACCCTTCCCCGAAGCCTGACCCTCACCCGTCCCCTAATCCTAATCCGTACGCTGACACTAACCCGCGACCTCACACGTACGCTCCCCCTAAAGCGTTGTCGTACCCTCACCTGGACCCTAAACAGTCTCCGTCCCCTAACCCTAACCCTAGCCCGAACCCTAACCCTAACCCTTCCCCGAAGCCTGACCCTCACCCGTCCCCTAATCCTAACCCGTACGCTGTGACTAAGCCGCGCCCTCACACGTACGCTCCCCCTAAAGCGTTGTCGTACCCTCACCTGGACCCTAAACCGTCCCCTAACCCTAACCCTAACCCTAGCTCGAACCCTAACCCTAACCCTTCCCCGAAGCCTGACCCTCACCCGTCCCCTAATCCTAACCCGTACGCTGACACTAACCCGCGCCCTCACACGTACGCTCCCCCTAAAGCGTTGTCGTACCCTCACCTGGACCCTAAACCGTCCCCGTCCCCTAACCCTAACCCTAGCCCGAACCCTAACCCTAACCCTTCCCCGAAGCCTGACCCTCACCCGTCCCCTAATCCTAACCCGTACGCTGACGCTAAGCCGCGCCCTCACACGTACGCTCCCCCTAAAGCGTTGTCGTACCCTCACCTGGACCCTAAACCGTCCCCGTCCCCTAACCCTAACCCTTCCCCGAAGCCTGACCATCACCCGTCCCCTAATCCTAACCCATACGCTGACAGTAACCCGCGCCCTCACACGTACGCTCCCCCTAAAGCGTTGTCGTACCCTCACCTGGACCCTAAACCGTCCCCGTCCCCTAACCCTAACCCTAGCCCGAACCCTAACCCTAACACTTCCCCGAAGCCTGACCCTCACCCGTCCCCTATTCCTAACCCGTACGCTGACACTAAGCCGCGCCCTAACACGTACGCTCCCACTAAAGCGTTGTCGTACCCTCACCTGGACCCTAAACAGTCCCCGTCCCCTAACCCTAACCCTAGCCCGAACCCTAACCCTAACCCTTCCCTGAAGCCTGACCCTCACCCGTCCCCTAATCCTAACCCGTACGCTGACACTAAGCCACGCCCTCACACGTACGCTCCCCCTAAAGCGTTGTCGTACCCTCACCTGGACCCTAAACCGTCCCCGTCCCCTAACCCTAACCCTAGCCCGAACCCTAACCCTAACCCTTCCCCGAAGCCTGACCCTCACCCGTCCCCTAATCCTAACCCGTACGCTGACACTAAGCCGCGCCCTCACACGTACGCTCCCCCTAAAGCGTTGTCGTACCCTCACATGGACCCTAAACCGTCCCCGTCCCCTAACCCTAACCCTAGCCCGTACCCTAACCCTAACCCTTCCCCGAAGCCTGACCCTCACCCGTCCCCTAATCCTAACCCGTACGCTGACGCTAAGCCGCGCCCTCACACGTACGCTCCCCCTAAAGCGTTGTCGTACCCTCACCTGGACCCTAAACCGTCCCCGTCCCCTAACACTAACCCTAGCCCGAACCCTAACCCTAACCCTTCCCCGAAGCCTGACCCTCACACGTCCCCTAATCCTAACCCGTACGCTGACGCTAAGCCGCGCCCTCACACGTACGCTCCCCCTAAAGCGTTGTCGTACCCTCACCTGGACCCTAAACCGTCCCCGTCCCCTAACCCTAACCCTAGCCCGAACCCTAACCCTAACCCTTCCCCGAAGCCTGACCCTCACCCGTCCCCTAATCCTAACCCGTACGCTGACACTAAGCCGCGCCCTCACACGTACGCTCCCCCTAAAGCGTTGTCGTACCCTCACCTGGACCCTAAACCGTCCCCGTCCCCTAACCCTAACCCTAGCCCGAACCCTAACCCTAACCCTTCCCCGAAGCCTGACCCTCTCCCGTCCCCTAATCCTAACACGTACGCTGACACTAACCCGCGCCCTCACACGTACGCTCCCCCTAAAGCGTTGTCGTACCCTCACCTGGACCCTAAACCGTCCCCGTCCCCTAACCCTAACCCTAGCCCGAACCCTAACCCTAACCCTTCCCCGAAGCCTGACCCTCACCCGTCCCCTAATCCTAACCCGTACGCTGACACTAAGCCGCGCCCTCACACGTACGCTCCCCCTAAAGCGTTGTCGTACCCTCACCTGGACCCTAAACCGTCCCCGTCCCCTAACCCTAACCCTAGCCCGAACCCTAACCCTAACACTTAACCGAAGCCTGACCCTCTCCCGTCCCCTAATCCTAACCCGTACGCTGACACTAACCCGCGCCCTCACACGTACGCTCCCCCTACAGCGTTGTCATACCCTCACCTGGACCCTAAACCGTCCCCGTCCCCTAACCCTAACCCTAGCCCGAAACCTAACCCTAACCATTCCCCGAAGCCTGACCCTCACCCGTCCCCTAATCCTAACCCGTACGCTGACACTAACCCGCGACCTCACACGTACGCTCCCCCTAAAGCCTTGTCGTACACTCACCTGGACCCTAAACCGTCCCCGTCCCCTAACCCTAACCCTAGCCCGAACCCTAACCCTAACCCTTCCCCGAAGCCTGACCCTCACCCGTCCCCTAATCCTAACCCGTACGCTGTGACTAAGCCGCGCCCTCACACGTACGCTCCCCCTAAAGCGTTGTCGTACCCTCACCTGGACCCTAAACCGTCCCCGTCCCCTAACCCTAACCCTAGCCCGAACCCTAACCCTAACCCTTCCCCGAAGCCTGACCCTCACCCGTCCCCTAATCCTAACCCGTACGCTGACACTAACCCGCGCCCTCACACGTACGCTCCCCCTAAAGCGTTGTCGTACCCTCACCTGGACCCTAAACCGTCCCCGTCCCCTAACCCTAACCCTAGCCCGAACCCTAACCCTAACCCTTCCCCGAAGCCTGACCCTCACCCGTCCCCTAATCGTAACCCGTACGCTGACGCTAAGCCACGCCCTCACACGTACGCTCCCCCTAAAGCGTTGTCGTACCCTCACCTGGACCCTAAACCGTCCCCGTCCCCTAACCCTAACCCTAGCCCGAACCCTAACCCTAACCCTTCCCCGAAGCCTGACCCTCACCCGTCCCCTAATCCTATCCCGTACGCTGACACTAAGCCGCGCCCTCACACGTACGCTCCCGCTAAAGCGTTGTCGTACCCTCACCTGGACCCTAAACCGTCCCCGTCCCCTAACCCTAACCCTAGCCCGAACCCTAACCCTAACACTTCCCCGAAGCCTACCCCTCACCCGTCCCCTAATCCTAACCCGCACGCTGACACTAAGCCGCGCCCTCACACGTACGCTCCCGCTAAAGCGTTGTCGTACCCTCACCTGGACCCTAAACCGTCCCCGTCCCCTAACCCTAACCCTAGCCCGAACCCTAACCCTAACCCTTCCCCGAAGCCTGACCCTCAACCGTCCCCTAATCCTAACCCGTACGCTGACACTAACCCACGCCCTCACACGTACGCTCCCCCTAAAGCGTTGTCGTACCCTCACCTGGACCCTAAACCGTCCCCGTCCCCTAACCCTAACCCTTCCCCGAAGCCTGACCCTCACCCGTCCCCTAATCCTAACCCGTACGCTGACACTAACCCGCGCCCTCACACGTACGCTCCCCCTAAAGCGTTGTCGTACCCTCACCTGGACCCTAAACCGTCCCCGTCCCCTAACCCTAACCCTAGCCCGAACCCTAACCCTAACCCTTCCCCGAAGCCTGACCCTCACCCGTCCCCTAATCCTAATCCGTACGCTGACACTAACCCGCGACCTCACACGTACGCTCCCCCTAAAGCGTTGTCGTACCCTCACCTGGACCCTAAACCGTCCCCGTCCCCTAACCCTAACCCTTCCCCGAAGCCTGACCCTCAACCGTCCCCTAATCCTAACCCGTACGCTGACACTAACCCGCGCCCTCACACGTACCCTCCCCCTAAAGCATTGTCGTACCCTCACCTGGACCCTAAACCGTCCCCGTCCCCTAACCCTAACCCTTCCCCGAAGCGTGACCCTCACCCGTCCCCTAATCCTAACCCGTACGCTGACAGTAACCCGCGCCCTCACACGTACGCTCCCCCTAAAGCGTTGTCATACCCTCACCTGGACCCTAAACCGTCCCCGTCCCCTAACCCTAACCCTAGCCCGAACCCTAACCCTAACCCTTCCCCGAAGCCTGACCCTCTCCCGTCCCCTAATCCTAACCCGTACGCTGACACTAACCCGCGCCCTCACACGTACGCTCCCCCTAAAGCGTTGTCGTACCCTCACCTGGACCCTAAACCGTCCCCGTCCCCTAACCCTAACCCTAGCCCGAACCCTAACCCTAACCCTTCCCCGAAGCCTGACCCTCACCCGTCCCCTAATCCTAATCCGTACGCTGACACTAACCCGCGACCTCACACGTACGCTCCCCCTAAAGCGTTGTCGTACCCTCACCTGGACCCTAAACAGTCTCCGTCCCCTAACCCTAACCCTAGCCCGAACCCTAACCCTAACCCTTCCCCGAAGCCTGACCCTCACCCGTCCCCTAATCCTAACCCGTACGCTGTGACTAAGCCGCGCCCTCACACGTACGCTCCCCCTAAAGCGTTGTCGTACCCTCACCTGGACCCTAAACCGTCCCCTAACCCTAACCCTAACCCTACCTCGAACCCTAACCCTAACCCTTCCCCGAAGCCTGACCCTCACCCGTCCCCTAATCCTAACCCGTACGCTGACACTAACCCGCGCCCTCACACGTACGCTCCCCCTAAAGCGTTGTCGTACCCTCACCTGGACCCTAAACCGTCCCCGTCCCCTAACCCTAACCCTAGCCCGAACCCTAACCCTAACCCTTCCCCGAAGCCTGACCCTCACCCGTCCCCTAATCCTAACCCGTACGCTGACGCTAAGCCGCGCCCTCACACGTACGCTCCCCCTAAAGCGTTGTCGTACCCTCACCTGGACCCTAAACCGTCCCCGTCCCCTAACCCTAACCCTTCCCCGAAGCCTGACCATCACCCGTCCCCTAATCCTAACCCATACGCTGACAGTAACCCGCGCCCTCACACGTACGCTCCCCCTAAAGCGTTGTCGTACCCTCACCTGGACCCTAAACCGTCCCCGTCCCCTAACCCTAACCCTAGCCCGAACCCTAACCCTAACACTTCCCCGAAGCCTGACCCTCACCCGTCCCCTATTCCTAACCCGTACGCTGACACTAAGCCGCGCCCTAACACGTACGCTCCCGCTAAAGCGTTGTCGTACCCTCACCTGGACCCTAAACAGTCCCCGTCCCCTAACCCTAACCCTAGCCCGAACCCTAACCCTAACCCTTCCCTGAAGCCTGACCCTCACCCGTCCCCTAATCCTAACCCGTACGCTGACACTAAGCCACGCCCTCACACGTACGCTCCCCCTAAAGCGTTGTCGTACCCTCACCTGGACCCTAAACCGTCCCCGTCCCCTAACCCTAACCCTAGCCCGAACCCTAACCCTAACCCTTCCCCGAAGCCTGACCCTCACCCGTCCCCTAATCCTAACCCGTACGCTGACACTAAGCCGCGCCCTCACACGTACGCTCCCCCTAAAGCGTTGTCGTACCCTCACATGGACCCTAAACCGTCCCCGTCCCCTAACCCTAACCCTAGCCCGTACCCTAACCCTAACCCTTCCCCGAAGCCTGACCCTCACCCGTCCCCTAATCCTAACCCGTACGCTGACGCTAAGCCACGCCCTCACACGTACGCTCCCCCTAAAGCGTTGTCGTACCCTCACCTGGACCCTAAACCGTCCCCGTCCCCTAACACTAACCCTAGCCCGAACCCTAACCCTAACCCTTCCCCGAAGCCTGACCCTCACACGTCCCCTAATCCTAACCCGTACGCTGACGCTAAGCCGCGCCCTCACACGTACGCTCCCCCTAAAGCGTTGTCGTACCCTCACCTGGACCCTAAACCGTCCCCGTCCCCTAACCCTAACCCTAGCCCGAACCCTAACCCTAACCCTTCCCCGAAGCCTGACCCTCACCCGTCCCCTAATCCTAACCCGTACGCTGACACTAAGCCGCGCCCTCACACGTACGCTCCCCCTAAAGCGTTGTCGTACCCTCACCTGGACCCTAAACCGTCCCCGTCCCCTAACCCTAACCCTAGCCCGAACCCTAACCCTAACCCTTCCCCGAAGCCTGACCCTCTCCCGTCCCCTAATCCTAACACGTACGCTGACACTAACCCGCGCCCTCACACGTACGCTCCCCCTAAAGCGTTGTCGTACCCTCACCTGGACCCTAAACCGTCCCCGTCCCCTAACCCTAACCCTAGCCCGAACCCTAACCCTAACCCTTCCCCGAAGCCTGACCCTCACCCGTCCCCTAATCCTAACCCGTACGCTGACACTAAGCCGCGCCCTCACACGTACGCTCCCCCTAAAGCGTTGTCGTACCCTCACCTGGACCCTAAACCGTCCCCGTCCCCTAACCCTAACCCTAGCCCGAACCCTAACCCTAACACTTAACCGAAGCCTGACCCTCTCCCGTCCCCTAATCCTAACCCGTACGCTGACACTAACCCGCGCCCTCACACGTACGCTCCCCCTACAGCGTTGTCGTACCCTCACCTGGACCCTAAACCGTCCCCGTCCCCTAACCCTAACCCTAGCCCGAAACCTAACCCTAACCATTCCCCGAAGCCTGACCCTCACCCGTCCCCTAATCCTAACCCGTACGCTGACACTAACCCGCGACCTCACACGTACGCTCCCCCTAAAGCCTTGTCGTACACTCACCTGGACCCTAAACCGTCCCCGTCCCCTAACCCTAACCCTAGCCCGAACCCTAACCCTAACCCTTCCCCGAAGCCTGACCCTCACCCGTCCCCTAATCCTAACCCGTACGCTGTGACTAAGCCGCGCCCTCACACGTACGCTCCCCCTAAAGCGTTGTCGTACCCTCACCTGGACCCTAAACCGTCCCCGTCCCCTAACCCTAACCCTAGCCCGAACCCTAACCCTAACCCTTCCCCGAAGCCTGACCCTCACCCGTCCCCTAATCCTAACCCGTACGCTGACACTAACCCGCGCCCTCACACGTACGCTCCCCCTAAAGCGTTGTCGTACCCTCACCTGGACCCTAAACCGTCCCCGTCCCCTAACCCTAACCCTAGCCCGAACCCTAACCCTAACCCTTCCCCGAAGCCTGACCCTCACCCGTCCCCTAATCCTAACCCGTACGCTGACGCTAAGCCACGCCCTCACACGTACGCTCCCCCTAAAGCGTTGTCGTACCCTCACCTGGACCCTAAACCGTCCCCGTCCCCTAACCCTAACCCTAGCCCGAACCCTAACCCTAACCCTTCCCCGAAGCCTGACCCTCACCCGTCCCCTAATCCTATCCCGTACGCTGACACTAAGCCGCGCCCTCACACGTACGCTCCCGCTAAAGCGTTGTCGTACCCTCACCTGGACCCTAAACCGTCCCCGTCCCCTAACCCTAACCCTAGCCCGAACCCTAACCCTAACACTTCCCCGAAGCCTGACCCTCACCCGTCCCCTAATCCTAACCCGCACGCTGACACTAAGCCGCGCCCTCACACGTACGCTCCCGCTAAAGCGTTGTCGTACCCTCACCTGGACCCTAAACCGTCCCCGTCCCCTAACCCTAACCCTAGCCCGAACCCTAACCCTAACCCTTCCCCGAAGCCTGACCCTCAACCGTCCCCTAATCCTAACCCGTACGCTGACACTAACCCACGCCCTCACACGTACGCTCCCCCTAAAGCGTTGTCGTACCCTCACCTGGACCCTAAACCGTCCCCGTCCCCTAACCCTAACCCTTCCCCGAAGCCTGACCCTCACCCGTCCCCTAATCCTAACCCGTACGCTGACACTAACCCGCGCCCTCACACGTACGCTCCCCCTAAAGCGTTGTCGTACCCTCACCTGGACCCTAAACCGTCCCCGTCCCCTAACCCTAACCCTAGCCCGAACCCTAACCCTAACCCTTCCCCGAAGCCTGACCCTCACCCGTCCCCTAATCCTAATCCGTACGCTGACACTAACCCGCGACCTCACACGTACGCTCCCCCTAAAGCGTTGTCGTACCCTCACCTGGACCCTAAACCGTCCCCGTCCCCTAACCCTAACCCTTCCCCGAAGCCTGACCCTCAACCGTCCCCTAATCCTAACCCGTACGCTGACACTAACCCGCGCCCTCACACGTACCCTCCCCCTAAAGCATTGTCGTACCCTCACCTGGACCCTAAACCGTCCCCGTCCCCTAACCCTAACCCTTCCCCGAAGCCTGACCCTCACCCGTCCCCTAATCCTAACCCGTACGCTGACAGTAACCCGCGCCCTCACACGTACGCTCCCCCTAAAGCGTTGTCATACCCTCACCTGGACCCTAAACCGTCCCCGTCCCCTAACCCTAACCCTAGCCCGAACCCTAACCCTAACCCTTCCCCGAAGCCTGACCCTCAACCGTCCCCTAATCCTAACCCGTACGCTGACACTAACCCGCGCCCTCACACGTACGCTCCCCCTAAAGCGTTGTCGTACCCTCACCTGGACCCTAAACCGTCCCCGTCCCCTAACCCTAACCCTAGCCCGAACCCTAACCCTAACCCTTCCCCGAAGCCTGACCCTCACCCGTCCCCTAATCCTAATCCGTACGCTGACACTAACCCGCGACCTCACACGTACGCTCCCCCTAAAGCGTTGTCGTACCCTCACCTGGACCCTAAACAGTCTCCGTCCCCTAACCCTAACCCTAGCCCGAACCCTAACCCTAACCCTTCCCCGAAGCCTGACCCTCACCCGTCCCCTAATCCTAACCCGTACGCTGTGACTAAGCCGCGCCCTCACACGTACGCTCCCCCTAAAGCGTTGTCGTACCCTCACCTGGACCCTAAACCGTCCCCTAACCCTAACCCTAACCCTAGCTCGAACCCTAACCCTAACCCTTCCCCGAAGCCTGACCCTCACCCGTCCCCTAATCCTAACCCGTACGCTGACACTAACCCGCGCCCTCACACGTACGCTCCCCCTAAAGCGTTGTCGTACCCTCACCTGGACCCTAAACCGTCCCCGTCCCCTAACCCTAACCCTAGCCCGAACCCTAACCCTAACCCTTCCCCGAAGCCTGACCCTCACCCGTCCCCTAATCCTAACCCGTACGCTGACGCTAAGCCGCGCCCTCACACGTACGCTCCCCCTAAAGCGTTGTCGTACCCTCACCTGGACCCTAAACCGTCCCCGTCCCCTAACCCTAACCCTTCCCCGAAGCCTGACCATCACCCGTCCCCTAATCCTAACCCATACGCTGACAGTAACCCGCGCCCTCACACGTACGCTCCCCCTAAAGCGTTGTCGTACCCTCACCTGGACCCTAAACCGTCCCCGTCCCCTAACCCTAACCCTAGCCCGAACCCTAACCCTAACACTTCCCCGAAGCCTGACCCTCACCCGTCCCCTATTCCTAACCCGTACGCTGACACTAAGCCGCGCCCTAACACGTACGCTCCCGCTAAAGCGTTGTCGTACCCTCACCTGGACCCTAAACAGTCCCCGTCCCCTAACCCTAACCCTAGCCCGAACCCTAACCCTAACCCTTCCCTGAAGCCTGACCCTCACCCGTCCCCTAATCCTAACCCGTACGCTGACACTAATCCACGCCCTCACACGTACGCTCCCCCTAAAGCGTTGTCGTACCCTCACCTGGACCCTAAACCGTCCCCGTCCCCTAACCCTAACCCTAGCCCGAACCCTAACCCTAACCCTTCCCCGAAGCCTGACCCTCACCCGTCCCCTAATCCTAACCCGTACGCTGACACTAAGCCGCGCCCTCACACGTACGCTCCCCCTAAAGCGTTGTCGTACCCTCACATGGACCCTAAACCGTCCCCGTCCCCTAACCCTAACCCTAGCCCGTACCCTAACCCTAACCCTTCCCCGAAGCCTGACCCTCACCCGTCCCCTAATCCTAACCCGTACGCTGACGCTAAGCCGCGCCCTCACACGTACGCTCCCCCTAAAGCGTTGTCGTACCCTCACCTGGACCCTAAACCGTCCCCGTCCCCTAACACTAACCCTAGCCCGAACCCTAACCCTAACCCTTCCCCGAAGCCTGACCCTCACACGTCCCCTAATCCTAACCCGTACGCTGACGCTAAGCCGCGCCCTCACACGTACGCTCCCTCTAAAGCGTTGTCGTACCCTCACCTGGACCCTAAACCGTCCCCGTCCCCTAACCCTAACCCTAGCCCGAACCCTAACCCTAACCCTTCCCCGAAGCCTGACCCTCACCCGTCCCCTAATCCTAACCCGTACGCTGACACTAAGCCGCGCCCTCACACGTACGCTCCCCCTAAAGCGTTGTCGTACCCTCACCTGGACCCTAAACCGTCCCCGTCCCCTAACCCTAACCCTAGCCCGAACCCTAACCCTAACCCTTCCCCGAAGCCTGACCCTCTCCCGTCCCCTAATCCTAACACGTACGCTGACACTAACCCGCGCCCTCACACGTACGCTCCCCCTAAAGCGTTGTCGTACCCTCACCTGGACCCTAAACCGTCCCCGTCCCCTAACCCTAACCCTAGCCCGAACCCTAACCCTAACCCTTCCCCGAAGCCTGACCCTCACCCGTCCCCTAATCCTAACCCGTACGCTGACACTAAGCCGCGCCCTCACACGTACGCTCCCCCTAAAGCGTTGTCGTACCCTCACCTGGACCCTAAACCGTCCCCGTCCCCTAACCCTAACCCTAGCCCGAACCCTAACCCTAACACTTAACCGAAGCCTGACCCTCTCCCGTCCCCTAATCCTAACCCGTACGCTGACACTAACCCGCGCCCTCACACGTACGCTCCCCCTACAGCGTTGTCGTACCCTCACCTGGACCCTAAACCGTCCCCGTCCCCTAACCCTAACCCTAGCCCGAAACCTAACCCTAACCATTCCCCGAAGCCTGACCCTCACCCGTCCCCTAATCCTAACCCGTACGCTGACACTAACCCGCGACCTCACACGTACGCTCCCCCTAAAGCCTTGTCGTACACTCACCTGGACCCTAAACCGTCCCCGTCCCCTAACCCTAACCCTAGCCCGAACCCTAACCCTAACCCTTCCCCGAAGCCTGACCCTCACCCGTCCCCTAATCCTAACCCGTACGCTGTGACTAAGCCGCGCCCTCACACGTACGCTCCCCCTAAAGCGTTGTCGTACCCTCACCTGGACCCTAAACCGTCCCCGTCCCCTAACCCTAACCCTAGCCCGAACCCTAACCCTAACCCTTCCCCGAAGCCTGACCCTCACCCGTCCCCTAATCCTAACCCGTACGCTGACACTAACCCGCGCCCTCACACGTACGCTCCCCCTAAAGCGTTGTCGTACCCTCACCTGGACCCTAAACCGTCCCCGTCCCCTAACCCTAACCCTAGCCCGAACCCTAACCCTAACCCTTCCCCGAAGCCTGACCCTCACCCGTCCCCTAATCCTAACCCGTACGCTGACGCTAAGCCACGCCCTCACACGTACGCTCCCCCTAAAGCGTTGTCGTACCCTCACCTGGACCCTAAACCGTCCCCGTCCCCTAACCCTAACCCTAGCCCGAACCCTAACCCTAACCCTTCCCCGAAGCCTGACCCTCACCCGTCCCCTAATCCTATCCCGTACGCTGACACTAAGCCGCGCCCTCACACGTACGCTCCCGCTAAAGCGTTGTCGTACCCTCACCTGGACCCTAAACCGTCCCCGTCCCCTAACCCTAACCCTAGCCCGAACCCTAACCCTAACACTTCCCCGAAGCCTGACCCTCACCCGTCCCCTAATCCTAACCCGCACGCTGACACTAAGCCGCGCCCTCACACGTACGCTCCCGCTAAAGCGTTGTCGTACCCTCACCTGGACCCTAAACCGTCCCCGTCCCCTAACCCTAACCCTAGCCCGAACCCTAACCCTAACCCTTCCCCGAAGCCTGACCCTCTCCCGTCCCCTAATCCTAACAGGTACGCTGACACTAACACGCGCCCTCACACGTACGCTCCCCCTAAAGCGTTGTCGTACCCTCACCTGGACCCTAAACCGTCCCCGTCCCCTAACCCTAACCCTAGCCCGAACCCTAACCCTAACCCTTCCCCGAAGCCTGACCCTCACCCGTCCCCTAATCCTAACCCGTACGCTGACACTAAACCGCGCCCTCACACGTACGCTCCCCCTAAAGCGTTGTCGTACCCTCACCTGGACCCTAAACCGTCCCCGTCCCCTAACCCTAACCCTAGCCCGAACCCTAACCGTAACCCTTCCCCGAAGCCTGACCCTCACCCGTCCCCTAATCCTAACCCGTACGCTGACACTAACCCGCGCCCTCACACGTACGCTCCCCCTAAAGCGTTGTCGTACCCTCACCTGGACCCTAAACCTTCCCCGTCCCCTAACCCTAACCCTAGCCCGAACCCTAACCCTAACCCTTCCCCGAAGCCTGACCCTCACCCGTCCCCTAATCCTAACCCGTACGCTGACACTAACCCGCGCCCTCACACGTACGCTCCCCCTAAAGCGTTGTCGTACCCTCACCTGGACCCTAAACCGTCCCCGTCCCCTAACCCTAACCCTAGCCCGAACCCTAACCCTAACCCTTCCCCGAAGCCTGACCCTCACCCGTCCCCTAATCCTAATCCGTACGCTGACACTAACCCGCGACCTCACACGTACGCTCCCCCTAAAGCGTTGTCGTACCCTCACCTGGACCCTAAACAGTCTCCGTCCCCTAACCCTAACCCTAGCCCGAACCCTAACCCTAACCCTTCCCCGAAGCCTGACCCTCACCCGTCCCCTAATCCTAACCCGTACGCTGTGACTAAGCCACGCCCTCACACGTACGCTCCCCCTAAAGCGTTGTCGTACCCTCACCTGGACCCTAAACCGTCCCCTAACCCTAACCCTAACCCTAGCCCGAACCCTAACCCTAACCCTTCCCCGAAGCCTGACCCTCACCCGTCCCCTAATCCTAACCCGTACGCTGACACTAACCCGCGCCCTCACACGTACGCTCCCCCTAAAGCGTTGTCGTACCCTCACCTGGACCCTAAACCGTCCCCGTCCCCTAACCCTAACCCTAGCCCGAACCCTAACCCTAACCCTTCCCCGAAGCCTGACCCTCACCCGTCCCCTAATCCTAACCCGTAGGCTGACACTAAGCCGCGCCCTCACACGTACGCTCCCCCTAAAGCGTTGTCGTACCCTCACCTGGACCCTAAACCGTCCCCGTCCCCTAACCCTAACCCTAGCCCGAACCCTAACCCTAACACTTCCCCGAAGCCTGACCCTCAACCGTCCCCTAATCCTAACCCGTACGCTGACACTAAGCCGCGCCCTCACACGTACGCTCCCGCTAAAGCGTTGTCGTACCCTCACCTGGACCCTAAACCGTCCCCGTCCCCTAACCCTAACCCTAGTCCGAACCCTAACCCTAACCCTTCCCCGAAGCCTGACCCTCAACCGTCCCCTAATCCTAACCCGTACGCTGACACTAACCCACGCCCTCACACGTACGCTCCCCCTAAAGCGTTGTCGTACCCTCACCTGGACCCTAAACCGTCCCCGTCCCCTAACCCTAACCCTTCCCCGAAGCCTGACCCTCACCCGTCCCATAATCCTAACACGTACGCTGACACTAACCGGCGCCCTCACACGTACGCTCCCCCTAAAGCGTTGTCGTACCCTCACCTGGACCCTAAACAGTCCCCGTCCCCTAACCCTAACCCTAGACCGAACCCTAACCCTAACCCTTCCCCGAAGCCTGACCCTCACCCGTCCCCTAATCCTAACCCGTACGCTGACACTAACCCGCGCCCTCACACGTACGCTCCCCCTAAAGCGTTGTCGTACCCTCACCTGGACCCTAAACCGTCCCCGTCCCCTAACCCTAACCCTAGCCCGAACCCTAACCCTAACCCTTCCCCGAAGCCTGACCCACACCCGTCCCCTAATCCTAACCCGTACGCTGACACTAAGCCGTGCCCTCACACGTACGCTCGCGCTAAAGCGTTGTCGTACCCTCACCTGGACCCTAAAACGTCCCCGTCCCCTAACCCTAACCCTAGCCCGAACCCTAACCCTAACCCTTCCCCGAAGCCTGACCCTCAACCGTCCCCTAATCCTAACCCGTACGCTGACACTAACCCACGCCCTCACACGTACGCTCCCCCTAAAGCGTTGTCGTACCCTCACCTGGACCCTAAACCGTCCCCGTCCCCTAACCCTAACCCTTCCCCGAAGCCTGACCCTCACCCGTCCCCTAATCCTAACCCGTACGCTGACACAAACCCGCGCCCTCACACGTACGCTCCCCCTAAAGCGTTGTCGTACCCTCACCTGGACCCTAAACCGTCCCCATCCCCTAACCCTAACCCTAGCCCGAACCCTTACCCTAATCCTTCCCCGAAGCCTGACACTCACCCGTCCCCTAATCCTAACTCGTACGCTGACACTAACCCGCGCCCTCACACGTACGCTCCCCCTAAAGCGTTGTCGTACCCTCACCTGGACCCTAAACCGTCCCCATCCCCTAACCCTAACCCTAGCCCGAACCCTAACCCTAACCCTTCCCCGAAGCCTGACCCTCACCCGTCCCCTAATCCTAACCCGTACGCTGACACTAAGCCGCGCCCTCACACGTACACTCCCTCTAAAGCGTTGTCGTACCCTCACCTGGACCCTAAACCGTCCCCGTCCCCTAACCCTAACCCTAGCCCGAACCCTAACCCTAACCCTTCCCCGAAGCCTGACCCTCAACCGTACCCTAATCCTAACCCGTACGCTGACACTAACCCACGCCCTCACACGTACGCTCCCCCTAAAGCGTTGTCGTACCCTCACCTGGACCCTAAACCGTCCCCGTCCCCTAACCCTAACCCTAGCCCGAACCCTAACCCTAACCCTTCCCGGAAGCCTGACCCTCACCCGTCTCCTAATCCTAACCCGTACGCTGACACTAACCCACGCCCTCACACGTACGCTCCCCCTAAAGCGTTGTCGTACCCTCACCTGGACCCTAAATCGTCCCCGTCCCCTAACCCTAACCCTTCCCCGAAGCCTGACCCTCACCCGTCCCCTAATCCTAACCCGTACGCTGACACTAACCCGCGCCCTCACACGTACGCTCCCCCTAAAGCGTTGTCGTACCCTCACCTGGACCCTAAACCGTCCCCGTCCCCTAACCCTAACCCTAGCTCGAACCCTAACCCTAACCCTTTCCCGAAGCCTGACCCTCACCCATCCCCTAATCCTAACCCGTACGCTGACACTAACCCGCGCCCTCACACGTACGCTCCCCCTAAAGCGTTGTCGTACCCTCACCTGGACCCTAAACCGTCCCCGTCCCCTAACCCTAACCCTAGCCCGAACCCTAACCCTAACCCTTCCCCGAAGCCTGACCCTCACCCGTCCCCTAATCCTAACCCGTACGCTGACACTAAGCCGCGCCCTCACATGTACGCTCCCCCTAAAGCGTTGTCGTACCCTCACCTGGACCCTAAACCGTCCCCGTCCCCTAAACCTAACCCTAGACCGAACCCTAACCCTAACCCTTCCCCGAAGCCTGACCCTCACCCGTCCCCTAATCCTAACCAGTACGCTGACACTAAGCCGCGCCCTCACACGTACGCTCCCCCTAAAGCGTTGTCGTACCCTCACCTGGACCCTAAATCGTCCCCGTCCCCTAACCCTAACCCTTCCCCGAAGCCTGACCCTCACCCGTCCCCTAATCCTAACCCGTACGCTGACACTAACCCGCGCCCTCACACGTACCCTCCCCCTAAAGCGTTGTCGTACCCTCACCTGGACCCTAAACCGTCCCCGTCCCCTAACCCTAACCCTAGCTCGAACCCTAACCCTAACCCTTTCCCGAAGCCTGACCCTCACCCGTCCCCTAATCCTAACCCGTACGCTGACACTAACCCGCGCCCTCACACGTACGCTCCCCCTAAAGCGTTGTCGTACCCTCACCTGGACCCTAAACCGTCCCCGTCCCCTAACCCTAACCCTAGCCCGAACCCTAACCCTAACCCTTCCCCGAAGCCTGACCCTCAGCCGTCCCATAATCCTAACCTGTACGCTGACACTAAGCCTCGCCCTCACACGTACGCTCCCCCTAAAGCGTTGTCGTACACTCACCTGGACCCTAAACCGTCCCCGTCCCCTAAACCTAACCCTAGACCGAACCCTAACCCTAACCCTTCCCCGAAGCCTGACCCTCACCCGTCCCCTAATCCTAACCCGTACGCTGACACTAAGCCGCGCCCTCACACGTACGCTCCCCCTAAAGCGTTGTCGTACCCTCACCTGGACCCTAAACCGTCCCCGTCCCCTAACCCTAACCCTTCCCCGAAGCCTGACCCTCACCCGTCCCCTAATCCTAACCCGTACGCTGACGCTAAGCCGCGCCCTCACACGTACGCTCCCCCTAAAGCGTTGTCGTACCCTCACCTGGACCCTAAACCGTCCCCGTCCCCTAACCCTAACCCTAGCCCGAACCCTAACCCTAACCCTTCCCCGAAGCCTGACCCTCACCCGTCCCCTAATCCTAACCCGTACGCTGACACTAAGCCGCGCCCTCACACGAACGCTCCCCCTAAAGCGTTGTCGTACCCTCACCTGGACCCTAAACCGTCCCCGTCCCCTAACCCTAACCCTAGCCCGAACCCTAACCCTAACCCTTCCCCGAAGCCTGACCCTCACCCGTCCCCTAATCCTAACCCGTACGCTGACACTAAGCCGCGCCCTCACACGTACGCTCCCGCTAAAGCGTTGTCGTACCCTCACCTGGACCCTAAACCGTCCCCGTCCCCTAACCCTAACCCTAGCCCGAACCCTAACCCTAACCCTTCCCCGAAGCCTGACCCTCAACCGTCCCCTAATCCTAACCCGTACGCTGACACTAACCCGCGCCCTCACACGTACGCTCCCCCTAAAGCGTTGTCGTACCCTCACCTGGACCCTAAACCGTCCCCGTCCCCTAACCCTAACCCTTCCCCGAAGCCTGACCCTCACCCGTCCCATAATCCTAACTCGTACGCTGACACTAACCGGCGCCCTCACACGTACGCTCCCCCTAAAGCGTTGTCGTACCCTCACCTGGACCGTAAACAGTCCCCGTCCCCTAACCCTAACCCTAGACCGAACCCTAACCCTAACCCTTCCCCGAAGCCTGACCCTCACCCGTCCCCTAATCCTAAACCGTACGCTGACACTAACCCACGCCCTCACACGTACGCTCCCCCTAAAGCGTTGTCGTACCCTCACCTGGACCCTAAACCGTCCCCGTCCCCTAACCCTAACCCTAGCCCGAACCCTAACCCTAACCCTTCCCCGAAGCCTGACCCTCAACCGTCCCCTAATCCTAACCCGTACGCTGACACTAACCCGCGCCCTCACACGTACGCTCCCCCTAAAGCGTTGTCGTACCCTCACCTGGACCCTAAACCGTCCCCGTCCCCTAACCCTAACCCTTCCCCGAAGCCTGACCCTCACCCGTCCCCTAATCCTAACCCGTACGCTGACAGTAACCCGCGCCCTCACACGTACGCTCCCCCTAAAGCGTTGTCGTAACCTCACCTGGACCCTAAACCGTCCCCGTCCCCTAACCCTAACCCTAGCCCGAACCCTAACCCTAACCCTTCCCCGAAGCCTGACCCTCACCCATCCCCTAATCCTAACCCGTACGCTGACACTAACCCGCGCCCTCACACGTACGCTCCCCCTAAAGCGTTGTCGTACCCTCACCTGGACCATAAACCGTCCCCGTCCCTTAACCCTAACCCTAGCCCGAACCCTAACCCTAACCCTTCCCCGAAGCCTGACCCTCACCCGTCCCCTAATCCTAACCCGTACGCTGACACTAAGCCGCGCCCTCACACGTACGCTCCCCCTAAAGCGTTGTCGTACCCTCACCTGGACCCTAAACCGTCCCCGTCCCCTAACCCTAACCCTAGCCCGAACCCTAACCCTAACCCTTCCCCGAAGCCTGACCCTCACCCGTCCCCTAATCCTAAACCGTACGCTGACACTAAGCCGCGCCCTCACACGTACGCTCCCCCTAAAGCGTTGTCGTACCCTCACCTGGACCCTAAATCGTCCCCGTCCCCTAACCCTAACCCTAGCCCAAACCCTAACCCTAACCCTTCCCCGAAGCCTGACCCTCACCCGTCCCCTAATCCTAACCCGTACGCTGACACTAAGCCGCGCCCTCACACGTACGCTCCCCCTAAAGCGTTGTCGTACCCTCACCTGGACCCTAAACCGTCCCGTCCCCTAACCCTAACACTAGGCCGAACCCTAACCCTAACCCTTCCCCGAAGCCTGACCCTCACCCGTCCCCTAATCCTAACCCGTACGCTGACACTAAGCCGCGCCCTCACACGTACGCTCCCCCTAAAGCGTTGTCGTACCCTCACCTGGACCCTAAACCGTCCCCGTCCCCTAACCCTAACCCTAGCCCGAACCCTAACCCTAACCCTTCCCCGAAGCCTGACCCTCACCTGTCCCCTAATCCTAACCCGTACGCTGACACTAACCCTCGCCCTCACACGTACGCTCCCCCTAAAGCGTTGTCGTACCCTCACCTGGACCCTAAACCGTCCCCGTCCCCTAACCCTAACCCTAGCCCGAACCCTAACCCTAACCCTTCCCCGAAGCCTGACCCTCTCCTGTCCCCTAATCCTAACCCGTACGCTGTGACTAAGCCACGCCCTCACACGTACGCTCCCCCTACAGCATTGTCGTACCCTCACCTGGACCCTAAACCGTCCCCGTCCCCTAACCCTAACCCTAGCCCGAACCCTAACCCTAACCCTTCCCCGAAGCCTGACCCTCACCCGTCCCCTAATCCTAACCCGTACGCTGACACTAAGCCGCGCCCTCACACGTACACTCCCTCTAAAGCGTTGTCGTACCCTCACCTGGACCCTAAACCGTCCCCGTCCCCTAACCCTAACCCTAGCCCGAACCCTAACCCTAACCCTTCCCCGAAGCCTGACCCTCAACCGTACCCTAATCCTAACCCGTACGCTGACACTAACCCACGCCCTCACACGTACGCTCCCCCTAAAGCGTTGTCGTACCCTCACCTGGACCCTAAACCGTCCCCGTCCCCTAACCCTAACCCTAGCCCGAACCCTAACCCTAACCCTTCCCGGAAGCCTGACCCTCACCCGTCCCCTAATCCTAACCCGTACGCTGACACTAACCCACGCCCTCACACGTACGCTCCCCCTAAAGCGTTGTCGTACCCTCACCTGGACCCTAAATCGTCCCCGTCCCCTAACCCTAACCCTTCCCCGAAGCCTGACCCTCACCCGTCCCCTAATCCTAACCCGTACGCTGACACTAACCCGCGCCCTCACACGTACGCTCCCCCTAAAGCGTTGTCGTACCCTCACCTGGACCCTAAACCGTCCCCGTCCCCTAACCCTAACCCTAGCTCGAACCCTAACCCTAACCCTTTCCCGAAGCCTGACCCTCACCCATCCCCTAATCCTAACCCGTACGCTGACACTAACCCGCGCCCTCACACGTACGCTCCCCCTAAAGCGTTGTCGTACCCTCACCTGGACCCTAAACCGTCCCCGTCCCCTAACCCTAACCCTAGCCCGAACCCTAACCCTAACCCTTCCCCGAAGCCTGACCCTCACCCGTCCCCTAATCCTAACCCGTACGCTGACACTAAGCCGCGCCCTCACATGTACGCTCCCCCTAAAGCGTTGTCGTACCCTCACCTGGACCCTAAACCGTCCCCGTCCCCTAAACCTAACCCTAGACCGAACCCTAACCCTAACCCTTCCCCGAAGCCTGACCCTCACCCGTCCCCTAATCCTAACCAGTACGCTGACACTAAGCCGCGCCCTCACACGTACGCTCCCCCTAAAGCGTTGTCGTACCCTCACCTGGACCCTAAATCGTCCCCGTCCCCTAACCCTAACCCTTCCCCGAAGCCTGACCCTCACCCGTCCCCTAATCCTAACCCGTACGCTGACACTAACCCGCGCCCTCACACGTACGCTCCCCCTAAAGCGTTGTCGTACCCTCACCTGGACCCTAAACCGTCCCCGTCCCCTAACCCTAACCCTAGCTCGAACCCTAACCCTAACCCTTTCCCGAAGCCTGACCCTCACCCGTCCCCTAATCCTAACCCGTACGCTGACACTAACCCGCGCCCTCACACGTACGCTCCCCCTAAAGCGTTGTCGTACCCTCACCTGGACCCTAAACCGTCCCCGTCCCCTAACCCTAACCCTAGCCCGAACCCTAACCCTAACCCTTCCCCGAAGCCTGACCCTCAGCCGTCCCATAATCCTAACCTGTACGCTGACACTAAGCCTCGCCCTCACACGTACGCTCCCCCTAAAGCGTTGTCGTACACTCACCTGGACCCTAAACCGTCCCCGTCCCCTAAACCTAACCCTAGACCGAACCCTAACCCTAACCCTTCCCCGAAGCCTGACCCTCACCCGTCCCCTAATCCTAACCCGTACGCTGACACTAAGCCGCGCCCTCACACGTACGCTCCCCCTAAAGCGTTGTCGTACCCTCACCTGGACCCTAAACCGTCCCCGTCCCCTAACCCTAACCCTTCCCCGAAGCCTGACCCTCACCCGTCCCCTAATCCTAACCCGTACGCTGACGCTAAGCCGCGCCCTCACACGTACGCTCCCCCTAAAGCGTTGTCGTACCCTCACCTGGACCCTAAACCGTCCCCGTCCCCTAACCCTAACCCTAGCCCGAACCCTAACCCTAACCCTTCCCCGAAGCCTGACCCTCACCCGTCCCCTAATCCTAACCCGTACGCTGACACTAAGCCGCGCCCTCACACGAACGCTCCCCCTAAAGCGTTGTCGTACCCTCACCTGGACCCTAAACCGTCCCCGTCCCCTAACCCTAACCCTAGCCCGAACCCTAACCCTAACCCTTCCCCGAAGCCTGACCCTCACCCGTCCCCTAATCCTAACCCGTACGCTGACACTAAGCCGCGCCCTCACACGTACGCTCCCGCTAAAGCGTTGTCGTACCCTCACCTGGACCCTAAACCGTCCCCGTCCCCTAACCCTAACCCTAGCCCGAACCCTAACCCTAACCCTTCCCCGAAGCCTGACCCTCAACCGTCCCCTAATCCTAACCCGTACGCTGACACTAACCCGCGCCCTCACACGTACGCTCCCCCTAAAGCGTTGTCGTACCCTCACCTGGACCCTAAACCGTCCCCGTCCCCTAACCCTAACCCTTCCCCGAAGCCTGACCCTCACCCGTCCCATAATCCTAACTCGTACGCTGACACTAACCGGCGCCCTCACACGTACGCTCCCCCTAAAGCGTTGTCGTACCCTCACCTGGACCGTAAACAGTCCCCGTCCCCTAACCCTAACCCTAGACCGAACCCTAACCCTAACCCTTCCCCGAAGCCTGACCCTCACCCGTCCCCTAATCCTAAACCGTACGCTGACACTAACCCACGCCCTCACACGTACGCTCCCCCTAAAGCGTTGTCGTACCCTCACCTGGACCCTAAACCGTCCCCGTCCCCTAACCCTAACCCTAGCCCGAACCCTAACCCTAAGCCTTCCCCGAAGCCTGACCCTCAACCGTCCCCTAATCCTAACCCGTACGCTGACACTAACCCGCGCCCTCACACGTACGCTCCCCCTAAAGCGTTGTCGTACCCTCACCTGGACCCTAAACCGTCCCCGTCCCCTAACCCTAACCCTTCCCCGAAGCCTGACCCTCACCCGTCCCCTAATCCTAACCCGTACGCTGACAGTAACCCGCGCCCTCACACGTACGCTCCCCCTAAAGCGTTGTCGTAACCTCACCTGGACCCTAAACCGTCCCCGTCCCCTAACCCTAACCCTAGCCCGAACCCTAACCCTAACCCTTCCCCGAAGCCTGACCCTCACCCATCCCCTAATCCTAACCCGTACGCTGACACTAACCCGCGCCCTCACACGTACGCTCCCCCTAAAGCGTTGTCGTACCCTCACCTGGACCATAAACCGTCCCCGTCCCTTAACCCTAACCCTAGCCCGAACCCTAACCCTAACCCTTCCCCGAAGCCTGACCCTCACCCGTCCCCTAATCCTAACCCGTACGCTGACACTAAGCCGCGCCCTCACACGTACGCTCCCCCTAAAGCGTTGTCGTACCCTCACCTGGACCCTAAACCGTCCCCGTCCCCTAACCCTAACCCTAGCCCGAACCCTAACCCTAACCCTTCCCCGAAGCCTGACCCTCACCCGTCCCCTAATCCTAAACCGTACGCTGACACTAAGCCGCGCCCTCACACGTACGCTCCCCCTAAAGCGTTGTCGTACCCTCACCTGGACCCTAAATCGTCCCCGTCCCCTAACCCTAACCCTAGCCCAAACCCTAACCCTAACCCTTCCCCGAAGCCTGACCCTCACCCGTCCCCTAATCCTAACCCGTACGCTGACACTAAGCCGCGCCCTCACACGTACGCTCCCCCTAAAGCGTTGTCGTACCCTCACCTGGACCCTAAACCGTCCCGTCCCCTAACCCTAACACTAGGCCGAACCCTAACCCTAACCCTTCCCCGAAGCCTGACCCTCACCCGTCCCCTAATCCTAACCCGTACGCTGACACTAAGCCGCGCCCTCACACGTACGCTCCCCCTAAAGCGTTGTCGTACCCTCACCTGGACCCTAAACCGTCCCCGTCCCCTAACCCTAACCCTAGCCCGAACCCTAACCCTAACCCTTCCCCGAAGCCTGACCCTCACCTGTCCCCTAATCCTAACCCGTACGCTGACACTAACCCTCGCCCTCACACGTACGCTCCCCCTAAAGCGTTGTCGTACCCTCACCTGGACCCTAAACCGTCCCCGTCCCCTAACCCTAACCCTAGCCCGAACCCTAACCCTAACCCTTCCCCGAAGCCTGACCCTCTCCTGTCCCCTAATCCTAACCCGTACGCTGTGACTAAGCCACGCCCTCACACGTACGCTCCCCCTACAGCATTGTCGTACCCTCACCTGGACCCTAAACCGTCCCCGTCCCCTAACCCTAACCCTAGCCCGAACCCTAACCCTAACACTTCCCCGAAGCCTGACCCTCACCCGTCCCCTAATCCTAACCCGTACGCTGACAATAACCCGCGCCCTCACACGTACGCTCCCCCTAAAGCGTTGTCGTACCCTCACCTGGACCCTAAACCGTCCCCGTCCCCTAACCCTAACCCTAGCCCGAACCCTAACCCTAACACTTCCCCGAAGCCTGACCCTCACCCGTCCCCTAATCCTAACCCGTACGCTGACAATAACCCGCGCCCTCACACGTACGCTCCCCCTAAAGCGTTGTCGTACCCTCACCTGGACACTAAACCGTCCCCGTCCCCTAACCCTAACCCTAGCCCGAACCCTAACCCTAACCCTTCCCCGAAGCCTGACCCTCACCCGTCCCCTAATCCTAACCCGTACGCTGACACTAAGCCGCGCCCTCACACGTACGCTCCCCCTAAAGCGTTGTCGTACCCTCACCTGGACCCTAAACCGTCCCCGTCCCCTAACCCTAACCCTAGCCCGAACCCTAACCCTAACCCTTCCCCGAAGCCTGACCCTCACCCGTCCCCTAATCCTAACCCGTACGCTGACACTAAGCCGCGCCCTCACACGTACGCTCCCCCTAAAGCGTTGTCGTACCCTCACCTGGACCCTAAACCGTCCCCGTCCCCTAACCCTAACCCTTCCCCGAAGCCTGACCCTCACCCGTCCCATAATCCTAACTCGTACGCTGACACTAACCGGCGCCCTCACACGTACGCTCCCCCTAAAGCGTTGTCGTACCCTCACCTGGACCGTAAACAGTCCCCGTCCCCTAACCCTAACCCTAGACCGAACCCTAACCCTAACCCTTCCCCGAAGCCTGACCCTCACCCGTCCCCTAATCCTAAACCGTACGCTGACACTAACCCACGCCCTCACACGTACGCTCCCCCTAAAGCGTTGTCGTACCCTCACCTGGACCCTAAACCGTCCCCGTCCCCTAACCCTAACCCTAGCCCGAACCCTAACCCTAACCCTTCCCCGAAGCCTGACCCTCAACCGTCCCCTAATCCTAACCCGTACGCTGACACTAACCCGCGCCCTCACACGTACGCTCCCCCTAAAGCGTTGTCGTACCCTCACCTGGACCCTAAACCGTCCCCGTCCCCTAACCCTAACCCTTCCCCGAAGCCTGACCCTCACCCGTCCCCTAATCCTAACCCGTACGCTGACAGTAACCCGCGCCCTCACACGTACGCTCCCCCTAAAGCGTTGTCGTAACCTCACCTGGACCCTAAACCGTCCCCGTCCCCTAACCCTAACCCTAGCCCGAACCCTAACCCTAACCCTTCCCCGAAGCCTGACCCTCACCCATCCCCTAATCCTAACCCGTACGCTGACACTAACCCGCGCCCTCACACGTACGCTCCCCCTAAAGCGTTGTCGTACCCTCACCTGGACCATAAACCGTCCCCGTCCCTTAACCCTAACCCTAGCCCGAACCCTAACCCTAACCCTTCCCCGAAGCCTGACCCTCACCCGTCCCCTAATCCTAACCCGTACGCTGACACTAAGCCGCGCCCTCACACGTACGCTCCCCCTAAAGCGTTGTCGTACCCTCACCTGGACCCTAAACCGTCCCCGTCCCCTAACCCTAACCCTAGCCCAAACCCTAACCCTAACCCTTCCCCGAAGCCTGACCCTCACCCGTCCCCTAATCCTAACCCGTACGCTGACACTAAGCCGCGCCCTCACACGTACGCTCCCCCTAAAGCGTTGTCGTACCCTCACCTGGACCCTAAACCGTCCCGTCCCCTAACCCTAACACTAGGCCGAACCCTAACCCTAACCCTTCCCCGAAGCCTGACCCTCACCCGTCCCCTAATCCTAACCCGTACGCTGACACTAAGCCGCGCCCTCACACGTACGCTCCCCCTAAAGCGTTGTCGTACCCTCACCTGGACCCTAAACCGTCCCCGTCCCCTAACCCTAACCCTAGCCCGAACCCTAACCCTAACCCTTCCCCGAAGCCTGACCCTCACCTGTCCCCTAATCCTAACCCGTACGCTGACACTAACCCTCGCCCTCACACGTACGCTCCCCCTAAAGCGTTGTCGTACCCTCACCTGGACCCTAAACCGTCCCCGTCCCCTAACCCTAACCCTAGCCCGAACCCTAACCCTAACCCTTCCCCGAAGCCTGACCCTCTCCTGTCCCCTAATCCTAACCCGTACGCTGTGACTAAGCCGCGCCCTCACACGTACGCTCCCCCTACAGCATTGTCGTACCCTCACCTGGACCCTAAACCGTCCCCGTCCCCTAACCCTAACCCTAGCCCGAACCCTAACCCTAACACTTCCCCGAAGCCTGACCCTCACCCGTCCCCTAATCCTAACCCGTACGCTGACAATAACCCGCGCCCTCACACGTACGCTCCCCCTAAAGCGTTGTCGTACCCTCACCTGGACCCTAAACCGTCCCCGTCCCCTAACCCTAACCCTAGCCCGAACCCTAACCCTAACCCTTCCCCGAAGCCTGACCCTCACCCTTCCCCTAATCCTAACCCGTACGCTGACACTAAGCCGCGCCCTCACACGTACGCTCCCCCTAAAGCGTTGTCGTACCCTCACCTGGACCCTAAACCGTCCCCGTCCACTAACCCTAACCCTAGCCCGAACCCTAACCCTAACCTTTCCCCGAAGCCTGACCCTCACCCGTCCCCTAATCCTAACCCGTACGCTGACAATAACCCGCGCCCTCACACGTACGCTCCCCCTAAAGCGTTGTCATACCCTCACCTGGACCCTAAACCGTCCCCATCCTCTAACCCTAACCCTATCCCGAACCCTAACCCTAACCCTTCCCCGAAGCCTGACCCTCACCCGTCCCCTAATCCTAACCCGTACGCTGACGCTAAGCCGCGCCCGCACACGTACGCTCCCCCTAAAGCGTTGTCGTACCCTCACCTGGACCCTAAACCGTCCCCGTCCCCTAACCCTAACCCTAGCCCGAACCCTAACCCTAACCCTTCCCCGAAGCCTGACCCTCACCCGTCCCCTAATCCTAACCCGTACGCTGACACTAAGCCGCGCCTTCACACGTACGCTCCCCCTAAAGCGTTGTCGTACCCTCACCTGGACCCTAAACCGTCCCCGTCCCCTAACCCTAACCTTGGCCCGAACCCTAACTCTAACCCTTCCCCGAAGCCTGACCCTCACCCGTCCCCTAATCCTAACCCGTACGCTGACAATAACCCGCGCCCTCACACGTACGCTCCCCCTAAAGCGTTGTCGTACCCTCACCTGGACCCTAAATCGTCCCCGTCCCCTAACCCTAACCCTTCCCCGAAGCCTGACCCTCACCCGTCCCCTAATCCTAACCCGTACGCTGACACTAACCCGCGCCCTCACACGTACGCTCCCCCTAAAGCGTTGTCGTACCCTCACCTGGACCCTAAACCGTCCCCGTCCCCTAACCCTAACCCTAGCTCGAACCCTAACCCTAACCCTTTCCCGAAGCCTGACCCTCACCCGTCCCCTAATCCTAACCCGTACGCTGACACTAACCCGCGCCCTCACACGTACGCTCCCCCTAAAGCGTTGTCGTACCCTCACCTGGACCCTAAACCGTCCCCGTCCCCTAACCCTAACCCTAGCCCGAACCCTAACCCTAACCCTTCCCCGAAGCCTGACCCTCAGCCGTCCCCTAATCCTAACCTGTACGCTGACACTAAGCCGCGCCCTCACACGTACGCTCCCCCTAAAGCGTTGTCGTACCCTCACCTGGACCCTAAACCGTCCCCGTCCCCTAAACCTAACCCTAGACCGAACCCTAACCCTAACCCTTCCCCGAAGCCTGACCCTCACCCGTCCCCTAATCCTAACCCGTACGCTGACACTAAGCCGCGCCCTCACACATACGCTCCCCCTAAAGCGTTGTCGTACCCTCACCTGGACCCTAAACCGTCCCCGTCCCCTAACCCTAACCCTTCCCCGAAGCCTGACCCTCACCCGTCCCCTAATCCTAACCCGTACGCTGACGCTAAGCCGCGCCCTCACACGTACGATCCCCCTAAAGCGTTGTCGTACCCTCACCTGGACCCTAAACCGTCCCCGTCCCCTAACCCTAACCCTAGCCCGAACCCTAACCCTAACCCTTCCCCGAAGCCTGACCCTCACCCGTCCCCTAATCCTAACCCGTACGCTGACACTAAGCCGCGCCCTCACACGTACGCTCCCGCTAAAGCGTTGTCGTACCCTCACCTGGACCCTAAACCGTCCCCGTCCCCTAACCCTAACCCTAGCCCGAACCCTAACCCTAACCCTTCCCCGAAGCCTGACCCTCAACCGTCCCCTAATCCTAACACGTACGCTGACACTAACCCGCGCCCTCACACGTACGCTCCCCCTAAAGCGTTGTCGTACCCTCACCTGGACCCTAAACCGTCCCCGTCCCCTAACCCTAACCCTTCCCCGAAGCCTGACCCTCACCCGTCCCATAATCCTAACTCGTACGCTGACACTAACCGGCGCCCTCACACGTACGCTCCCCCTAAAGCGTTGTCGTACCCTCACCTGGACCGTAAACAGTCCCCGTCCCCTAACCCTAACCCTAGACCGAACCCTAACCCTAACCCTTCCACGAAGCCTGACCCTCACCCGTCCCCTAATCCTAAACCGTACGCTGACACTAACCCACGCCCTCACACGTACTCTCCCCCTAAAGCGTTGTCGTACCCTCACCTGGACCCTAAACCGTCCCCGTCCCCTAACCCTAACCCTAGCCCGAACCCTAACCCTAACCCTTCCCCGAAGCCTGACCCTCAACCGTCCCCTAATCCTAACCCGTACGCTGACACTAACCCGTGCCCTCACACGTACGCTCCCCCTAAAGCGTTGTCGTACCCTCACCTGGACCCTAAACCGTCCCAATCCCCTAACCCTAACCCTTCCCCGAAGCCTGACCCTCACCCGTCCCCTAATCCTAACCCGTACGCTGACAGTAACCCGCGCCCTCACACGTACGCTCCCCCTAAAGCGTTGTCGTAACCTCACCTGGACCCTAAACCGTCCCCGTCCCCTAACCCTAACCCTAGCCCGAACCCTAACCCTAACCCTTCCCCGAAGCCTGACCCTCACCCATCCCCTAATCCTAACCCGTACGCTGACACTAACCCGCGCCCTCACACGTACGCTCCCCCTAAAGCGTTGTCGTACCCTCACCTGGACCATAAACCGTCCCCGTCCCTTAACCCTAACCCTAGCCCGAACCCTAACCCTAACCCTTCCCCGAAGCCTGACCCTCACCCGTCCCCTAATCCTAACCCGTACGCTGACACTAAGCCGCGCCCTCACACGTACGCTCCCCCTAAAGCGTTGTCGTACCCTCACCTGGACCCTAAACCGTCCCCGTCCCCTAACCCTAACCCTAGCCCGAACCCTAACCCTAACCCTTCCCCGAAGCCTGACCCTCACCCGTCCCCTAATCCTAACCCGTACGCTGACACTAAGCCGCGCCCTCACACGTACGCTCCACCTAAAGCGTTGTCGTACCCTCACCTGGACCCTAAACCGTCCCCGTCCCCTAACCCTAACCCTAGCCCGAACCCTAACCCTAACCCTTCCCCGAAGCCTGACCCTCACCCGTCCCCTAATCCTAACCCGTACGCTGACACTAAGCCGCGCCCTCACACGTACGCTCCCCCTAAAGCGTTGTCGTACCCTCACCTGGACCCTAAACCGTCCCCGTCCCCTAACCCTAACACTAGGCCGAACCCTCACCCTAACCCTTCCCCGAAGCCTGACCCTCACCCGTCCCCTAATCCTAACCCGTACGCTGACACTAAGCCGCGCCCTCACACGTACGCTCCCCCTAAAGCGTTGTCGTACCCTCACCTGGACCCTAAACCGTCCCCGTCCCCTAACCCTAACCCTAGCCCGAACCCTAACCCTAACCCTTCCCCGAAGCCTGACCCTCACCTGTCCCCTAATCCTAACCCGTACGCTGACACTAACCCTCGCCCTCACAAGTACGCTCCCCCTAAACATTGTCGTACCCTCACCTGGACCCTAAACCGTCCCCGTCCCCTAACCCTAACCCTAGCCCGAACCCTAACCCTAACCCTTCCCCGAAGCCTGACCCTCTCCTGTCCCCTAATCCTAACCCGTACGCTGTGACTAAGCCGCGCCCTCACACGTACGCTCCCCCTACAGCATTGTCGTACCCACACCTGGACCCTAAACCGTCCCCGTCCCCTAACCCTAACCCTAGCCCAAACCCTAACCCTAACACTTCCCCGAAGCCTGACCCTCACCCGTCCCCTAATCCTAACCCGTACGCTGACAATAACCCGCGCCCTCACACGTACGCTCCCCCTAAAGCGTTGTCGTACCCTCACCTGGACCCTAAACCGTCCCCGTCCCCTAACCCTAACCCTAGCCCGAACCCTAACCCTAACACTTCCCCGAAGCCTGACCCTCACCCGTCCCCTAATCCTAACCCGTACGCTGACAATAACCCGCGCCCTCACACGTACGCTCCCCCTAAAGCGTTGTCGTACACTCACCTGGACACTAAACCGTCCCCGTCCCCTAACCCTAACCCTAGCCCGAACCCTAACCCTAACCCTTCCCCGAAGCCTGACCCTCACCCGTCCCCTAATCCTAACCCGTACGCTGACACTAAGCAGCGCCCTCACACGTACGCTCCCCCTAAAGCGTTGTCGTACCCTCACCTGGACCCTAAACCGTCCCCGTCCCCTAACCGTAACCCTAGCCCGAACCCTAACCCTAACCCTTCCCCGAAGCCTGACCCTCACCCGTCCCCTAATCCTAACCCGTACGCTGACACTAAGCCACGCCCTCACACGTACGCTCCCCCTAAAGCGTTGTCGTACCCTCACCTGGACCCTAAACCGTCCCCGTCCCCTAACCCTAACCCTAGCCCGAAACCTAACCCTAACCTTTCCCCGAAGCCTGACCCTCACCCGTCCCCTAATCCTAACCCGTACGCTGACACTAACCCGCGCCCTCACACGTACGCTCCCCCTAAAGCGTTGTCATACCCTCACCTGGACCCTAAACCGTCCCCGTCCTCTAACCCTAACCCTAGCCCGAACCCTAACCCTAACCCTTCCCCGAAGCCTGACCCTCACCCGTCCCCTAATCCTAACCCGTACGCTGACGCTAAGCCGCGCCCGCACACGTACGCTCCCCCTAAAGCGTTGTCGTACCCTCACCTGGACCCTAAACCGTCCCCGTCCCCTAACCCTAACCCTAGCCCGAACCCTAACCCTAACCCTTCCCCGAAGCCTGACCCTCACCCGTCCCCTAATCCTAACCCGTACGCTGACACTAAGCCGCGCCCTCACACGTACGCTCCCCCTAAAGCGTTGTCGTACCCTCACCTGGACCCTAAACCGTCCCCGTCCCCTAACCCTAACCTTGGCCCGAACCCTAACTCTAACCCTTCCCCGAAGCCTGACCCTCACCCGTCCCCTAATCCTAACCCGTACGCTGACACTAACCCGCGCCCTCACACGTACGCTCCCCCTAAAGCGTTGTCGTACCCTCACCTGGACCCTAAACCGTCCCCGTCCCCTAACCCTAACCCTAGCCCGAACCCTAACCCTAACCCTTCCCCGAAGCCTGACCCTCACCCGTCCCCTAATCCTAACCCGTACGCTGACACTAAGCCGCGCCCTCACACGTACGCTCCCCCTAAAGCGTTGTCGTACCCTCACCTGGACGCTAAACCGTCCCCGTCCCCTAACCCTAACCCTAGCCCGAACCCTAACCCTAACCCTTCCCCGAAGCCTGACCCTCACCCGTCCCCTAATCCTAACCCGTACGCTGACACTAACCCGCGCCCTCACATGTACGCTCCCCCTACAGCGTTGTCGTACCCTCACCTGGACCCTAAACAGTCCCCGTCCCCTAACCCTAACCCTAGCCCGAACCCTAACCCTAACCCTTCCCCGAAGCCTGACCCTCACCCGTGCCCTAATCCTAACCCGTACGCTGACACTAAGCCGCGCCCTCACACGTACGCTCCCCCTAAAGCGTTGTCGTACCCTCACCTGCACCCTAAACCGTCCCCGTTCCCTAACCCTAACCCTAGCCCGAACCCTAACCCTAACCCTTCCCCGAAGCCTGACCCTCACCCGTCCCCTAATCCTAACCCGTACGCTGACACTAAGCCGCGCCCTCACACGTACACTCCCCCTAAAGCGTTGTCGTACCCTCACCTGGACCCTAAACCGTCCCCGTCCCCTAACCCTAACCCTAGCCCGAACCCTAACCCTAACCCTTCCCCGAAGCCTGACCCTCACCCATCCCCTAATCCTAACCCGTACGCTGACACTAACCCGCGCCCTCACACGTACGCTCCCCCTAAAGCGTTGTCGTACCCTCACCTGGACCATAAACCGTCCCCGTCCCCTAACCCTAACCCTAGCCCGAACCCTAACCCTAACCCTTCCCCGAAGCCTGACCCTCACCCGTCCCCTAATCCTAACCCGTACGCTGACACTAAGCCGCGCCCTCACACGTACGCTCCCCCTAAAGCGTTGTCGTACCCTCACCTGGACCCTAAACCGTCCCCGTCCCCTAACCCTAACCCTAGCCCGAACCCTAACCCTAACCCTTCCCCGAAGCCTGACCCTCACCCGTCCCCTAATCCTAACCCGTACGCTGACACTAAGCCGCGCCCTCACACGTACGCTCCCCCTAAAGCGTTGTCGTACCCTCACCTGGACCCTAAACCGTCCCCGTACCCTAACCCTAACCCTAGCCCGAACCCTAACCCTAACCCTTCCCCGAAGCCTGACCCTCACCCGTCCCCCAATCCTAACCCGTACGCTGACACTCAGCCGCGCCCTCACACGTACGCTCCCCCTAAAGCGTTGTCGTACCCTCACCTGGACCCTAAACCGTCCCCGTCCCCTAACCCTAAACCTAGCCCGAACCCTAACCCTAACCATTCCCCGAAGCCTGACCCTCACCCGTCCCCTAATCCTAACTCGGACGCTGACACTAAGCCGCGCCCTCACACGTACGCTCCCCCTAAAGCGTTGTCGTACCCTCACCTGGACCCTAAACCGTCCCCGTCCCCTAACCCTAACCCTAGCCCGAACCCTAACCCTAACCCTTCCCCGAAGCCTGACCCTCACCCGTCCCCTAATCCTAACACGTACGCTGACACTAACCCGCGCCCTCACATGTACGCTCCCCCTAAAGCGTTGTCGTACCCTCACCTGGACCCTAAACCGTCCCCGTCCCCTAACCCTAACCCTAGCCCGAACCCTAACCCTAACCCTTCCCCGAAGCCTGACCCTCACCCGTCCCCTAATCCTAACCCGTACGCTGACACTAAGCCGCGCCCTCACACGTACGCTCCCCCTAAAGCGTTGTCGTACCCTCACCTGGACCCTAAACCGTCCCCGTCCCCTAACCCTAACCCTAGCCCGAACCCTAACCCTAACCCTTCCCCGAAGCCTGACCCTCACCCGTCCCCTAATCCTAACCCGTACGCTGACACTAACCCGCGCCCTCACACGTACGCTCCCCCTAAAGCGTTGTCGTACCCTCACCTGGACCCTAAACCGTCCCCGTCCCCTAACCCTAACCCTTCTCCGAAGCCTGACCCTCACCCGTCCCATAATCCTAACACGTACGCTGACACTAACCGGCGCCCTCACACGTACGCTCCCCCTAAAGCGTTGTCGTACCCTCACCTGGACCCTAAACAGTCCCCGTCCCCTAACCCTAACCCTAGACCGAACCCAAACCCTAACCCTTCCCCGAAGCCTGACCCTCACCCGTCCCCTAATCCTAACCCGTACGCTGACACTAACCCACGCCCTCACACGTACACTCCCCCTAAAGCGTTGTCGTACCCTCACCTGGACCGTAAACCGTCCCCGTCCCCTAACCCTAACCCTAGCCCGAACCCTAACCCTAACCCTTCCCCGAAGCCAGACCCTCAACCGTCCCCTAATCCTAACCCGTACGCTGACACTAACCCGCGCCCTCACACGTACGCTCCCCCTAAAGCGTTGTCGTACCCTCACCTGGACCCTAAACCGTCCCCGTCCCCTAACCCTAACCCTTCCCCGAAGCCTGACCCTCACCCGTCCCCTAATCCTAACCCGTACGCTGACAGTAACCCGCGCCCTCACACGTACGCTCCCCCTAAAGCGTTGTCGTACCCTCACCTGGACCCTAAACCGTCCCCGTCCCCTAACCCTATCCCTAGCCCGAACCCTAAACCTAACCCTTCCCCGAAGCCTGACCCTCACCCGTCCCCTAATCCTAACCCGTACGCTGACACTAAGCCGCGCCCTCACACGTACGCTCCCCCTAAAGCGTTGTCGTACCCTCACCTGGACCCTAAACCGTCCCCGTCCCCTAACCCTAACCCTAGCCCGAACCCTAACCCTAACCCTTCCCCGAAGCCTGACCCTCACCCGTCCCCTAATCCTAACCCGTACGCTGACACTAAGCCGCGCCCTCACACGTACGCTCCCCCTAAAGCGTTGTCGTACCCTCACCTGGACCCTAAACCGTCCCCGTACCCTAACCCTAACCCTAGCCCGAACCCTAACCCTAACCCTTCCCCGAAGCCTGACCCTCACCCGTCCCCTAATCCTAACCCGTACGCTGACACTCAGCCGCGCCCTCACACGTACGCTCCCCCTAAAGCGTTGTCGTACCCTCACCTGGACCCTAAACCGTCCCCGTCCCCTAACCCTAAACCTAGCCCGAACCCTAACCCTAAACATTCCCCGAAGCCTGACCCTCACCCGTCCCCTAATCCTAACCCGGACGCTGACACTAAGCCACGCCCTCACACGTACGCTCCCCCTAAAGCGTTGTCGTTCCCTCACCTGGACCCTAAACCGTCCCCGTCCCCTAACCCTAACCCTTCTCCGAAGCCTGACCCTCACCCGTCCCATAATCCTAACACGTACGCTGACACTAACCGGCGCCCTCACACGTACGCTCCCCCTAAAGCGTTGTCGTACCCTCACCTAGACCCTATACAGTCCCCGTCCCCTAACCCTAACCCTAGACCGAACCCTAACCCTAACCCTTCCCCGAAGCCTGACCCTCACCCGTCCCCTAATCCTAACCCGTACGCTGACACTAACCCACGCCCTCACACGTACGCTCCCCCTAAAGCGTTGTCGTACCCTCACCTGGACCGTAAACCGTCCCCGTCCCCTAACCCTAACCCTAGCCCGAACCCTAACCCTAACCCTTCCCCGAAGCCTGACCGTCAACCGTCCCCTAATCCTAACCCGTACGCTGACACTAACCAGCGCCCTCACACGTACGCTCGCCCTAAAGCATTGTCGTACCCTCACCTGGACCCTAAACCGTCCCCGTCCCCTAACCCTAACCCTTCCCCGAAGCCTGACCCTCACCCGTCCCCTAATCCTAACCCGTACGCTGACAGTAACCCACGCCCTCACACGTACGCTCCCCCTAAAGCGTTGTCGTACCCTCACCTGGACCCTAAACCGTCCCCGTCCCCTAACCCTAACCCTAGCCCGAACCCTAACCCTAACCCTTCCCCGAAGCCTGACCCTCACCCGTCCCCTAATCCTAACCCGTACGCTGACGCTAAGCCGCGCCCTCACATGTACGCTCCCCATAAAGCGTTGTCGTACCCTCACCTGGACCCTAAACCGTCCCCGTCCCCTAACCCTAAACCTAGCCCGAACCCTAACCCTAACCATTCCCCGAAGCCTGACCCTCACCCGTCCCCTAATCCTAACCCGTACGCTGACACTAAGCCGCGCCCTCACACGTACGCTCCCCCTAAAGCGTTGTCGTACCCTCACCTGGACCCTAAACCGTCCCCGTCCCCTAACCCTAACCCTAGCCCGAACCCTAACCCTAACCCTTCCCCGAAGCCTGACCCTCACCCGTCCCCTAATCCTAACCCGTACGTAGACACTAACCCGCGCCCTCACACGTACGCTCCCCCTAAAGCGTTGTCGTACCCTCACCTGGACCCTAAACCGTCCCCGTCCCATAACCCTAACCCTAGCCCGAACCCTAACCCTAACCCTTCCCCGAAGCCTGACCCTCACCCGTCCCCTAATCCTAACCCGTACGCTGACACTAAGCCGCGCCCTCACACGTACACTCCCGCTAAAGCGTTGTCGTACCCTCACCTGGACCCTAAACCGTCCCCGTCGCCTAACCCTAACCCTAGCCCGAACCCTAACCCTAACCCTTTCCAGAAGCCTGACCGTCAACCGTACCCTAATCCTAACCCGTACGCTGACACTAACCCGCGCCCTCACACGTACGCTCCCCCTAAAGCGTTGTCGTACCCTCACCTGGACCCTAAACCGTCCCCGTCCCCTAACCCTAACCCTAGCCCGAACCCTAACCCTAACCCTTCCCCGAAGCCTGACCCTCACCCGTCCCCTAATCCTAACCCGTACGCTGACACTAACCCACGCCCTCACACGTACGCTCCCCCTAAAGCGTTGTCGTACCCTCACCTGGACCCTAAATCGTCCCCGGCCCCTAACCCTAACCCTTCCCCGAAGCCTGACCCTCACCCGTCCCCTAATCCTAACACGTACGCTGACACTAACCCGCGCCCTCACACGTACGCTCCCCCTAAAGCGTTGTCGTACCCTCACCTGGACCCTAAACCGTCCCCGTCCCCTAACCCTAACCCTAGCCCGAACCCTAACCCTAACCCTTTCCCGAAGCCTGACCCTCACCCGTCCCCTAATCCTAACCCGTATGCTGACACTAACCCGCGCCCTCACACGTACGCTCCCCCTAAAGCGTTGTCGTACCCTCACCTGGACCCTAAACCGTCCCCGTCCCCTAACCCTAACCCTAGCCCGAACCCTAACCCTAACCCTTCCCCGAAGCCTGACCCTCACCCGTCCCCTAATCCTAACCCGTACGCTGACACTAAGCCGCGCCCTCACACGTACGCTCCCCCTAAAGCGTTGTCGTACCCTCACCTGGACCCTAAACCGTCCCCGTCCCCTAAACCTAACCCTAGACCGAACCCTAACCCTAACCCTTCCCCGAAGCCTGACCCTCACCCGTCCCCTAATCCTAACCCGTACGCTGACACTAAGCCGCGCCCTCACACGTACGCTCCCCCTAAAGCGTTGTCGTACCCTCACCTGGACCCTAAACCGTCCCCGTCCCCTAACCCTAAACCTAGCCCGAACCCTAACCCTAACCATTCCCCGAAGCCTGACCCTCACCCGTCCCCTAATCCTAACCCGGACGCTGACACTAAGCCGCGCCCTCACACGTACGCTCCCCCTAAAGCGTTGTCGTACCCTCACCTGGACCCTAAACCGTCCCCGTCCCCTAACCCTAACCCTAGCCCGAACCCTAACCCTAACCCTTCCCCGAAGCCTGACCCTCACCCGTCCCCTAATCCTAACACGTACGCTGACACTAACCCGCGCCCTCACACGTACGCTCCCCCTAAAGCGTTGTCGTTCCCTCACCTGGACCCTAAACCGTCCCCATCCCCTAACCCTAACCCTAGCCCGAACCCTAACCCTAACCCTTCCCCGAAGCCTGACCCTCAACCGTCCCCTAATCCTAACCCGTACGCTGACACTAAGCCGCGCCCTCACACGTACGCTCCCCCTAAAGCGTTGTCGTACCCTCACCTGGACCCTAAACCGTCCCCGTCCCCTAACCCTAACCCTAGCCCGAACCCTAACCCTAACCCTTCCCCGAAGCCTGACCCTCACCCGTCCCCTAATCCTAACCCGTACGCTGAAACTAACCCGCGCCCTCACACGTACGCTCCCCCTAAAGCGTTGTCGTACCCTCACCTGGACCCTAAACCGTCCCCGTCCCCTAACCCTAACCCTTCTCCGAAGCCTGACCCTCACCGGTCCCATAATCCTAACACGTACGCTGACACTAACCGGCGCCCTCACACGTACGCTCCCCCTAAAGCGTTGTCGTACCCTCACCTGGACCCTAAACAGTCCCCGTCCCCTAACCCTAACCCTAGCCCGAACCCTAACCCTAACCCTTCCCCGAAGCCTGACCCTCACCCGTCCCCTAATCCTAACACGTACGCTGACACTAACCCGCGCCCTCACACGTACGCTCCCCCTAAAGCGTTGTCGTACCCTCACCTGGACCCTAAACCGTCCCCGTCCCCTAACCCTAACCCTAGCCCGAACCCTAACCCTAACCCTTCCCCGAAGCCTGACCCTCACCCGTCCCCTAATCCTAACCCGTACGCTGACACTAAGCCGCGCCCTCACACGTACGCTCCCCCTAAAGCGTTGTCGTACCCTCACCTGGACCCTAAACCGTCCCCTTCCCCTAAACCTAACCCTAGCCCGAACCCTAACCCTAACCCTTCCCCGAAGCCTGACCCTCACCCGTCCCCTAATCCTAACCCGTACGCTGACACTAACCCGCGCCCTCACACGTACGCTCCCCCTAAAGCGTTGTCGTACCCTCACCTGGACCCTAAACCGTCCCCGTCCCCTAACCCTAACCCTTCTCCGAAGCCTGACCCTCACCCGTCCCATAATCCTAACACGTACGCTGACACTAACCGGCGCCCTCACACGTACGCTCCCCCTAAAGCGTTGTCGTACTCTCACCTGGACCCTAAACAGTCCCCGTCCCCTAACCCTAACCCTAGACCGAACCCTAACCCTAACCCTTCCCCGAAGCCTGACCCTCACCCGTCCCCTAATCCTAACCCGTACGCTGACACTAACCCACGCCCTCACACGTACGCTCCCCCTAAAGCGTTGTCGTACCCTCACCTGGACCGTAAACCGTCCCCGTCCCCTAACCCTAACCCTAGCCCGAACCCTAACCCTAACCCTTCCCCGAAGCCTGACCCTCAACCGTCCCCTAATCCTAACCCGTACGCTGACACTAACCCGCGCCCTCACACGTACGCTCCCCCTAAAGCGTTGTCGTACCCTCACCTGGACCCTAAACCGTCCCCGTCCCCTAACCCTAACCCTTCCCCGAAGCCTGACCCTCACCAGTCCCCTAATCCTAACCCGTACGCTGACAGTAACCCGCGCCCTCACACGTACGCTCCCCCTAAAGCGTTGTCGTACCCTCACCTGGACCCTAAACCGTCCCCGTCCCCTAACCCTAACCCTAGCCCGAACCCTAACCCTAACCCTTCCCCGAAGCCTGACCCTCACCCGTCCCCTAATCCTAACCCGTACGCTGACACTAAGCCGCGCCCTCACACGTACGCTCCCCCTAAAGCGTTGTCGTACCCTCACCTGGACCCTAAACCGTCCCCGTCCCCTAACCCTAACCCTAGCCCGAACCCTAACCCTAACCCTTCCCCGAAGCCTGACCCTCACCCGTCCCCTAATCCTAACCCGTACGCTGACACTAAGCCGCGCCCTCACACGTACGCTCCCACTAAAGCGTTGTCGTACCCTCACCTGGACCCTAAACCGTTCCCGTACCCTAACCCTAACCCTAGCCCGAACCCTAACCCTAACCCTTCCCCGAAGCCTGACCCTCACCCGTCCCCTAATCCTAACCCGTACGCTGACACTCAGCCGCGCCCTCACACGTACGCTCCCCCTAAAGCGTTGTCGTACCCTCACCTGGACCCTAAACCGTCCCCGTCCCCTAACCCTAAACCTAGCCCGAACCCTAACCCTAAACATTCCCCGAAGCCTGACCCTCACCCGTCCCCTAATCCTAACCCGGACGCTGACACTAAGCCGCGCCCTCACACGTACGCTCCCCCTAAAGCGTTGTCGTACCCTCACCTGGACCCTAAACCGTCCCCGTCCCCTAAACCTAACCCTTCCCCGAAGCCTGACCCTCACCCGTCCCCTAATCCTAACCCGTACGCTGACAGTAACCCGCGCCCTCACACGTACGCTCCCCCTAAAGCGTTGTCGTACCCTCACCTGGACCCTAAACCGTCCCCGTCCCCTAACCCTAACCCTAGCCCGAACCCTAACCCTAACCCTTCCCCGAAGCCTGACCCTCACCCGTCCCCTAATCCTAACCCGTACGCTGACACTAAGCCGCGCCCTCACACGTACGCTCCCCCTAAAGCGTTGTCGTACCCTCACCTGGACCGTAAACCGTCCCCGTCCCCTAACCCTAACCCTAGCCCGAACCCTAACCCTAACCCTTCCCCGAAGCCTGACCGTCAACCGTCCCCTAATCCTAACCCGTACGCTGACACTAACCAGCGC
Organism: Globicephala melas; assembly: GCF_963455315.2. Classification (NCBI taxonomy): domain Eukaryota; kingdom Metazoa; phylum Chordata; class Mammalia; order Artiodactyla; family Delphinidae; genus Globicephala; species Globicephala melas. Next base: position 361,225 of record NW_027207221.1, read on the forward strand.
CCTCACACGTACGCTCGCCCTAAAGCATTGTCGTACCCTCACCTGGACCCTAAACCGTCCCCGTCCCCTAACCCTAACCCTTCCCCGAAGCCTGACCCTCACCCGTCCCCTAATCCTAACCCGTACGCTGACAGTAACCCACGCCCTCACACGTACGCTCCCCCTAAAGCGTTGTCGTACCCTCACCTGGACCCTAAACCGTCCCCGTCCCCTAACCCTAACCCTAGCCCGAACCCTAACCCTAACCCTTCCCCGAAGCCTGACCCTCACCCGTCCCCTAATCCTAACCCGTACGCTGACGCTAAGCCGCGCCCTCACATGTACGCTCCCCATAAAGCGTTGTCGTACCCTCACCTGGACCCTAAACCGTCCCCGTCCCCTAACCCTAAACCTAGCCCGAACCCTAACCCTAACCATTCCCCGAAGCCTGACCCTCACCCGTCCCCTAATCCTAACCCGTACGCTGACACTAAGCCGCGCCCTCACACGTACGCTCCCCCTAAAGCGTTGTCGTACCCTCACCTGGACCCTAAACCGTCCCCGTCCCCTAACCCTAACCCTAGCCCGAACCCTAACCCTAACCCTTCCCCGAAGCCTGACCCTCACCCGTCCCCTAATCCTAACCCGTACGTAGACACTAACCCGCGCCCTCACACGTACGCTCCCCCTAAAGCGTTGTCGTACCCTCACCTGGACCCTAAACCGTCCCCGTCCCATAACCCTAACCCTAGCCCGAACCCTAACCCTAACCCTTCCCCGAAGCCTGACCCTCACCCGTCCCCTAATCCTAACCCGTACGCTGACACTAAGCCGCGCCCTCACACGTACACTCCCGCTAAAGCGTTGTCGTACCCTCACCTGGACCCTAAACCGTCCCCGTCGCCTAACCCTAACCCTAGCCCGAACCCTAACCCTAACCCTTTCCAGAAGCCTGACCGTCAACCGTACCCTAATCCTAACCCGTACGCTGACACTAACCCGCGCCCTCACACGTACGCTCCCCCTAAAGCGTTGTCGTACCCTCACCTGGACCCTAAACCGTCCCCGTCCCCTAACCCTAACCCTAGCCCGAACCCTAACCCTAACCCTTCCCCGAAGCCTGACCCTCACCCGTCCCCTAATCCTAACCCGTACGCTGACACTAACCCACGCCCTCACACGTACGCTCCCCCTAAAGCGTTGTCGTACCCTCACCTGGACCCTAAATCGTCCCCGGCCCCTAACCCTAACCCTTCCCCGAAGCCTGACCCTCACCCGTCCCCTAATCCTAACACGTACGCTGACACTAACCCGCGCCCTCACACGTACGCTCCCCCTAAAGCGTTGTCGTACCCTCACCTGGACCGTAAACCGTCCCCGTCCCCTAACCCTAACCCTAGCCCGAACCCTAACCCTAACCCTTCCCCGAAGCCTGACCGTCAACCGTCCCCTAATCCTAACCCGTACGCTGACACTAACCAGCGCCCTCACACGTACGCTCGCCCTAAAGCATTGTCGTACCCTCACCTGGACCCTAAACCGTCCCCGTCCCCTAACCCTAACCCTTCCCCGAAGCCTGACCCTCACCCGTCCCCTAATCCTAACCCGTACGCTGACAGTAACCCACGCCCTCACACGTACGCTCCCCCTAAAGCGTTGTCGTACCCTCACCTGGACCCTAAACCGTCCCCGTCCCCTAACCCTAACCCTAGCCCGAACCCTAACCCTAACCCTTCCCCGAAGCCTGACCCTCACCCGTCCCCTAATCCTAACCCGTACGCTGACGCTAAGCCGCGCCCTCACATGTACGCTCCCCATAAAGCGTTGTCGTACCCTCACCTGGACCCTAAACCGTCCCCGTCCCCTAACCCTAAACCTAGCCCGAACCCTAACCCTAACCATTCCCCGAAGCCTGACCCTCACCCGTCCCCTAATCCTAACCCGTACGCTGACACTAAGCCGCGCCCTCACACGTACGCTCCCCCTAAAGCGTTGTCGTACCCTCACCTGGACCCTAAACCGTCCCCGTCCCCTAACCCTAACCCTAGCCCGAACCCTAACCCTAACCCTTCCCCGAAGCCTGACCCTCACCCGTCCCCTAATCCTAACCCGTACGTAGACACTAACCCGCGCCCTCACACGTACGCTCCCCCTAAAGCGTTGTCGTACCCTCACCTGGACCCTAAACCGTCCCCGTCCCATAACCCTAACCCTAGCCCGAACCCTAACCCTAACCCTTCCCCGAAGCCTGACCCTCACCCGTCCCCTAATCCTAACCCGTACGCTGACACTAAGCCGCGCCCTCACACGTACACTCCCGCTAAAGCGTTGTCGTACCCTCACCTGGACCCTAAACCGTCCCCGTCGCCTAACCCTAACCCTAGCCCGAACCCTAACCCTAACCCTTTCCAGAAGCCTGACCGTCAACCGTACCCTAATCCTAACCCGTACGCTGACACTAACCCGCGCCCTCACACGTACGCTCCCCCTAAAGCGTTGTCGTACCCTCACCTGGACCCTAAACCGTCCCCGTCCCCTAACCCTAACCCTAGCCCGAACCCTAACCCTAACCCTTCCCCGAAGCCTGACCCTCACCCGTCCCCTAATCCTAACCCGTACGCTGACACTAACCCACGCCCTCACACGTACGCTCCCCCTAAAGCGTTGTCGTACCCTCACCTGGACCCTAAATCGTCCCCGGCCCCTAACCCTAACCCTTCCCCGAAGCCTGACCCTCACCCGTCCCCTAATCCTAACACGTACGCTGACACTAACCCGCGCCCTCACACGTATGCTCCCCCTAAAGCGTTGTCGTACCCTCACCTGGACCCTAAACCGTCCCCGTCCCCTAACCCTAACCCTAGCCCGAACCCTAACCCTAACCCTTTCCCGAAGCCTGACCCTCACCCGTCCCCTAATCCTAACCCGTACGCTGACACTAACCCGCGCCCTCACACGTACGCTCCCCCTAAAGCGTTGTCGTACCCTCACCTGGACCCTAAACCGTCCCCGTCCCCTAACCCTAACCCTAGCCCGAACCCTAACCCTAACCCTTCCCCGAAGCCTGACCCTCACCCGTCCCCTAATCCTAACCCGTACGCTGACACTAAGCCGCGCCCTCACACGTACGCTCCCCCTAAAGCGTTGTCGTACCCTCACCTGGACCCTAAACCGTCCCCGTCCCCTAAACCTAACCCTAGACCGAACCCTAACCCTAACCCTTCCCCGAAGCCTGACCCTCACCCGTCCCCTAATCCTAACCCGTACGCTGACACTAAGCCGCGCCCTCACACGTACGCTCCCCCTAAAGCGTTGTCGTACCCTCACCTGGACCCTAAACCGTCCCCGTCCCCTAACCCTAAACCTAGCCCGAACCCTAACCCTAACCATTCCCCGAAGCCTGACCCTCACCCGTCCCCTAATCCTAACCCGGACGCTGACACTAAGCCGCGCCCTCACACGTACGCTCCCCCTAAAGCGTTGTCGTACCCTCACCTGGACCCTAAACCGTCCCCGTCCCCTAACCCTAAACCTAGCCCGAACCCTAACCCTAACCATTCCCCGAAGCCTGACCCTCACCCGTCCCCTAATCCTAACCCGGACGCTGACACTAAGCCGCGCCCTCACACGTACGCTCCCCCTAAAGCGTTGTCGTACCCTCACCTGGACCCTAAACCGTCCCCGTCCCCTAACCCTAACCCTAGCCCGAACCCTAACCCTAACCCTTCCCCGAAGCCTGACCCTCACCCGTCCCCTAATCCTAACACGTACGCTGACACTAACCCGCGCCCTCACACGTACGCTCCCCCTAAAGCGTTGTCGTTCCCTCACCTGGACCCTAAACCGTCCCCATCCCCTAACCCTAACCCTAGCCCGAACCCTAACCCTAACCCTTCCCCGAAGCCTGACCCTCAACCGTCCCCTAATCCTAACCCGTACGCTGACACTAAGCCGCGCCCTCACACGTACGCTCCCCCTAAAGCGTTGTCGTACCCTCACCTGGACCCTAAACCGTCCCCGTCCCCTAACCCTAACCCTAGCCCGAACCCTAACCCTAACCCTTCCCCGAAGCCTGACCCTCACCCGTCCCCTAATCCTAACCCGTACGCTGAAACTAACCCGCGCCCTCACACGTACGCTCCCCCTAAAGCGTTGTCGTACCCTCACCTGGACCCTAAACCGTCCCCGTCCCCTAACCCTAACCCTTCTCCGAAGCCTGACCCTCACCCGTCCCATAATCCTAACACGTACGCTGACACTAACCGGCGCCCTCACACGTACGCTCCCCCTAAAGCGTTGTCGTACCCTCACCTGGACCCTAAACAGTCCCCGTCCCCTAACCCTAACCCTAGCCCGAACCCTAACCCTAACCCTTCCCCGAAGCCTGACCCTCACCCGTCCCCTAATCCTAACACGTACGCTGACACTAACCCGCGCCCTCACACGTACGCTCCCCCTAAAGCGTTGTCGTACCCTCACCTGGACCCTAAACCGTCCCCGTCCCCTAACCCTAACCCTAGCCCGAACCCTAACCCTAACCCTTCCCCGAAGCCTGACCCTCACCCGTCCCCTAATCCTAACCCGTACGCTGACACTAAGCCGCGCCCTCACACGTACGCTCCCCCTAAAGCGTTGTCGTACCCTCACCTGGACCCTAAACCGTCCCCTTCCCCTAAACCTAACCCTAGCCCGAACCCTAACCCTAACCCTTCCCCGAAGCCTGACCCTCACCCGTCCCCTAATCCTAACCCGTACGCTGACACTAACCCGCGCCCTCACACGTACGCTCCCCCTAAAGCGTTGTCGTACCCTCACCTGGACCCTAAACCGTCCCCGTCCCCTAACCCTAACCCTTCTCCGAAGCCTGACCCTCACCCGTCCCATAATCCTAACACGTACGCTGACACTAACCGGCGCCCTCACACGTACGCTCCCCCTAAAGCGTTGTCGTACTCTCACCTGGACCCTAAACAGTCCCCGTCCCCTAACCCTAACCCTAGACCGAACCCTAACCCTAACCCTTCCCCGAAGCCTGACCCTCACCCGTCCCCTAATCCTAACCCGTACGCTGACACTAACCCACGCCCTCACACGTACGCTCCCCCTAAAGCGTTGTCGTACCCTCACCTGGACCGTAAACCGTCCCCGTCCCCTAACCCTAACCCTAGCCCGAACCCTAACCCTAACCCTTCCCCGAAGCCTGACCCTCAACCGTCCCCTAATCCTAACCCGTACGCTGACACTAACCCGCGCCCTCACACGTACGCTCCCCCTAAAGCGTTGTCGTACCCTCACCTGGACCCTAAACCGTCCCCGTCCCCTAACCCTAACCCTTCCCCGAAGCCTGACCCTCACCAGTCCCCTAATCCTAACCCGTACGCTGACAGTAACCCGCGCCCTCACACGTACGCTCCCCCTAAAGCGTTGTCGTACCCTCACCTGGACCCTAAACCGTCCCCGTCCCCTAACCCTAACCCTAGCCCGAACCCTAACCCTAAACCTTCCCCGAAGCCTGACCCTCACCCGTCCCCTAATCCTAACCCGTACGCTGACACTAAGCCGCGCCCTCACACGTACGCTCCCCCTAAAGCGTTGTCGTACCCTCACCTGGACCCTAAACCGTCCCCGTCCCCTAACCCTAACCCTAGCCCGAACCCTAACCCTAACCCTTCCCCGAAGCCTGACCCTCACCCGTCCCCTAATCCTAACCCGTACGCTGACACTAAGCCGCGCCCTCACACGTACGCTCCCCCTAAAGCGTTGTCGTACCCTCACCTGGACCCTAAACCGTTCCCGTACCCTAACCCTAACCCTAGCCCGAACCCTAACCCTAACCCTTCCCCGAAGCCTGACCCTCACCCGTCCCCTAATCCTAACCCGTACGCTGACACTCAGCCGCGCCCTCACACGTACGCTCCCCCTAAAGCGTTGTCGTACCCTCACCTGGACCCTAAACCGTCCCCGTCCCCTAACCCTAAACCTAGCCCGAACCCTAACCCTAAACATTCCCCGAAGCCTGACCCTCACCCGTCCCCTAATCCTAACCCGGACGCTGACACTAAGCCGCGCCCTCACACGTACGCTCCCCCTAAAGCGTTGTCGTACCCTCACCTGGACCCTAAACCGTCCCCGTCCCCTAAACCTAACCCTTCCCCGAAGCCTGACCCTCACCCGTCCCCTAATCCTAACTCGTACGCTGACAGTAACCCGCGCCCTCACACGTACGCTCCCCCTAAAGCGTTGTCGTACCCTCACCTGGACCCTAAACCGTCCCCGTCCCCTAACCCTAACCCTAGCCCGAACCCTAACCCTAACCCTTCCCCGAAGCCTGACCCTCACCCGTCCCCTAATCCTAACCCGTACGCTGACACTAAGCCGCGCCCTCACACGTACGCTCCCCCTAAAGCGTTGTCGTACCCTCACCTGGACCCTAAACAGTCCCCGTCCCCTAACCCTAACCCTAGACCGAACCCTAACCCTAACCCTTCCCCGAAGCCTGACCCTCACCCGTCCCCTAATCCTAACCCGTACGCTGACACTAACCCACGCCCTCACACGTACGCTCCCCCTAAAGCGTTGTCGTACCCTCACCTGGACCGTAAACCATCCCCGTCCCCTAACCCTAACCCTAGCCCGAACCCTAACCCTAACCCTTCCCCGAAGCCTGACCCTCAACCGTCCCCTAATCCTAACCCGTACGCTGACACTAACCCGCGCCCTCACACGTACGCTCCCCCTAAAGCATTGTCGTACCCTCACCTGGACCCTAAACCGTCCCCGTCCCCTAACCCTAACCCTTCCCCGAAGCCTGACCCTCACCCGTCCCCTAATCCTAACCCGTACGCTGACAGTAACCCACGCCCTCACACGTACGCTCCCCCTAAAGCGTTGTCGTACCCTCACCTGGACCCTAAACCGTCCCCGTCCCCTAACCCTAACCCTAGCCCGAACCCTAACCCTAACCCTTCCCCGAAGCCTGACCCTCACCCGTCCCCTAATCCTAACCCGTACGCTGACGCTAAGCCGCGCCCTCACATGTACGCTCCCCATAAAGCGTTGTCGTACCCTCACCTGGACCCTAAACCGTCCCCGTCCCCTAACCCTAAACCTAGCCCGAACCCTAACCCTAACCATTCCCCGAAGCCTGACCCTCACCCGTCCCCTAATCCTAACCCGTACGCTGACACTAAGCCGCGCCCTCACACGTACGCTCCCCCTAAAGCGTTGTCGTACCCTCACCTGGACCCTAAACCGTCCCCGTCCCCTAACCCTAACCCTAGCCCGAACCCTAACCCTAACCCTTCCCCAAATCCTGACCCTCACCCGTCCCCTAATCCTAACCCGTACGCAGACACTAACCCGCGCCCTCACACGTACGCTCCCCCTAAAGCGTTGTCGTACCCTCACCTGGACCCTAAACCGTCCCCGTCCCATAACCCTAACCCTAGCCCGAACCCTAACCCTAACCCTTCCCCGAAGCCTGACCCTCACCCGTCCCCTAATCCTAACCCGTACGCTGACACTAAGCCGCGCCCTCACACGTACACTCCCTCTAAAGCGTTGTCGTACCCTCACCTGGACCCTAAACCGTCCCCGTCGCCTAACCCTAACCCTAGCCCGAACCCTAACCCTAACCCTTTCCGGAAGCCTGACCGTCAACCGTACCCTAATCCTAACCCGTACGCTGACACTAACCCGCGCCCTCACACGTACGCTCCCCCTAAAGCGTTGTCGTACCCTCACCTGGACCCTAAACCGTCCCCGTCCCCTAACCCTAACCCTTCCCCGAAGCCTGACCCTCACCCGTCCCCTAATCCTAACCCGTACGCTGACACTAACCCGCGCCCTCACACGTACGCTCCCCCTAAAGCGTTGTCGTACCCTCACCTGGACCCTAAACCGTCCCCGTCCCCTAACCCTAACCCTAGCCCGAACCCTAACCCTAACCCTTCCTCGAAGCCTGACCCTCACCCGTCCCCTAATCCTAACCCGTACGCTGACACTAACCCACGCCCTCACACGTACGCTCCCCCTAAAGCGTTGTCGTACCCTCACCTGGACCCTAAATCGTCCCCGTCCCCTAACCCTAACCCTTCCCCGAAGCCTGACCCTCACCCGTCCCCTAATCCTAACCCGTACGCTGACACTAACCCGCGCCCTCACACGTACGCTCCCCCTAAAGCGTTGTCGTACCCTCACCTGGACCCTAAACCGTCCCCGTCCCCTAACCCTAACCCTAGCCCGAACCCTAACCCTAACCCTTCCCCGAAGCCTGACCCTCACCCGTCCCCTAATCCTAACCCGTACGCTGACACTAAGCCGCGCCCTCACACGTACGCTCCCCCTAAAGCGTTGTCGTACCCTCACCTGGACCCTAAACCGTCCCCGTCCCCTAACCCTAACCCTAGCCCGAACCCTAACACTAACCCTTCCCCGAAACCTGACCCTCACCCGTCCCCTAATCCTAACCCGTACGTTGACACTAAGCCACGCCCTCACACGTACGCTCCCCCTAAAGCGTTGTCGTACCCTCACCTGGACCCTAAACCGTCCCCGTCCCCTAACCCTAACCCTAGCCCGAACCCTAACCCTAACCCTTCCCCGAAGCCTGACCCTCACCCGTCCCCTAATCCTAACCCGTACGCTGACACTCAGCCGCGCCCTCACACGTACGCTCCCCCTAAAGCGTTTTCGTACCCTCACCTGGACCCTAAACCGTCCCCGTCCCCTAACCCTAACCCTAGCCCGAACCCTAACCCTAACCCTTCCCCGAAGCCTGACCCTCACCCGTCCCCTAATCCTAACCCGTACGTTGACACTAACCCGCGCCCTCACACGTACGCTCCCCCTAAAGCATTGTCGTACCCTCACCTGGACCCTAAACCGTCCCCGTCCCCTAAACCTAACCCTAGCCCGAACCCTAACCCTAACCCTTCCCCGAAGCCTGACCCTCAACCGTTCCCTAATCCTAACCCGTACGCTGACACTAACCCGCGCCCTCACACGTACGCACCCCCTAAAGCGTTGTCGTACCCTCACCTGGACCCTAAACCGTCCCCGTCCCCTAACCCTAACCCTTCCCCGAAGCCTGACCCTCACCCGTCCCCTAATCCTAACCCGTACGCTGACGCTAAGCCGCGCCCTCACAGGTACGCTCCCCCTAAAGCGTTGTCGTACCCTCACCTGGACCCTAAACCGTCCCCGTCCCCTAACCCTAACCCTAGCCCGAACCCTAACCCTAACCCTTCCCCGAAGCCTGACCCTCACCCGTCCCCTGATCCTAACCCGTACGCTGACGCTAACCCTCACCCTCACACGTGAGCTCCCCCTAAAGGGTTGTCGTACCCTCACCTGGACCCTAAACCGTCCCCGTCCCCTAACCCTAACCCTAGCCCGAACCCTAACCCTAACACTTCCCCGAAGCCTGACCCTCACCCATCCCCTAATCCTAACCCGGACGCTGACACTAACCCGCGCCCTCACACGTACGCTCCCCCTAAAGCGTTGTCGTACCCTCACCTGGACCCTAAACCGTCCCCGTCCCCTAACCCTAACCCTTCTCCGAAGCCTGACCCTCACCCGTCCCCTAATCCTAACCCGTACGATGACACTAACCCACGCCCTCACACGTACGCTCCCCCTAAAGCGTTGTCGTACCCTCACCTGGACCCTAAACCGTCCCCGTCCCCTAACCCTAACCCTAGCCCGAACCCTAACCCTAACCCTTCCCCGAAGCCTGACCCTCAACCGTCCCCTAATCCTAACCCGTACGCTGACACTAACCCGCGCCCTCACACGTACGCTCCCCCTAAAGCGTTGTCATACCCTCACCTGGACCCTAAGCTGTCCCCGTCCCCTAACCCTAACCATTCCCCGAAGCCTGACCCTCACCCGTCCCCTAATCCTAACCCGTACGCTAACACTAACCCGCGCCCTCACACGGACGCTCCCCCTAAAGCGTTGTCGTACCCTCACCTGGACCCTAAACCGTCCCCGTCCCCTAACCCTAACCCTAGCCCGAACCCTAACCCTAATCCTTCTCCGAAGCCTGACCCTCACCCGTCCCCTAATCCTAACCCGTACGCTGACACTAACCCGCGCCCTCACACGTACGCTCCCCCTAAAGCGTTGTCGTACCCTCACCTGGACCCTAAACCGTCCCCGTCCCCTAACCCTAACCCTAGCCCGAACCCTAACCCTAACCCTTCCCCGAAGCCTGACCCTCACACATCCCCTAATCCTAACCCGTACGCTGACACTAACCCGCGCCCTCACACGTACGCTCCCCCTAAAGCGTTGTCGTACCCTCACCTGGACCCTAAACCGTCCCCGTCACCTAACCCTAACCCTAGCCCGAACCCTAACCCTAACCCTTCCCCGAAGCCTGACACTCACCCGTCCCCTAATCCTAACCCGTACGCTGACACTAACCCGCGCCCTCACACGTACGCTCCCCCTAAAGCGTTGTCGTACCCTCACCTGGACCCTAAACCGTCCCCGTCCCCTAACCCTAACCCTAGCCCGAACCCTAACCCTAACCCTTCCCCGAAGCCTGACCCTCACCCGTCCCCTAATCCTAACCCGTACGCTGACACTAACCCGCGCCCTCACACGTACGCTCCCCCTAAAGCGTTGTCGTACCCTCACCTGGACCCTAAACCGTCCCCGTCCCCTAACCCTAACCCTAGCCCGAACCCTAACCCTAACCCTTCCCCGAAGCCTGACCCTCACCCGTCCCCTAATCCTAACCCGTACGCTGACACTAAGCCGCGCCCTCACACGTACGCTCCCCCTAAAGCGTTGTCGTACCCTCACCTGGACCCTAAACCGTCCCCGTCCCCTAACCCTAACCCTAGCCCGAACCCTAACCCTAACCCTTCCCCGAAGCCTGACCCTCACCCGTCCCCTAATCCTAACCCGTACGCTGACACTAAGCCACGCCCTCACACGTACGCTCCCCCTAAAGCGTTGTCGTACCCTCACCTGGACCCTAAACCGTCCCCGTCCCCTAACCCTAACCCTAGCCCGAACCCTAACCCTAACCCTTCCCAGAAGCCTGACCCTCACCCGTCCCCTAATCCTAACCGGTACGCTGACACTAAGCCACGCCCTCACACGTACGCTCCCCCTAAAGCGTTGTCGTACCCTCACCTGGACCCTAAACCGTCCCCGTCCCCTAACCCTAACCCTAGCCTGAACCCTAACCCTAACCCTTCCCCGAAGCCTGACCCTCACCCGTCCCCTAATCCTAACCCGTACGCTGACACTAACCCGCGCCCTCACACGTACGCTCCCCCTAAAGCGTTGTCGTACCCTCACCTGGACCCTAAACCGTCCCCGTCCCCTAACCCTAACCCTTCTCCGAAGCCTGACCCTCACCCGTCCCATAATCCTAACACGTACGCTGACACTAACCGGCGCCCTCACACGTACGCTCCCCCTAAAGCGTTGTCGTACTCTCACCTGGACCCTAAACAGTCCCCGTCCCCTAACCCTAACCCTAGACCGAACCCTAACCCTAACCCTTCCCCGAAGCCTGACCCTCACCCGTCCCCTAATCCTAACCCGTACGCTGACACTAACCCACGCCCTCACACGTACGCTCCCCCTAAAGCGTTGTCGTACCCTCACCTGGACCGTAAACCGTCCCCGTCCCCTAACCCTAACCCTAGCCCGAACCCTAACCCTAACCCTTCCCCGAAGCCTGACCCTCAACCGTCCCCTAATCCTAACCCGTACGCTGACACTAACCCGCGCCCTCACACGTACGCTCCCCCTAAAGCGTTGTCGTACCCTCACCTGGACCCTAAACCGTCCCCGTCCCCTAACCCTAACCCTTCCCCGAAGCCTGACCCTCACCAGTCCCCTAATCCTAACCCGTACGCTGACAGTAACCCGCGCCCTCACACGTACGCTCCCCCTAAAGCGTTGTCGTACCCTCACCTGGACCCTAAACCGTCCCCGTCCCCTAACCCTAACCCTAGCCCGAACCCTAACCCTAACCCTTCCCCGAAGCCTGACCCTCACCCGTCCCCTAATCCTAACCCGTACGCTGACACTAAGCCGCGCCCTCACACGTACGCTCCCCCTAAAGCGTTGTCGTACCCTCACCTGGACCCTAAACCGTCCCCGTCCCCTAACCCTAACCCTAGCCCGAACCCTAACCCTAACCCTTCCCCGAAGCCTGACCCTCACCCGTCCCCTAATCCTAACCCGTACGCTGACACTAAGCCGCGCCCTCACACGTACGCTCCCCCTAAAGCGTTGTCGTACCCTCACCTGGACCCTAAACCGTTCCCGTACCCTAACCCTAACCCTAGCCCGAACCCTAACCCTAACCCTTCCCCGAAGCCTGACCCTCACCCGTCCCCTAATCCTAACCCGTACGCTGACACTCAGCCGCGCCCTCACACGTACGCTCCCCCTAAAGCGTTGTCGTACCCTCACCTGGACCCTAAACCGTCCCCGTCCCCTAACCCTAAACCTAGCCCGAACCCTAACCCTAAACATTCCCCGAAGCCTGACCCTCACCCGTCCCCTAATCCTAACCCGGACGCTGACACTAAGCCGCGCCCTCACACGTACGCTCCCCCTAAAGCGTTGTCGTACCCTCACCTGGACCCTAAACCGTCCCCGTCCCCTAAACCTAACCCTTCCCCGAAGCCTGACCCTCACCCGTCCCCTAATCCTAACCCGTACGCTGACAGTAACCCGCGCCCTCACACGTACGCTCCCCCTAAAGCGTTGTCGTACCCTCACCTGGACCCTAAACCGTCCCCGTCCCCTAACCCTAACCCTAGCCCGAACCCTAACCCTAACCCTTCCCCGAAGCCTGACCCTCACCCGTCCCCTAATCCTAACCCGTACGCTGACACTAAGCCGCGCCCTCACACGTACGCTCCCCCTAAAGCGTTGTCGTACCCTCACCTGGACCGTAAACCGTCCCCGTCCCCTAACCCTAACCCTAGCCCGAACCCTAACCCTAACAACTTCCCCGAAGCCTGACCGTCAACCGTCCCCTAATCCTAACCCGTACGCTGACACTAACCAGCGCCCTCACACGTACGCTCGCCCTAAAGCATTGTCGTACCCTCACCTGGACCCTAAACCGTCCCCGTCCCCTAACCCTAACCCTTCCCCGAAGCCTGACCCTCACCCGTCCCCTAATCCTAACCCGTACGCTGACAGTAACCCACGCCCTCACACGTACGCTCCCCCTAAAGCGTTGTCGTACCCTCACCTGGACCCTAAACCGTCCCCGTCCCCTAACCCTAACCCTAGCCCGAACCCTAACCCTAACCCTTCCCCGAAGCCTGACCCTCACCCGTCCCCTAATCCTAACCCGTACGCTGACGCTAAGCCACGCCCTCACATGTACGCTCCCCATAAAGCGTTGTCGTACCCTCACCTGGACCCTAAACCGTCCCCGTCCCCTAACCCTAAACCTAGCCCGAACCCTAACCCTAACCATTCCCCGAAGCCTGACCCTCACCCGTCCCCTAATCCTAACCCGTACGCTGACACTAAGCCGCGCCCTCACACGTACGCTCCCCCTAAAGCGTTGTCGTACCCTCACCTGGACCCTAAACCGTCCCCGTCCCCTAACCCTAACCCTAGCCCGAACCCTAACCCTAACCCTTCCCCGAAGCCTGACCCTCACCCGTCCCCTAATCCTAACCCGTACGTAGACACTAACCCGCGCCCTCACACGTACGCTCCCCCTAAAGCGTTGTCGTACCCTCACCTGGACCCTAAACCGTCCCCGTCCCATAACCCTAACCCTAGCCCGAACCCTAACCCTAACCCTTCCCCGAAGCCTGACCCTCACCCGTCCCCTAATCCTAACCCGTACGCTGACACTAAGCCGCGCCCTCACACGTACACTCCCGCTAAAGCGTTGTCGTACCCTCACCTGGACCCTAAACCGTCCCCGTCGCCTAACCCTAACCCTAGCCCGAACCCTAACCCTAACCCTTTCCAGAAGCCTGACCGTCAACCGTACCCTAATCCTAACCCGTACGCTGACACTAACCCGCGCCCTCACACGTACGCTCCCCCTAAAGCGTTGTCGTACCCTCACCTGGACCCTAAACCGTCCCCGTCCCCTAACCCTAACCCTAGCCCGAACCCTAACCCTAACCCTTCCCCGAAGCCTGACCCTCACCCGTCCCCTAATCCTAACCCGTACGCTGACACTAACCCACGCCCTCACACGTACGCTCCCCCTAAAGCGTTGTCGTACCCTCACCTGGACCCTAAATCGTCCCCGGCCCCTAACCCTAACCCTTCCCCGAAGCCTGACCCTCACCCGTCCCCTAATCCTAACACGTACGCTGACACTAACCCGCGCCCTCACACGTACGCTCCCCCTAAAGCGTTGTCGTACCCTCACCTGGACCGTAAACCGTCCCCGTCCCCTAACCCTAACCCTAGCCCGAACCCTAACCCTAACCCTTCCCCGAAGCCTGACCGTCAACCGTCCCCTAATCCTAACCCGTACGCTGACACTAACCAGCGCCCTCACACGTACGCTCGCCCTAAAGCATTGTCGTACCCTCACCTGGACCCTAAACCGTCCCCGTCCCCTAACCCTAACCCTTCCCCGAAGCCTGACCCTCACCCGTCCCCTAATCCTAACCCGTACGCTGACAGTAACCCACGCCCTCACACGTACGCTCCCCCTAAAGCGTTGTCGTACCCTCACCTGGACCCTAAACCGTCCCCGTCCCCTAACCCTAACCCTAGCCCGAACCCTAACCCTAACCCTTCCCCGAAGCCTGACCCTCACCCGTCCCCTAATCCTAACCCGTACGCTGACGCTAAGCCGCGCCCTCACATGTACGCTCCCCATAAAGCGTTGTCGTACCCTCACCTGGACCCTAAACCGTCCCCGTCCCCTAACCCTAAACCTAGCCCGAACCCTAACCCTAACCATTCCCCGAAGCCTGACCCTCACCCGTCCCCTAATCCTAACCCGTACGCTGACACTAAGCCGCGCCCTCACACGTACGCTCCCCCTAAAGCGTTGTCGTACCCTCACCTGGACCCTAAACCGTCCCCGTCCCCTAACCCTAACCCTAGCCCGAACCCTAACCCTAACCCTTCCCCGAAGCCTGACCCTCACCCGTCCCCTAATCCTAACCCGTACGTAGACACTAACCCGCGCCCTCACACGTACGCTCCCCCTAAAGCGTTGTCGTACCCTCACCTGGACCCTAAACCGTCCCCGTCCCATAACCCTAACCCTAGCCCGAACCCTAACCCTAACCCTTCCCCGAAGCCTGACCCTCACCCGTCCCCTAATCCTAACCCGTACGCTGACACTAAGCCGCGCCCTCACACGTACACTCCCGCTAAAGCGTTGTCGTACCCTCACCTGGACCCTAAACCGTCCCCGTCGCCTAACCCTAACCCTAGCCCGAACCCTAACCCTAACCCTTTCCAGAAGCCTGACCGTCAACCGTACCCTAATCCTAACCCGTACGCTGACACTAACCCGCGCCCTCACACGTACGCTCCCCCTAAAGCGTTGTCGTACCCTCACCTGGACCCTAAACCGTCCCCGTCCCCTAACCCTAACCCTAGCCCGAACCCTAACCCTAACCCTTCCCCGAAGCCTGACCCTCACCCGTCCCCTAATCCTAACCCGTACGCTGACACTAACCCACGCCCTCACACGTACGCTCCCCCTAAAGCGTTGTCGTACCCTCACCTGGACCCTAAATCGTCCCCGGCCCCTAACCCTAACCCTTCCCCGAAGCCTGACCCTCACCCGTCCCCTAATCCTAACACGTACGCTGACACTAACCCGCGCCCTCACACGTACGCTCCCCCTAAAGCGTTGTCGTACCCTCACCTGGACCCTAAACCGTCCCCGTCCCCTAACCCTAACCCTAGCCCGAACCCTAACCCTAACCCTTTCCCGAAGCCTGACCCTCACCCGTCCCCTAATCCTAACCCGTACGCTGACACTAACCCGCGCCCTCACACGTACGCTCCCCCTAAAGCGTTGTCGTACCCTCACCTGGACCCTAAACCGTCCCCGTCCCCTAACCCTAACCCTAGCCCGAACCCTAACCCTAACCCTTCCCCGAAGCCTGACCCTCACCCGTCCCCTAATCCTAACCCGTACGCTGACACTAAGCCGCGCCCTCACACGTACGCTCCCCCTAAAGCGTTGTCGTACCCTCACCTGGACCCTAAACCGTCCCCGTCCCCTAAACCTAACCCTAGACCGAACCCTAACCCTAACCCTTCCCCGAAGCCTGACCCTCACCCGTCCCCTAATCCTAACCCGTACGCTGACACTAAGCCGCGCCCTCACACGTACGCTCCCCCTAAAGCGTTGTCGTACCCTCACCTGGACCCTAAACCGTCCCCGTCCCCTAACCCTAAACCTAGCCCGAACCCTAACCCTAACCATTCCCCGAAGCCTGACCCTCACCCGTCCCCTAATCCTAACCCGGACGCTGACACTAAGCCGCGCCCTCACACGTACGCTCCCCCTAAAGCGTTGTCGTACCCTCACCTGGACCCTAAACCGTCCCCGTCCCCTAACCCTAAACCTAGCCCGAACCCTAACCCTAACCATTCCCCGAAGCCTGACCCTCACCCGTCCCCTAATCCTAACCCGGACGCTGACACTAAGCCGCGCCCTCACACGTACGCTCCCCCTAAAGCGTTGTCGTACCCTCACCTGGACCCTAAACCGTCCCCGTCCCCTAACCCTAACCCTAGCCCGAACCCTAACCCTAACCCTTCCCCGAAGCCTGACCCTCACCCGTCCCCTAATCCTAACACGTACGCTGACACTAACCCGCGCCCTCACACGTACGCTCCCCCTAAAGCGTTGTCGTTCCCTCACCTGGACCCTAAACCGTCCCCATCCCCTAACCCTAACCCTAGCCCGAACCCTAACCCTAACCCTTCCCCGAAGCCTGACCCTCAACCGTCCCCTAATCCTAACCCGTACGCTGACACTAAGCCGCGCCCTCACACGTACGCTCCCCCTAAAGCGTTGTCGTACCCTCACCTGGACCCTAAACCGTCCCCGTCCCCTAACCCTAACCCTAGCCCGAACCCTAACCCTAACCCTTCCCCGAAGCCTGACCCTCACCCGTCCCCTAATCCTAACCCGTACGCTGAAACTAACCCGCGCCCTCACACGTACGCTCCCCCTAAAGCGTTGTCGTACCCTCACCTGGACCCTAAACCGTCCCCGTCCCCTAACCCTAACCCTTCTCCGAAGCCTGACCCTCACCCGTCCCATAATCCTAACACGTACGCTGACACTAACCGGCGCCCTCACACGTACGCTCCCCCTAAAGCGTTGTCGTACCCTCACCTGGACCCTAAACAGTCCCCGTCCCCTAACCCTAACCCTAGCCCGAACCCTAACCCTAACCCTTCCCCGAAGCCTGACCCTCACCCGTCCCCTAATCCTAACACGTACGCTGACACTAACCCGCGCCCTCACACGTACGCTCCCCCTAAAGCGTTGTCGTACCCTCACCTGGACCCTAAACCGTCCCCGTCCCCTAACCCTAACCCTAGCCCGAACCCTAACCCTAACCCTTCCCCGAAGCCTGACCCTCACCCGTCCCCTAATCCTAACCCGTACGCTGACACTAAGCCGCGCCCTCACACGTACGCTCCCCCTAAAGCGTTGTCGTACCCTCACCTGGACCCTAAACCGTCCCCTTCCCCTAAACCTAACCCTAGCCCGAACCCTAACCCTAACCCTTCCCCGAAGCCTGACCCTCACCCGTCCCCTAATCCTAACCCGTACGCTGACACTAACCCGCGCCCTCACACGTACGCTCCCCCTAAAGCGTTGTCGTACCCTCACCTGGACCCTAAACCGTCCCCGTCCCCTAACCCTAACCCTTCTCCGAAGCCTGACCCTCACCCGTCCCATAATCCTAACACGTACGCTGACACTAACCGGCGCCCTCACACGTACGCTCCCCCTAAAGCGTTGTCGTACTCTCACCTGGACCCTAAACAGTCCCCGTCCCCTAACCCTAACCCTAGACCGAACCCTAACCCTAACCCTTCCCCGAAGCCTGACCCTCACCCGTCCCCTAATCCTAACCCGTACGCTGACACTAACCCACGCCCTCACACGTACGCTCCCCCTAAAGCGTTGTCGTACCCTCACCTGGACCGTAAACCGTCCCCGTCCCCTAACCCTAACCCTAGCCCGAACCCTAACCCTAACCCTTCCCCGAAGCCTGACCCTCAACCGTCCCCTAATCCTAACCCGTACGCTGACACTAACCCGCGCCCTCACACGTACGCTCCCCCTAAAGCGTTGTCGTACCCTCACCTGGACCCTAAACCGTCCCCGTCCCCTAACCCTAACCCTTCCCCGAAGCCTGACCCTCACCAGTCCCCTAATCCTAACCCGTACGCTGACAGTAACCCGCGCCCTCACACGTACGCTCCCCCTAAAGCGTTGTCGTACCCTCACCTGGACCCTAAACCGTCCCCGTCCCCTAACCCTAACCCTAGCCCGAACCCTAACCCTAACCCTTCCCCGAAGCCTGACCCTCACCCGTCCCCTAATCCTAACCCGTACGCTGACACTAAGCCGCGCCCTCACACGTACGCTCCCCCTAAAGCGTTGTCGTACCCTCACCTGGACCCTAAACCGTCCCCGTCCCCTAACCCTAACCCTAGCCCGAACCCTAACCCTAACCCTTCCCCGAAGCCTGACCCTCACCCGTCCCCTAATCCTAACCCGTACGCTGACACTAAGCCGCGCCCTCACACGTACGCTCCCCCTAAAGCGTTGTCGTACCCTCACCTGGACCCTAAACCGTTCCCGTACCCTAACCCTAACCCTAGCCCGAACCCTAACCCTAACCCTTCCCCGAAGCCTGACCCTCACCCGTCCCCTAATCCTAACCCGTACGCTGACACTCAGCCGCGCCCTCACACGTACGCTCCCCCTAAAGCGTTGTCGTACCCTCACCTGGACCCTAAACCGTCCCCGTCCCCTAACCCTAACCCTAGCCCGAACCCTAACCCTAACCCTTCCCCGAAGCCTGACCCTCAACCGTCCCCTAATCCTAACCCGTACGCTGACACTAACCCGCGCCCTCACACGTACGCTCCCCCTAAAGCATTGTCGTACCCTCACCTGGACCCTAAACCGTCCCCGTCCCCTAACCCTAACCCTTCCCCGAAGCCTGACCCTCACCCGTCCCCTAATCCTAACCCGTACGCTGACAGTAACCCACGCCCTCACACGTACGCTCCCCCTAAAGCGTTGTCGTACCCTCACCTGGACCCTAAACCGTCCCCGTCCCCTAACCCTAACCCTAGCCCGAACCCTAACCCTAACCCTTCCCCGAAGCCTGACCCTCACCCGTCCCCTAATCCTAACCCGTACGCTGACGCTAAGCCGCGCCCTCACATGTACGCTCCCCATAAAGCGTTGTCGTACCCTCACCTGGACCCTAAACCGTCCCCGTCCCCTAACCCTAAACCTAGCCCGAACCCTAACCCTAACCATTCCCCGAAGCCTGACCCTCACCCGTCCCCTAATCCTAACCCGTACGCTGACACTAAGCCGCGCCCTCACACGTACGCTCCCCCTAAAGCGTTGTCGTACCCTCACCTGGACCCTAAACCGTCCCCGTCCCCTAACCCTAACCCTAGCCCGAACCCTAACCCTAACCCTTCCCCAAATCCTGACCCTCACCCGTCCCCTAATCCTAACCCGTACGCAGACACTAACCCGCGCCCTCACACGTACGCTCCCCCTAAAGCGTTGTCGTACCCTCACCTGGACCCTAAACCGTCCCCGTCCCATAACCCTAACCCTAGCCCGAACCCTAACCCTAACCCTTCCCCGAAGCCTGACCCTCACCCGTCCCCTAATCCTAACCCGTACGCTGACACTAAGCCGCGCCCTCACACGTACACTCCCGCTAAAGCGTTGTCGTACCCTCACCTGGACCCTAAACCGTCCCCGTCGCCTAACCCTAACCCTAGCCCGAACCCTAACCCTAACCCTTTCCGGAAGCCTGACCGTCAACCGTACCCTAATCCTAACCCGTACGCTGACACTAACCCGCGCCCTCACACGTACGCTCCCCCTAAAGCGTTGTCGTACCCTCACCTGGACCCTAAACCGTCCCCGTCCCCTAACCCTAACCCTTCCCCGAAGCCTGACCCTCACCCGTCCCCTAATCCTAACCCGTACGCTGACACTAACCCGCGCCCTCACACGTACGCTCCCCCTAAAGCGTTGTCGTACCCTCACCTGGACCCTAAACCGTCCCCGTCCCCTAACCCTAACCCTAGCCCGAACCCTAACCCTAACCCTTCCTCGAAGCCTGACCCTCACCCGTCCCCTAATCCTAACCCGTACGCTGACACTAACCCACGCCCTCACACGTACGCTCCCCCTAAAGCGTTGTCGTACCCTCACCTGGACCCTAAATCGTCCCCGTCCCCTAACCCTAACCCTTCCCCGAAGCCTGACCCTCACCCGTCCCCTAATCCTAACCCGTACGCTGACACTAACCCGCGCCCTCACACGTACGCTCCCCCTAAAGCGTTGTCGTACCCTCACCTGGACCCTAAACCGTCCCCGTCCCCTAACCCTAACCCTAGCCCGAACCCTAACCCTAACCCTTCCCCGAAGCCTGACCCTCACCCGTCCCCTAATCCTAACCCGTACGCTGACACTAAGCCGCGCCCTCACACGTACGCTCCCCCTAAAGCGTTGTCGTACCCTCACCTGGACCCTAAACCGTCCCCGTCCCCTAACCCTAACCCTAGCCCGAACCCTAACACTAACCCTTCCCCGAAACCTGACCCTCACCCGTCCCCTAATCCTAACCCGTACGTTGACACTAAGCCACGCCCTCACACGTACGCTCCCCCTAAAGCGTTGTCGTACCCTCACCTGGACCCTAAACCGTCCCCGTCCCCTAACCCTAACCCTAGCCCGAACCCTAACCCTAACCCTTCCCCGAAGCCTGACCCTCACCCGTCCCCTAATCCTAACCCGTACGCTGACACTCAGCCGCGCCCTCACACGTACGCTCCCCCTAAAGCGTTTTCGTACCCTCACCTGGACCCTAAACCGTCCCCGTCCCCTAACCCTAACCCTAGCCCGAACCCTAACCCTAACCCTTCCCCGAAGCCTGACCCTCACCCGTCCCCTAATCCTAACCCGTACGTTGACACTAACCCGCGCCCTCACACGTACGCTCCCCCTAAAGCATTGTCGTACCCTCACCTGGACCCTAAACCGTCCCCGTCCCCTAAACCTAACCCTAGCCCGAACCCTAACCCTAACCCTTCCCCGAAGCCTGACCCTCAACCGTTCCCTAATCCTAACCCGTACGCTGACACTAACCCGCGCCCTCACACGTACGCACCCCCTAAAGCGTTGTCGTACCCTCACCTGGACCCTAAACCGTCCCCGTCCCCTAACCCTAACCCTTCCCCGAAGCCTGACCCTCACCCGTCCCCTAATCCTAACCCGTACGCTGACGCTAAGCCGCGCCCTCACAGGTACGCTCCCCCTAAAGCGTTGTCGTACCCTCACCTGGACCCTAAACCGTCCCTGTCCCCTAACCCTAACCCTAGCCCGAACCCTAACCCTAACCCTTCCCTGAAGCCTGACCCTCACCCGTCCCCTAATCCTAACCCGTACGCTGACACTAACCCGCACCCTCACACGTACGCTCCCCCTAAAGCGTTGTCGTACCCTCACCTGGACCCTAAACCGTCCCCGTCCCCTAACCCTAACCCTAGCCCGAACCCTAACCCTAACCCTTCCCCGAAGCCTGACCCTCAACCGTCCCCTAATCCTAACCCGTACGCTGACACTAACCCGCGCCCTCACACGTACGCTCCCCCTAAAGCGTTGTCGTACCCTCACCTGGACCCTAAACCGTCCCCGTCCCCTAACCCTAACCCTAGCCCGAACCCTAACCCTAACACTTCCCCGAAGCCTGACCCTCACCCGTCCCCTAATCCTAACCCGTACGCTGACAATAAGCCGCGCCCTCACACGTACGCTCCCCCTAAAGCGTTGTCGTACCCTCACCTGGACCCTAAACCGTCCCCGTCCCCTAACCCTAACCCTAGCCCGAACCCTAACCCTAACCCTTCCCCGAAGCCTGACCCTCACCCGTCCCCTAATCCTAACCCGTACGCTGACACTAAGCCGCGCCCTCACACGTACGCTCCCCCTAAAGCGTTGTCGTACCCTCACCTGGACCCTAAACCGTCCCCGTCCCCTAACCCTAACCCTAGCCCGAACCCTAACCCTAACCCTTCCCCGAAGCCTGACCCTCACCCGTCCCCTAATCCTAACCCGTACGCTGACACTAAGCCGCGCCCTCACACGTACGCTCCCCCTAAAGCGTTGTCGTACCCTCACCTGGACCCTAAACCGTCCCCGTCCCCTAACCCTAACCCTAGCCCGAACCCTAACCCTAACCCTTCCCCGAAGCCTGACCCTCACCTGTCCCCTAATCCTAACACGTATGCTGACACTAAGCCGCGCCCTCACACGTACGCTCCCCCTAAAGCGTTGTCGTACCCTCACCTGGACCCTAAACCGTCCCCGTCCCCTAACCCTAACCCTAGCCCGAACCCTAACCCTAACCCTTCCCCGAAACCTGACCCTCACCCGTCCCCTAATCCTAACCCGTACGCTGACACTAAGCCGCGCCCTCACACGTACGCTCCCCCTAAAGCGTTGTCGTACCCTCACCTGGACCCTAAACCGTCCCCGTCCCCTAACCCTAACCCTAGCCCGAACCCTAACCCTAACCCTTCCCCGAAGCCTGACCCTCAACCGTTCCCTAATCCTAACCCGTACGCTGACACTAACCCGCGCCCTCACACGTACGCACCCCCTAAAGCGTTGTCGTACCCTCACCTGGACCCTAAACCGTCCCCGTCCCCTAACCCTAACCCTTCCCCGAAGCCTGACCCTCACCCGTCCCCTAATCCTAACCCGTACGCTGACGCTAAGCCACGCCCTCACACGTACGCTCCCCCTAAAGCGTTGTCGTACCCTCACCTGGACCCTAAACCGTCCCCGTCCCCTAACCCTAACCCTAGCCCGAACCCTAACCCTAACTCTTCCCCGAAGCCTGACCCTCACCCGTCCCCTAATCCTAACCCGTACGCTGACACTAAGCCGCGCCCTCACACGTACGCTCCCCCTAAAGCGTTGTCGTACCCTCACCTGGACCCTAAACCGTCCCCGTCCCCTAACCCTAAGCCTAGCCCGAACCCTAACCCTAACCATTCCCCGAAGCCTGACCCTCACCCGTCCCCTAATCCTAACCCGTACGCTGACACTAACCCGCGCCCTCACACGTACGCTCCCCCTAAAGCGTTGTCGTACCCTCACCTGGACCCTAAACCGTCCCCGTCCCCTCACCCTACAACTTCCCCGAAGCCTGACCCTCACCCGTCCCCTAATCCTAACCCGTACGCTGACACTAACCCACGCCCTCACACGTACGCTCCCCCTAAAGCGTTGTCGTACCCTCACCTGGACCCTAAACCGTCCCCGTCCCCTAACCCTAACCCTAGCCCGAACCCTAACCCTAACCCTTCCCCGAAGCCTGACCCTCACCCGTCCCCTAATCCTAACCCGTACGCTGACACTAACCCGCGCCCTCACACGTACGCTCCCCCTAAAGCGTTGTCGTATCCTCACCTGGACCCTAAACCGTCCTCGTCCCCTAACCCTAACCCTAGCCCGAACCCTAACCCTAACCCTTCCCCGAAGCCTGACACTCACCCGTCCCCTAATCCTAACCCGTACGCTGACACTAACCCGCGCCCTCACACGTACGCTCCCCCTAAAGCGTTGTCGTACCCTCACCTGGACCCTAAACCGTCCCCGTACCCTAACCCTAACCCTAGCCCGAACCCTAACCCTAACCCTTCCCCGAAGCCTGACCCTCACCCGTCCCCTAATCCTAACCTGTACGCTGACACTAACCCGCGCCCTCACACGTACACTCCCCCTAAAGCGTAGTCGTACCCTCACCTGGACCCTAAACCGTCCCCGTCCCCTAACCCTAACCCTAGCCCGAACCCTAACCCTAACCCTTCCCCGAAGCCTGACCCTCACCCGTCCCCTAATCCTAACCCGTACGCTGACACTAAGCCGCGCCCTCACACGTACGCTCCCCCTAAAGCGTTGTCGTACCCTCACCTGGACCCTAAACCGTCCCCGTCCCCTAACCCTAACCCTAGCCCGAACCCTAACCCTAACCCTTCCCCGAAGCCTGACCCTCACCCGTCCCCTAATCCTAACCCGTACACTGACACTAAGCCACGCCCTCACACGTACGCTCCCCCTACAGCATTGTCGTACCCTCACCTGGACCCTAAACCGTCCCCGTCCCCTAACCCTAACCCTAGCCTGAACCCTAACCCTAACCCTTCCCCGAAGCCTGACCCTCACCCGTCCCCTAATCCTAACCCGTACGCTGACACTAACCCGCGCCCTCACACGTACGCTCCCCCTAAAGCGTTGTCGTACCCTCACCTGGACCCTAAACCGTCCCCGTCCCCTAACCCTAACCCTAGCCAGAACCCTAACCCTAACCCTTCCCCGAAGCCTGACCCTCACCCGTCCCCTAATCCTAACCCGTACGCTGACACTAACCCGCGCCCTCACACGTACGCTCCCCCTAAAGCGTTGTCGTACCCTCACCTGGACCCTAAACCGTCCTCGTCCCCTAACCCTAACCCTTCCCCGAAGCCTGACCCTCACCCGTCCCCTAATCCTAACCCGTACGCTGACGCTAAGCCGCGCCCTCACACGTACGCTCCCCCTAAAGCGTTGTCGTACCCTCACCTGGACCCTAAACCGTCCCCGTCCCCTAACCCTAACCCTAGCCCGAACCCTAACCCTAACACTTCCCCGAAGCCTGACCCTCACCCGTCCCCTAATCCTAACCCGTACGCTGACACTAAGCCGCGCCCTCACACGTACGCTCCCCCTAAAGCGTTGTCGTACCCTCACCTGGACCCTAAACCGTCCCCGTCCCCTAACCCTAACCCTAGCCCGAACCCTAACCCTAACACTTCCCCGAAGCCTGACCCTCACCCGTCCCCTAATCCTAACCCGTACGCTGACAATAAGCCGCGCCCTCACACGTACGCTCCCCCTAAAGCGTTGTCGTACCCTCACCTGGACCCTAAACCGTCCCCGTCCCCTAACCCTAACCCTAGCCCGAACCCTAACCCTAACCCTTCCCCGAAGCCTGACCCTCACCCGTCCCCTGATCCTAACCCGTACGCTGACGCTAACCCTCACCCTCACACGTACGCTCCCCCTAAAGCGTTGTCGTACCCTCACCTGGACCCTAAACTGTCCCCGTCCCCTAACCCTAACCCTAGCCCGAACCCTAACCCTAACCCTTCCCCGAAGCCTGACCCTCACCCGTCCCCTAATCCTAACCCGTACGCTGACACTAACCCGCGCCCTCACACGTACGCTCCCCCTAAAGCGTTGTCGTACCCTCACCTGGACCCTAAACCGTCCCCGTCCCCTAACCCTAACCCTTCCCCGAAGCCTGACCCTCACCCGTCCCCTAATCCTAACCCGTACGCTGACACTAACCCACGCCCTCACACGTACGCTCCCCCTAAAGCGTTGTCGTACCCTCACCTGGACCCTAAACCGTGCCCGTCCCCTAACCCTAACCCTAGCCCGAACCCTAACCCTAACCCTTCCCCGAAGCCTGACCCTCACCCGTCCCCTAATCCTAACCCGTACGCTGACACTAAGCCGCGCCCTCACACGTACGCTCCCCCTAAGGCGTTGTCGTACCCTCACCTGGACCGTAAACGGTCCTCGTCCCCGAACCCTAACCCTAGCCCGAACCCTAACCCTAACCCTTCCCAGAAGCCTGAACCTCACTCGTCCCCTAATCCTAACCCGTACGCTGACACTAAGCCGCGCCCTCACACGTACGCTCCCCCTAAAGCGTTGTCGTACCCTCACCTGGACCCTAAACCGTCCCCGTCCCCTAACCCTAACCCTAGCCCGAACCCTAACCCTAACCCTTCCCCGAAGCCTGACCCTCACCCGTCCCCTAATCCTAACCCGTACGCTAACACTAAGCGGCGCCCTCACACGTACGCTCCCCCTAAAGCGTTTTCGTACCCTCACCTGGACCCTAAACCGTCCCCGTCCCCTAACCCTAACCCTAGCCTGAACCCTAACCCTAACCCTTCCCCGAAGCCTGACCATCACCCGTCCCCTAATCCTAACCCGTACGCTGACACTAACCCGCGCCCTCACACGTACGCTCCCCCTAAAGCGTTGTCGTACCCTCACCTGGACCCTAAACCGTCCCCGTCCCCTAACCCTAACCCTAGCCCGAACCCTAACCCTAACCCTTCCCCGATGCCTGACCCTCACCCGTCCCCTAATCCTAACCCGTACGCTGACGCTAAGCCGCGCCCTCACACGTACGCTCCCCCTAAAGCGTTGTCGTACCCTCACCTGGACCCTAAACCGTACCCGTCCCCTAACCCTAACCCTAGCCCGAACCCTAACCCTAACACTTCCCCGAAGCCTGACCCTCACACGTCCCCTAATCCTAACCCGTACGCTGAAGCTAAGCCGCGCCCTCACACGTACGCTCCCCCTAAAGCGTTGTCGTACCCTCACCTGGACCCTAAACCGTCCCCGTCCCCTAACCCTAACCCTAGCCCGAACCCTAACCCTAACCCTTCCCCGAAGCCTGACCCTCACCCGTCCCCTAATCCTAACCCGTACGCTGACACTAAGCCGCGCCCTCACACGTACGCTCCCCCTAAAGCGTTGTCGTACCCTCACCTGGACCCTAAACCGTCCCCGTCACCTAACCCTAACCCTAGCCCGAACCCTAACCCTAACCCTTCCCCGAAGCCTGACACTCACCCGTCCCATAATCCTAACCCGTACGCTGACACTAACCCGCGCCCTCACACGTACGCTCCCCCTAAAGCGTTGTCGTACCCTCACCTGGACCCTAAACCGTCCCCGTCCCCTAACCCTAACCCTAGCCCGAACCCTAACCCTAACCCTTCCCCGAAGCCTGACCCTCACCCGTCCCCTAATCCTAACCCGTACGCTGACACTAACCCGCGCCCTCACACGTACGCTCCCCCTAAAGCGTTGTCGTACCCTCACCTGGACCCTAAACCGTCCCCGTCCCCTAACCCTAACCCTAGCCCGAACCCTAACCCTAACCCTTCCCCGAAGCCTGACCCTCACCCGTCCCCTAATCCTAACCCGTACGCTGACACTAAGCCGCGCCCTCACACGTACGCTCCCCCTAAAGCGTTGTCGTACCCTCACCTGGACCCTAAACCGTCCCCGTCCCCTAACCCTAACCCTAGCCCGAACCCTAACCCTAACCCTTCCCCGAAGCCTGACCCTCACCCGTCCCCTAATCCTAACCCGTACGCTGACACTAACCCACGCCCTCACACGTACGCTCCCCCTAAAGCGTTGTCGTACCCTCACCTGGACCCTAAACCGTCCCCGTCCCCTAACCCTAACCCTAGCCCGAACCCTAACCCTAACCCTTCCCCGAAGCCTGACCCTCACCCGTCCCCTAATCCTAACCCGTACGCTGACACTAACCCGCGCCCTCACACGTACGCTCCCCCTAAAGCGTTGTCGTACCCTCACCTGGACCCTAAACCGTCCCCGTCCCCTAACCCTAACCCTTCCCCGAAGCCTGACCCTCACCCGTCCCCTAATCCTAACCCGTACGCTGACGCTAAGCCGCGCCCTCACACGTACGCTCCCCCTAAAGCGTTGTCGTACCCTCACCTGGACCCTAAACCGTCCCCGTCCCCTAACCCTAACCCTAGCCCGAACCCTAACCCTAACCCTTCCCCGAAGCCTGACCCTCACCCGTCCCCTAATCCTAACCCGTACGCTGACACTAAGCCACGCCCTCACACGTACGCTCCCCCTAAAGCGTTGTCGTACCCTCACCTGGACCCTAAACCGTCCCCGTCCCCTAACCCTAACCCTAGCCCGAACCCTAACCCTAACCCTTCCCCGAAGCCTGACCCTCACCCGTCCCCTAATCCTAACCCGTACGCTGACATTAAGCCGCGCCCTCACACGTACGCTCCCCCTAAAGCGTTGTCGTACCGTCACCTGGACCCTAAACCGTCCCCGTCCCCTAACCCTAACCCTAGCCCGAACCCTAACCCTAACCCTTCCCCGAAGCCTGACCCTCACCCGTCCCCTGATCCTAACCCGTACGCTGACGCTAACCCTCACCCTCACACGTGAGCTCCCCCTAAAGGGTTGTCGTACCCTCACCTGGACCCTAAACCGTCCCCGTCCCCTAACCCTAACCCTAGCCCGAACCCTAACCCTAACACTTCCCCGAAGCCTGACCCTCACCCATCCCCTAATCCTAACCCGGACGCTGACACTAACCCGCGCCCTCACACGTACGCTCCCCCTAAAGCGTTGTCGTACCCTCACCTGGACCCTAAACCGTCCCCGTCCCCTAACCCTAACCCTTCTCCGAAGCCTGACCCTCACCCGTCCCCTAATCCTAACCCGTACGATGACACTAACCCACGCCCTCACACGTACGCTCCCCCTAAAGCGTTGTCGTACCCTCACCTGGACCCTAAACCGTCCCCGTCCCCTAACCCTAACCCTAGCCCGAACCCTAACCCTAACCCTTCCCCGAAGCCTGACCCTCAACCGTCCCCTAATCCTAACCCGTACGCTGACACTAACCCGCGCCCTCACACGTACGCTCCCCCTAAAGCGTTGTCGTACCCTCACCTGGACCCTAAGCTGTCCCCGTCCCCTAACCCTAACCATTCCCCGAAGCCTGACCCTCACCCGTCCCCTAATCCTAACCCGTACGCTAACACTAACCCGCGCCCTCACACGGACGCTCCCCCTAAAGCGTTGTCGTACCCTCACCTGGACCCTAAACCGTCCCCGTCCCCTAACCCTAACCCTAGCCCGAACCCTAACCCTAATCCTTCTCCGAAGCCTGACCCTCACCCGTCCCCTAATCCTAACCCGTACGCTGACACTAACCCGCGCCCTCACACGTACGCTCCCCCTAAAGCGTTGTCGTACCCTCACCTGGACCCTAAACCGTCCCCGTCCCCTAACCCTAACCCTAGCCCGAACCCTAACCCTAACCCTTCCCCGAAGCCTGACCCTCACACATCCCCTAATCCTAACCCGTACGCTGACACTAACCCGCGCCCTCACACGTACGCTCCCCCTAAAGCGTTGTCGTACCCTCACCTGGACCCTAAACCGTCCCCGTCACCTAACCCTAACCCTAGCCCGAACCCTAACCCTAACCCTTCCCCGAAGCCTGACACTCACCCGTCCTAAATCCTAACCCGTACGCTGACACTAACCCGCGCCCTCACACGTACGCTCCCCCTAAAGCGTTGTCGTACCCTCACCTGGACCCTAAACCGTCCCCGTCCCCTAACCCTAACCCTAGCCCGAACCCTAACCCTAACCCTTCCCCGAAGCCTGACCCTCACCCGTCCCCTAATCCTAACCCGTACGCTGACACTAACCCGCGCCCTCACACGTACGCTCCCCCTAAAGCGTTGTCGTACCCTCACCTGGACCCTAAACCGTCCCCGTCCCCTAACCCTAACCCTAGCCCGAACCCTAACCCTAACCCTTCCCCGAAGCCTGACCCTCACCCGTCCCCTAATCCTAACCCGTACGCTGACACTAAGCCGCGCCCTCACACGTACGCTCCCCCTAAAGCGTTGTCGTACCCTCACCTGGACCCTAAACCGTCCCCGTCCCCTAACCCTAACCCTAGCCCGAACCCTAACCCTAACCCTTCCCCGAAGCCTGACCCTCACCCGTCCCCTAATCCTAACCCGTACGCTGACACTAAGCCACGCCCTCACACGTACGCTCCCCCTAAAGCGTTGTCGTACCCTCACCTGGACCCTAAACCGTCCCCGTCCCCTAACCCTAACCCTAGCCCGAACCCTAACCCTAACCCTTCCCAGAAGCCTGACCCTCACCCGTCCCCTAATCCTAACCGGTACGCTGACACTAAGCCACGCCCTCACACGTACGCTCCCCCTAAAGCGTTGTCGTACCCTCACCTGGACCCTAAACCGTCCCCGTCCCCTAACCCTAACCCTAGCCTGAACCCTAACCCTAACCCTTCCCCGAAGCCTGACCCTCACCCGTCCCCTAATCCTAACCCGTACGCTGACACTAACCCGCGCCCTCACACGTACGCTCCCCCTAAAGCGTTGTTGTACCCTCACCTGGACCCTAAACCGTCCCCGTCCCCTAACCCTAACCCTAGCCCGAACCCTAACCCTAACCCTTCCCCGAAGCCTGACCCTCACCCGTCCCCTAATCCTAACCCGTACGCTGACACTAACCCGCGCCCTCACACGTACGCTCCCCCTAAAGCGTTGTCGTACCCTCACCTGGACCCTAAACCGTCCCCGTCCCCTAACCCTAACCCTAGCCCGAACCCTAACCCTAACCCTTCCCCGAAGCCTGACCCTCACCCGTCCCCTAATCCTAACCCGTACGCTGACACTAAGCCGCGCCCTCACACGTACGCTCCCCCTAAAGCGTTGTCGTACCCTCACCTGGACCCTAAACCGTCCCTGTCCCCTAACCCTAACCCTAGCCCGAACCCTAACCCTAACCCTTCCCCGAAGCCTGACCCTCACCCGTCCCCTAATCCTAACCCGTACGCTGACACTAAGCCACGCCCTCACACGTACGCTCCCCCTAAAGCGTTGTCGTACCCTCACCTGGACCCTAAACCGTCCCCGTCCCCTAACCCTAACCCTAGCCCGAACCCTAACCCTAACCCTTACCAGAAGCCTGACCCTCACCCGTCCCCTAATCCTAACCCGTACGCTGACACTAAGCCACGCCCTCACACGTACGCTCCCCCTAAAGCGTTGTCGTACCCTCACCTGGACCCTAAACCGTCCCCGTCCCCTAACCCTAACCCTAGCCTGAACCCTAACCCTAACCCTTCCCCGAAGCCTGACCCTCACCCGTCCCCTAATCCTAACCCGTACGCTGACACTAACCCGCGCTCTCACACGTACGCTCCCCCTAAAGCGTTGTCGTACCCTCACCTGGACCCTAAACCGTCCCCGTCCCCTAACCCTAACCCTAGCCCGAACCCTAACCCTAACCCTTCCCCGAAGCCTGACCCTCACCCGTCCCCTAATACTAACCCGTACGCTGACACTAACCCGCGCCCTCACACGTACGCTCCCCCTAAAGCGTTGTCGTACCCTCACCTGGACCCTAAACCGTCCCCGTCCCCTAACCCTAACCCTTCCCCGAAGCCTGACCCTCACCCGTCCCCTAATCCTAACCCGTACGCTGACGCTAAGCCGCGCCCTCACACGTACGCTCCCCCTAAAGCGTTGTCGTACCCTCACCTGGACCCTAAACCGTCCCCGTCCCCTAACCCTAACCCTAGCCCGAACCCTAACCCTAACCCTTCCCCGAAGCCTGACCCTCAACCGTCCCCTAATCCTAACCCGTACGCTGACACTAAGCCACGCCCTCACACGTACGCTCCCCCTAAAGCGTTGTCGTACCCTCACCCGGACCCTAAACCGTCCCCGTCCCCTAACCCTAACCCTAGCCCGAACCCTAACCCTAACCCTTCCCCGAAGCCTGACCCTCACCCGTCCCCTAATCCTAACCCGTACGCTGACACTAAGCCGCGCCCTCACACGTACGCTCCCCCTAAAGCGTTGTCGTACCCTCACCTGGACCCTAAACCGTCCCCGTCCCCTAACCCTAACCCTAGCCCGAACCCTAACCCTAACCCTTCCCCGAAGCCTGACCCTCACCCGTCCCCTGATCCTAACCCGTACGCTGACGCTAACCCTCACCCTCACACGTGAGCTCCCCCTAAAGGGTTGTCGTACCCTCACCTGGACCCTAAACCGTCCCCGTCCCCTAACCCTAACCCTAGCCCGAACCCTAACCCTAACCCTTCCCCGAAGCCTGACCCTCACCCATCCCCTAATCCTAACCCGTACGCTGACACTAACCCGCGCCCTCACACGTACGCTCCCCCTAAAGCGTTGTCGTACCCTCACCTGGACCCTAAACCGTCCCCGTCCCCTAACCCTAACCCTTCCCCGAAGCCTGACCCTCACCCGTCCCCTAATCCTAACCCGTACGATGACACTAACCCACGCCCTCACACGTACGCTCCCCCTAAAGCGTTGTCGTACCCTCACCTGGACCCTAAACCGTCCCCGTCCCCTAACCCTAACCCTAGCCCGAACCCTAACCCTAACCCTTCCCCGAAGCCTGACCCTCAACCGTCCCCTAATCCTAACCCGTACGCTGACACTAACCCGCGCCCTCACACGTACGCTCCCCCTAAAGCGTTGTCGTACCCTCACCTGGACCCTAAGCTGTCCCCGTCCCCTAACCCTAACCATTCCCCGAAGCCTGACCCTCACCCGTCCCCTAATCCTAACCCGTACGCTAACACTAACCCGCGCCCTCACACGGACGCTCCCCCTAAAGCGTTGTCGTACCCTCACCTGGACCCTAAACCGTCCCCGTCCCCTAACCCTAACCCTAGCCCGAACCCTAACCCTAATCCTTCCCCGAAGCCTGACCCTCACCCGTCCCCTAATCCTAACCCGTACGCTGACACTAACCCGCGCCCTCACACGTACGCTCCCCCTAAAGCGTTGTCGTACCCTCACCTGGACCCTAAACCGTCCCCGTCCCCTAACCCTAACCCTAGCCCGAACCCTAACCCTAACCCTTCCCCGAAGCCTGACCCTCACCCATCCCCTAATCCTAACCCGTACGCTGACACTAACCCGCGCCCTCACACGTACGCTCCCCCTAAAGCGTTGTCGTACCCTCACCTGGACCCTAAACCGTCCCCGTCCCCTAACCCTAACCCTAGCCCGAACCCTAACCCTAACCCTTCCCCGAAGCCTGACCCTCACCCGTCCCCTAATCCTAACCCGTACGCTGACACTAAGCCGCGCCCTCACACGTACGCTCCCCCTAAAGCGTTGTCGTACCCTCACCTGGACCCTAAACCGTCCCCGTCCCCTAAACCTAACCCTAGCCCGAACCCTAACCCTAACCCTTCCCCGAAGCCTGACCCTCACCCGTCCCCTAATCCTAACCCGTACGCTGACACTAAGCCGCGCCCTCACACGTACGCTCCCCCTAAAGCGTTGTCGTACCCTCACCTGGACCCTAAACCGTCCCCGTCCCCTAACCCTAACACTAGCCCGAACCCTAACCCTAACCCTTCCCCGAAGCCTGACCCTCACCCGTCCCCTAATCCTAACCCGTACGCTGACACTAAGCCGCGCCCTCACACGTACGCTCCCCCTAAAGCGTTGTCGTACCCTCACCTGGACCCTAAACCGTCCCCGTCACCTAACCCTAACCCTAGCCCGAACCCTAACCCTAACCCTTCCCCGAAGCCTGACACTCACCCGTCCCATAATCCTAACCCGTACGCTGACACTAACCCGCGCCCTCACACGTACGCTCCCCCTAAAGCGTTGTCGTACCCTCACCTGGACCCTAAACCGTCCCCGTCCCCTAACCCTAACCCTAGCCCGAACCCTAACCCTAACCCTTCCCCGAAGCCTGACCCTCACCCGTCCCCTAATCCTAACCCGTACGCTGACACTAACCCGCGCCCTCACACGTACGCTCCCCCTAAAGCGTTGTCGTACCCTCACCTGGACCCTAAACCGTCCCCGTCCCCTAACCCTAACCCTAGCCCGAACCCTAACCCTAACCCTTCCCCGAAGCCTGACCCTCACCCGTCACCTAATCCTAACCCGTACGCTGACACTAAGCCACGCCCTCACACGTACGCTCCCCCTAAAGCGTTGTCGTACCCTCACCTGGACCCTAAACCGTCCCCGTCCCCTAACCCTAACCCTAGCCCGAACCCTAACCCTAACCCTTCCCCGAAGCCTGACCCTCACCCGTCCCCTAATCCTAACCCGTACGCTGACACTAAGCCGCGCCCTCACACGTAGGCTCCCCCTAAAGCGTTGTCGTACCCTCACCTGGACCCTAAACCGTCCCCGTCCCCTAACCCTAACCCTAGCCCGAACCCTAACCCTAACCCTTCCCCGAAGCCTGACCCTCACCCGTCCCCTGATCCTAACCCGTACGCTGACGCTAACCCTCACCCTCACACGTACGCTCCCCCTAAAGGGTTGTCGTACCCTCACCTGGACCCTAAACCGTCCCAGTCCCCTAACCCTAATCCTAGCCCGAACCCTAACCCTAACCCTTCCCCGAAGCCTGACCCTCACCCGTCCCCTAATCCTAACCCGTACGCTGACACTAACCCGTGCCCTCACACGTACGCTCCCCCTAAAGCGTTGTCGTACCCTCACCTGGACCCTAAACCGTCCCCGTCCCCTAACCCTAACCCTTCCCCGAAGCCTGACCCTCACCTGTCCCCTAATCCTAACGCGTACGCTGACACTAACCCACGCCCTCACACGTACGCTCCCCCTAAAGCGTTGTCGTACCCTCACCTGGACCCTAAACCGTCCCCGTCCCCTAACCCTCACCCTAGCCCGAACCCTAACCCTAACCCTTCCCCGAAGCCTGACCCTCACCCGTCCCCTAATCCTAACCCGTACGCTGACACTAACCCGCGCCCTCACACGTACGCTCCCCCTAAAGCGTTGTCGTACCCTCACCTGGACCCTAAACCGTCCCCGTCCCCTAACCCTAACCCTAGCCTGAACCCTAACCCTAACCCTTCCCCAAAGCCTGACCCTCACCCGTCCCCTAATCCTAACCCGTACGCTGACACTAAGACGCGCCCTCACATGTACGCTCCCCCTAAAGCGTTGTCGTACCCTCACCTGGACCCTAAACCGTCCCCGTCCCCTAACCCTAACCCTAGCCCGAACCCTAACCCTAACCCTTCCCCGAAGCCTGACCCTCACCCGTCCCCTAATCCTAACCCGTACGCTGACACTAACCCACGCCCTCACACGTACGCTCCCCCTAAAGCGTTGTCGTACCCTCACCTGGACCCTAAACCGTCCCCGTCCCCTAACCCTCACCCTAGCCCGAACCCTAACCCTAACCCTTCCCCGAAGCCTGACCCTCACCCGTCCCCTAATCCTAACCCGTACGCTGACACTAACCCGCGCCCTCACACGTACGCTCCCCCTAAAGCGTTGTCGTACCCTCACCTGGACCCTAAACCGTCCCCGTCCCCTAACCCTAACCCTAGCCCGAACCGTAACCCTAACCCTTCCCCGAAGCCTGACCCTCACCCGTCCCCTAATCCTAACCCGTACGCTGACACTAACCCGCGCCCTCACACGTACGCTCCCCCTAAAGCGTTGTCGTACCCTCACCTGGACCCTAAACCGTCCCCGTCCCCTAACCCTAACCCTAGCCCGAACCCTAACCCTAACCCTTCCCCGAAGCCTGACCCTCACCCGTCCCCTAATCCTAACCCGTACGCTGACGCTAAGCCGCGCCCTCACACGTACACTCCCCCTAAAGCGTTGTCGTACCCTCACCTGGACCCTAAACCGTCCCCGTCCCCTAACCCTAACCCTAGCCCGAACCCTAACCCTAACCCTTCCCCGAAGCCTGACCCTCACACGTCCCCTAATCCTAACCCGTACGCTGACGCTAAGCCGCGCCCTCACACGTACGCTCCCCCTAAAGCGTTGTCGTACCCTCACCTGGACCCTAAACCGTCCCCGTCCCCTAACCCTAACCCTAGCCCGAACCCTAACCCTAACCCTTCCCCGAAGCCTGACCCTCACCCGTCCCCTAATCCTAACCCGTACGCTGACGCTAACCCGCGCCCTCACACGTACGCTCCCCCTAAAGCGTTGTCGTACCCTCACCTGGACCCTAAACCGTCCCCGTCCCCTAACCCTAACCCTAGCCCGAACCCTAACCCTAACCCTTCCCCGAAGCCTGACCCTCACCCGTCCCCTAATCCTAACCCGTACGCTGACACTAACCCGCGCCCTCACACGTACGCTCCCCCTAAAGCGTTGTCGTAACCTCACCTGGACCCTAAACTGTCCCCGTCCCCTAACCCTAACCCTAGCCCGAACCCTAACCCTAACCCTTCCCCGAAGCCTGACCCACACCCGTCCCCTAATCCTAACCCGTACGCTGACACTAACCCGCGCCCTCACACGTACGCTCCCCCTAAAGCGTTGTCGTACCCTCACCTGGACCCTAAACCGTCCCCGTCCCCTAACCCTAACCCTAGCCCGAACCCTAACCCTAACCCTTCCCCGAAGCCTGACCCTCACCCGTCCCCTAATCCTAACCCGTACGCTGACACTAAGCTGCGCCCTCACACGTACGCTCCCCCTAAAGCGTTGTCGTACCCTCACCTGTACCCTAAACCGTCCCCGTCCCCTAACCCTAACCCTAGCCCGAACCCTAACCCTAACCCTTCCCCGAAGCCTGAACCTCACCCGTCCCCTAATCCTAACCCGTACGCTGACACTAAGCCGCGCCCTCACACGTACGCTCCCCCTAAAGCGTTGTCGTACCCTCACCTGGACCCTAAACCGTCCCCTAAACCTAACCCTAACCCTAGCCCGAACCCTAACCCTAACCCTTCCCCGAAGCCTGACCCTCACCCGTACCCTAATCCTAACCCGTACGCTGACACTAACCCGCGCCCTCACACGTACGCTCCCCCTAAAGCGTTGTCGTACCCTCACCTGGACCCTAAACCGTCCCCGTCACCTAACCCTAACCCTAGCCCGAACCCTAACCCTAACCCTTCCCCGAAGCCTGACACTCACCCGTCCCATAATCCTAACCCGTACGCTGACACTAACCCGCGCCCTCACACGTACGCTCCCCCTAAAGCGTTGTCGTACCCTCACCTGGACCCTAAACCGTCTCCGTCCCCTAACCCTAACCCTAGCCCGAACCCTAACCCTAACCCTTCCCCGAAGCCTGACCCTCACCCGTCCCCTAATCCTAACCCGTACGCTGACACTAACCCGCGCCCTCACACGTACGCTCCCCCTAAAGCGTTGTCGTACCCTCACCTGGACCCTAAACCGTCCCCGTCCCCTAACCCTAACCCTAGCCTGAACCCTAACCCTAACCCTTCCCCGAAGCCTGACCCTCACCCGTCCCCTAATGCTAACCCGTACGCTGACACTAACCCGCGCCCTCACACGTACGCTCCCCCTAAAGCGTTGTCGTACCTTCACCTGGACCCTAAACCGTTCCCGTCCCCTAACCCTAACCCTAGCCCGAACCCTAACCCTAACCCTTCCCCGAAGCCTGACCCTCACCCGTCCCCTAATCCTAACCTGTACGCTGACGCTAAGCCGCGCCCTCACACGTACGCTCCCCCTAAAGCGTTGTCGTACCCTCACCTGGACCCTAAACCGTCCCCGTCCCCTAACCCTAACCGTAGCCCGAACCCTAACCCTAACACTTCCCCGAAGCCTGACCCTCACACGTCCCCTAATCCTAACCCGTACGCTGACACTAACCCGTGCCCTCACACGTACGCTCCCCCTAAAGCGTTGTCGTACCCTCACCTGGACCCTAAACCGTCCCCGTCCCCTAACCCTAACCCTAGCCCGAACCCTAACCCTAACCATTCTCCGAAGCCTGACCCTCACCGGTCTCCTAATCCTAACCCGTACGCTGACACTAAGCCGCGCCCTCACACGTACGTTCCCCCTAAAGCGTTGTCGTACCATCACCTGGACCCTAAACCGTCCCCGTCCCCGTCCCCTAACCCTTCCCCGAAGCCTGACCCTCAACCGTCCCCTAATCCTAACCCGTACGCTGACACTAACCCGCGCCTTCACACGTACGCTCCCCCTAAAGCGTTGTCGTAACCTCACCTGGACCCTAAACCGTCCCCGTCCCCTAACCCTAACCCTTCCCCGAAGCCTGACCCTCACCCGTCCCCTAATCTTAACCCGTACGCTGACGCTAACCCGCGCCCTCACACGTACGCTCCCCCTAAAGCGTTGTCGTACCCTCACCTGGACCCTAAACCGTCCCCGTCCCCTAACCCTAACCCTAGCCCGAACCCTAACCCTAACCCTTCCCCGAAGCCTGACCCTCACCCGTCCCCTAATCCTAACCCGTACGCTGACACTAACCCGCGCCCTCACACGTACGCTCCCCCTAAAGCGTTGTCGCACACTCACCTGGACCCTAAACCGTCCCCGTCCCCTAACCCTAACCCTAGCCCGAACCCTAACCCTAACCCTTCCCCGAAGCCTGACCCTCACCCGTCCCCTAATCCTAACCCGTACGCTGACACTAAGCCGCGCCCTCACACGTACGCTCCCCCTAAAGTGTTGTCGTACCCTCACCTGGACCCTAAACCGTCCCCGTCCCCTAACCCTAACCCTTCCCCGAAGCCTGACCCTCACCCGTCCCCTAATCCTAACCCGTACGCTGACACTAAGCCGCGCCCTCACACGTACGCTCCCCCTAAAGCGTTGTCGTACCCTCACCTGGACCCTAAACCGTCCCCGTCACCTAACCCTAACCCTAGCCCGAACCCTAACCCTAACCCTTCCCCGAAGCCTGACACTCACCCGTCCCATAATCCTAACCCGTACGCTGACACTAACCCGCGCCCTCACACGTACGCTCCCCC
The DNA here is from genome assembly GCF_963455315.2 of Globicephala melas. Lineage (NCBI taxonomy): Eukaryota > Metazoa > Chordata > Mammalia > Artiodactyla > Delphinidae > Globicephala > Globicephala melas. The sequence continues at coordinate 399,885 of NW_027207221.1, forward strand.
TAAAGCGTTGTCGTACCCTCACCTGGACACTAAACCGTCCCCGTCCCCTAACCCTAACCCTAGCCCGAACCCTAACCCTAACCCTTCCCCGAAGCCTGACCCTCACCCGTCCCCTAATCCTAACCCGTACGCTGACACTAACCCGCGCCCTCACACGTACGCTCCCCCTAAAGCGTTGTCGTACCCTCACCTGGACCCTAAACCGTCCCCGTCCCCTAACCCTAACCCTAGCCCGAACCCTAACCCTAACCCTTCCCCGAAGCCTGACCCTCACCCATCCCCTAATCCTAACCCGTACGCTGACACTAACCCGCGCCCTCACACGTACGCTCCCCCTAAAGCGTTGTCGTACCCTCACCTGGACCCTAAACCGTCCCCGTCCCCTAACCCTAACCCTAGCCCGAACCCTAACCCTAACCCTTCCCCGAAGCCTGACCCTCACCCGTCCCCTAATCCTAACCCGTACGCTGACACTAAGCCGCGCCCTCACACGTACGCTCCCCCTAAAGCGTTGTCGTACCCTCACCTGGACCCTAAACCGTCCCCGTCCCCTAACCCTAACCCTAGCCCGAACCCTAACCCTAACCCTTCCCCGAAGCCTGACCCTCACCCGTCCCCTAATCCTAACCCGTACGCTGACACTAAGCCGCGCCCTCACACGTACGCTCCCCCTAAAGCGTTGTCGTACCCTCACCTGGACCCTAAACCGTCCCCGTCCCCTAACCCTAACCCTAGCCCGAACCCTAACCCTAACCCTTCCCCGAAGCCTGACCCTCACCCGTCCCCTAATCCTAACCCGTACGCTGACACTAAGCCGCGCCCTCACACGTACGCTCCCCCTAAAGCGTTGTCGTACCCTCACCTGGACCCTAAACCGTCCCCGTCACCTAACCCTAACCCTAGCCCGAACCCTAACCCTAACCCTTCCCCGAAGCCTGACACTCACCCGTCCCATAATCCTAACCCGTACGCTGACACTAACCCGCGCCCTCACACGTACGCTCCCCCTAAAGCGTTGTCGTACCCTCACCTGGACCCTAAACCGTCCCCGTCCCCTAACCCTAAACCTAGCCCGAACCCTAACCCTAACCCTTCCCCGAAGCCTGACCCTCACCCGTCCCCTAATCCTAACCCGTACGCTGACACTAACCCGCGCCCTCACACGTACGCTCCCCCTAAAGCGTTGTCGTACCCTCACCTGGACCCTAAACCGTCCCCGTCCCCTAACCCTAACCCTAGCCCGAACCCTAACCCTAACCCTTCCCCGAAGCCTGACCCTCACCCGTCACCTAATCCTAACCCGTACGCTGACACTAAGCCACGCCCTCACACGTACGCTCCCCCTAAAGCGTTGTCGTACCCTCACCTGGACCCTAAACCGTCCCCGTCCCCTAACCCTAACCCTAGCCCGAACCCTAACCCTAACCCTTCCCCGAAGCCTGACCCTCACCCGTCCCCTAATCCTAACCCGTACGCTGACACTAAGCCGCGCCCTCACACGTACGCTCCCCCTAAAGCGTTGTCGTACCCTCACCTGGACCCTAAACCGTCCCCGTCCCCTAACCCTAACCCTAGCCCGAACCCTAACCCTAACCCTTCCCCGAAGCCTGACCCTCACCCGTCCCCTGATCCTAACCCGTACGCTGACGCTAACCCTCACCCTCACACGTACGCTCCCCCTAAAGGGTTGTCGTACCCTCACCTGGACCCTAAACCGTCCCAGTCCCCTAACCCTAACCCTAGCCCGAACCCTAACCCTAACCCTTCCCCGAAGCCTGACCCTCACCCGTCCCCTAATCCTAACCCGTACGCTGACACTAACCCGCGCCCTCACACGTACGCTCCCCCTAAAGCGTTGTCGTACCCTCACCTGGACCCTAAACCGTCCCCGTCCCCTAACCCTAACCCTAGCCCGAACCCTAACCCTAACCCTTCCCCGAAGCCTGACCCTCACCCGTCCCCTAATCCTAACCCGTACGCTGACACTAACCCGCGCCCTCACACGTACGCTCCCCCTAAAGCGTTGTCGTACCCTCACCTGGACCCTAAACCGTCCCCGTCCCCTAACCCTAACCCTTCCCCGAAGCCTGACCCTCACCCGTCCCCTAATCCTAACCCGTACGCTGACGCTAAGCCGCGCCCTCACACGTACGCTCCCCCTAAAGCGTTGTCGTACCCTCACATGGACCCTAAACAGTCCCCGTCCCCTAACCCTAACCCTAGCCCGAACCCTAACCCTAACCCTTCCCCGAAGCCTGACCCTCACCCGTCCCCTAATCCTAACCCGTACGCTGACACTAAGCCACGCCCTCACACGTACGCTCCCCCTAAAGCGTTGTCGTACCCTCACCTGGACCCTAAACCGTCCCCGTCCCCTAACCCTAACCCTAGCCCGAACCCTAACCCTAACCCTTCCCCGAAGCCTGACCCTCACCCGTCCCATAATCCTAACCCGTACGCTGACACTAAGCCATGCCCTCACACGTACGCTCCCCCTAAAGCGTTGTCGTACCCTCACCTGGACCCTAAACCGTCCCCGTCCCCTAACCCTAACCCTAGCCCGAACCCTAACCCTAACCCTTCCCCGAAGCCTGACCCTCACCCGTCCCCTGATCCTAACCCGTACGCTGACGCTAACCCTCACCCTCACACGTGAGCTCCCCCTAAAGGGTTGTCGTACCCTCACCTGGACCCTAAACCGTCCCCGTCCCCTAACACTAACCCTAGCCCGAACCCTAACCCTAACCCTTCCCCGAAGCCTGACCCTCACCCATCCCCTAATCCTAACCCGTACGCTGACACTAACCCGCGCCCTCACACGTACGCTCCCCCTAAAGCGTTGTCGTACCCTCACCTGGACCCTAAACCGTCCCCGTCCCCTAACCCTAACCCTTCCCCGAAGCCTGACCCTCACCCGTCCCCTAATCCTAACCCGTACGATGACACTAACCCACGCCCTCACACGTACGCTCCCCCTAAAGCGTTGTCGTACCCTCACCTGGACCCTAAACCGTCCCCGTCCCCTAACCCTAACCCTAGCCCGAACCCTAACCCTAACCCTTCCCCGAAGCCTGACCCTCAACCGTCCCCTAATCCTAACCCGTACGCTGACACTAACACGCGCCCTCACACGTACGCTCCCCCTAAAGCGTTGTCGTACCCTCACCTGGACCCTAAGCTGTCCCCGTCCCCTAACCCTAACCATTCCCCGAAGCCTGACCCTCACCCGTCCCCTAATCCTAACCCGTACGCTAACACTAACCCGCGCCCTCACACGGACGCTCCCCCTAAAGCGTTGTCGTACCCTCACCTGGACCCTAAACCGTCCCCGTCCCCTAACCCTAACCCTAGCCCGAACCCTAACCCTAATCCTTTCCCGAAGCCTGACCCTCACCCGTCCCCTAATCCTAACCCGTACGCTGACACTAACCCGCGCCCTCACACGTACGCTCCCCCTAAAGCGTTGTCGTACCCTCACCTGGACCCTAAACCGTCCCCGTCCCCTAACCCTAACCCTAGCCCGAACCCTAACCCTAACCCTTCCCCGAAGCCTGACCCTCACCCATCCCCTAATCCTAACCCGTACGCTGACACTAACCCGCGCCCTCACACGTACGCTCCCCCTAAAGCGTTGTCGTACCCTCACCTGGACCCTAAACCGTCCCCGTCCCCTAACCCTAACCCTAGCCCGAACCCTAACCCTAACCCTTCCCCGAAGCCTGACCCTCACCCGTCCCCTAATCCTAACCCGTACGCTGACACTAAGCCGCGCCCTCACACGTACGCTCCCCCTAAAGCGTTGTCGTACCCTCACCTGGACCCTAAACCGTCCCCGTCCCCTAACCCTAACCCTAGCCCGAACCCTAACCCTAACCCTTCCCCGAAGCCTGACCCTCACCCGTCCCCTAATCCTAACCCGTACGCTGACACTAAGCCGCGCCCTCACACGTACGCTCCCCCTAAAGCGTTGTCGTACCCTCACCTGGACACTAAACCGTCCCCGTCCCCTAACCCTAACCCTAGCCCGAACCCTAACCCTAACCCTTCCCCGAAGCCTGACCCTCACCCGTCCCCTAATCCTAACCCGTACGCTGACACTAAGCCGCGCCCTCACACGTACGCTCCCCCTAAAGCGTTGTCGTACCCTCACCTGGACCCTAAACCGACCCCGTCACCTAACCCTAACCCTAGCCCGAACCCTAACCCTAACCCTTCGCCGAAGCCTGACACTCACCCGTCCCATAATCCTAACCCGTACGCTGACACTAACCCGCGCCCTCACACGTACGCTCCCCCTAAAGCGTTGTCGTACCCTCACCTGGACCCTAAACCGTCCCCGTCCCCTAACCCTAACCCTAGCCCGAACCCTAACCCTAACCCTTCCCCGAAGCCTGACCCTCACCCGTCCCCTAATCCTAACCCGTACGCTGACACTAACCCGCGCCCTCACACGTACGCTCCCCCTAAAGCGTTGTCGTACCCTCACCTGGACCCTAAACCGTCCCCGTCCCCTAACCCTAACCCTAGCCCGAACCCTAACCCTAACCCTTCCCCGAAGCCTGACCCTCACCCGTCCCCTAATCCTAACCCGTACGCTGACACTAACCCGCGCCCTCACACGTACGCTCCCCCTAAAGCGTTGTCGTACCCTCACCTGGACCCTAAACCGTCCCCGTCCCCTAACCCTAACCCTAGCCCGAACCCTAACCCTAACCCTTCCCCGAAGCCTGACCCTCACCCGTCCCCTAATCCTAACCCGTACGCTGACACTAACCCGCGCCCTCACACGTACGCTCCCCCTAAAGCGTTGTCGTACCCTCACCTGGACCCTAAACCGTCCCCGTCCCCTAACCCTAACCCTAGCCCGAACCCTAACCCTAACCCTTCCCCGAAGCCTGACCCTCACCCGTCCCCTAATCCTAACCCGTACGCTGACGCTAAGCCGCGCCCTCACACGTACACTCCCCCTAAAGCGTTGTCGTACCCTCACCTGGACCCTAAACCGTCCCCGTCCCCTAACCCTAACCCTAGCCCGAACCCTAACCCTAACACTTCCCCGAAGCCTGACCCTCACACGTCCCCTAATCCTAACCCGTACGCTGACGCTAAGCCGCGCCCTCACACGTACGCTCCCCCTAAAGCGTTGTCGTACCCTCACCTGGACCCTAAACCGTCCCCGTCCCCTAACCCTAACCCTAGCCCGAACCCTAACCCTAACCCTTCCCCGAAGCCTGACCCTCACCCGTCCCCTAATCCTAACCCGTACGCTGACACTAACCCGCGCCCTCACACGTACGCTCCCCCTAAAGCGTTGTCGTACCCTCACCTGGACCCTAAACCGTCCCCGTCCCCTAACCCTAACCCTAGCCCGAACCCTAACCCTAACCCTTCCCCGAAGCCTGACCCTCACCCGTCCCCTAATCCTAACCCGTACGCTGACACTAACCCGCGCCCTCACACGTACGCTCCCCCTAAAGCGTTGTCGTACCCTCACCTGGACCCTAAACCGTCCCCGTCCCCTAACCCTAACCCTAGCCCGAACCCTAACCCTAACCCTTCCCCGAAGCCTGACCCACACCCGTCCCCTAATCCTAACCCGTACGCTGACACTAACCCGCGCCCTCACACGTACGCTCCCCCTAAAGCGTTGTCGTACCCTCACCTGGACCCTAAACCGTCCCCGTCCCCTAACCCTAACCCTAGCCCGAACCCTAACCCTAACCCTTCCCCGAAGCCTGACCCTCACCCGTCCCCTAATCCTAACCCGTACGCTGACACTAAGCTGCGCCCTCACACGTACGCTCCCCCTAAAGCGTTGTCGTACCCTCACCTGTACCCTAAACCGTCCCCGTCCCCTAACCCTAACCCTAGCCCGAACCCTAACCCTAAACCTTCCCCGAAGCCTGAACCTCACCCGTCCCCTAATCCTAACCCGTACGCTGACACTAAGCCGCGCCCTCACACGTACGCTCCCCCTAAAGCGTTGTCGTACCCTCACCTGGACCCTAAACCGTCCCCTAACCCTAACCCTAACCCTAGCCCGAGCCATAACCCTAACCCTTCCCCGAAGCCTGACCCTCACCCGTCCCCTAATCCTAACCCGTACGCTGACACTAACCCGCGCCCTCACACGTACGCTCCCCATAAAGCGTTGTCGTACCCTCACCTGGACCCTAAACCGTCCCCGTCCCCTAACCCTAACCCTAGGCCGAACCCTAACCCTAACCCTTCCCCGAAGCCTGACCCTCACCCGTCCCCTAATCCTAACCCGTACGCTGACACTAAGACGCGCCCTCACACGTACGCTCCCCCTAAAGCGTTGTCGTACCCTCACCTGGACCCTAAACCGTCCCCGTCCCCTAACCCTAACCCTAGCCTGAACCCTAACCCTAACCCTTCCCCGAAGCCTGACCCTCACCCGTCCCCTAATGCTAACCCGTACGCTGACACTAACCCACGCCCTCACACGTACGCTCCCCCTAAAGCGTTGTCGTACCCTCACCTGGACCCTAAACCGTCCCCGTCCCCTAACCCTAACCCTAGCCCGAACCCTAACCCTAACCCTTCCCCGAAGCCTGACACTCACCCGTCCCATAATCCTAACCCGTACGCTGACACTAACCCGCGCCCTCACACGTACGCTCCCCCTAAAGCGTTGTCGTACCCTCACCTGGACCCTAAACCGTCCCCGTCCCCTAACCCTAACCCTAGCCCGAACCCTAACCCTAACCCTTCCCCGAAGCCTGACCCTCACCCGTCCCCTAATCCTAACCCGTACGCTGACACTAACCCGCGCCCTCACACGTACGCTCCCCCTAAAGCGTTGTCGTACCCTCACCTGGACCCTAAACCGTCCCCGTCCCCTAACCCTAACCCTAGCCTGAACCCTAACCCTAACCCTTCCCCGAAGCCTGACCCTCACCCGTCCCCTAATGCTAACCCGTACGCTGACACTAACCCGCGCCCTCACACGTACGCTCCCCCTAAAGCGTTGTCGTACCTTCACCTGGACCCTAAACCGTTCCCGTCCCCTAACCCTAACCCTAGCCCGAACCCTAACCCTAACCCTTCCCCGAAGCCTGACCCTCACCCGTCCCCTAATCCTAACCTGTACGCTGACGCTAAGCCGCGCCCTCACACGTACGCTCCCCCTAAAGCGTTGTCGTACCCTCACCTGGACCCTAAACCGTCCCCGTCCCCTAACCCTAACCGTAGCCCGAACCCTAACCCTAACACTTCCCCGAAGCCTGACCCTCACACGTCCCCTAATCCTAACCCGTACGCTGACACTAACCCGTGCCCTCACACGTACGCTCCCCCAAAGCGTTGTCGTACCCTCACCTGGACCCTAAACTGTCCCCGTCCCCTAACCCTAACCCTAGCCCGAACCCTAACCCTAACCATTCTCCGAAGCCTGACCCTCACCGGTCTCCTAATCCTAACCCGTACGCTGACACTAAGCCGCGCCCTCACACGTACGTTCCCCCTAAAGCGTTGTCGTACCATCACCTGGACCCTAAACCGTCCCCGTCCCCGTCCCCTAACCCTTCCCCGAAGCCTGACCCTCAACCGTCCCCTAATCCTAACCCGTACGCTGACACTAACCCGCGCCTTCACACGTACGCTCCCCCTAAAGCGTTGTCGTAACCTCACCTGGACCCTAAACCGTCCCCGTCCCCTAACCCTAACCCTTCCCCGAAGCCTGACCCTCACCCGTCCCCTAATCTTAACCCGTACGCTGACGCTAACCCGCGCCCTCACACGTACGCTCCCCCTAAAGCGTTGTCGTACCCTCACCTGGACCCTAAACCGTCCCCGTCCCCTAACCCTAACCCTAGCCCGAACCCTAACCCTAACCCTTCCCCGAAGCCTGACCCTCACCCGTCCCCTAATCCTAACCCGTACGCTGACACTAACCCGCGCCCTCACACGTACGCTCCCCCTAAAGCGTTGTCGCACACTCACCTGGACCCTAAACCGTCCCCGTCCCCTAACCCTAACCCTAGCCCGAACCCTAACCCTAACCCTTCCCCGAAGCCTGACCCTCACCCGTCCCCTAATCCTAACCCGTACGCTGACACTAAGCCGCGCCCTCACACGTACGCTCCCCCTAAAGTGTTGTCGTACCCTCACCTGGACCCTAAACCGTCCCCGTCCCCTAACCCTAACCCTTCCCCGAAGCCTGACCCTCACCCGTCCCCTAATCCTAACCCGTACGCTGACACTAAGCCGCGCCCTCACACGTACGCTCCCCCTAAAGCGTTGTCGTACCCTCACCTGGACCCTAAACCGTCCCCGTCACCTAACCCTAACCCTAGCCCGAACCCTAACCCTAACCCTTCCCCGAAGCCTGACACTCACCCGTCCCATAATCCTAACCCGTACGCTGACACTAACCCGCGCCCTCACACGTACGCTCCCCCTAAAGCGTTGTCGTACCCTCACCTGGACACTAAACCGTCCCCGTCCCCTAACCCTAACCCTAGCCCGAACCCTAACCCTAACCCTTCCCCGAAGCCTGACCCTCACCCGTCCCCTAATCCTAACCCGTACGCTGACACTAACCCGCGCCCTCACACGTACGCTCCCCCTAAAGCGTTGTCGTACCCTCACCTGGACCCTAAACCGTCCCCGTCCCCTAACCCTAACCCTAGCCCGAACCCTAACCCTAACCCTTCCCCGAAGCCTGACCCTCACCCATCCCCTAATCCTAACCCGTACGCTGACACTAACCCGCGCCCTCACACGTACGCTCCCCCTAAAGCGTTGTCGTACCCTCACCTGGACCCTAAACCGTCCCCGTCCCCTAACCCTAACCCTAGCCCGAACCCTAACCCTAACCCTTCCCCGAAGCCTGACCCTCACCCGTCCCCTAATCCTAACCCGTACGCTGACACTAAGCCGCGCCCTCACACGTACGCTCCCCCTAAAGCGTTGTCGTACCCTCACCTGGACCCTAAACCGTCCCCGTCCCCTAACCCTAACCCTAGCCCGAACCCTAACCCTAACCCTTCCCCGAAGCCTGACCCTCACCCGTCCCCTAATCCTAACCCGTACGCTGACACTAAGCCGCGCCCTCACACGTACGCTCCCCCTAAAGCGTTGTCGTACCCTCACCTGGACCCTAAACCGTCCCCGTCCCCTAACCCTAACCCTAGCCCGAACCCTAACCCTAACCCTTCCCCGAAGCCTGACCCTCACCCGTCCCCTAATCCTAACCCGTACGCTGACACTAAGCCGCGCCCTCACACGTACGCTCCCCCTAAAGCGTTGTCGTACCCTCACCTGGACCCTAAACCGTCCCCGTCACCTAACCCTAACCCTAGCCCGAACTCTAACCCTAACCCTTCCCCGAAGCCTGACACTCACCCGTCCCATAATCCTAACCCGTACGCTGACACTAACCCGCGCCCTCACACGTACGCTCCCCCTAAAGCGTTGTCGTACCCTCACCTGGACCCTAAACCGTCCCCGTCCCCTAACCCTAAACCTAGCCCGAACCCTAACCCTAACCCTTCCCCGAAGCCTGACCCTCACCCGTCCCCTAATCCTAACCCGTACGCTGACACTAACCCGCGCCCTCACACGTACGCTCCCCCTAAAGCGTTGTCGTACCCTCACCTGGACCCTAAACCGTCCCCGTCCCCTAACCCTAACCCTAGCCCGAACCCTAACCCTAACCCTTCCCCGAAGCCTGACCCTCACCCGTCACCTAATCCTAACCCGTACGCTGACACTAAGCCACGCCCTCACACGTACGCTCCCCCTAAAGCGTTGTCGTACCCTCACCTGGACCCTAAACCGTCCCCGTCCCCTAACCCTAACCCTAGCCCGAACCCTAACCCTAACCCTTCCCCGAAGCCTGACCCTCACCCGTCCCCTAATCCTAACCCGTACGCTGACACTAAGCCGCGCCCTCACACGTACGCTCCCCCTAAAGCGTTGTCGTACCCTCACCTGGACCCTAAACCGTCCCCGTCCCCTAACCCTAACCCTAGCCCGAACCCTAACCCTAACCCTTCCCCGAAGCCTGACCCTCACCCGTCCCCTGATCCTAACCCGTACGCTGACGCTAACCCTCACCCTCACACGTACGCTCCCCCTAAAGGGTTGTCGTACCCTCACCTGGACCCTAAACCGTCCCAGTCCCCTAACCCTAACCCTAGCCCGAACCCTAACCCTAACCCTTCCCCGAAGCCTGACCCTCACCCGTCCCCTAATCCTAACCCGTACGCTGACACTAACCCGCGCCCTCACACGTACGCTCCCCCTAAAGCGTTGTCGTACCCTCACCTGGACCCTAAACCGTCCCCGTCCCCTAACCCTAACCCTAGCCCGAACCCTAACCCTAACCCTTCCCCGAAGCCTGACCCTCACCCGTCCCCTAATCCTAACCCGTACGCTGACACTAACCCGCGCCCTCACACGTACGCTCCCCCTAAAGCGTTGTCGTACCCTCACCTGGACCCTAAACCGTCCCCGTCCCCTAACCCTAACCCTTCCCCGAAGCCTGACCCTCACCCGTCCCCTAATCCTAACCCGTACGCTGACGCTAAGCCGCGCCCTCACACGTACGCTCCCCCTAAAGCGTTGTCGTACCCTCACCTGGACCCTAAACCGTCCCCGTCCCCTAACCCTTACCCTAGCCCGAACCCTAACCCTAACCCTTCCCCGAAGCCTGACCCTCACCCGTCCCCTAATCCTAACCCGTACGCTGACACTAAGCCACGCCCTCACACGTACGCTCCCCCTAAAGCGTTGTCGTACCCTCACCTGGACCCTAAACCGTCCCCGTCCCCTAACCCTAACCCTAGCCCGAACCCTAACCCTAACCCTTCCCCGAAGCCTGACCCTCACCCGTCCCATAATCCTAACCCGTACGCTGACACTAAGCCATGCCCTCACACGTACGCTCCCCCTAAAGCGTTGTCGTACCCTCACCTGGACCCTAAACCGTCCCCGTCCCCTAACCCTAACCCTAGCCCGAACCCTAACCCTAACCCTTCCCCGAAGCCTGACCCTCACCCGTCCCCTGATCCTAACCCGTACGCTGACGCTAACCCTCACCCTCACACGTGAGCTCCCCCTAAAGGGTTGTCGTACCCTCACCTGGACCCTAAACCGTCCCCGTCCCCTAACCCTAACCCTAGCCCGAACCCTAACCCTAACCCTTCCCCGAAGCCTGACCCTCACCCATCCCCTAATCCTAACCCGTACGCTGACACTAACCCGCGCCCTCACACGTACGCTCCCCCTAAAGCGTTGTCGTACCCTCACCTGGACCCTAAACCGTCCCCGTCCCCTAACCCTAACCCTTCCCCGAAGCCTGACCCTCACCCGTCCCCTAATCCTAACCCGTACGATGACACTAACCCACGCCCTCACACGTACGCTCCCCCTAAAGCGTTGTCGTACCCTCACCTGGACCCTAAACCGTCCCCGTCCCCTAACCCTAACCCTAGCCCGAACCCTAACCCTAACCCTTCCCCGAAGCCTGACCCTCAACCGTCCCCTAATCCTAACCCGTACGCTGACACTAACACGCGCCCTCACACGTACGCTCCCCCTAAAGCGTTGTCGTACCCTCACCTGGACCCTAAGCTGTCCCCGTCCCCTAACCCTAACCATTCCCCGAAGCCTGACCCTCACCCGTCCCCTAATCCTAACCCGTACGCTAACACTAACCCGCGCCCTCACACGGACGCTCCCCCTAAAGCGTTGTCGTACCCTCACCTGGACCCTAAACCGTCCCCGTCCCCTAACCCTAACCCTAGCCCGAACCCTAACCCTAATCCTTTCCCGAAGCCTGACCCTCACCCGTCCCCTAATCCTAACCCGTACGCTGACACTAACCCGCGCCCTCACACGTACGCTCCCCCTAAAGCGTTGTCGTACCCTCACCTGGACCCTAAACCGTCCCCGTCCCCTAACCCTAACCCTAGCCCGAACCCTAACCCTAACCCTTCCCCGAAGCCTGACCCTCACCCATCCCCTAATCCTAACCCGTACGCTGACACTAACCCGCGCCCTCACACGTACGCTCCCCCTAAAGCGTTGTCGTACCCTCACCTGGACCCTAAACCGTCCCCGTCCCCTAACCCTAACCCTAGCCCGAACCCTAACCCTAACCCTTCCCCGAAGCCTGACCCTCACCCGTCCCCTAATCCTAACCCGTACGCTGACACTAAGCCGCGCCCTCACACGTACGCTCCCCCTAAAGCGTTGTCGTACCCTCACCTGGACCCTAAACCGTCCCCGTCCCCTAACCCTAACCCTAGCCCGAACCCTAACCCTAACCCTTCCCCGAAGCCTGACCCTCACCCGTCCCCTAATCCTAACCCGTACGCTGACACTAAGCCGCGCCCTCACACGTACGCTCCCCCTAAAGCGTTGTCGTACCCTCACCTGGACCCTAAACCGTCCCCGTCCCCTAACCCTAACCCTAGCCCGAACCCTAACCCTAACCCTTCCCCGAAGCCTGACCCTCACCCGTCCCCTAATCCTAACCCGTACGCTGACACTAAGCCGCGCCCTCACACGTACGCTCCCCCTAAAGCGTTGTCGTACCCTCACCTGGACCCTAAACCGTCCCCGTCACCTAACCCTAACCCTAGCCCGAACCCTAACCCTAACCCTTCGCCGAAGCCTGACACTCACCCGTCCCATAATCCTAACCCGTACGCTGACACTAACCCGCGCCCTCACACGTACGCTCCCCCTAAAGCGTTGTCGTACCCTCACCTGGACCCTAAACCGTCCCCGTCCCCTAACCCTAACCCTAGCCCGAACCCTAACCCTAACCCTTCCCCGAAGCCTGACCCTCACCCGTCCCCTAATCCTAACCCGTACGCTCACACTAACCCGCGCCCTCACACGTACGCTCCCCCTAAAGCGTTGTCGTACCCTCACCTGGACCCTAAACCGTCCCCGTCCCCTAACCCTAACCCTAGCCCGAACCCTAACCCTAACCCTTCCCCGAAGCCTGACCCTCACCCGTCCCCTAATCCTAACCCGTACGCTGACACTAACCCGCGCCCTCACACGTACGCTCCCCCTAAAGCGTTGTCGTACCCTCACCTGGACCCTAAACCGTCCCCGTCCCCTAACCCTAACCCTAGCCCGAACCCTAACCCTAACCCTTCCCCGAAGCCTGACCCTCACCCGTCCCCTAATCCTAACCCGTACGCTGACACTAACCCGCGCCCTCACACGTACGCTCCCCCTAAAGCGTTGTCGTACCCTCACCTGGACCCTAAACCGTCCCCGTCCCCTAACCCTAACCCTAGCCCGAACCCTAACCCTAACCCTTCCCCGAAGCCTGACCCTCACCCGTCCCCTAATCCTAACCCGTACGCTGACGCTAAGCCGCGCCCTCACACGTACACTCCCCCTAAAGCGTTGTCGTACCCTCACCTGGACCCTAAACCGTCCCCGTCCCCTAACCCTAACCCTAGCCCGAACCCTAACCCTAACCCTTCCCCGAAGCCTGACCCTCACACGTCCCCTAATCCTAACCCGTACGCTGACGCTAAGCCGCGCCCTCACACGTACGCTCCCCCTAAAGCGTTGTCGTACCCTCACCTGGACCCTAAACCGTCCCCGTCCCCTAACCCTAACCCTAGCCCGAACCCTAACCCTAACCCTTCCCCGAAGCCTGACCCTCACCCGTCCCCTAATCCTAACCCGTACGCTGACACTAACCCGCGCCCTCACACGTACGCTCCCCCTAAAGCGTTGTCGTACCCTCACCTGGACCCTAAACCGTCCCCGTCCCCTAACCCTAACCCTAGCCCGAACCCTAACCCTAACCCTTCCCCGAAGCCTGACCCTCACCCGTCCCCTAATCCTAACCCGTACGCTGACACTAACCCGCGCCCTCACACGTACGCTCCCCCTAAAGCGTTGTCGTACCCTCACCTGGACCCTAAAACGTCCCCGTCCCCTAACCCTAACCCTAGCCCGAACCCTAACCCTAACCCTTCCCCGAAGCCTGACCCACACCCGTCCCCTAATCCTAACCCGTACGCTGACACTAACCCGCGCCCTCACACGTACGCTCCCCCTAAAGCGTTGTCGTACCCTCACCTGGACCCTAAACCGTCCCCGTCCCCTAACCCTAACCCTAGCCCGAACCCTAACCCTAACCCTTCCCCGAAGCCTGACCCTCACCCGTCCCCTAATCCTAACCCGTACGCTGACACTAAGCTGCGCCCTCACACGTACGCTCCCCCTAAAGCGTTGTCGTACCCTCACCTGTACCCTAAACCGTCCCCGTCCCCTAACCCTAACCCTAGCCCGAACCCTAACCCTAACCCTTCCCCGAAGCCTGAACCTCACCCGTCCCCTAATCCTAACCCGTACGCTGACACTAAGCCGCGCCCTCACACGTACGCTCCCCCTAAAGCGTTGTCGTACCCTCACCTGGACCCTAAACCGTCCCCTAACCCTAACCCTAACCCTAGCCCGAGCCCTAACCCTAACCCTTCCCCGAAGCCTGACCCTCACCCGTCCCCTAATCCTAACCCGTACGCTGACACTAACCCGCGCCCTCACACGTACGCTCCCCATAAAGCGTTGTCGTACCCTCACCTGGACCCTAAACCGTCCCCGTCCCCTAACCCTAACCCTAGGCCGAACCCTAACCCTAACCCTTCCCCGAAGCCTGACCCTCACCCGTCCCCTAATCCTAACCCGTACGCTGACACTAAGACGCGCCCTCACACGTACGCTCCCCCTAAAGCGTTGTCGTACCCTCACCTGGACCCTAAACCGTCCCCGTCCCCTAACCCTAACCCTAGCCTGAACCCTAACCCTAACCCTTCCCCGAAGCCTGACCCTCACCCGTCCCCTAATGCTAACCCGTACGCTGACACTAACCCACGCCCTCACACGTACGCTCCCCCTAAAGCGTTGTCGTACCCTCACCTGGACCCTAAACCGTCCCCGTCCCCTAACCCTAACCCTAGCCCGAACCCTAACCCTAACCCTTCCCCGAAGCCTGACCCTCACCCGTCCCCTAATCCTAACCTGTACGCTGACGCTAAGCCGCGCCCTCACACGTACGCTCCCCCTAAAGCGTTGTCGTACCCTCACCTGGACCCTAAACCGTCCCCGTCCCCTAACCCTAACCGTAGCCCGAACCCTAACCCTAACACTTCCCCGAAGCCTGACCCTCACACGTCCCCTAATCCTAACCCGTACGCTGACACTAACCCGTGCCCTCACACGTACGCTCCCCCTAAAGCGTTGTCGTACCCTCACCTGGACCCTAAACCGTCCCCGTCCCCTAAACCTAACCCTAGCCCGAACCCTAACCCTAACCATTCTCCGAAGCCTGACCCTCACCGGTCTCCTAATCCTAACCCGTACGCTGACACTAAGCCGCGCCCTCACACGTACGTTCCCCCTAAAGCGTTGTCGTACCATCTCCTGGACCCTAAACCGTCCCCGTCCCCGTCCCCTAACCCTTCCCCGAAGCCTGACCCTCAACCGTCCCCTAATCCTAACCCGTACGCTGACACTAACCCGCGCCTTCACACGTACGCTCCCCCTAAAGCGTTGTCGTACCCTCACCTGGACCCTAAACCGTCCCCGTCCCCTAACCCTAACCCTTCCCCGAAGCCTGACCCTCACCCGTCCCCTAATCTTAACCCGTACGCTGACGCTAAGCCGCGCCCTCACACGTACGCTCCCCCTAAAGCGTTGTCGTACCCTCACCTGGACCCTAAACCGTCCCCGTCCCCTAACCCTAACCCTAGCCCGAACCCTAACCCTAACCCTTACCCGAAGCCTGACCCTCACCCGTCCCCTAATCCTAACCCGTACGCTGACACTAAGCCGCACCCTCACACGTACGCTCCCCCTAAAGCGTTGTCGTACCCTCACCTGGACCCTAAACCGTCCCCGTCCCCTAACCCTAACCCTAGCCCGAACCCTAACCCTAACCCTTCCCCGAAGCCTGACCCTCACCCGTCCCCTAATCCTAACCCGTACGCTGACACTAACCCGCGCCCTCACACGTACGCTCCCCCTAAAGCGTTGTCGCACACTCACCTGGACCCTAAACCGTCCCCGTCCCCTAACCCTAACCCTAGCCCGAACCCTAACCCTAACCCTTCCCCGAAGCCTGACCCTCACCCGTCCCCTAATCCTAACCCGTACGCTGACACTAAGCCGCGCCCTCACACGTACGCTCCCCCTAAAGCGTTGTCGTACCCTCACCTGGACCCTAAACCGTCCCCGTCCCCTAACCCTAACCCTTCCCCGAAGCCTGACCCTCACCCGTCCCCTAATCCTAACCCGTACGCTGACGCTAAGCCGCGCCCTCACACGTACGCTCCCCCTAAAGCGTTGTCGTACCCTCACCTGGACCCTAAACCGTCCCCGTCCCCTAACCCTAACCCTAGCCCGAACCCTAACCCTAACCCTTCCCCGAAGCCTGACCCTCACCCGTCCCCTAATCCTAACCCGTACGCTGACACTAACCCGCGCCCTCACACGTACGCTCCCCCTAAAGCGTTGTCGTACCCTCACCTGGACCCTAAACCGTCCCCGTCCCCTAACCCTAACCCTTCCCCGAAGCCTGACCCTCACCCGTCCCCTAATCCTAACCCGTACGATGACACTAACCCACGCCCTCACACGTACGCTCCCCCTAAAGCGTTGTCGTACCCTCACCTGGACCCTAAACCGTCCCCGTCCCCTAACCCTAACCCTAGCCCGAACCCTAACCCTAACCCTTCCCCGAAGCCTGACCCTCAACCATCCCCTAATCCTAACCCGTACGCTGACACTAACCCGCGCCCTCACACGTACGCTCCCCCTAAAGCGTTGTCGTACCCTCACCTGGACCCTAAGCTGTCCCCGTCCCCTAACCCTAACCATTCCCCGAAGCCTGACCCTCACCCGTCCCCTAATCCTAACCCGTACGCTAACACTAACCCGCGCCCTCACACGGACGCTCCCCCTAAAGCGTTGTCGTACCCTCACCTGGACCCTAAACCGTCCCCGTCCCCTAACCCTAACCCTAGCCCGAACCCTAACCCTAATCCTTCCCCGAAGCCTGACCCTCACCCGTCCCCTAATCCTAACCCGTACGCTGACACTAACCCGCGCCCTCACACGTACGCTCCCCCTAAAGCGTTGTCGTACCCTCACCTGGACCCTAAACCGTCCCCGTCCCCTAACCCTAACCCTAGCCCGAACCCTAACCCTAACCCTTCCCCGAAGCCTGACCCTCACCCATCCCCTAATCCTAACCCGTACGCTGACACTAACCCGCGCCCTCACACGTACGCTCCCCCTAAAGCGTTGTCGTACCCTCACCTGGACCCTAAACCGTCCCCGTCCCCTAACCCTAACCCTAGCCCGAACCCTAACCCTAACCCTTCCCCGAAGCCTGACCCTCACCCGTCCCCTAATCCTAACCCGTACGCTGACACTAAGCCGCGCCCTCACACGTACGCTCCCCCTAAAGCGTTGTCGTACCCTCACCTGGACCCTAAACCGTCCCCGTCCCCTAACCCTAACCCTAGCCCGAACCCTAACCCTAACCCTTCCCCGAAGCCTGACCCTCACCTGTCCCCTAATCCTAACCCGTACGCTGACACTAAGCCGCGCCCTCACACGTACGCTCCCCCTAAAGCGTTGTCGTACCCTCACCTGGACCCTAAACCGTCCCCGTCCCCTAACCCTAACCCTAGCCCGAACCCTAACCCTAACCCTTCCCCGAAGCCTGAACCTCACCCGTCCCCTAATCCTAACCCGTACGCTGACACTAAGCCGCGCCCTCACACGTACGCTCCCCCTAAAGCGTTGTCGTACCCTCACCTGGACCCTAAACCGTCCCCGTCACCTAACCCTAACCCTAGCCCGAACCCTAACCCTAACCCTTCCCCGAAGCCTGACACTCACCCGTCCCATAATCCTAACCCGTACGCTGACACTAACCCGCGCCCTCACACGTACGCTCCCCCTAAAGCGTTGTCGTACCCTCACCTGGACCCTAAACCGTCCCCGTCCCCTAACCCTAACCCTAGCCCGAACCCTAACCCTAACCCTTCCCCGAAGCCTGACCCTCACCCGTCCCCTAATCCTAACCCGTACGCTGACACTAACCCGCGCCCTCACACGTACGCTCCCCCTAAAGCGTTGTCGTACCCTCACCTGGACCCTAAACCGTCCCCGTCCCCTAACCCTAACCCTAGCCCGAACCCTAACCCTAACCCTTCCCCGAAGCCTGACCCTCACCCGTCACCTAATCCTAACCCGTACGCTGACACTAAGCCGCGCCCTCACACGTACGCTCCCCCTAAAGCGTTGTCGTACCCTCACCTGGACCCTAAACCGTCCCCGTCCCCTAACCCTAACCCTAGCCCGAACCCTAACCCTAACCCTTCCCCGAAGCCTGACCCTCACCCGTCCCCTAATCCTAACCCGTACGCTGACACTAAGCCGCGCCCTCACACGTACGCTCCCCCTAAAGCGTTGTCGTACCCTCACCTGGACCCTAAACCGTCCCCGTCCCCTAACCCTAACCCTAGCCCGAACCCTAACCCTAACCCTTCCCCGAAGCCTGACCCTCACCCGTCCCCTGATCCTAACCCGTACGCTGACGCTAACCCTCACCCTCACACGTACGCTCCCCCTAAAGGGTTGTCGTACCCTCACCTGGACCCTAAACCGTCCCAGTCCCCTAACCCTAACCCTAGCCCGAACCCTAACCCTAACCCTTCCCCGAAGCCTGACCCTCACCCGTCCCCTAATCCTAACCCGGACGCTGACACTAACCCGCGCCCTCACACGTACGCTCCCCCTAAAGCGTTGTCGTACCCTCACCTGGACCCTAAACCGTCCCCGTCCCCTAACCCTAACCCTTCCCCGAAGCCTGACCCTCACCTGTCCCCTAATCCTAACGCGTACGCTGACACTAACCCACGCCCTCACACGTACGCTCCCCCTAAAGCGTTGTCGTACCCTCACCTGGACCCTAAACCGTCCCCGTCCCCTAACCCTCACCCTAGCCCGAACCCTAACCCTAACCCTTCCCCGAAGCCTGACCCTCACCCGTCCCCTAATCCTAACCCGTACGCTGACACTAACCCGCGCCCTCACACGTACGCTCCCCCTAAAGCGTTGTCGTACCCTCACCTGGACCCTAAACCGTCCCCGTCCCCTAACCCTAACCCTAGCCTGAACCCTAACCCTAACCCTTCCCCGAAGCCTGACCCTCACCCGTCCCCTAATCCTAACCCGTACGCTGACACTAACCCGCGCCCTCACATGTATGCTCCCCCTAAAGCGTTGTCGTACCCTCACCTGGACCCTAAACCGTCCCCGTCCCCTAACCCTAACCCTAGCCCGAACCCTAACCCTAACCCTTCCCCGAAGCCTGACCCTCACCCGTCCCCTAATCCTAACCCGTACGCTGACACTAACCCACGCCCTCACACGTACGCTCCCCCTAAAGCGTTGTCGTACCCTCACCTGGACCCTAAACCGTCCCCGTCCCCTAACCCTCACCCTAGCCCGAACCCTAACCCTAACCCTTCCCCGAAGCCTGACCCTCACCCGTCCCCTAATCCTAACCCGTACGCTGACACTAACCCGCGCCCTCACACGTACGCTCTCCCTAAAGCGTTGTCGTACCCTCACCTGGACCCTAAACCGTCCCCGTCCCCTAACCCTAACCCTAGCCCGAACCCTAACCCTAACCCTTCCCCGAAGCCTGACCCTCACCCGTCCCCTAATCCTAACCCGTACGCTGACACTAACCCGCGCCCTCACACGTACGCTCCCCCTAAAGCGTTGTCGTACCCTCACCTGGACCCTAAACCGTCCCCGTCCCCTAACCCTAACCCTAGCCCGAACCCTAACCCTAACCCTTCCCCGAAGCCTGACCCTCACCCGTCCCCTAATCCTAACCCGTACGCTGACGCTAAGCCGCGCCCTCACACGTACACTCCCCCTAAAGCGTTGTCGTACCCTCACCTGGACCCTAAACCGTCCCCGTCCCCTAACCCTAACCCTAGCCCGAACCCTAACCCTAACCCTTCCCCGAAGCCTGACCCTCACACGTCCCCTAATCCTAACCCGTACGCTGACGCTAAGCCGCGCCCTCACACGTACGCTCCCCCTAAAGCGTTGTCGTACCCTCACCTGGACCCTAAACCGTCCCCGTCCCCTAACCCTAACCCTAGCCCGAACCCTAACCCTAACCCTTCCCCGAAGCCTGACCCTCACCCGTCCCCTAATCCTAACCCGTACGCTGACACTAACCCGCGCCCTCACACGTACGCTCCCCCTAAAGCGTTGTCGTACCCTCACCTGGACCCTAAACCGTCCCCGTCCCCTAACCCTAACCCTAGCCCGAACCCTAACCCTAACCCTTCCCCGAAGCCTGACCCTCACCCGTCCCCTAATCCTAACCCGTACGCTGACACTAAGCCGCGCCCTCACACGTACGCTCCCCCTAAAGCGTTGTCGTACCCTCACCTGGACCCTAAACCGTCCCCGTCCCCTAACCCTAACCCTAGCCCGAACCCTAACCCTAACCCTTCCCCGAAGCCTGACCCACACCCGTCCCCTAATCCTAACCCGTACGCTGACACTAACCCGCGCCCTCACACGTACGCTCCCCCTAAAGCGTTGTCGTACCCTCACCTGGACCCTAAACCGTCCCCGTCCCCTAACCCTAACCCTAGCCCGAACCCTAACCCTAACCCTTCCCCGAAGCCTGACCCTCACCCGTCCCCTAATCCTAACCCGTACGCTGACACTAAGCTGCGCCCTCACACGTACGCTCCCCCTAAAGCGTTGTCGTACCCTCACCTGTACCCTAAAGCGTCCCCGTCCCCTAACCCTAACCCTAGCCCGAACCCTAACCCTAACCCTTCCCCGAAGCCTGAACCTCACCCGTCCCCTAATCCTAACCCGTACGCTGACACTAAGCCGCGCCCTCACACGTACACTCCCCCTAAAGCGTTGTCGTACCCTCACCTGGACCCTAAACCGTCCCCTAAACCTAACCCTAACCCTAGCCCGAACCCTAACCCTAACCCTTCCCCGAAGCCTGACCCTCACCCGTCCCCTAATCCTAACCCGTACGCTGACACTAACCCGCGCCCTCACACGTACGCTCCCCATAAAGCGTTGTCGTACCCTCACCTGGACCCTAAACCGTCCCCGTCCCCTAACCCTAACCCTAGGCCGAACTCTAACCCTAACCCTTCCCCGAAGCCTGACCCTCACCCGTCCCCTAATCCTAACCCGTACGCTGACACTAAGACGCGCCCTCACACGTACGCTCCCCCTAAAGCGTTGTCGTACCCTCACCTGGACCCTAAACCGTCCCCGTCCCCTAACCCTAACCCTAGCCTGAACCCTAACCCTAACCCTTCCCCGAAGCCTGACCCTCACCCGTCCCCTAATGCTAACCTGTACGCTGACACTAACCCGCGCCCTCACACGTACGCTCCCCCTAAAGCGTTGTCGTACCCTCACCTGGACCCTAAACCGTTCCCGTCCCCTAACCCTAACCCTAGCCCGAACCCTAACCCTAACCCTTCCCCGAAGCCTGACCCTCACCCGTCCCCTAATCCTAACCTGTACGCTGACGCTAAGCCGCGCCCTCACACGTACGCTCCCCCTAAAGCGTTGTCGTACCCTCACCTGGACCCTAAACCGTCCCCGTCCCCTAACCCTAACCGTAGCCCGAACCCTAACCCTAACACTTCCCCGAAGCCTGACCCTCACACGTCCCCTAATCCTAACCCGTACGCTGACACTAACCCGTGCCCTCACACGTACGCTCCCCCTAAAGCGTTGTCGTACCCTCACCTGGACCCTAAACCGTCCCCGTCCCCTAACCCTAACCCTAGCCCGAACCCTAACCCTAACCCTTCCCCGAAGCCTGACCCTCACCCGTCCCCTAATCCTAACCCGTACGCTGACACTAAGCCGCGCCCTCACACGTACGCTCCCCCTAAAGCGTTGTCGTACCCTCACCTGGACCCTAAACCGTCCCCGTCCCCTAACCCTAACCCTAGCCCGAACCCTAACCCTAACCCTTCCCCGAAGCCTGACCCTCACCCGTCCCCTGATCCTAACCCGTACGCTGACGCTAACCCTCACCCTCACACGTGAGCTCCCCCTAAAGGGTTGTCGTACCCTCACCTGGACCCTAAACCGTCCCCGTCCCCTAACCCTAACCCTAGCCCGAACCCTAACCCTAACCCTTCCCCGAAGCCTGACCCTCAACCGTCCCCTAATCCTAACCCGTACGCTGACACTAACCCGCGCCCTCACACGTACGCTCCCCCTAAAGCGTTGTCGTACCCTCACCTGGACCCTAAGCTGTCCCCGTCCCCTAACCCTAACCATTCCCCGAAGACTGACCCTCACCCGTCCCCTAATCCTAACCCGTACGCTAACACTAACCCGCGCCCTCACACGGACGCTCCCCCTAAAGCGTTGTCGTACCCTCACCTGGACCCTAAACCGTCCCCGTCCCCTAACCCTAACCCTAGCCCGAACCCTAACCCTAATCCTTCTCCGAAGCCTGACCCTCACCCGTCCCCTAATCCTAACCCGTACGCTGACACTAACCCGCGCCCTCACACGTACGCTCCCCCTAAAGCGTTGTCGTACCCTCACCTGGACCCTAAACCATCCCCGTCCCCTAACCCTAACCCTAGCCCGAACCCTAACCCTAACCCTTCCCCGAAGCCTGACCCTCACACATCCCCTAATCCTAACCCGTACGCTGACACTAACCCGCGCCCTCACACGTACGCTCCCCCTAAAGCGTTGTCGTACCCTCACCTGGACCCTAAACCGTCCCCGTCCCCTAACCCTAACCCTAGCCCGAACCCTAACCCTAACCCTTCCCCGAAGCCTGACCCTCACCCGTCCCCTAATCCTAACCCGTACGCTGACACTAAGCCGCGCCCTCACACGTACGCTCCCCCTAAAGCGTTGTCGTACCCTCACCTGGACCCTAAACCGTCCCCGTCCCCTAACCCTAACCCTAGCCCGAACCCTAACCCTAACCCTTCCCCGAAGCCTGACCCTCACCCGTCCCCTAATCCTAACCCGTACGCTGACACTAAGCCGCGCCCTCACACGTACGCTCCCCCTAAAGCGTTGTCGTACCCTCACCTGGACCCTAAACCGTCCCCGTCCCCTAACCCTAACCCTAGCCCGAACCCTAACCCTAACCCTTCCCCGAAGCCTGACCCTCACCCGTCCCCTAATCCTAACCCGTACGCTGACACTAAGCCGCGCCCTCACACGTACGCTCCCCCTAAAGCGTTGTCGTACCCTCACCTGGACCCTAAACCGTCCCCGTCACCTAACCCTAACCCTAGCCCGAACCCTAACCCTAACCCTTCCCCGAAGCCTGACACTCACCCGTCCCATAATCCTAACCCGTACGCTGACACTAACCCGCGCCCTCACACGTACGCTCCCCCTAAAGCGTTGTCGTACCCTCACCTGGACCCTAAACCGTCCCCGTCCCCTAACCCTAACCCTAGCCCGAACCCTAACCCTAACCCTTCCCCGAAGCCTGACCCTCACCCGTCCCCTAATCCTAACCCGTACGCTGACACTAAGCCACGCCCTCACACGTACGCTCCCCCTAAAGCGTTGTCGTACCCTCACCTGGACCCTAAACCGTCCCCGTCCCCTAACCCTAACCGTAGCCCGAACCCTAACCCTAACCCTTCCCAGAAGCCTGACCCTCACCCGTCCCCTAATCCTAACCCGTACGCTGACACTAACCCGCGCCCTCACACGTACGCTCCCCCTAAAGCGTTGTTGTACCCTCACCTGGACCCTAAACCGTCCCCGTCCCCTAACCCTAACCCTAGCCCGAACCCTAACCCTAACCCTTCCCCGAAGCCTGACCCTCACCCGTCCCCTAATCCTAACCCGTACGCTGACACTAACCCGCGCCCTCACACGTACGCTCCCCCTAAAGCGTTGTCGTACCCTCACCTGGACCCTAAACCGTCCCCGTCCCCTAACCCTAACCCTAGCCCGAACCCTAACCCTAACCCTTCCCCGAAGCCTGACCCTCACCCGTCCCCTAATCCTAACCCGTACGCTGACACTAAGCCGCGCCCTCACACGTACGCTCCCCCTAAAGCGTTGTCGTACCCTCACCTGGACCCTAAACCGTCCCTGTCCCCTAACCCTAACCCTAGCCCGAACCCTAACCCTAACCCTTCCCCGAAGCCTGACCCTCACCCGTCCCCTAATCCTAACCCGTACGCTGACACTAAGCCACGCCCTCACACGTACGCTCCCCCTAAAGCGTTGTCGTACCCTCACCTGGACCCTAAACCGTCCCCGTCCCCTAACCCTAACCCTAGCCCGAACCCTAACCCTAACCCTTCCCAGAAGCCTGACCCTCACCCGTCCCCTAATCCTAACCCGTACGCTGACACTAAGCCACGCCCTCACACGTACGCTCCCCCTAAAGCGTTGTCGTACCCTCACCTGGACCCTAAACCGTCCCCGTCCCCTAACCCTAACCCTAGCCTGAACCCTAACCCTAACCCTTCCCCGAAGCCTGACCCTCACCCGTCCCCTAATCCTAACCCGTACGCTGACACTAACCCGCGCCCTCACACGTACGCTCCCCCTAAAGCGTTGTCGTACCCTCACCTGGACCCTAAACCGTCCCCGTCCCCTAACCCTAACCCTAGCCCGAACCCTAACCCTAACCCTTCCCCGAAGCCTGACCCTCACCCGTCCCCTAATACTAACCCGTACGCTGACACTAACCCGCGCCCTCACACGTACGCTCCCCCTAAACCGTTGTCGTACCCTCACCTGGACCCTAAACCGTCCCCGTCCCCTAACCCTAACCCTTCCCCGAAGCCTGACCCTCACCCGTCCCCTAATCCTAACCCGTACGCTGACGCTAAGCCGCGCCCTCACACGTACGCTCCCCCTAAAGCGTTGTCGTACCCTCACCTGGACCCTAAACCGTCCCCGTCCCCTAACCCTAACCCTAGCCCGAACCCTAACCCTAACCCTTCCCCGAAGCCTGACCCTCACCCGTCCCCTAATCCTAACCCGTACGCTGACACTAAGCCACGCCCTCACACGTACGCTCCCCCTAAAGCGTTGTCGTACCCTCACCTGGACCCTAAACCGTCCCCGTCCCCTAACCCTAACCCTAGCCCGAACCCTAACCCTAACCCTTCCCCGAAGCCTGACCCTCACCCGTCCCCTAATCCTAACCCGTACGCTGACACTAAGCCGCGCCCTCACACGTACGCTCCCCCTAAAGCGTTGTCGTACCCTCACCTGGACCCTAAACCGTCCCCGTCCCCTAACCCTAACCCTAGCCCGAACCCTAACCCTAACCCTTCCCCGAAGCCTGACCCTCACCCGTCCCCTGATCCTAACCCGTACGCTGACGCTAACCCTCACCCTCACACGTGAGCTCCCCCTAAAGGGTTGTCGTACCCTCACCTGGACCCTAAACCGTCCCCGTCCCCTAACCCTAACCCTAGCCCGAACCCTAACCCTAACCCTTCCCCGAAGCCTGACCCTCACCCATCCCCTAATCCTAACCCGTACGCTGACACTAACCCGCGCCCTCACACGTACGCTCCCCCTAAAGCGTTGTCGTACCCTCACCTGGACCCTAAACCGTCCCCGTCCCCTAACCCTAACCCTTCCCCGAAGCCTGACCCTCACCCGTCCCCTAATCCTAACCCGTACGATGACACTAACCCACGCCCTCACACGTACGCTCCCCCTAAAGCGTTGTCGTACCCTCACCTGGACCCTAAACCGTCCCCGTCCCCTAACCCTAACCCTAGCCCGAACCCTAACCCTAACCCTTCCCCGATGCCTGACCCTCACCCGTCCCCTAATCCTAACCCGTACGCTGACACTAACCCGCGCCCTCACACGTACGCTCCCCCTAAAGCGTTGTCGTACCCTCACCTGGACCCTAAGCTGTCCCCGTCCCCTAACCCTAACCATTCCCCGAAGCCTGACCCTCACCCGTCCCCTAATCCTAACCCGTACGCTAACACTAACCCGCACCCTCACACGGACGCTCCCCCTAAAGCGTTGTCGTACCCTCACCTGGACCCTAAACCGTCCCCGTCCCCTAACCCTAACCCTAGCCCGAACCCTAACCCTAATCCTTCCCCGAAGCCTGACCCTCACCCGTCCCCTAATCCTAACCCGTACGCTGACACTAACCCGCGCCCTCACACGTACGCTCCCCCTAAAGCGTTGTCGTACCCTCACCTGGACCCTAAACCGTCCCCGTCCCCTAACCCTAACCCTAGCCCGAACCCTAACCCTAACCCTTCCCCGAAGCCTGACCCTCACCCATCCCCTAATCCTAACCCGTACGCTGACACTAACCCGCGCCCTCACACGTACGCTCCCCCTAAAGCGTTGTCGTACCCTCACCTGGACCCTAAACCGTCCCCGTCCCCTAACCCTAACCCTAGCCCGAACCCTAACCCTAACCCTTCCCCGAAGCCTGACTCTCACCCGTCCCCTAATCCTAACCCGTACGCTGACACTAAGCCGCGCCCTCACACGTACGCTCCCCCTAAAGCGTTGTCGTACCCTCACCTGGACCCTAAACCGTCCCCGTCCCCTAACCCTAACCCTAGCCCGAACCCTAACCCTAACCCTTCCCCGAAGCCTGACCCTCACCCGTCCCCTAATCCTAACCCGTACGCTGACACTAAGCCGCGCCCTCACACGTACGCTCCCCCTAAAGCATTGTCGTACCCTCACCTGGACCCTAAACCGTCCCCGTCCCCTAACCCTAACCCTAGACCGAACCCTAACCCTAACCCTTCCCCGAAGCCTGACCCTCACCCGTCCCCTAATCCTAACCCGTACGCTGACACTAAGCCGCGCCCTCACACGTACGCTCCCCCTAAAGCGTTGTCGTACCCTCACCTGGACCCTAAACCGTCCCCGTCACCTAACCCTAACCCTAGCCCGAACCCTAACCCTAACCCTTCCCCGAAGCCTGACACTCACCCGTCCCATAATCCTAACCCGTACGCTGACACTAACCCGCGCCCTCACACGTACGCTCCCCCTAAAGCGTTGTCGTACCCTCACCTGGACCCTAAACCGTCCCCGTCCCCTAACCCTAACCCTAGCCCGAACCCTAACCCTAACCCTTCCCCGAAGCCTGACCCTCACCCGTCCCCTAATCCTAACCCGTACGCTGACACTAACCCGCGCCCTCACACGTACGCTCCCCCTAAAGCGTTGTCGTACCCTCACCTGGACCCTAAACCGTCCCCGTCCCCTAACCCTAACCCTAGCCCGAACCCTAACCCTAACCCTTCCCCGAAGCCTGACCCTCACCCGTCACCTAATCCTAACCCGTACGCTGACACTAAGCCACGCCCTCACACGTACGCTCCCCCTAAAGCGTTGTCGTACCCTCACCTGGACCCTAAACCGTCCCCGTCCCCTAACCCTAACCCTAGCCCGAACCCTAACCCTAACCCTTCCCCGAAGCCTGACCCTCACCCGTCCCCTAATCCTAACCCGTACGCTGACACTAAGCCGCGCCCTCACACGTACGCTCCCCCTAAAGCGTTGTCGTACCCTCACCTGGACCCTAAACCGTCCCCGTCCCCTAACCCTAACCCTAGCCCGAACCCTAACCCTAACACTTCCCCGAAGCCTGACCCTCACCCGTCCCCTGATCCTAACCCGTACGCTGACGCTAACCCTCACCCTCACACGTACGCTCCCCCTAAAGGGTTGTCGTACCCTCACCTGGACCCTAAACCGTCCCAGTCCCCTAACCCTAACCCTAGCCCGAAACCTAACCCTAACCCTTCCCCGAAGCCTGACCCTCACCCGTCCCCTAATCCTAACCCGTACGCTGACACTAACCCGCGCCCTCACACGTACGCTCCCCCTAAAGCGTTGTCGTACCCTCACCTGGACCCTAAACCGTCCCCGTCCCCTAACCCTAACCCTTCCCCGAAGCCTGACCCTCACCTGTCCCCTAATCCTAACGCGTACCCTGACACTAACCCACGCCCTCACACGTACGCTCCCCCTAAAGCGTTGTAGTACCCTCACCTGGACTCTAAACCGTCCCCGTCCCCTAACCCTCACCCTAGCCCGAACCCTAACCCTAACCCTTCCCCGAAGCCTGACCCTCACCCGTCCCCTAATCCTAACCCGTACGCTGACACTAACCCGCGCCCTCACACGTACGCTCCCCCTAAAGCGTTGTCGTACCCTCACCTGGACCCTAAACCGTCCCCGTCCCCTAACCCTAACCCTAGCCTGAACCCTAACCCTAACCCTTCCCCGAAGCCTGACCCTCACCCGTCCCCTAATCCTAACCCGTACGCTGACACTAACCCGCGCCCTCACATGTACGCTCCCCCTAAAGCGTTGTCGTACCCTCACCTGGACCCTAAACCGTCCCCGTCCCCTAACCCTAACCCTAGCCCGAACCCTAACCCTAACCCTTCCCCGAAGCCTGACCCTCACCCGTCCCCTAATCCTAACCCGTACGCTGACACTAACCCACACCCTCACACGTACGCTCCCCCTAAAGCGTTGTCGTACCCTCACCTGGACCCTAAACCGTCCCCGTCCCCTAACCCTCACCCTAGCCCGAACCCTAACCCTAACCCTTCCCCGAAGCCTGACCCTCACCCGTCCCCTAATCCTAACCCGTACGCTGACACTAACCCGCGCCCTCGCACGTACGCTCCCCCTAAAGCGTTGTCGTACCCTCACCTGGACCCTAAACCGTCCCCGTCCCCTAACCCTAACCCTAGCCCGAACCCTAACCCTAACCCTTCCCCGAAGCCTGACCCTCACCCGTCCCCTAATCCTAACCCGTACGCTGACACTAACCCGCGCCCTCACACGTACGCTCCCCCTAAAGCGTTGTCGTACCCTCACCTGGACCCTAAACCGTCCCCGTCCCCTAACCCTAACCCTAGCCCGAACCCTAACCCTAACCCTTCCCCGAAGCCTGACCCTCACCCGTCCCCTAATCCTAACCCGTACGCTGACGCTAAGCCGCGCCCTCACACGTACACTCCCCCTAAAGCGTTGTCGTACCCTCACCTGGACCCTAAACCATCCCCGTCCCCTAACCCTAACCCTAGCCCGAACCCTAACCCTAACCCTTCCCCGAAGCCTGACCCTCACACGTCCCCTAATCCTAACCCGTACGCTGACGCTAAGCCGCGCCCTCACACGTACGCTCCCCCTAAAGCGTTGTCGTACCCTCACCTGGACCCTAAACCGTCCCCGTCCCCTAACCCTAACCCTAGCCCGAACCCTAACCCTAACCCTTCCCCGAAGCCTGACCCTCACCCGTCCCCTAATCCTAACCCGTACGCTGACACTAACCCGCGCCCTCACACGTACGCTCCCCCTAAAGCGTTGTCGTACCCTCACCTGGACCCTAAACCGTCCCCGTCCCCTAACCCTAACCCTAGCCCGAACCCTAACCCTAACCCTTCCCCGAAGCCTGACCCTCACCCGTCCCCTAATCCTAACCCGTACGCTGACACTAACCCGCGCCCTCACACGTACGCTCCCCCTAAAGCGTTGTCGTACCCTCACCTGGACCCTAAACCGTCCCCGTCCCCTAACCCTAACCCTAGCCCGAACCCTAACCCTAACCCTTCCCCGAAGCCAACCCACACCCGTCCCCTAATCCTAACCCGTACGCTGACACTAACCCGCGCCCTCACACGTACGCTCCCCCTAAAGCGTTGTCGTACCCTCACCTGGACCCTAAACCGTCCCCGTCCCCTAACCCTAACCCTAGCCCGAACCCTAACCCTAACACTTCCCCGAAGCCTGACCCTCACCCGTCCCCTAATCCTAACCCGTACGCTGACACTAAGCTGCGCCCTCACACGTACGCTCCCCCTAAAGCGTTGTCGTACCCTCACCTGTACCCTAAACCGTCCCCGTCCCCTAACCCTAACCCTAGCCCGAACCCTAACCCTAACCCTTCCCCGAAGCCTGAACCTCACCCTAATCCTAACCCGTACGCTGACACTAAGCCGCGCCCTCACACGTACGCTCCCCCTAAAGCGTTGTCGTACCCTCACCTGGACCCTAAACCGTCCCCTAAACCTACCCCTAACCCTAGCCCGAACCCTAACCCTAACCCTTCCCCGAAGCCTGACCCTCACCCGTCCCCTAATCCTAACCCGTACGCTGACACTAACCCGCGCCCTCACACGTACGCTCCCCATAAAGCGTTGTCGTACCCTCACCTGGACCCTAAACTGTCCCCGTCCCCTAACCCTAACCCTAGGCCGAACCCTAACCCTAACCCTTCCCCGAAGCCTGACCCTCACCCGTCCCCTAATCCTAACCCGTACGCTGACACTAAGACGCGCCCTCACACGTACGCTCCCCCTAAAGCGTTGTCGTACCCTCACCTGGACCCTAAACCGTCCCCGTCCCCTAACCCTAACCCTAGCCTGAACCCTAACCCTAACCCTTCCCCGAAGCCTGACCCTCACCCGTCCCCTAATGCTAACCCGTACGCTGACACTAACCCGCGCCCTCACACGTACGCTCCCCCTAAAGCGTTGTCGTACCCTCACCTGGACCCTAAACCGTTCCCGTCCCCTAACCCTAACGCTAGCCCGAACCCTAACCCTAACCCTTCCCCGAAGCCTGACCCTCACCCGTCCCCTAATCCTAACCTGTACGCTGACGCTAAGCCGCGCCCTCACACGTACGCTCCCCCTAAAGCGTTGTCGTACCCTCACCTGGACCCTAAACCGTCCCCGTCCCCTAACCCTAACCGTAGC
Source organism: Globicephala melas (assembly GCF_963455315.2). NCBI lineage: Eukaryota > Metazoa > Chordata > Mammalia > Artiodactyla > Delphinidae > Globicephala > Globicephala melas. The sequence goes on from NW_027207221.1 coordinate 430,709, forward strand.
CCGAACCCTAACCCTAACACTTCCCCGAAGCCTGACCCTCACACGTCCCCTAATCCTAACCCGTACGCTGACACTAACCCGTGCCCTCACACGTACGCTCCCCCTAAAGCGTTGTCGTACCCTCACCTGGACCCTAAACCGTCCCCGTCCCCTAACCCTAACCCTAGCCCGAACCCTAACCCTAACCATTCTCCGAAGCCTGACCCTCACCGGTCTCCTAATCCTAACCCGTACGCTGACACTAAGCCACGCCCTCACACGTACGTTCCCCCTAAAGCGTTGTCGTACCATCACCTGGACCCTAAACCGTCCCCGTCCCCGTCCCCTAACCCTTCCCCGAAGCCTGACCCTCAACCGTCCCCTAATCCTAACCCGTACGCTTTCACTAACCCGCGCCTTCACACGTACGCTCCCCCTAAAGCGTTGTCGTACCCTCACCTGGACCCTAAACCGTCCCCGTCCCCTAACCCTAACCCTTCCCCGAAGCCTGACCCTCACCCGTCCCCTAATCTTAACCCGTACGCTGACGCTAAGCCGCGCCCTCACACGTACGCTCCCCCTAAAGCGTTGTCGTACCCTCACCTGGACCCTAAACCGTCCCCGTCCCCTAACCCTAACCCTAGCCCGAACCCTAACCCTAACCCTTCCCCGAAGCCTGACCCTCACCCGTCCCCTAATCCTAACCCGTACGCTTTCACTAACCCGCGCCCTCACACGTACGCTCCCCCTAAAGCGTTGTCGTACCCTCACCTGGACCCTAAACCGTCCCCGTCCCCTAACCCTAACCCTTCCCCGAAGCCTGACCCTCACCTGTCCCCTAATCCTAACGCGTACCCTGACACTAACCCACGCCCTCACACGTACGCTCCCCCTAAAGCGTTGTCGTACCCTCACCTGGACTCTAAACCGTCCCCGTCCCCTAACCCTCACCCTAGCCCGAACCCTAACCCTAACCCTTCCCCGAAGCCTGACCCTCACCCGTCCCCTAATCCTAACCCGTACGCTGACACTAACCCGCGCCCTCACACGTACGCTCCCCCTAAAGCGTTGTCGTACCCTCACCTGGACCCTAAACCGTCCCCGTCCCCTAACCCTAACCCTAGCCTGAACCCTAACCCTAACCCTTCCCCGAAGCCTGACCCTCACCCGTCCCCTAATCCTAACCCGTACGCTGACACTAACCCGCGCCCTCACATGTACGCTCCCCCTAAAGCGTTGTCGTACCCTCACCTGGACCCTAAACCGTCCCCGTCCCCTAACCCTAACCCTAGCCCGAACCCTAACCCTAACCCTTCCCCGAAGCCTGACCCTCACCCGTCCCCTAATCCTAACCCGTACGCTGACACTAACCCACACCCTCACACGTACGCTCCCCCTAAAGCGTTGTCGTACCCTCACCTGGACCCTAAACCGTCCCCGTCCCCTAACCCTCACCCTAGCCCGAACCCTAACCCTAACCCTTCCCCGAAGCCTGACCCTCACCCGTCCCCTAATCCTAACCCGTACGCTGACACTAACCCGCGCCCTCGCACGTACGCTCCCCCTAAAGCGTTGTCGTACCCTCACCTGGACCCTAAACCGTCCCCGTCCCCTAACCCTAACCCTAGCCCGAACCCTAACCCTAACCCTTCCCCGAAGCCTGACCCTCACCCGTCCCCTAATCCTAACCCGTACGCTGACACTAACCCGCGCCCTCACACGTACGCTCCCCCTAAAGCGTTGTCGTACCCTCACCTGGACCCTAAACCGTCCCCGTCCCCTAACCCTAACCCTAGCCCGAACCCTAACCCTAACCCTTCCCCGAAGCCTGACCCTCACCCGTCCCCTAATCCTAACCCGTACGCTGACGCTAAGCCGCGCCCTCACACGTACACTCCCCCTAAAGCGTTGTCGTACCCTCACCTGGACCCTAAACCATCCCCGTCCCCTAACCCTAACCCTAGCCCGAACCCTAACCCTAACCCTTCCCCGAAGCCTGACCCTCACACGTCCCCTAATCCTAACCCGTACGCTGACGCTAAGCCGCGCCCTCACACGTACGCTCCCCCTAAAGCGTTGTCGTACCCTCACCTGGACCCTAAACCGTCCCCGTCCCCTAACCCTAACCCTAGCCCGAACCCTAACCCTAACCCTTCCCCGAAGCCTGACCCTCACCCGTCCCCTAATCCTAACCCGTACGCTGACACTAACCCGCGCCCTCACACGTACGCTCCCCCTAAAGCGTTGTCGTACCCTCACCTGGACCCTAAACCGTCCCCGTCCCCTAACCCTAACCCTAGCCCGAACCCTAACCCTAACCCTTCCCCGAAGCCTGACCCTCACCCGTCCCCTAATCCTAACCCGTACGCTGACACTAACCCGCGCCCTCACACGTACGCTCCCCCTAAAGCGTTGTCGTACCCTCACCTGGACCCTAAACCGTCCCCGTCCCCTAACCCTAACCCTAGCCCGAACCCTAACCCTAACCCTTCCCCGAAGCCAACCCACACCCGTCCCCTAATCCTAACCCGTACGCTGACACTAACCCGCGCCCTCACACGTACGCTCCCCCTAAAGCGTTGTCGTACCCTCACCTGGACCCTAAACCGTCCCCGTCCCCTAACCCTAACCCTAGCCCGAACCCTAACCCTAACCCTTCCCCGAAGCCTGACCCTCACCCGTCCCCTAATCCTAACCCGTACGCTGACACTAAGCTGCGCCCTCACACGTACGCTCCCCCTAAAGCGTTGTCGTACCCTCACCTGTACCCTAAACCGTCCCCGTCCCCTAACCCTAACCCTAGCCCGAACCCTAACCCTAACCCTTCCCCGAAGCCTGAACCTCACCCTAATCCTAACCCGTACGCTGACACTAAGCCGCGCCCTCACACGTACGCTCCCCCTAAAGCGTTGTCGTACCCTCACCTGGACCCTAAACCGTCCCCTAAACCTACCCCTAACCCTAGCCCGAACCCTAACCCTAACCCTTCCCCGAAGCCTGACCCTCACCCGTCCCCTAATCCTAACCCGTACGCTGACACTAACCCGCGCCCTCACACGTACGCTCCCCATAAAGCGTTGTCGTACCCTCACCTGGACCCTAAACCGTCCCCGTCCCCTAACCCTAACCCTAGGCCGAACCCTAACCCTAACCCTTCCCCGAAGCCTGACCCTCACCCGTCCCCTAATCCTAACCCGTACGCTGACACTAAGACGCGCCCTCACACGTACGCTCCCCCTAAAGCGTTGTCGTACCCTCACCTGGACCCTAAACCGTCCCCGTCCCCTAACCCTAACCCTAGCCTGAACCCTAACCCTAACCCTTCCCCGAAGCCTGACCCTCACCCGTCCCCTAATGCTAACCCGTACGCTGACACTAACCCGCGCCCTCACACGTACGCTCCCCCTAAAGCGTTGTCGTACCCTCACCTGGACCCTAAACCGTTCCCGTCCCCTAACCCTAACGCTAGCCCGAACCCTAACCCTAACCCTTCCCCGAAGCCTGACCCTCACCCGTCCCCTAATCCTAACCTGTACGCTGACGCTAAGCCGCGCCCTCACACGTACGCTCCCCCTAAAGCGTTGTCGTACCCTCACCTGGACCCTAAACCGTCCCCGTCCCCTAACCCTAACCGTAGCCCGAACCCTAACCCTAACACTTCCCCGAAGCCTGACCCTCACACGTCCCCTAATCCTAACCCGTACGCTGACACTAACCCGTGCCCTCACACGTACGCTCCCCCTAAAGCGTTGTCGTACCCTCACCTGGACCCTAAACCGTCCCCGTCCCCTAACCCTAACCCTAGCCCGAACCCTAACCCTAACCATTCTCCGAAGCCTGACCCTCACCGGTCTCCTAATCCTAACCCGTACGCTGACACTAAGCCACGCCCTCACACGTACGTTCCCCCTAAAGCGTTGTCGTACCATCACCTGGACCCTAAACCGTCCCCGTCCCCGTCCCCTAACCCTTCCCCGAAGCCTGACCCTCAACCGTCCCCTAATCCTAACCCGTACGCTTTCACTAACCCGCGCCTTCACACGTACGCTCCCCCTAAAGCGTTGTCGTACCCTCACCTGGACCCTAAACCGTCCCCGTCCCCTAACCCTAACCCTTCCCCGAAGCCTGACCCTCACCCGTCCCCTAATCTTTACCCGTACGCTGACGCTAAGCCGCGCCCTCACACGTACGCTCCCCCTAAAGCGTTGTCGTACCCTCACCTGGACCCTAAACCGTCCCCGTCCCCTAACCCTAACCCTAGCCCGAACCCTAACCCTAACCCTTCCCCGAAGCCTGACCCTCACCCGTCCCCTAATCCTAACCCGTACGCTGACACTAAGCCGCACCCTCACACGTACGCTCCCCCTAAAGCATTGTCGTACCCTCACCTGGACCCTAAACCGTCCCCGTCCCCTAACCCTAACCCTAGCCCGAACCCTAACCCTAACCCTTCCCCGAAGCCTGACCCTCACCCGTCCCCTAATCCTAACCCGTACGCTGACACTAACCCGCGCCCTCACACGTACGCTCCCCCTAAAGCGTTGTCGCACACTCACCTGGACCCTAAACCGTCCCCGTCCCCTAACCCTAACCCTAGCCCGAACCCTAACCCTAACCCTTCCCCGAAGGCTGACCCTCACCCGTCCCCTAATCCTAACCCGTACGCTGACACTAAGCCGCGCCCTCACACGTACGCTCCCCCTAAAGCGTTGTCGTACCCTCACCTGGACCCTAAACCGTCCCCGTCCCCTAACCCTAACCCTAGCCCGAACCCTAACCCTAACCCTTCCCCGAAGCCTGACCCTCACCCGTCCCCTAATCCTAACCCGTACGCTGACACTAAGCCACGCCCTCACACGTACGCTCCCCCTAAAGCGTTGTCGTACCCTCACCTGGACCCTAAACCGTCCCCGTCCCCTAACCCTAACCCTAGCCCGAACCCTAACCCTAACCCTTCCCCGATGCCTGACCCTCACCCGTCCCCTAATCCTAACCCGTACGCTGACACTAACCCGCGCCCTCACACGTACGCTCCCCCTAAAGCGTTGTCGTACCCTCACCTGGACCCTAAGCTGTCCCCGTCCCCTAACCCTAACCATTCCCCGAAGCCTGACCCTCACCCGTCCCCTAATCCTAACCCGTACGCTAACACTAACCCGCGCCCTCACACGGACGCTCCCCCTAAAGCGTTGTCGTACCCTCACCTGGACCCTAAACCGTCCCCGTCCCCTAACCCTAACCCTAGCCCGAACCCTAACCCTAATCCTTCCCCGAAGCCTGACCCTCACCCGTCCCCTAATCCTAACCCGTACGCTGACACTAACCCGCGCCCTCACACGTACGCTCCCCCTAAAGCGTTGTCGTACCCTCACCTGGACCCTAAACCGTCCCCGTCCCCTAACCCTAACCCTAGCCCGAACCCTAACCCTAACCCTTCCCCGAAGCCTGACCCTCACCCGTCCCCTGATCCTAACCCGTACGCTGACGCTAACCCTCACCCTCACACGTACGCTCCCCCTAAAGGGTTGTCGTACCCTCACCTGGACCCTAAACCGTCCCAGTCCCCTAACCCTAACCCTAGCCCGAACCCTAACCCTAACCCTTCCCCGAAGCCTGACCCTCACCCGTCCCCTAATCCTAACCCGTACGCTGACACTAACCCGCGCCCTCACACGTACGCTCCCCCTAAAGCGTTGTCGTACCCTCACCTGGACCCTAAACCGTCCCCGTCCCCTAATCTAACCCTTCCCCGAAGCCTGACCCTCACCTGTCCCCTAATCCTAACGCGTACGCTGACACTAACCCACGCCCTCACACGTACGCTCCCCCTAAAGCGTTGTCGTACCCTCACCTGGACCCTAAACCGTCCCCGTCCCCTAACCCTCACCCTAGCCCGAACCCTAACCCTAACCCTTCCCCGAAGCCTGACCCTCACCCGTCCCCTAATCCTAACCCGTACGCTGACACTAACCCGCGCCCTCACACGTACGCTCCCCCTAAAGCGTTGTCGTACCCTCACCTGGACCCTAAACCGTCCCCGTCCCCTAACCCTCACCCTAGCCCGAACCCTAACCCTAACCCTTCCCCGAAGCCTGACCCTCACCCGTCCCCTAATCCTAACCCGTACGCTGACACTAACCCGCGCCCTCGCACGTACGCTCCCCCTAAAGCGTTGTCGTACCCTCACCTGGACCCTAAACCGTCCCCGTCCCCTAACCCTAACCCTACCCCGAACCCTAACCCTAACCCTTCCCCGAAGCCTGACCCTCACCCGTCCCCTAATCCTAACCCGTACGCTGACACTAACCCGCGCCCTCACACGTACGCTCCCCCTAAAGCGTTGTCGTACCCTCACCTGGACCCTAAACCGTCCCCGTCCCCTAACCCTAACCCTAGCCCGAACCCTAACCCTAACCCTTCCCCGAAGCCTGACCCTCACCCGTCCCCTAATCCTAACCCGTACGCTGACGCTAAGCCGCGCCCTCACACGTACACTCCCCCTAAAGCGTTGTCGTACCCTCACCTGGACCCTAAACCGTCCCCGTCCCCTAACCCTAACCCTAGCCCGAACCCTAACCCTAACCCTTCCCCGAAGCCTGACCCTCACACGTCCCCTAATCCTAACCCGTACGCTGACGCTAAGCCGCGCCCTCACACGTACGCTCCCCCTAAAGCGTTGTCGTACCCTCACCTGGACCCTAAACCGTCCCCGTCCCCTAACCCTAACCCTAGCCCGAACCCTAACCCTAACCCTTCCCCGAAGCCTGACCCTCACCCGTCCCCTAATCCTAACCCGTACGCTGACACTAACCCGCGCCCTCACACGTACGCTCCCCCTAAAGCGTTGTCGTACCCTCACCTGGACCCTAAACCGTCCCCGTCCCCTAACCCTAACCCTAGCCCGAACCCTAACCCTAACCCTTCCCCGAAGCCTGACCCTCACCCGTCCCCTAATCCTAACCCGTACGCTTACACTAACCCGCGCCCTCACACGTACGCTCCCCCTAAAGCGTTGTCGTACCCTCACCTGGACCCTAAACCGTCCCCGTCCCCTAACCCTAACCCTAGCCCGAACCCTAACCCTAACCCTTCCCCGAAGCCTGACCCACACCCGTCCCCTAATCCTAACCCGTACGCTGACACTAACCCGCGCCCTCACACGTACGCTCCCCCTAAAGCGTTGTCGTACCCTCACCTGGACCCTAAACCGTTCCCGTCCCCTAACCCTAACGCTAGCCCGAACCCTAACCCTAACCCTTCCCCGAAGCCTGACCCTCACCCGTCCCCTAATCCTAACCTGTACGCTGACGCTAAGCCGCGCCCTCACACGTACGCTCCCCCTAAAGCGTTGTCGTACCCTCACCTGGACCCTAAACCGTCCCCGTCCCCTAACCCTAACCGTAGCCCGAACCCTAACCCTAACACTTCCCCGAAGCCTGACCCTCACACGTCCCCTAATCCTAACCCGTACGCTGACACTAACCCGTGCCCTCACACGTACGCACCCCCTAAAGCGTTGTCGTACCCTCACCTGGACCCTAAACCGTCCCCGTCCCCTAACCCTAACCCTAGCCCGAACCCTAACCCTAACCATTCTCCGAAGCCTGACCCTCACCGGTCTCCTAATCCTAACCCGTACGCTGACACTAAGCCGCGCCCTCACACGTACGTTCCCCCTAAAGCGTTGTCGTACCATCACCTGGACCCTAAACCGTCCCCGTCCCCGTCCCCTAACCCTTCCCCGAAGCCTGACCCTCAACCGTCCCCTAATCCTAACCCGTACGCTTTCACTAACCCGCGCCTTCACACGTACGCTCCCCCTAAAGCGTTGTCGTACCCTCACCTGGACCCTAAACCGTCCCCGTCCCCTAACCCTAACCCTTCCCCGAAGCCTGACCCTCACCCGTCCCCTAATCTTAACCCGTACGCTGACGCTAAGCCGCGCCCTCACACGTACGCTCCCCCTAAAGCGTTGTCGTACCCTCACCTGGACCCTAAACCGTCCCCGTCCCCTAACCCTAACCCTAGCCCGAACCCTAACCCTAACCCTTCCCCGAAGCCTGACCCTCACCCGTCCCCTAATCCTAACCCGTACGCTGACACTAAGCCGCACCCTCACACGTACGCTCCCCCTAAAGCGTTGTCGTACCCTCACCTGGACCCTAAACCGTCCCCGTCCCCTAACCCTAACCCTAGCCCGAACCCTAACCCTAACCCTTCCCCGAAGCCTGACCCTCACCCGTCCCCTAATCCTAACCCGTACGCTGACACTAACCCGCGCCCTCACACGTACGCTCCCCCTAAAGCGTTGTCGCACACTCACCTGGACCCTAAACCGTCCCCGTCCCCTAACCCTAACCCTAGCCCGAACCCTAACTCTAACCCTTCCCCGAAGCCTGACCCTCACCCGTCCCCTAATCCTAACCCGTACGCTGACACTAAGCCGCGCCCTCACACGTACGCTCCCCCTAAAGCGTTGTCGTACCCTCACCTGGACCCTAAACCGTCCCCGTCCCCTAACCCTAACCCTAACCCGAACCCTAACCCTAACCCTTCCCCGAAGCCTGACCCTCACCCGTCCCCTAATCCTAACCCGTACGCTGACACTAAGCCACGCCCTCACACGTACGCTCCCCCTAAAGCGTTGTCGTACCCTCACCTGGACCCTAAACCGTCCCCGTCCCCTAACCCTAACCCTAGCCCGAACCCTAACCCTAACCCTTCCCAGAAGCCTGACCCTCACCCGTCCCCTAATCCTAACCGGTACGCTGACACTAAGCCACGCCCTCACACGTACGCTCCCCCTAAAGCGTTGTCGTACCCTCACCTGGACCCTAAACCGTCCCCGTCCCCTAACCCTAACCCTAGCCTGAACCCTAACCCTAACCCTTCCCCGAAGCCTGACCCTCACCCGTCCCCTAATCCTAACCCGTACGCTGACACTAACCCGCGCCCTCACACGTACGCTCCCCCTAAAGCGTTGTTGTACCCTCACCTGGACCCTAAACCGTCCCCGTCCCCTAACCCTAACCCTAGCCCGAACCCTAACCCTAACCCTTCCCCGAAGCCTGACCCTCACCCGTCCCCTAATCCTAACCCGTACGCTGACACTAACCCGCGCCCTCACACGTACGCTCCCCCTAAAGCGTTGTCGTACCCTCACCTGGACCCTAAACCGTCCCCGTCCCCTAACCCTAACCCTAGCCCGAACCCTAACCCTAACCCTTCCCCGAAGCCTGACCCTCACCCGTCCCCTAATCCTAACCCGTACGCTGACACTAAGCCGCGCCCTCACACGTACGCTCCCCCTAAAGCGTTGTCGTACCCTCACCTGGACCCTAAACCGTCCCCGTCCCCTAACCCTAACCCTAGCCCGAACCCTAACCCTAACCCTTCCCCGAAGCCTGACCCTCACCCGTCCCCTAATACTAACCCGTACGCTGACACTAAGCCACGCCCTCACACGTACGCTCCCCCTAAAGCGTTGTCGTACCCTCACCTGGACCCTAAACCGTCCCCGTCCCCTAACCCTAACCCTAGCCCGAACCCTAACCCTAACCCTTCCCAGAAGCCTGACCCTCACCCGTCCCCTAATCCTAACCCGTACGCTGACACTAAGCCACGCCCTCACACGTACGCTCCCCCTAAAGCGTTGTCGTACCCTCACCTGGACCCTAAACCGTCCCCGTCCCCTAACCCTAACCCTAGCCTGAACCCTAACCCTAACCCTTCCCCGAAGCCTGACCCTCACCCGTCCCCTAATCCTAACCCGTACGCTGACACTAACCCGCGCCCTCACACGTACGCTCCCCCTAAAGCGTTGTCGTACCCTCACCTGGACCCTAAACCGTCCCCGTCCCCTAACCCTAACCCTAGCCCGAACCCTAAACCTAACCCTTCCCCGAAGCCTGACCCTCACCCGTCCCCTAATCCTAACCCGTACGCTGACACTAACCCGCGCCCTCACACGTACGCTCCCCCTAAAGCGTTGTCGTACCCTCACCTGGACCCTAAACCGTCCCCGTCCCCTAACCCTAACCCTTCCCCGAAGCCTGACCCTCACCCGTCCCCTAATCCTAACCCGTACGCTGACTCTAAGCCGCGCCCTCACACGTACGCTCCCCCTAAAGCGTTGTCGTACCCTCACCTGGACCCTAAACCGTCCCCGTCCCCTAACCCTAACCCTAGCCCGAACCCTAACCCTAACCCTTCCCCGAAGCCTGACCCTCACCCGTCCCCTAATCCTAACCCGTACGCTGACACTAAGCCACGCCCTCACACGTACGCTCCCCCTAAAGCGTTGTCGTACCCTCACCTGGACCCTAAACCGTCCCCGTCCCCTAACCCTAACCCTAGCCCGAACCCTAACCCTAACCCTTCCCCGAAGCCTGACCCTCACCCGTCCCCTAATCCTAACCCGTACGCTGACACTAAGCCGCGCCCTCACACGTACGCTCCCCCTAAAGCGTTGTCGTACCCTCACCTGGACCCTAAACCGTCCCCGTCCCCTAACCCTAACCCTAGCCCGAACCCTAACCCTAACCCTTCCCCGAAGCCTGACCCTCACCCGTCCCCTGATCCTAACCCGTACGCTGACGCTAACCCTCACCCTCACACGTGAGCTCCCCCTAAAGGGTTGTCGTACCCTCACCTGGACCCTAAACCGTCCCCGTCCCCTAACCCTAACCCTAGCCCGAACCCTAACCCTAACCCTTCCCCGAAGCCTGACCCTCACCCATCCCCTAATCCTAACCCGTACGCTGACACTAACCCGCGCCCTCACACGTACGCTCCCCCTAAAGCGTTGTCGTACCCTCACCTGGACCCTAAACCGTCCCCGTCCCCTAACCCTAACCCTTCCCCGAAGCCTGACCCTCACCCGTCCCCTAATCCTAACCCATACGATGACACTAACCCACGCCCTCACACGTACGCTCCCCCTAAAGCGTTGTCGTACCCTCACCTGGACCCTAAACCGTCCCCGTCCCCTAACCCTAACCCTAGCCCGAACCCTAACCCTAACCCTTCCCCGAAGCCTGACCCTCACACGTCCCCTAATCCTAACCCGTACGCTGACGCTAAGCCGCGCCCTCACACGTACGCTCCCCCTAAAGCGTTGTCGTACCCTCACCTGGACCCTAAGCTGTCCCCGTCCCCTAACCCTAACCATTCCCCGAAGCCTGACCCTCACCCGTCCCCTAATCCTAACCCGTACGCTAACACTAACCCGCGCCCTCACACGGACGCTCCCCCTAAAGCGTTGTCGTACCCTCACCTGGACCCTAAACCGTCCCCGTCCCCTAACCCTAACCCTAGCCCGAACCCTAACCCTAATCCTTCCCCGAAGCCTGACCCTCACCCGTCCCCTAATCCTAACCCGTACGCTGACACTAACCCGCGCCCTCACACGTACGCTCCCCCTAAAGCGTTGTCGTACCCTCACCTGGACCCTAAACCGTCCCCGTCCCCTAACCCTAACCCTAGCCCGAACCCTAACCCTAACCCTTCCCCGAAGCCTGACCCTCACCAATCCCCTAATCCTAACCCGTACGCTGACACTAACCCGCGCCCTCACACGTACGCTCCCCCTAAAGCGTTGTCGTACCCTCACCTGGACCCTAAACCGTCCCCGTCCCCTAACCCTAACCCTAGCCCGAACCCTAACCCTAACCCTTCCCCGAAGCCTGACACTCACCCGTCCCCTAATCCTAACCCGTACGCTGACACTAAGCCGCGCCCTCACACGTACGCTCCCCCTAAAGCGTTGTCGTACCCTCACCTGGACCCTAAACCGTCCCCGTCCCCTAACCCTAACCCTAGCCCGAACCCTAACCCTAACCCTTCCCCGAAGCCTGACCCTCACCCGAACCCTAATCCTAACCCGTACGCTGACACTAAGCCGCGCCCTCACACGTACGCTCCCCCTAAAGCGTTGTCGTACCCTCACCTGGACCCTAAACCGTCCCCGTCCCCTAACCCTAACCCTAGCCCGAACCCTAACCCTAACCCTTCCCCGAAGCCTGACCCTCACCCGTCCCCTAATCCTAACCCGTACGCTGACACTAAGCCGCGCCCTCACACGTACGCTCCCCCTAAAGCGTTGTCGTACCCTCACCTGGACCCTAAACCGTCCCCGTCACCTAACCCTAACCCTAGCCCGAACCCTAACCCTAACCCTTCCCCGAAGCCTTACACTCACCCGTCCCATAATCCTAACCCGTACGCTGACACTAACCCGCGCCCTCACACGTACGCTCCCCCTAAAGCGTTGTCGTACCCTCACCTGGACCCTAAACCGTCCCCGTCCCCTAACCCTAACCCTAGCCCGAACCCTAACCCTAACCCTTCCCCGAAGCCTGACCCTCACCCGTCCCCTAATCCTAACCCGTACGCTGACACTAACCCGCGCCCTCACACGTACGCTCCCCCTAAAGCGTTGTCGTACCCTCACCTGGACCCTAAACCGTCCCCGTCCCCTAACCCTAACCCTAGCCCGAACCCTAACCCTAACACTTCCCCGAAGCCTGACCCTCACCCGTCCCCTAATCCTAACCCGTACGCTGACACTAACCCGCGCCCTCACACGTACGCTCCCCCTAAAGCGTTGTCGTACCCTCACCTGGACCCTAAACCGTCCCCGTCCCCTAACCCTAACCCTAGCCCGAACCCTAACCCTAACCCTTCCCCGAAGCCTGACCCTCACCCGTCCCCTAATCCTAACCCGTACGCTGACACTAACCCGCGCCCTCACACGTACGCTCCCCCTAAAGCGTTGTCGTACCCTCACCTGGACCCTAAACCGTCCCCGTCCCCTAACCCTAACCCTAGCCCGAACCCTAACCCTAACCCTTCCCCGAAGCCTGACCCTCACCCGTCCCCTAATCCTAACCCGTACGCTGACGCTAAGCCGCGCCCTCACACGTACACTCCCCCTAAAGCGTTGTCGTACCCTCACCTGGACCCTAAACCGTCCCCGTCCCCTAACCCTAACCCTAGCCCGAACCCTAACCCTAACCCTTCCCCGAAGCCTGACCCTCACACGTCCCCTAATCCTAACCCGTACGCTGACGCTAAGCCGCGCCCTCACACGTACGCTCCCCCTAAAGCGTTGTCGTACCCTCACCTGGACCCTAAACCGTCCCCGTCCCCTAACCCTAACCCTAGCCCGAACCCTAACCCTAACCCTTCCCCGAAGCCTGACCCTCACCCGTCCCCTAATCCTAACCCGTACGCTGACACTAACCCGCGCCCTCACACGTACGCTCCCCCTAAAGCGTTGTCGTACCCTCACCTGGACCCTAAACCGTCCCCGTCCCCTAACCCTAACCCTAGCCCGAACCCTAACCCTAACCCTTCCCCGAAGCCTGACCCTCACCCGTCCCCTAATCCTAACCCGTACGCTGACACTAACCCGCGCCCTCACACGTACGCTCCCCCTAAAGCGTTGTCGTACCCTCACCTGGACCCTAAACCGTCCCCGTCCCCTAACCCTAACCCTAGCCCGAACCCTAACCCTAACCCTTCCCCGAAGCCTGACCCACACCCGTCCCCTAATCCTAACCCGTACGCTGACACTAACCCGCGCCCTCACACGTACGCTCCCCCTAAAGCGTTGTCGTACCCTCACCTGGACCCTAAACCGTCCCCGTCCCCTAACCCTAACCCTAGCCCGAACCCTAACCCTAACCCTTCCCCGAAGCCTGACCCTCACCCGTCCCCTAATCCTAACCCGTACGCTGACACTAAGCTGCGCCCTCACACGTACGCTCCCCCTAAAGCGTTGTCGTACCCTCACCTGTACCCTAAACCGTCCCCGTCCCCTAACCCTAACCCTAGCCCGAACCCTAACCCTAACCCTTCCCCGAAGCCTGAACCTCACCCGTCCCCTAATCCTAACCCGTACGCTGACACTAAGCCGCGCCCTCACACGTACGCTCCCCCTAAAGCGTTGTCGTACCCTCACCTGGACCCTAAACCGTCCCCTAACCCTAACCCTAACCCTAGCCCGAACCCTAACCCTAACCCTTCCCCGAAGCCTGACCCTCACCCGTCCCCTAATCCTAACCCGTACGCTGACACTAACCCGCGCCCTCACACGTACGCTCCCCATAAAGCGTTGTCGTACCCTCACCTGGACCCTAAACCGTCCCCGTCCCCTAACCCTAACCCTAGGCCGAACCCTAACCCTAACCCTTCCCCGAAGCCTGACCCTCACCCGTCCCCTAATCCTAACCCGTACGCTGACACTAAGACGCGCCCTCACACGTACGCTCCCCCTAAAGCGTTGTCGTACCCTCACCTGGACCCTAAACCGTCCCCGTCCCCTAACCCTAACCCTAGCCTGAACCCTAACCCTAACCCTTCCCCGAAGCCTGACCCTCACCCGTCCCCTAATGCTAACCCGTACGCTGACACTAACCCGCGCCCTCACACGTACGCTCCCCCTAAAGCGTTGTCGTACCCTCACCTGGACCCTAAACCGTCCCCGTCCCCTAACCCTAACCCTAGGCCGAACCCTAACCCTAACCCTTCCCCGAAGCCTGACCCTCACCCGTCCCCTAATCCTAACCTGTACGCTGACGCTAAGCCGCGCCCTCACACGTACGCTCCCCCTAAAGCGTTGTCGTACCCTCACCTGGACCCTAAACCGTCCCCGTCCCCTAACCCTAACCGTAGCCCGAACCCTAACCCTAACACTTCCCCGAAGCCTGACCCTCACACGTCCCCTAATCCTAACCCGTACGCTGACACTAACCCGTGCCCTCACACGTACGCTCCCCCTAAAGCGTTGTCGTACCCTCACCTGGACCCTAAACCGTCCCCGTCCCCTAACCGTAACCCTAGCCCGAACCCTAACCCTAACCATTCTCCGAAGCCTGACCCTCACCGGTCTCCTAATCCTAACCCGTACGCTGACACTAAGCCGCGCCCTCACACGTACGTTCCCCCTAAAGCGTTGTCGTACCATCACCTGGACCCTAAACCGTCCCCGTCCCCGTCCCCTAACCCTTCCCCGAAGCCTGACCCTCAACCGTCCCCTAATCCTAACCCGTACGCTGACACTAACCCGCGCCTTCACACGTACGCTCCCCCTAAAGCGTTGTCGTACCCTCACCTGGACCCTAAACCGTCCCCGTCCCCTAACCCTAACCCTTCCCCGAAGCCTGACCCTCACCCGTCCCCTAATCTTAACCCGTACGCTGACGCTAAGCCGCGCCCTCACACGTACGCTCCCCCTAAAGCGTTGTCGTACCCTCACCTGGACCCTAAACCGTCCCCGTCCCCTAACCCTAACCCTAGCCCGAACCCTAACCCTAACCCTTCCCCGAAGCCTGACCCTCACCCGTCCCCTAAACCTAACCCGTACGCTGACACTAAGCCGCACCCTCACACGTACGCTCCCCCTAAAGCGTTGTCGTACCCTCACCTGGACCCTAAACCGTCCCCGTCCCCTAACCCTAACCCTAGCCCGAACCCTAACCCTAACCCTTCCCCGAAGCCTGACCCTCACCAATCCCCTAATCCTAACCCGTACGCTGACACTAACCCGCGCCCTCACACGTACGCTCCCCCTAAAGCGTTGTCGTACCCTCACCTGGACCCTAAACCGTCCCCGTCCCCTAACCCTAACCCTAGCCCGAACCCTAACCCTAACCCTTCCCCGAAGCCTGACACTCACCCGTCCCCTAATCCTAACCCGTACGCTGACACTAAGCCGCGCCCTCACACGTACGCTCCCCCTAAAGCGTTGTCGTACCCTCACCTGGACCCTAAACCGTCCCCGTCCCCTAACCCTAACCCTAGCCCGAACCCTAACCCTAACCCTTCCCCGAAGCCTGACCCTCACCCGTCCCCTAATCCTAACCCGTACGCTGACACTAAGCCGCGCCCTCACACGTACGCTCCCCCTAAAGCGTTGTCGTACCCTCACCTGGACCCTAAACCGTCCCCGTCCCCTAACCCTAACCCTAGCCCGAACCCTAACCCTAACCCTTCCCCGAAGCCTGACCCTCACCCGTCCCCTAATCCTAACCCGTACGCTGACACTAAGCCGCGCCCTCACACGTACGCTCCCCCTAAAGCGTTGTCGTACCCTCACCTGGACCCTAAACCGTCCCCGTCACCTAACCCTAACCCTAGCCCGAACCCTAACCCTAACCCTTCCCCGAAGCCTTACACTCACCCGTCCCATAATCCTAACCCGTACGCTGACACTAACCCGCGCCCTCACACGTACGCTCCCCCTAAAGCGTTGTCGTACCCTCACCTGGACCCTAAACCGTCCCCGTCCCCTAACCCTAACCCTAGCCCGAACCCTAACCCTAACCCTTCCCCGAAGCCTGACCCTCACCCGTCCCCTAATCCTAACCCGTACGCTGACACTAACCCGCGCCCTCACACGTACGCTCCCCCTAAAGCGTTGTCGTACCCTCACCTGGACCCTAAACCGTCCCCGTCCCCTAACCCTAACCCTAGCCCGAACCCTAACCCTAACCCTTCCCCGAAGCCTGACCCTCACCCGTCCCCTAATCCTAACCCGTACGCTGACACTAACCCGCGCCCTCACACGTACGCTCCCCCTAAAGCGTTGTCGTACCCTCACCTGGACCCTAAACCGTCCCCGTCCCCTAACCCTAACCCTAGCCCGAACCCTAACCCTAGCTCTTCCCCGAAGCCTGACCCTCACCCGTCCCCTAATCCTAACCCGTACGCTGACACTAACCCGCGCCCTCACACGTACGCTCCCCCTAAAGCGTTGTCGTACCCTCACCTGGACCCTAAACCGTCCCAGTCCCCTAACCCTAACCCTAGCCCGAACCCTAACCCTAACCCTTTCCCGAAGCCTGACCCTCACCCGTCCCCTAATCCTAACCCGTACGCTGACGCTAAGCCGCGCCCTCACACGTACACTCCCCCTAAAGCGTTGTCGTACCCTCACCTGGACCCTAAACCGTCCCCGTCCCCTAACCCTAACCCTAGCCCGAACCCTAACCCTAACCCTTCCCCGAAGCCTGACCCTCACACGTCCCCTAATCCTAACCCGTACGCTGACGCTAAGCCGCGCCCTCACACGTACGCTCCCCCTAAAGCGTTGTCGTACCCTCACCTGGACCCTAAACCGTCCCCGTCCCCTAACCCTAACCCTAGCCCGAACCCTAACCCTAACCCTTCCCCGAAGCCTGACCCTCACCCGTCCCCTAATCCTAACCCGTACGCTGACACTAACCCGCGCCCTCACACGTACGCTCCCCCTAAAGCGTTGTCGTACCCTCACCTGGACCCTAAACCGTCCCCGTCCCCTAACCCTAACCCTAGCCCGAACCCTAACCCTAACCCTTCCCCGAAGCCTGACCCTCACCCGTCCCCTAATCCTAACCCGTACGCTGACACTAACCCGCGCCCTCACACGTACGCTCCCCCTAAAGCGTTGTCGTACCCTCACCTGGACCCTAAACCGTCCCCGTCCCCTAACCCTAACCCTAGCCCGAACCCTAACCCTAACCCTTCCCCGAAGCCTGACCCACACCCGTCCCCTAATCCTAACCCGTACGCTGACACTAACCCGCGCCCTCACACGTACGCTCCCCCTAAAGCGTTGTCGTACCCTCACCTGGACCCTAAACCGTCCCCGTCCCCTAACCCTAACCCTAGCCCGAACCCTAACCCTAACCCTTCCCCGAAGCCTGACCCTCACCCGTCCCCTAATCCTAACCCGTACGCTGACACTAAGCTGCGCCCTCACACGTACGCTCCCCCTAAAGCGTTGTCGTACCCTCACCTGTACCCTAAACCGTCCCCGTCCCCTAACCCTAACCCTAGCCCGAACCCTAACCCTAACCCTTCCCCGAAGCCTGAACCTCACCCGTCCCCTAATCCTAACCCGTACGCTGACACTAAGCCGCGCCCTCACACGTACGCTCCCCCTAAAGCGTTGTCGTACCCTCACCTGGACCCTAAACCGTCCCCTAACCCTAACCCTAACCCTAGCCCGAACCCTAACCCTAACCCTTCCCCGAAGCCTGACCCTCACCCGTCCCCTAATCCTAACCCGTACGCTGACACTAACCCGCGCCCTCACACGTACGCTCCCCATAAAGCGTTGTCGTACCCTCACCTGGACCCTAAACCGTCCCCGTCCCCTAACCCTAACCCTAGGCCGAACCCTAACCCTAACCCTTCCCCGAAGCCTGACCCTCACCCGTCCCCTAATCCTAACCCGTACGCTGACACTAAGACGCGCCCTCACACGTACGCTCCCCCTAAAGCGTTGTCGTACCCTCACCTGGACCCTAAACCGTCCCCGTCCCCTAACCCTAACCCTAGCCTGAACCCTAACCCTAACCCTTCCCCGAAGCCTGACCCTCACCCGTCCCCTAATGCTAACCCGTACGCTGACACTAACCCGCGCCCTCACACGTACGCTCCCCCTAAAGCGTTGTCGTACCCTCACCTGGACCCTAAACCGTCCCCGTCCCCTAACCCTAACCCTAGGCCGAACCCTAACCCTAACCCTTCCCCGAAGCCTGACCCTCACCCGTCCCCTAATCCTAACCTGTACGCTGACGCTAAGCCGCGCCCTCACACGTACGCTCCCCCTAAAGCGTTGTCGTACCCTCACCTGGACCCTAAACCGTCCCCGTCCCCTAACCCTAACCGTAGCCCGAACCCTAACCCTAACACTTCCCCGAAGCCTGACCCTCACACGTCCCCTAATCCTAACCCGTACGCTGACACTAACCCGTGCCCTCACACGTACGCTCCCCCTAAAGCGTTGTCGTACCCTCACCTGGACCCTAAACCGTCCCCGTCCCCTAACCGTAACCCTAGCCCGAACCCTAACCCTAACCATTCTCCGAAGCCTGACCCTCACCGGTCTCCTAATCCTAACCCGTACGCTGACACTAAGCCGCGCCCTCACACGTACGTTCCCCCTAAAGCGTTGTCGTACCATCACCTGGACCCTAAACCGTTCCCGTCCCCGTCCCCTAACCCTACCCCGAAGCCTGACCCTCAACCGTCCCCTAATCCTAACCCGTACGCTGACACTAACCCGCGCCTTCACACGTACGCTCCCCCTAAAGCGTTGTCGTACCCTCACCTGGACCCTAAACCGTCCCCGTCCCCTAACCCTAACCCTTCCCCGAAGCCTGACCCTCACCCGTCCCCTAATCTTAACCCGTACGCTGACGCTAAGCCGCGCCCTCACACGTACGCTCCCCCTAAAGCGTTGTCGTACCCTCACCTGGACCCTAAACCGTCCCCGTCCCCTAACCCTAACCCTAGCCCGAACCCTAACCCTAACCCTTCCCCGAAGCCTGACCCTCACCCGTCCCCTAAACCTAACCCGTACGCTGACACTAAGCCGCACCCTCACACGTACGCTCCCCCTAAAGCGTTGTCGTACCCTCACCTGGACCCTAAACCGTCCCCGTCCCCTAACCCTAACCCTAGCCCGAACCCTAACCCTAACCCTTCCCCGAAGCCTGACACTCACCCGTCCCCTAATCCTAACCCGTACGCTGACACTAACCCGCGCCTTCACACGTACGCTCCCCCTAAAGCGTTGTCGCACACTCACCTGGACCCTAAACCGTCCCCGTCCCCTAACCCTAACCCTAGCCCGAACCCTACCCCTAACCCTTCCCCGAAGCCTGACCCTCACCCGTCCCCTAATCCTAACCCGTACGCTGACACTAAGCCGCGCCCTCACACGTACTCTCCCCCTAAAGCGTTGTCGTACCCTCACCTGGACCCTAAACCGTCCCCGTCCCCTAACCCTAACCCTTCCCCGAAGCCTGACCCTCACCCGTCCCCTAATCCTAACCCGTACGCTGACACTAACCCGCGCCCTCACACGTACGCTCCCCCTAAAGCGTTGTCGTACCCTCACCTGGACCCTAAAACGTCCCCGTCCCCTAACCCTAAACCTTCCCCGAAGCCTGACCCTCACCCGTCCCCTAATCCTAACCCGTACGATGACACTAACCCACGCCCTCACACGTACGCTCCCCCTAAAGCGTTGTCGTACCATCACCTGGACCCTAAACCGTCCCCGTCCCCTAACCCTAACCCTAGCCCGAACCCTAACCCTAACCCTTCCCCGAAGCCTGACCCTCAACCGTCCCCTAATCCTAACCCGTACGCTGACACTAACCCGCGCCCTCACACGTACGCTCCCCCTAAAGCGTTGTCGTACCCTCACCTGGACCCTAAGCTGTCCCCGTCCCCTAACCCTAACCATTCCCCGAAGCCTGACCCTCACCCGTCCCCTAATCCTAACCCGTACGCTAACACTAACCCGCGCCCTCACACGGACGCTCCCCCTAAAGCGTTGTCGTACCCTCACCTGGACCCTAAACCGTCCCCGTCCCCTAACCCTAACCCTAGCCCGAACCCTAACCCTAATCCTTCCCCGAAGCCTGACCCTCACCTGTCCCCTAATCCTAACCCGTACGCTGACACTAACCCGCGCCCTCACACGTACGCTCCCCCTAAAGCGTTGTCGTACCCTCACCTGGACCCTAAACCGTCCCCGTCCCCTAACCCTAACCCTAGCCCGAACCCTAACCCTAACCCTTCCCCGAAGCCTGACCCTCACCCATCCCCTAATCCTAACCCGTACGTTGACACTAACCCGCGCCCTCACACGTACGCTCCCCCTAAAGCGTTGTCGTACCCTCACCTGGACCCTAAACCGTCCCCGTCCCCTAACCCTAACCCTAGCCCGAACCCTAACCCTAACCCTTCCCCGAAGCCTGACCCTCACCCGTCCCCTAATCCTAACCCGTACGCTGACACTAAGCCGCGCCCTCACACGTACGCTCCCCCTAAAGCGTTGTCGTACCCTCACCTGGACCCTAAACCGTCCCCGTCCCCTAACCCTAACCCTAGCCCGAACCCTAACCCTAACCCTTCCCCGAAGCCTGACCCTCACCCGTCCCCTAATCCTAACCCGTACGCTGACACTAAGCCGCGCCCTCACACGTACGCTCCCCCTAAAGCGTTGTCGTACCCTCACCTGGACCCTAAACCGTCCCCGTCCCCTAACCCTAACCCTAGCCCGAACCCTAACCCTAACCCTTCCCCGAAGCCTGACCCTCACCCGTCCCCTAATCCTAACCCGTACGCTGACACTAAGCCGCGCCCTCACACGTACGCTCCCCCTAAAGCGTTGTCGTACCCTCACCTGGACCCTAAACCGTCCCCGTCACCTAACCCTAACCCTAGCCCGAACCCTAACCCTAACCCTTCCCCGAAGCCTGACACTCACCCTTCCCATAATCCTAACCCGTACGCTGACACTAACCCGCGCCCTCACACGTACGCTCCCCCTAAAGCGTTGTCGTACCCTCACCTGGACCCTAAACCGTCCCCGTCCCCTAACCCTAACCCTAGCCCGAACCCTAACCCTAACCCTTCCCCGAAGCCTGACCCTCACCCGTCACCTAATCCTAACCCGTACGCTGACACTAAGCCACGCCCTCACACGTACGCTCCCCCTAAAGCGTTGTCGTACCCTCACCTGGACCCTAAACCGTCCCCGTCCCCTAACCCTAACCCTAGCCCGAACCCTAACCCTAACCCTTCCCCGAAGCCTGACCCTCACCCGTCCCCTAATCCTAACCCGTACGCTGACACTAAGCCGCGCCCTCACACGTACGCTCCCCCTAAAGCGTTGTCGTACCCTCACCTGGACCCTAAACCGTCCCCGTCCCCTAACCCTAACCCTAGCCCGAACCCTAACCCTAACCCTTCCCCGAAGCCTGACCCTCACCCGTCCCCTGATCCTAAACCGTACGCTGACGCTAACCCTCACCCTCACACGTACGCTCCCCCTAAAGGGTTGTCGTACCCTCACCTGGACCCTAAACCGTCCCAGTCCCCTAACCCTAACCCTAGCCCGAACCCTAACCCTAACCCTTCCCCGAAGCCTGACCCTCACCCGTCCCCTAATCCTAACCAGTACGCTGACACTAACCCGCGCCCTCACACGTACGCTCCCCCTAAAGCGTTGTCGTACCCTCACCTGGACCCTAAAACGTCCCCGTCCCCTAACCCTAACCCTTCCCCGAAGCCTGACCCTCACCTGTCCCCTAATCCTAACGCGTACGCTGACACTAACCCACGCCCTCACACGTACGCTCCCCCTAAAGCGTTGTCGTACCCTCACCTGGACCCTAAACCGTCCCCGTCCCCTAACCCTCACCCTAGCCCGAACCCTAACCCTAACCCTTCCCCGAAGCCTGACCCTCACCCGTCCCCTAATCCTAACCCGTACGCTGACACTAACCCGCGCCCTCACACGTACGCTCCCCCTAAAGCGTTGTCGTACCCTCACCTGGACCCTAAACCGTCCCCGTCCCCTAACCCTAACCCTAGCCTGAACCCTAACCCTAACCCTTCCCCGAAGCCTGACCCTCACCCGTCCCCTAATCCTAACCCGTACGCTGACACTAACCCGCGCCCTCACATGTACGCTCCCACTAAAGCGTTGTCGTACCCTCACCTGGACCCTAAACCGTCCCCGTCCCCTAACCCTAACCCTAGCCCGAACCCTAACCCTAACCCTTCCCCGAAGCCTGACCCTCACCCGTCCCCTAATCCTAACCCGTACGCTGACACTAACCCACGCCCTCACACGTACGCTCCCCCTAAAGCGTTGTCGTACCCTCACCTGGACCCTAAACCGTCCCCGTCCCCTAACCCTCACCCTAGCCCGAACCCTAACCCTAACCCTTCCCCGAAGCCTGACCCTCACCCGTCCCCTAATCCTAACCCGTACGCTGACACTAACCCGCGCCCTCACACGTACGCTCCCCCTAAAGCGTTGTCGTACCCTCACCTGGACCCTAAACCGTCCCCGTCCCCTAACCCTAACCCTAGCCCGAACCCTAACCCTAACCCTTCCCCGAAGCCTGACCCTCACCCGTCCCCTAATCCTAACCCGTACGCTGACACTAACCCGCGCCCTCACACGTACGCTCCCCCTTAAGCGTTGTCGTACCCTCACCTGGACCCTAAACCGTCCCCGTCCCCTAACCCTAACCCTAGCCCGAACCCTAACCCTAACCCTTCCCCGAAGCCTGACCCTCACCCGTCCCCTAATCCTAACCCGTACGCTGACGCTAAGCCGCGCCCTCACACGTACACTCCCCCTAAAGCGTTGTCGTACCCTCACCTGGACCCTAAACCGTCCCCGTCCCCTAACCCTAACCCTAGCCCGAACCCTAACCCTAACCCTTCCCCGAAGCCTGACCCTCACCCGTCCCCTAATCCTAACCCGTACGCTGACGCTAAGCCGCGCCCTCACACGTACGCTCCCCCTAAAGCGTTGTCGTACCCTCACCTGGACCCTAAACCGTCCCCGTCCCCTAACCCTAACCCTAGCCCGAACCCTAACCCTAACCCTTCCCCGAAGCCTGAACCTCACCCGTCCCCTAATCCTAACCCGTACGCTGACGCTAAGCCGCGCCCTCACACGTACGCTCCCCCTAAAGCGTTGTCGTACCCTCACCTGGACCCTAAACCGTCCCCTAAACCTAACCCTAACCCTAGCCCGAACCCTAACCCTAACCCTTCCCCGAAGCCTGACCCGCACCCGTCCCCTAATCCTAACCCGTACGCTGACACTAA
Source organism: Globicephala melas (assembly GCF_963455315.2). Taxonomy (NCBI): domain Eukaryota; kingdom Metazoa; phylum Chordata; class Mammalia; order Artiodactyla; family Delphinidae; genus Globicephala; species Globicephala melas. The sequence continues at coordinate 454,322 of NW_027207221.1, forward strand.
CCCGCGCCCTCACACGTACGCTCCCCATAAAGCGTTGTCGTACCCTCACCTGGACCCTAAACCGTCCCCGTCCCCTAACCCTAACCCTAGGCCGAACCCTAACCCTAACCCTTCCCCGAAGCCTGACCCTCACCCGTCCCCTAATCCTAACCCGTACGCTGACACTAAGACGCGCCCTCACACGTACGCTCCCCCTAAAGCGTTGTCGTACCCTCACCTGGACCCTAAACCGTCCCCGTCCCCTAACCCTAACCCTAGCCCGAACCCTAACCCTAACCATTCTCCGAAGCCTGACCCTCACCGGTCTCCTAATCCTAACCCGTACGCTGACACTAAGCCGCGCCCTCACACGTACGTTCCCCCTAAAGCGTTGTCGTACCATCACCTGGACCCTAAACCGTCCCCGTCCCCGTCCCCTAACCCTTCCCCGAAGCCTGACCCTCAACCGTCCCCTAATCCTAACCCGTACGCTGACACTAACCCGCGCCTTCACACGTACGCTCCCCCTAAAGCGTTGTCGTACCCTCACCTGGACCCTAAACCGTCCCCGTCCCCTAACCCTAACCCTTCCCCGAAGCCTGACACTCACCCGTCCCCTAATCTTAACCCGTACGCTGACGCTAAGCCGCGCCCTCACACGTACGCTCCCCCTAAAGCGTTGTCGTACCCTCACCTGGACCCTAAACCGTCCCCGTCCCCTAACCCTAACCCTAGCCCGAACCCTAACCCTAACCCTTCCCCGAAGCCTGACCCTCACCCGTCCCCTAATCCTAACCCGTACGCTGACACTAAGCCGCACCCTCACACGTACGCTCCCCCTAAAGCGTTGTCGTACCCTCACCTGGACCCTAAACCGTCCCCGTCCCCTAACCCTAACCCTAGCCCGAACCCTAACCCTAACCCTTCCCCGAAGCCTGACCCTCACATGTCCCCTAATCCTAACCCGTACGCTGACACTAACCCGCGCCCTCACACGTACGCTCCCCCTAAAGCGTTGTCGCACACTCACCTGGACCCTAAACCGTCCCCGTCCCCTAACCCTAACCCTAGCCCGAACCCTAACCCTAACCCTTCCCCGAAGCCTGACCCTCACCCGTCCCCTAATCCTAACCCGTACGCTGACACTAACCCGCGCCCTCACACGTACGCTCCCCCTACAGCGTTGTCGTACCCTCACCTGGACCCTAAACCGTCCCCGTCCCCTAACCCTAACCCTAGCCCGAACCCTAACCCTAACCCTTCCCCGAAGCCTGACCCTCACCCGTCCCCTAATCCTAACCCGTACGCTGACGCTAAGCCGCGCCCTCACACGTACACTCCCCCTAAAGCGTTGTCGTACCCTCACCTGGACCCTAAACCGTCCCCGTCCCCTAACCCTAACCCTAGCCCGAACCCTAACCCTAACCCTTCCCCGAAGCCTGACCCTCACACGTCCCCTAATCCTAACCCGTACGCTGACGCTAAGCCGCGCCCTCACACGTACGCTCCCCCTAAAGCGTTGTCGTACCCTCACCTGGACCCTAAACCGTCCCCTAAACCTAACCCTAACCCTAGCCCGAACCCTAACCCTAACCCTTCCCCGAAGCCTGACCCGCACCCGTCCCCTAATCCTAACCCGTACGCTGACACTAACCCGCGCCCTCACACGTACGCTCCCCATAAAGCGTTGTCGTACCCTCACCTGGACCCTAAACCGTCCCCGTCCCCTAACCCTAACCCTAGGCCGAACCCTAACCCTAACCCTTCCCCGAAGCCTGACCCTCACCCGTCCCCTAATCCTAACCCGTACGCTGACACTAAGACGCGCCCTCACACGTACGCTCCCCCTAAAGCGTTGTCGTACCCTCACCTGGACCCTAAACCGTCCCCGTCCCCTAACCCTAACCCTAGCCTGAACCCTAACCCTAACCCTTCCCCGAAGCCTGACCCTCACCCGTCCCCTAATGCTAACCCGTACGCTGACACTAACCCGCGCCCTCACACGTACGCTCCCCCTAAAGCGTTGTCGTACCCTCACCTGGACCCTAAACCGTTCCCGTCCCCTAACCCTAACCCTAGCCCGAACCCTAACCCTAACCCTTCCCCGAAGCCTGACCCTCACCCGTCCCCTAATCCTAACCTGTACGCTGACGCTAAGCCGCGCCCTCACACGTACGCTCCCCCTAAAGCGTTGTCGTACCCTCACCTGGACCCTAAACCGTCCCCGTCCCCTAACCCTAACCGTAGCCCGAACCCTAACCCTAACACTTCCCCGAAGCCTGACCCTCACACGTCCCCTAATCCTAACCTGTACGCTGACACTAACCCGTGCCCTCACACGTACGCTCCCCCTAAAGCGTTGTCGTACCCTCACCTGGACCCTAAACCGTCCCCGTCCCCTAACCCTAACCCTAGCCCGAACCCTAACCCTAACCATTCTCCGAAGCCTGACCCTCACCGGTCTCCTAATCCTAACCCGTACGCTGACACTAAGCCGCGCCCTCACACGTACGTTCCCCCTAAAGCGTTGTCGTACCATCACCTGGACCCTAAACCGTCCCCGTCCCCGTCCCCTAACCCTTCCCCGAAGCCTGACCCTCAACCGTCCCCTAATCCTAACCCGTACGCTGACACTAACCCGCGCCTTCACACGTACGCTCCCCCTAAAGCCTTGTCGTACCCTCACCTGGACCCTAAACCGTCCCCGTCCCCTAACCCTAACCCTTCCCCGAAGCCTGACACTCACCCGTCCCCTAATCTTAACCCGTACGCTGACGCTAAGCCGCGCCCTCACACGTACGCTCCCCCTAAAGCGTTGTCGTACCCTCACCTGGACCCTAAACCGTCCCCGTCCCCTAACCCTAACCCTAGCCCGAACCCTAACCCTAACCCTTCCCCGAAGCCTGACCCTCACCCGTCCCCTAATCCTAACCCGTACGCTGACACTAAGCCGCACCCTCACACGTACGCTCCCCCTAAAGCGTTGTCGTACCCTCACCTGGACCCTAAACCGTCCCCGTCCCCTAACCCTAACCCTAGCCCGAACCCTAACCCTAACCCTTCCCCGAAGCCTGACCCTCACCCGTCCCCTAATCCTAACCCGTACGCTGACACTAACCCGCGCCCTCACACGTACGCTCCCCCTAAAGCGTTGTCGCACACTCACCTGGACCCTAAACCGTCCCCGTCCCCTAACCCTAACCCTAGCCCGAACCCTAACCCTAACCCTTCCCCGAAGCCTGACCCTCACCCGTCCCCTAATCCTAACCCGTACGCTGACACTAAGCCGCGCCCTCACACGTACGCTCCCCCTAAAGCGTTGTCGTACCCTCACCTGGACCCTAAACCGTCCCCGTCCCCTAACCCTAACCCTTCCCCGAAGCCTGACCCTCACCCGTCCCCTAATCCTAACCCGTACGCTGACACTAAGCCGCGCCCTCACACGTACGCTCCCCCTAAAGCGTTGTCGTACCCTCACCTGGACCCTAAACCGTCCCCGTCACCTAACCCTAACCCTAGCCCGAACCCTAACCCTAACCCTTCCCCGAAGCCTGACACTCACCCGTCCCATAATCCTAACCCGTACGCTGACACTAACCCGCGCCCTCACACGTACGCTCCCCCTAAAGCGTTGTCGTACCCTCACCTGGACCCTAAACCGTCCCCGTCCCCTAACCCTAACCCTAGCCCGAACCCTAACCCTAACCCTTCCCCGAAGCCTGACCCTCACCCGTCCCCTAATCCTAACCCGTACGCTGACACTAAGCCACGCCCTCACACGTACGCTCCCCCTAAAGCGTTGTCGTACCCTCACCTGGACCCTAAACCGTCCCCGTCCCCTAACCCTAACCCTAGCCCGAACCCTAACCCTAACCCTTCCCAGAAGCCTGACCCTCACCCGTCCCCTAATCCTAACCCGTACGCTGACACTAAGCCACGCCCTCACACGTACGTTCCCCCTAAAGCGTTGTCGTACCCTCACCTGGACCCTAAACCGTCCCCGTCCCCTAACCCTAACCCTAGCCTGAACCCTAACCCTAACCCTTCCCCGAAGCCTGACCCTCACCCGTCCCCTAATCCTAACCCGTACGCTGACACTAACCCGCGCCCTCACACGTACGCTCCCCCTAAAGCGTTGTCGTACCCTCACCTGGACCCTAAACCGTCCCCGTCCCCTAACCCTAACCCTAGCCCGAACCCTAACCCTAACCCTTCCCCGAAGCCTGACCCTCACCCGTCCCCTAATCCTAACCCGTACGCTGACACTAACCCGCGCCCTCACACGTACGCTCCCCCTAAAGCGTTGTCGTACCCTCACCTGGACCCTAAACCGTCCCCGTCCCCTAACCCTAACCCTTCCCCGAAGCCTGACCCTCACCCGTCCCCTAATCCTAACCCGTACGCTGACGCTAAGCCGCGCCCTCACACGTACGCTCCCCCTAAAGCGTTGTCGTACCCTCACCTGGACCCTAAACCGTCCCCGTCCCCTAACCCTAACCCTAGCCCGAACCCTAACCCTAACCCTTCCCCGAAGCCTGACCCTCACCCGTCCCCTAATCCTAACCCGTACGCTGACAGTAAGCCACGCCCTCACACGTACGCTCCCCCTAAAGCGTTGTCGTACCCTCACCTGGACCCTAAACCGTCCCCGTCCCCTAACCCTAACCCTAGCCCGAACCCTAACCCTAACCCTTCCCCGAAGCCTGACCCTCACCCGTCCCCTAATCCTAACCCGTACGCTGACACTAAGCCGCGCCCTCACACGTACGCTCCCCCTAAAGCGTTGTCGTACCCTCACCTGGACCCTAAACCGTCCCCGTCCCCTAACCCTAACCCTAGCCCGAACCCTAACCCTAACCCTTCCCCGAAGCCTGACCCTCACCCGTCCCCTGATCCTAACCCGTACGCTGACGCTAACCCTCACCCTCACACGTGAGCTCCCCCTAAAGGGTTGTCGTACCCTCACCTGGACCCTAAACCGTCCCCGTCCCCTAACCCTAACCCTAGCCCGAACCCTAACCCTAACCCTTCCCCGAAGCCTGACCCTCACCCATCCCCTAATCCTAACCCGTACGCTGACACTAACCCGCGCCCTCACACGTACGCTCCCCCTAAAGCGTTGTCGTACCCTCACCTGGACCCTAAACCGTCCCCGTCCCCTAACCCTAACCCTTCCCCGAAGCCTGACCCTCACCCGTCCCCTAATCCTAACCCGTACGATGACACTAACCCACGCCCTCACACGTACGCTCCCCCTAAAGCGTTGTCGTACCCTCACCTGGACCCCAAACCGTCCCCGTCCCCTAACCCTAACCCTAGCCCGAACCCTAACCCTAACCCTTCCCCGAAGCCTGACCCTCAACCGTCCCCTAATCCTAACCCGTACGCTGACACTAACCCGCGCCCTCACACGTACGCTCCCCCTAAAGCGTTGTCGTACCCTCACCTGGACCCTAAGCTGTCCCCGTCCCCTAACCCTAACCCTTCCCCGAAGCCTGACCCTCACCCGTCCCCTAATCCTAACCCGTACGCTGACACTAACCCGCGCCCTCACACGGACGCTCCCCCTAAAGCGTTGTCGTACCCTCACCTGGACCCTAAACCGTCCCCGTCCCCTAACCCTAACCCTAGCCCGAACCCTAACCCTAATCCTTCCCCGAAGCCTGACCCTCACCCGTCCCCTAATCCTAACCCGTACGCTGACACTAACCCGCGCCCTCACACGTACGCTGCCCCTAAAGCGTTGTCGTACCCTCACCTGGACCCTAAACCGTCCCCGTCCCCTAACCCTAACCCTAGCCCGAACCCTAACCCTAACCCTTCCCCGAAGCCTGACCCTCACCCATCCCCTAATCCTAACCCGTACGCTGACACTAACCCGCGCCCTCACACGTACGCTCCCCCTAAAGCGTTGTCGTACCCTCACCTGGACCCTAAACCGTCCCCGTCCCCTAACCCTAACCCTAGCCCGAACCCTAACCCTAACCCTTCCCCGAAGCCTGACCCTCACCCGTCCCCTAATCCTAACCCGTACGCTGACACTAAGCCGCGCCCTCACACGTACGCTCCCCCTAAAGCGTTGTCGTACCCTCACCTGGACCCTAAACCGTCCCCGTCCCCTAACCCTAACCCTAGCCCGAACCCTAACCCTAACCCTTCCCCGAAGCCTGACCCTCACCCGTCCCCTAATCCTAACCCGTACGCTGACACTAAGCCGCGCCCTCACACGTACGCTCCCCCTAAAGCGTTGTCGTACCCTCACCTGGACCCTAAACCGTCCCCGTCCCCTAACCCTAACCCTAGCCCGAACCCTAACCCTAACCCTTCCCCGAAGCCTGACCCTCACCCGTCCCCTAATCCTAACCCGTACGCTGACACTAAGCCGCGCCCTCACACGTACGCTCCCCCTAAAGCGTTGTCGTACCCTCACCTGGACCCTAAACCGTCCCCGTCACCTAACCCTAACCCTAGCCCGAACCCTAACCCTAACCCTTCCCCGAAGCCTGACACTCACCCGTCCCATAATCCTAACCCGTACGCTGACACTAACCCGCGCCCTCACACGTACGCTCCCCCTAAAGCGTTGTCGTACCCTCACCTGGACCCTAAACCGTCCCCGTCCCCTAACCCTAACCCTAGCCCGAACCCTAACCCTAACCCTTCCCCGAAGCCTGACCCTCACCCGTCCCCTAATCCTAACCCGTACGCTGACACTAACCCGCGCCCTCACACGTACGCTCCCCCTAAAGCGTTGTCGTACCCTCACCTGGACCCTAAACCGTCCCCGTCCCCTAACCCTAACCCTAGCCCGAACCCTAACCCTAACCCTTCCCCGAAGCCTGACCCTCACCCGTCACCTAATCCTAACCCGTACGCTGACACTAAGCCACGCCCTCACACGTACGCTCCCCCTAAAGCGTTGTCGTACCCTCACCTGGACCCTAAACCGTCCCCGTCCCCTAACCCTAACCCTAGCCCGAACCCTAACCCTAACCCTTCCCCGAAGCCTGACCCTCACCCGTCCCCTAATCCTAACCCGTACGCTGACACTAAGCCGCGCCCTCACACGTACGCTCCCCCTAAAGCGTTGTCGTACCCTCACCTGGACCCTAAACCGTCCCCGTCCCCTAACCCTAACCCTAGCCCGAACCCTAACCCTAACCCTTCCCCGAAGCCTGACCCTCACCCGTCCCCTGATCCTAACCCGTACGCTGACGCTAACCCTCACCCTCACACGTACGCTCCCCCTAAAGGGTTGTCGTACCCTCACCTGGACCCTAAACCGTCCCAGTCCCCTAACCCTAACCCTAGCCCGAACCCTAACCCTAACCCTTCCCCGAAGCCTGACCCTCACCCGTCCCCTAATCCTAACCCGTACGCTGACACTAACCCGCGCCCTCACACGTACGCTCCCCCTAAAGCGTTGTTGTACCCTCACCTGGACCCTAAACCGTCCCCGTCCCCTAACCCTAACCCTTCCCCGAAGCCTGACCCTCACCTGTCCCCTAATCCTAACGCGTACGCTGACACTAACCCACGCCCTCACACGTACGCTCCCCCTAAAGCGTTGTCGTACCCTCACCTGGACCCTAAACCGTCCCCGTCCCCTAACCCTCACCCTAGCCCGAACCCTAACCCTAACCCTTCCCCGAAGCCTGACCCTCACCCGTCCCCTAATCCTAACCCGTACGCTGACACTAACCCGCGCCCTCACACGTACGCTCCCCCTAAAGCGTTGTCGTACCCTCACCTGGACCCTAAACCGTCCCCGTCCCCTAACCCTAACCCTAGCCCGAACCCTAACCCTAACCCTTCCCCGAAGCCTGACCCTCACCCGTCCCCTAATCCTAACCCGTACGCTGACACTAACCCGCGCCCTCACACGTACGCTCCCCCTAAAGCGTTGTCGTACCCTCACCTGGACCCTAAACCGTCCCCGTCCCCTAACCCTAACCCTAGCCCGAACCCTAACCCTAACCCTTCCCCGAAGCCTGACCCTCACCCGTCCCCTAATCCTAACCCGTACGCTGACACTAACCCACGCCCTCACACGTACGCTCCCCCTAAAGCGTTGTCGTACCCTCACCTGGACCCTAAACCGTCCCCGTCCCCTAACCCTCACCCTAGCCCGAACCCTAACCCTAACCCTTCCCCGAAGCCTGACCCTCACCCGTCCCCTAATCCTAACCCGTACGCTGACACTAACCCGCGCCCTCACACGTACGCTCCCCCTAAAGCGTTGTCGTACCCTCACCTGGACCCTAAACCGTCCCCGTCCCCTAACCCTAACCCTAGCCCGAACCCTAACCCTAACCCTTCCCCGAAGCCTGACCCTCACCCGTCCCCTAATCCTAACCCGTACGCTGACACTAACCCGCGCCCTCACACGTACGCTCCCCCTAAAGCGTTGTCGTACCCTCACCTGGACCCTAAACCGTCCCCGTCCCCTAACCCTAACCCTAGCCCGAACCCTAACCCTAACCCTTCCCCGAAGCCTGACCCTCACCCGTCCCCTAATCCTAACCCGTACGCTGACGCTAAGCCGCGCCCTCACACGTACACTCCCCCTAAAGCGTTGTCGTACCCTCACCTGGACCCTAAACCGTCCCCGTCCCCTAACCCTAACCCTAGCCCGAACCCTAACCCTAACCCTTCCCCGAAGCCTGACCCTCACACGTCCCCTAATCCTAACCCGTACGCTGACGCTAAACCGCGCCCTCACACGTACGCTCCCCCTAAAGCGTTGTCGTACCCTCAACTGGACCCTAAACCGTCCCCGTCCCCTAACCCTAACCCTAGCCCGAACCCTAACCCTAACCCTTCCCCGAAGCCTGACCCTCACCCGTCCCCTAATCCTAACCCGTACGCTGACACTAAGACGCGCCCTCACACGTACGCTCCCCCTAAAGCGTTGTCGTACCCTCACCTGGACCCTAAACCGTCCCCGTCCCCTAACCCTAACCCTAGCCTGAACCCTAACCCTAACCCTTCCCCGAAGCCTGACCCTCACCCGTGCCCTAATGCTAACCCGTACGCTGACACTAACCCGCGCCCTCACACGTACGCTCCCCCTAAAGCGTTGTCGTACCCTCACCTGGACCCTAAACCGTCCCCGTCCCCTAACCCTAACCCTAGCCCGAACCCTAACCCTAACCCTTCCCCGAAGCCTGACCCTCACCCGTCCCCTAATCCTAACCTGTACGCTGACGCTAAGCCGCGCCCTCACACGTACGCTCCCCCTAAAGCGTTGTCGTACCCTCACCTGGACCCTAAACCGTCCCCGTCCCCTAACCCTAACCGTAGCCCGAACCCTAACCCTAACACTTCCCCGAAGCCTGACCCTCACACGTCCCCTAATCCTAACCCGTACGCTGACACTAACCCGTGCCCTCACACGTACGCTCCCCCTAAAGCGTTGTCGTACCCTCACCTGGACCCTAAACCGTCCCCGTCCCCTAACCCTAACCCTAGCCCGAACCCTAACCCTAACCATTCTCCGAAGCCTGACCCTCACCGGTCTCCTAATCCTAACCCGTACGCTGACACTAAGCCGCGCCCTCACACGTACGTTCCCCCTAAAGCGTTGTCGTACCATCACCTGGACCCTAAACCGTCCCCGTCCCCGTCCCCTAACCCTTCCCCGAAGCCTGACCCTCAACCGTCCCCTAATCCTAACCCATACGCTGACACTAACTCGCGCCTTCACACGTACGCTCCCCCTAAAGCGTTGTCGTACCCTCACCTGGACCCTAAACCGTCCCCGTCCCCTAACCCTAACCCTTCCCCGAAGCCTGACCCTCACCCGTCCCCTAATCTTAACCCGTACGCTGACGCTAAGCCGCGCCCTCACACGTACGCTCCCCCTAAAGCGTTGTCGTACCCTCACCTGGACCCTAAACCGTCCCCGTCCCCTAACCCTAACCCTAGCCCGAACCCTAACCCTAACCCTTCCCCGAAGCCTGACCCTCACCCGTCCCCTAATCCTAACCCGTACGCTGACACTAAGCCGCACCCTCACACGTACGCTCCCCCTAAAGCGTTGTCGTACCCTCACCTGGACCCTAAACCGTCCCCGTCCCCTAACCCTAACCCTAGCCCGAACCCTAACCCTAACCCTTCCCCGAAGCCTGACCCTCACCCGTCCCCTAATCCTAACCCGTACGCTGACACTAACCCGCGCCCTCACACGTACGCTCCCCCTAAAGCGTTGTCGCACACTCACCTGGACCCTAAACCGTCCCCGTCCCCTAACCCTAACCCTAGCCCGAACCCTAACCCTAACCCTTCCCCGAAGCCTGACCCTCACCCGTCCCCTAATCCTAACCCGTACGCTGACACTAAGCCGCGCCCTCACACGTACGCTCCCCCTAAAGCGTTGTCGTACCCTCACCTGGACCCTAAACCGTCCCCGTCCCCTAACCCTAACCCTTCCCCGAAGCCTGACCCTCACCCGTCCCCTAATCCTAACCCGTACGCTGACGCTAAGCCGCGCCCTCACACGTACGCTCCCCCTAAAGCGTTGTCGTACCCTCACCTGGACCCTAAACCGTCCCCGTCCCCTAACCCTAACCCTAGCCCGAACCCTAACCCTAACCCTTCCCCGAAGCCTGACCCTCACCCGTCCCCTAATCCTAACCCGTACGCTGACACTAAGCCGCGCCCTCACACGTACGCTCCCCCTAAAGCGTTGTCGTTCCCTCACCTGGACCCTAAACCGTCCCCGTCCCCTAACCCTAACCCTAGCCCGAACCCTAACCCTAACCCTTCCCCGAAGCCTGACCCTCACCCGTTCCCTAATCCTAACCCGTACGCTGACACTAAGCCACGCCCTCACACGTACGCTCCCCCTAAAGCGTTGTCGTACCCTCACCTGGACCCTAAACCGTCCCCGTCCCCTAACCCTAACCCTAGCCCGAACCCTAACCCTAACCCTTCCCCGAAGCCTGACCCTCACCCGTCCCCTGATCCTAACCCGTACGCTGACGCTAACCCTCACCCTCACACGTACGCTCCCCCTAAAGCGTTGTCGTACCCTCACCTGGACCCTAAACCGTCCCCGTCCCCTAACCCTAACCCTAGCCCGAACCCTAACCCTAACCCTTCCCCGAAGCCTGACCCTCACCCGTCCCCTAATCCTAACCCGTACGCTGACACTAACCGGCGCCCTCACACGTACGCTCCCCCTAAAGCGTTGTCGTACCCTCACCTGGACCCTAAACCGTCCCCGTCCCCTAACCCTAACCCTTCCCCGAAGCCTGACCCTCACCCGTCCCCTAATCCTAACCCGTACGCTGACACTAACCCACGCCCTCACACGTACGCTCCCCCTAAAGCGTTGTCGTACCCTCACCTGGACCCTAAACCGTCCCCGTCCCCTAACCCTAACCCTAGCCCGAACCCTAACCCTAACCCTTCCCCGAAGCCTGACCCTCACCCGTACCCTAATCCTAACCCGTACGCTGACACTAACCCGTGCCCTCACACGTACGCTCCCCCTAAAGCGTTGTCGTACCCTCACCTGGACCCTAAACCGTCCCCGTCCCCTAACCCTAACCCTAGCCCGAACCCTAACCCTAACCCTTCCCCGAAGCCTGACCCTCACCCGTCCCCTGATCCTAACCCGCACGCTGACGCTAAGCCGCGCCCTCACACGTACGCTCCCCCTAAAGCGTTGTCGTACCCTCACCTGGACCCTAAACCGTCCCCGTCCCCTAACCCTAACCCTAGCCCGAACCCTAACCCTAACCCTTCCCCGAAGCCTGACCCTCACATGTCCCCTAATCCTAACCCATACGCTGACGCTAAGCCGCGCCCTCACACGTACGCTCCCCCTAAAGCGTTGTCGTACCCTCACCTGGACCCTAAACGTCCCCGTCCCCTAACCCTAACCCTAGCCCGAACACTAACCCTAACCCTTCCCCGAAGCCTGACCCTCACCCGTCCCCTAATCCTAACCCTTACGCTGACACTAACCCGAGCCCTCACACGTACGCTCCCCCTAAAGCGTTGTCGTACCCTCACCTGGACCCTAAACCGTCCCCGTCCCCTAACCCTCACCCTAGCCCGAACCCTAACCCTAACCCTTCCCCGAAGCCTGACCCTCACCCGTCCCCTAATCCTAACCCGTACGCTGACACTAACCCGCGCCCTCACACGTACGCTCCCCCTAAAGCGTTGTCGTACCCTCACCTGGACCCTAAACCGTCCCCGTCCCCTAACCCTAACCCTAGCCCGAACCCTAACCCTAACCCTTCCCCGAAGCCTGACCCTCACCCGTCCCCTAATCCTAACCCGTACGCCGACACTAACCCGCGCCCTCACACGTACGCTCCCCCTAAAGCGTTGTCGTACCCTCACCTGGACCCTAAACCGTCCCCGTCCCCTAACCCTAACCCTAGCCCGAACCCTAACCCTAACCCTTCCCCGAAGCCTGACCCTCACCCGTCCCCTAATCCTAACCCGTACGCTGACGCTAAGCCGCGCCCTCACACGTACACTCCCCCTAAAGCGTTGTCGTACCCTCACCTGGACCCTAAACCGTCCCCGTCCCCTAACCCTAACCCTAGCCCGAACCCTAACCCTAACCCTTCCCCGAAGCCTGACCCTCACACGTCCCCTAATCCTAACCCGTACGCTGACGCTAAACCGCGCCCTCACACGTACGCTCCCCCTAAAGCGTTGTCGTACCCTCACCTGGACCCTAAACCGTCCCCGTCCCCTAACCCTAACCCTAGCCCGAACCCTAACCCTAACCCTTCCCCGAAGCCTGACCCTCACCCGTCCCCTAATCCTAACCCGTACGCTGACACTAAGACGCGCCCTCACACGTACGCTCCCCCTAAAGCGTTGTCGTACCCTCACCTGGACCCTAAACCGTCCCCGTCCCCTAACCCTAACCCTAGCCTGAACCCTAACCCTAACCCTTCCCCGAAGCCTGACCCTCACCCGTCCCCTAATGCTAACCCGTACGCTGACACTAACCCGCGCCCTCACACGTACGCTCCCCCTAAAGCGTTGTCGTACCCTCACCTGGACCCTAAACCGTCCCCGTCCCCTAACCCTAACCCTAGCCCGAACCCTAACCCTAACCATTCTCCGAAGCCTGACCCTCACCGGTCTCCTAATCCTAACCCGTACGCTGACACTAAGCCGCGCCCTCACACGTACGTTCCCCCTAAAGCGTTGTCGTACCATCACCTGGACCCTAAACCGTCCCCGTCCCCGTCCCCTAACCCTTCCCCGAAGCCTGACCCTCAACCGTCCCCTAATCCTAACCCGTACGCTGACACTAACTCGCGCCTTCACACGTACGCTCCCCCTAAAGCGTTGTCGTACCCTCACCTGGACCCTAAACCGTCCCCGTCCCCTAACCCTAACCCTTCCCCGAAGCCTGACCCTCACCCGTCCCCTAATCTTAACCCGTACGCTGACGCTAAGCCGCGCCCTCACACGTACGCTCCCCCTAAAGCGTTGTCGTACCCTCACCTGGACCCTAAACCGTCCCCGTCCCCTAACCCTAACCCTAGCCCGAACCCTAACCCTAACCCTTCCCCGAAGCCTGACCCTCACCCGTCCCCTAATCCTAACCCGTACGCTGACACTAAGCCGCACCCTCACACGTACGCTCCCCCTAAAGCGTTGTCGTACCCTCACCTGGACCCTAAACCGTCCCCGTCCCCTAACCCTAACCCTAGCCCGAACCCTAACCCTAACCCTTCCCCGAAGCCTGACCCTCACCCGTCCCCTAATCCTAACCCGTACGCTGACACTAACCCGCGCCCTCACACGTACGCTCCCCCTAAAGCGTTGTCGCACACTCACCTGGACCCTAAACCGTCCCCGTCCCCTAACCCTAACCCTAGCCCGAACCCTAACCCTAACCCTTCCCCGAAGCCTGACCCTCACCCGTCCCCTAATCCTAACCCGTACGCTGACACTAAGCCGCGCCCTCACACGTACGCTCCCCCTAAAGCGTTGTCGTACCCTCACCTGGACCCTAAACCGTCCCCGTCCCCTAACCCTAACCCTTCCCCGAAGCCTGACCCTCACCCGTCCCCTAATCCTAACCCGTACGCTGACGCTAAGCCGCGCCCTCACACGTACGCTCCCCCTAAAGCGTTGTCGTACCCTCACCTGGACCCTAAACCGTCCCCGTCCCCTAACCCTAACCCTAGCCCGAACCCTAACCCTAACCCTTCCCCGAAGCCTGACCCTCACCCGTCCCCTAATCCTAACCCGTACGCTGACACTAAGCCGCGCCCTCACACGTACGCTCCCCCTAAAGCGTTGTCGTTCCCTCACCTGGACCCTAAACCGTCCCCGTCCCCTAACCCTAACCCTAGCCCGAACCCTAACCCTAACCCTTCCCCGAAGCCTGACCCTCACCCGTTCCCTAATCCTAACCCGTACGCTGACACTAAGCCACGCCCTCACACGTACGCTCCCCCTAAAGCGTTGTCGTACCCTCACCTGGACCCTAAACCGTCCCCGTCCCCTAACCCTAACCCTAGCCCGAACCCTAACCCTAACCCTTCCCCGAAGCCTGACCCTCACCCGTCCCCTGATCCTAACCCGTACGCTGACGCTAACCCTCACCCTCACACGTACGCTCCCCCTAAAGCGTTGTCGTACCCTCACCTGGACCCTAAACCGTCCCCGTCCCCTAACCCTAACCCTAGCCCGAACCCTAACCCTAACCCTTCCCCGAAGCCTGACCCTCACCCGTCCCCTAATCCTAACCCGTACGCTGACACTAACCGGCGCCCTCACACGTACGCTCCCCCTAAAGCGTTGTCGTACCCTCACCTGGACCCTAAACCGTCCCCGTCCCCTAACCCTAACCCTTCCCCGAAGCCTGACCCTCACCCGTCCCCTAATCCTAACCCGTACGCTGACACTAACCCACGCCCTCACACGTACGCTCCCCCTAAAGCGTTGTCGTACCCTCACCTGGACCCTAAACCGTCCCCGTCCCCTAACCCTAACCCTAGCCCGAACCCTAACCCTAACCCTTCCCCGAAGCCTGACCCTCACCCGTACCCTAATCCTAACCCGTACGCTGACACTAACCCGTGCCCTCACACGTACGCTCCCCCTAAAGCGTTGTCGTACCCTCACCTGGACCCTAAACCGTCCCCGTCCCCTAACCCTAACCCTAGCCCGAACCCTAACCCTAACCCTTCCCCGAAGCCTGACCCTCACCCGTCCCCTGATCCTAACCCGCACGCTGACGCTAAGCCGCGCCCTCACACGTACGCTCCCCCTAAAGCGTTGTCGTACCCTCACCTGGACCCTAAACCGTCCCCGTCCCCTAACCCTAACCCTAGCCCGAACCCTAACCCTAACCATTCCCCGAAGCCTGACCCTCACATGTCCCCTAATCCTAACCCATACGCTGACGCTAAGCCGCGCCCTCACACGTACGCTCCCCCTAAAGCGTTGTCGTACCCTCACCTGGACCCTAAACGTCCCCGTCCCCTAACCCTAACCCTAGCCCGAACACTAACCCTAACCCTTCCCCGAAGCCTGACCCTCACCCGTCCCCTAATCCTAACCCTTACGCTGACACTAACCCGAGCCCTCACACGTACGCTCCCCCTAAAGCGTTGTCGTACCCTCACCTGGACCCTAAACCGTCCCCGTCCCCTAACCCTCACCCTAGCCCGAACCCTAACCCTAACCCTTCCCCGAAGCCTGACCCTCACCCGTCCCCTAATCCTAACCCGTACGCTGACACTAACCCGCGCCCTCACACGTACGCTCCCCCTAAAGCGTTGTCGTACCCTCACCTGGACCCTAAACCGTCCCCGTCCCCTAACCCTAACCCTAGCCCGAACCCTAACCCTAACCCTTCCCCGAAGCCTGACCCTCACCCGTCCCCTAATCCTAACCCGTACGCCGACACTAACCCGCGCCCTCACACGTACGCTCCCCCTAAAGCGTTGTCGTACCCTCACCTGGACCCTAAACCGTCCCCGTCCCCTAACCCTAACCCTAGCCCGAACCCTAACCCTAACCCTTCCCCGAAGCCTGACCCTCACCCGTCCCCTAATCCTAACCCGTACGCTGACGCTAAGCCGCGCCCTCACACGTACACTCCCCCTAAAGCGTTGTCGTACCCTCACCTGGACCCTAAACCGTCCCCGTCCCCTAACCCTAACCCTAGCCCGAACCCTAACCCTAACCCTTCCCCGAAGCCTGACCCTCACACGTCCCCTAATCCTAACCCGTACGCTGACGCTAAACCGCGCCCTCACACGTACGCTCCCCCTAAAGCGTTGTCGTACCCTCACCTGGACCCTAAACCGTCCCCGTCCCCTAACCCTAACCCTAGCCCGAACCCTAACCCTAACCCTTCCCCGAAGCCTGACCCTCACCCGTCCCCTAATCCTAACCCGTACGCTGACACTAAGACGCGCCCTCACACGTACGCTCCCCCTAAAGCGTTGTCGTACCCTCACCTGGACCCTAAACCGTCCCCGTCCCCTAACCCTAACCCTAGCCTGAACCCTAACCCTAACCCTTCCCCGAAGCCTGACCCTCACCCGTCCCCTAATGCTAACCCGTACGCTGACACTAACCCGCGCCCTCACACGTACGCTCCCCCTAAAGCGTTGTCGTACCCTCACCTGGACCCTAAACCGTCCCCGTCCCCTAACCCTAACCCTAGCCCGAACCCTAACCCTAACCCTTCCCCGAAGCCTGACCCTCACCCGTCCCCTAATCCTAACCTGTACGCTGACGCTAAGCCGCGCCCTCACACGTACGCTCCCCCTAAAGCGTTGTCGTACCCTCACCTGGACCCTAAACCGTCCCCGTCCCCTAACCCTAACCGTAGCCCGAACCCTAACCCTAACACTTCCCCGAAGCCTGACCCTCACACGTCCCCTAATCCTAACCCGTACGCTGACACTAACCCGTGCCCTCACACGTACGCTCCCCCTAAAGCGTTGTCGTACCCTCACCTGGACCCTAAACCGTCCCCGTCCCCTAACCCTAACCCTAGCCCGAACCCTAACCCTAACCATTCTCCGAAGCCTGACCCTCACCGGTCTCCTAATCCTAACCCGTACGCTGACACTAAGCCGCGCCCTCACACGTACGTTCCCCCTAAAGCGTTGTCGTACCATCACCTGGACCCTAAACCTTCCCCGTCCCCGTCCCCTAACCCTTCCCCGAAGCCTGACCCTCAACCGTCCCCTAATCCTAACCCGTACGCTGACACTAACCCGCGCCTTCACACGTACGCTCCCCCTAAAGCGTTGTCGTACCCTCACCTGGACCCTAAACCGTCCCCGTCCCCTAACCCTAACCCTTCCCCGAAGCCTGACCCTCACCCGTCCCCTAATCTTAACCCGTACGCTGACGCTAAGCCGCGCCCTCACACGTACGCTCCCCCTAAAGCGTTGTCGTACCCTCACCTGGACCCTAAACCGTCCCCGTCCCCTAACCCTAACCCTAGCCCGAACCCTAACCCTAACCCTTCCCCGAAGCCTGACCCTCACCCGTCCCCTAATCCTAACCCGTACGCTGACACTAAGCCGCACCCTCACACGTACGCTCCCCCTGAAGCGTTGTCGTACCCTCACCTGGACCCTAAACCGTCCCCGTCCCCTAACCCTAACCCTAGCCCGAACCCTAACCCTAACCCTTCCCCGAAGCCTGACCCTCACCCGTCCCCTAATCCTAACCTGTACGCTGACACTAACCCGCGCCCTCACACGTACGCTCCCCCTAAAGCGTTGTCGCACACTCACCTGGACCCTAAACCGTCCCCGTCCCCTAACCCTAACCCTAGCCCGAACCCTAACCCTAACCCTTCCCCGAAGCCTGACCCTCACCCGTCCCCTAATCCTAACCCGTACGCTGACACTAAGCCGCGCCCTCACACGTACGCTCCCCCTAAAGCGTTGTCGTACCCTCACCTGGACCCTAAACCGTCCCCGTCCCCTAACCCTAACCCTTCCCCGAAGCCTGACCCTCACCCGTCCCCTAATCCTAACCCGTACGCTGACGCTAAGCCGCGCCCTCACACGTACGCTCCCCCTAAAGCGTTGTCGTACCCTCACCTGGACCCTAAACCGTCCCCGTCCCCTAACCCTAACCCTAGCCCGAACCCTAACCCTAACCCTTCCCCGAAGCCTGACCCTCACCCGTCCCCTAATCCTAACCCGTACGCTGACACTAAGCCGCGCCCTCACACGTACGCTCCCCCTAAAGCGTTGTCGTTCCCTCACCTGGACCCTAAACCGTCCCCGTCCCCTAACCCTAACCCTAGCCCGAACCCTAACCCTAACCCTTCCCCGAAGCCTGACCCTCACCCGTTCCCTAATCCTAACCCGTAAGCTGACACTAAGCCGCGCCCTCACACGTACGCTCCCCCTAAAGCGTTGTCGTACCCTCACCTGGACCCTAAACCGTCCCCGTCCCCTAACCCTAACCCTAGCCCGAACCCTAACCCTAACCCTTCCCCGAAGCCTGACCCTCACCCGTCCCCTGATCCTAACCCGTACGCTGACGCTAACCCTCACCCTCACACGTACGCTCCCCCTAAAGCGTTGTCGTACCCTCACCTGGACCCTAAACCGTCCCCGTCCCCTAACCCTAACCCTAGCCCGAACCCTAACCCTAACCCTTCCCCGAAGCCTGACCCTCACCCGTCCCCTAATCCTAACCCGTACGCTGACACTAACCGGCGCCCTCACACGTACGCTCCCCCTAAAGCGTTGTCGTACCCTCACCTGGACCCTAAACCGTCCCCGTCCCCTAACCCTAACCCTTCCCCGAAGCCTGACCCTCACCCGTCCCCTAATCCTAACCCGTACGCTGACACTAACCCACGCCCTCACACGTACGCTCCCCCTAAAGCGTTGTCGTACCCTCACCTGGACCCTAAACCGTCCCCGTCCCCTAACCCTAACCCTAGCCCGAACCCTAACCCTAACCCTTCCCCGAAGCCTGACCCTCACCCGTACCCTAATCCTAACCCGTACGCTGACACTAACCCGTGCCCTCACACGTACGCTCCCCCTAAAGCGTTGTCGTACCCTCACCTGGACCCTAAACCGTCCCCGTCCCCTAACCCTAACCCTAGCCCGAACCCTAACCCTAACCCTTCCCCGAAGCCTGACCCTCACCCGTCCCCTGATCCTAACCCGCACGCTGACGCTAAGCCGCGCCCTCACACGTACGCTCCCCCTAAAGCGTTGTCGTACCCTCACCTGGACCCTAAACCGTCCCCGTCCCCTAACCCTAACCCTAGCCCGAACCCTAACCCTAACCCTTCCCCGAAGCCTGACCCTCACATGTCCCCTAATCCTAACCCGTACGCTGACGCTAAGCCGCGCCCTCACACGTACGCTCCCCCTAAAGCGTTGTCGTACCCTCACCTGGACCCTAAACGTCCCCGTCCCCTAACCCTAACCCTAGCCCGAACCCTAACCCTAACCCTTCCCCGAAGCCTGACCCTCACCCGTCCCCTAATCCTAACCCTTACGCTGACACTAACCCGAGCCCTCACACGTACGCTCCCCCTAAAGCGTTGTCGTACCCTCACCTGGACGCTAAACTGTCCCCGTCCCCTAACCCTAACCCTAGCCCGAACCCTAACCCTAACCATTCCCCGAAGCCTGACCCTCACCCGTCCCCTAATCCTAACCCGTACGCTGACACTAAGCCGCGCCCTCACACGTACGCTCCCCCTAAAGCGTTGTCGTACCCTCACCTGGACCCTAAACCGTCCCCGTCCCCGTCCCCTAACCCTTCCCCGAAGCCTGACCCTCAACCGTCCCCTAATCCTAACCCGTACGCTGACACTAAGCCGCGCCCTCACACGTACGCTCCCCCTAAAGCGTTGTCGTACCCTCACCTGGACCCTAAACCGTCCCCGTCCCCTAACCCTAACCCTAGCCCGAACCCTAACCCTAACCCTTCCCCGAAGCCTGAACCTCAACCGTCCCCTAATCCTAACCCGTACGCTGACACTAACCCGCGCCCTCACACGTACGCTCCCCCTAAAGCGTTGTCATACCCTCACCTGGACCCTAAACCGTCCCCGTCCCTTAACCCTAACCCTTCCCCGAAGCCTGACCCTCACCCGTCCCCTAATCCTAACCCGTACGCTGACACTAACCCGCGCCCTCACACGTACGCTCCCCCTAAAGCGTTGTCGTACCCTCACCCGTCCCCTAATCCTAACCCGTACGCTGACACTAAGCCGCGCCCTCACACGTACGCTCCCCCTAAAGCGTTGTCGTACCCTCACCTGGACCCTAAACCGTCCCCGTCCCCTAACCCTAACCCTAGCCCGAACCCTAACCCTAACCCTTCCCCGAAGCCTGACCCTCACCCGTCCCCTTATCCTAACCCGTACGCTGACACTAACCCGCGCCCTCACACGTACGCTCCCCGTAAAGCGTTGTCGTACCCTCACCTGGACCCTAAACCGTCCCCGTCCCCTAACCCTAACCCTAGCCCGAACCCTAACCCTAACCCTTCCCCGAAGCCTGACCCTCACCCGTCCCCTAATCCTAACCCGTACGCTGACACTAAGCCGCGCCCTCACACGTACGCTCCCCCTAAAGCGTTGTCGTACCCTCACCTGGACCCTAAACCGTCCCCGTCCCCGTCCCCTAACCCTTCCCCGAAGCCTGACCCTCAACCGTCCCCTAATCCTAACCCGTACGCTGACACTAAGCCGCGCCCTCACACGTACGCTCCCCCTAAAGCGTTGTCGTACCCTCACCTGGACCCTAAACCGTCCCCGTCCCCTAACCCTAACCCTAGCCCGAACCCTAACCCTAACCCTTCCCCGAAGCCTGAACCTCAACCGTCCCCTAATCCTAACCCGTACGCTGACACTAACCCGCGCCCTCACACGTACGCTCCCCCTAAAGCGTTGTCATACCCTCACCTGGACCCTAAACCGTCCCCGTCCCTTAACCCTAACCCTTCCCCGAAGCCTGACCCTCACCCGTCCCCTAATCCTAACCCGTACGCTGACACTAACCCGCGCCCTCACACGTACGCTCCCCCTAAAGCGTTGTCGTACCCTCACCTGGACCCTAAACCGTCCCCGTCCCCTAACCCTAACCCTAGCCCGAACCCTAACCCTAACCCTTCCCCGAAGCCTGACCCTCACCCGTCCCCTAATCCTAACCCGTACGCTGACACTAAGCCGCGCCCTCACACGTACGCTCCCCCTAAAGCGTTGTCGTACCCTCACCTGGACCCTAAACCGTCCCCGTCCCCTAACCCTAACCCTAGCCCGAACCCTAACCCTAACCCTTCCCCGAAGCCTGACCCTCACCCGTCCCCTTATCCTAACCCGTACGCTGACACTAACCCGCGCCCTCACACGTACGCTCCCCGTAAAGCGTTGTCGTACCCTCACCTGGACCCTAAACCGTCCCCGTCCCCTAACCCTAACCCTAGCCCGAACCCTAACCCTAACCCTTCCCCGAAGCCTGACCCTCACCCGTCCCCTAATCCTAACCCGTACGCTGACACTAAGCCGCGCCCTCACACGTACGCTCCCCCTAAAGCATTGTCGTACCCTCACCTGGACCCTAAACCGTCCCCGTCCCCTAACCCTAACCCTAGCCCGAACCCTAACCCTAACCCTTCCCCGAAGCCTGACCCTCACCCGTCCCCTTATCCTAACCCATACGCTGACACTAACCCGCGCCCTCACACGTACGCTCCCCGTAAAGCGTTGTCGTACCCTCACCTGGACCCTAAACCGTCCCCGGCCCGTAACCCTAACCCTAGCCCGAACCCTAACCCTAACACTTCCCCGAAGCCTGACCCTCACCCGTCCCCTAATCCTAACCCGTACGCTGACACTAAGCCACGCCCTCACACGTACGCTCCCCCTAAAGCGTTGTCGTACCCTCACCTGGACCCTAAACCGTCCCCGTCCCCTAACCCTTACCCTAGCCCGAACCCTAACCCTAACCCTTCCCCGAAGCCTGACCCACACCCGTCCCCTAATCCTAACCCGTACGCTGACACTAACCCGCGCCCTCATACGTACGCTCCCCCTAAAGCGTTGTCGTACCCTCACCTGGACCCTAAACCGTCCCCGTCCCCTAACCCTAACCCTAGCCCGAACCCTAACCCTAACCCTTCCCCGAAGCCTGACCCACACCCGTGCCCTAATCCTAACCCGTACACTGACACTAAGCCGCGCCCTCACACGTACGCTCCCCCTAAAGCGTTGTCGTACCCTCACCTGAACCCTAAACCGTCCCCGTCCCCTAACCCTAACCCTAGCCCGAACCCTAACCCTAACACTTCCCCGAAGCCTGACCCTCAACCGTCCCCTAATCCTAACCCGTACGCTGACACTAAGCCGCGCCCTCACACGTACGCTCCCCCTAAAGCGTTGTCGTACCCTCACCTGGACCCTAAACCGTCCCCATCCCCTAACCCTAACCCTTCCCCGAAGCCTGACCCTCACCCGTCCCCTAATCCTAATCCGGACGCTGACACTAAGCCGCGCCCTCACACGTACGCTCCCCCTAAAACGTTGTCGTAACCTCACCTGGACCCTAAACCGTCCCCCTCCCCTAACCCTAACCCTAGCCCGAACCCTAACCCTAACCCTTCCCCGAAGCCTGACACTCACCCGTCCCCTTATCCTAACCCGTACGCTGACACTAACCCACGCCCTCACACGTACGCTCCCCGTAAAGCGTTGTCGTACGCTCACCTGGACCCTAAACCATCCCCGTCCCCTAACCCTAACCCTAGCCCGAATCCTAACCCTAACCCTTCCCCGAAGCCTGACCCTCACCCGTACCCTAATCCTAACCCGTACGCTGACACTAAGCATGCGCCCTCACACGTACGCTCCCCCTAAAGCGTTGTCGTACCCTCACCTGGTCCCTAAACCGTCCCCGTCCCCTAACCCTAACCCTAGCCCGAACCCTAACCCTAACCCTTCCCCGAAGCCTGACCCTCACCCGTCCCCTTATCCTAACCCGGACGCTGACACTAACCCGCGCTCTCACACGTACGCTCCCCCTAAAGCATTGTCGTACCCTCAGCTGGACCCTAAACCGTCCCCGTCCCCTAACCCCAACCCTAGCCCGAACCCTAACCCTAACCCTTCCCCGAAGCCTGACCCTCACCCGTCCCCTAATCCTAACCCGTACGCTGACACTAAGCCGCGCCCTCACACGTACGCTCCCCCTAAAGCGTTGTCGTACCCTCACCTGGACCCTAAACCGTCCCCGTCCCCTAACCCTAACCCTAGCCCGATCCCTAACCCTAACCCTTCCCCGAAGCCTGACCCTCACCCGTCCCCTTATCCTAACCCGTACGCTGACACTAACCCGCGCCCTCACACGAACGCTCCCCGTAAAGCGTTGTCGTACCCTCACCTGGACCCTAAACCGTCCCCGTCCCCTAACCCTAACCCTAGCCCGAACCCTAACCCTAACCCTTCCCCGAAGCCTGACCCTCACCCGTCCCCTAATCCTAACCCGTACGCTGACACTAAGCCGCGCCCTCACACGTACGCTCCCCCTAAAGCGTTGTCGTACCCTCACCTGGACCCTAAACCGTCCCCGTCCCCTAACCCTAACCGTAGCCCGAACCCTAACCCTAACCCTTCCCCGAAGCCTGACCCTCACCCGTCCCCTAATCCTAACCCGTACGCTGACACTAAGCCGCGCCCTCACACGTACGCTCCCCCTAAAGCGTTGTCGTACCCTCACCTGGACCCTAAACCGTCCCCGTCCCCTAACCCTAACCCTAGCCCGAACCCTAACCCTAACACTTCCCCGAAGCCTGACCCTCACCCGTCCCCTTATCCTAACCCGTACGCTGACATAACCCGCGCCCTCACACGTACGCTCCCCGTAAAGCGTTGTCGTACCATCACCTGGACCCTAAACCGTCCCCGTCCCCTAACCCTAACCCTAGCCCGAACCCTAACCCTAACCCTTCCCCGAAGCCTGACCCTCACCCGTCCCCTAATCCTAACCCGTACGCTGACACTAAGCCGCGCCCTCACACGTACGCTCCCCCTAAAGCGTTGTCGTACCCTCACCTGGACCCTAAACCGTCCCCGTCCCCTAACCCTAACCCTAGCCCGAACCCTAACCCTAACCCTTCCCCGAAGCCTGACCCTCACCCGTCCCCTTATCCTAACCCGTACGCTGACACTAACCCGCGCCCTCACACGTACGCTCCCCGTAAAACGTTGTCGTACCCTCACCTGGACCCTAAACCGTCCCCGTCCCCTAACCCTAACCCTAGCCCGAACCCTAACCCTAACCCTTCCCCGAAGCCTGACCCTCACCCATCCCCTAATCCTAACCCGTACGCTGACACTAAGCCGCGCCCTCACACGTACGTTCCCCCTAAAGCGTTGTCGTACCCTCACCTGGACCCTAAACCGTCCCCGTCCCCTAACCCTAACCCTAGCCCAAACCCTAACCCTAACACTTCCCCGAAGCCTGACCCTCACCCGTCCCCTAATCCTAACCCGTACGCTGACACTAACCCGCGCCCTCACACGTACGCTACCCCTAAAGCGTTGTCGTACCCTCACCTGGACCCTAAACCGTCCCCGTCCCCTAACCCTAACCCTAGCCCGAACCCTAACCCTAACCCTTCCCCGAAGCCTGACCCTCACCCGTCCCCTAATCCTAACCCGTACGCTGACGCTAAGCCGTGCCCTCACACGTACGCTCCCCCTAAAGCGTTGTCGTACCCTCACCTGGACCCTAAACCGTCCCCGTCCCCTAACCCTAACCCTAGCCCGAACCCTAACCCTAAACCTTCCCCGAAGCCTGACCCTCACCCATCCCCTAATCCTAACCCGTACGCTGACACTAAGCCGCGCCCTCACACGTACGCTCCCCCTAAAGCGTTGTCGTACCCTCACCTGGACCCTAAACCGTCCCCGGCCCCTAACCCTAACCCTAGCCCGAACCCTAACCCTAACCCTTCCCCGAAGCCTGACCCACACCCGTCCCCTAATCCTAACCCGTACGCTGACACTAACCCGCGCCCTCATACGTACGCTCCCCCTAAAGCGTTGTCGTACCCTCACCTGGACCCTAAACCGTCCCCGTCCCCTAACCCTAACCCTAGCCCGAACCCTAACCCTAACCCTTCCCCGAAGCCTGACCCACACCCGTGCCCTAATCCTAACCCGTACACTGACACTAAGCCGCGCCCTCACACGTACGCTCCCCCTAAAGCGTTGTCGTACCCTCACCTGAACCCTAAACCGTCCCCGTCCCCTAACCCTAACCCTAGCCCGAACCCTAACCCTAACCCTTCCCCGAAGCCTGACCCTCAACCGTCCCCTAATCCTAACCCGTACGCTGACACTAAGCCGCGCCCTCACACGTACGCTCCCCCTAAAGCGTTGTCGTACCCTCACCTGGACCCTAAACCGTCCCCATCCCCTAACCCTAACCCTTCCCCGAAGCCTGACCCTCACCCGTCCCCTAATCCTAATCCGGACGCTGACACTAAGCCGCGCCCTCACACGTACGCTCCCCCTAAAACGTTGTCGTAACCTCACCTGGACCCTAAACCGTCCCCCTCCCCTAACCCTAACCCTAGCCCGAACCCTAACCCTAACCCTTCCCCGAAGCCTGACACTCACCCGTCCCCTTATCCTAACCCGTACGCTGACACTAACCCACGCCCTCACACGTACGCTCCCCGTAAAGCGTTGTCGTACGCTCACCTGGACCCTAAACCATCCCCGTCCCCTAACCCTAACCCTAGCCCGAATCCTAACCCTAACCCTTCCCCGAAGCCTGACCCTCACCCGTACCCTAATCCTAACCCGTACGCTGACACTAAGCATGCGCCCTCACACGTACGCTCCCCCTAAAGCGTTGTCGTACCCTCACCTGGACCCTAAACCGTCCCCGTCCCCTAACCCTAACCCTAGCCCGAACCCTAACCCTAACCCTTCCCCGAAGCCTGACCCTCACCCGTCCCCTTATCCTAACCCGGACGCTGACACTAACCCGCGCTCTCACACGTACGCTCCCCCTAAAGCATTGTCGTACCCTCAGCTGGACCCTAAACCGTCCCCGTCCCCTAACCCCAACCCTAGCCCGAACCCTAACCCTAACCCTTCCCCGAAGCCTGACCCTCACCCGTCCCCTAATCCTAACCCGTACGCTGACACTAAGCCGCGCCCTCACACGTACGCTCCCCCTAAAGCGTTGTCGTACCCTCACCTGGACCCTAAACCGTCCCCGTCCCCTAACCCTAACCCTAGCCCGATCCCTAACCCTAACCCTTCCCCGAAGCCTGACCCTCACCCGTCCCCTTATCCTAACCCGTACGCTGACACTAACCCGCGCCCTCACACGAACGCTCCCCGTAAAGCGTTGTCGTACCCTCACCTGGACCCTAAACCGTCCCCGTCCCCTAACCCTAACCCTAGCCCGAACCCTAACCCTAACCCTTCCCCGAAGCCTGACCCTCACCCGTCCCCTAATCCTAACCCGTACGCTGACACTAAGCCGCGCCCTCACACGTACGCTCCCCCTAAAGCGTTGTCGTACCCTCACCTGGACCCTAAACCGTCCCCGTCCCCTAACCCTAACCGTAGCCCGAACCCTAACCCTAACCCTTCCCCGAAGCCTGACCCTCACCCGTCCCCTAATCCTAACCCGTACGCTGACACTAAGCCGCGCCCTCACACGTACGCTCCCCCTAAAGCGTTGTCGTACCCTCACCTGGACCCTAAACCGTCCCCGTCCCCTAACCCTAACCCTAGCCCGAACCCTAACCCTAACACTTCCCCGAAGCCTGACCCTCACCCGTCCCCTTATCCTAACCCGTACGCTGACACTAACCCGCGCCCTCACACGTACGCTCCCCGTAAAGCGTTGTCGTACCATCACCTGGACCCTAAACCGTCCCCGTCCCCTAACCCTAACCCTAGCCCGAACCCTAACCCTAACCCTTCCCCGAAGCCTGACACTCACCCGTCCCCTAATCCTAACCCGTACGCTGACACTAAGCCGCGCCCTCACACGTACGCTCCCCCTAAAGCGTTGTCGTACCCTCACCTGGACCCTAAACCGTCCCCGTCCCCTAACCCTAACCCTAGCCCGAACCCTAACCCTAACCCTTCCCCGAAGCCTGACCCTCACCCGTCCCCTTATCCTAACCCGTACGCTGACACTAACCCGCGCCCTCACACGTACGCTCCCCGTAAAGCGTTGTCGTACCCTCACCTGGACCCTAAACCGTCCCCGTCCCCTAACCCTAACCCTAGCCCGAACCCTAACCCTAACCCTTCCCCGAAGCCTGACCCTCACCCGTCCCCTAATCCTAACCCGTACGCTGACACTAAGCCGCGCCCTCACACGTACGCTCCCCCTAAAGCGTTGCCGTTCCCTCACCTGGACCCTAAACCGTCCCCGTCCCCTAACCCTAACCCTAGCCCGAACCCTAACCCTAACCCTTCCCCGAAGCCTGACCCTCACCCGTCCCCTTATCCTAAGCGGTACGCTGACACTAAGCCGCGCCCTCACACGTACGCTCCCCCTAAAGCGTTGTCGTACCCTCACCTGGAACCTAAACCGTCCCCGTCCCCTAACCCTAACCCTAGCCCGAACCCTAACCCTAACCCTTCCCCGAAGCCTGACCCTCACCCATCCCCTAATCCTAACCCGTACGCTGACACTAAGCCGCGCCCTCACACGTACGCTCCCCCTAAAGCGTTGTCGTACCCTCACCTGGACCCTAAACCGTCCCCGTCCCCTAACCCTAACCCTAGCCCAAACCCTAACCCTAACCCTTCCCCGAAGCCTGACCCTCACCCGTCCCCTAATCCTAACCCGTACGCTGACACTAACCCGCACCCTCACACGTACGCTCCCCCTAAAGCGTTGTCGTACCCTCACCTGGACCCTAAACCGTCCCCGTCCCCTAACCCTAACCCTAGCCCGAACCCTAACCCTAACCCTTCCCCGAAGCCTGACCCTCACCCGTCCCCTAATCCTAACCCGTACGCTGACGCTAAGCCGCGCCCTCACACGTACGCTCCCCCTAAAGCGTTGTCGTACCCTCACCTGCACCCTAAACCGTCCCCGTCCCCTAACCCTAACCCTAGCCCGAACCCTAACCCTAACCCTTCCCCGAAGCCTGACCCACACCCGTCCCCTAATCCTAACCCGTACGCTGACACTAACCCGCGCCCTCATACGTACGCTCCCCCTAAAGCGTTGTCGTACCCTCACCTGGACCCTAAACCGTCCCCGTCCCCTAACCCTAACCCTAGCCCGAACCCTAACCCTAACCCTTCCCCGAAGCCTGACCCACACCCGTCCCCTAATCCTAACCCGTACGCTGACACTAACCCGCGCCCTCATACGTACGCTCCCCCTAAAGCGTTGTCGTACCCTCACCTGGACCCTAAACCGTCCCCGTCCCCTAACCCTAACCCTAGCCCAAACCCTAAGCCTAACCCTTCCCCGAAGCCTGACCCTCACCCGTCCCCTAATCCTAACCCGTACGCTGACACTAACCCGCACCCTCACACGTACGCTCCCCCTAAAGCGTTGTCGTACCCTCACCTGGACCCTAAACCGTCCCCGTCCCCTAACCCTAACCCTAGCCCGAACCCTAACCCTAACCCTTCCCCGAAGCCTGACCCTCACCCGTCCCCTAATCCTAACCCGTACGCTGACGCTAAGCCGCGCCCTCACACGTACGCTCCCCCTAAAGCGTTGTCGTACCCTCACCTGCACCCTAAACCGTCCCCGTCCCCTAACCCTAACCCTAGCCCGAACCCTAACCCTAACCCTTCCCCGAAGCCTGACCCACACCCGTCCCCTAATCCTAACCCGTACGCTGACACTAACCCGCGCCCTCATACGTACGCTCCCCCTAAAGCGTTGTCGTACCCTCACCTGGACCCTAAACCGTCCCCGTCCCCTAACCCTAACCCTAGCCCGAACCCTAACCCTAACTCTTCCCCGAAGCCTGACCCTCACCCGTGCCCTAATCCTAATCCGTACGCTGACACTAAGCCGCGCCCTCACACGTACGCTCCCCCTAAAGCGTTGTCGTACCCTCACCTGAACCCTAAACCGTCCCCGTCCCCTAACCCTAACCCTAACCCGAACCCTAACCCTAACCCTTCCCCGAAGCCTGACCCTCAACCGTCCCCTAATCCTAACCCGTACGCTGACACTACGCCGCGCCCTCACACGTACGCTCCCCCTAAAGCGTTGTCGTACCCTCACCTGGACCCTAAACCGTCCCCGTCCCCTAACCATAACCCTTCCCCGAAGCCTGACCCTCACCCGTCCCCTAATCCTAACCCGGACGCTGACACTAACCCGCGCCCTCACACGTACGCTCCCCCTAAAACGTTGTCGTACCCTCACCTGGACCCTAAACCGTCCCCGTCCCCTAACCCTAACCCTAGCCCGAACCCTAACCCTAACCCTTCCCCGAAGCCTGACCCTCACCCGTCCCCAAATCCTAACCCGTACGCTGACACTAACCCGCGCCCTCACACGTACGCTCCCCCTAAAGCGTTGTCGTACCCTCACCTGGACCCTAAACCGTCCCCGTCCCCTAACCCTAACCCTAGCCCGAACCCTAACCCTAACCCTTCCCCGAAGCCTGACCCTCACCCGTCCCCTTATCCTAACCCGGACGCTGACACTAACCCGCGCTCTCACACGTACGCTCCCCCTAAAGCATTGTCGTACCCTCAGCTGGACCCTAAACCGTCCCCGTCCCCTAACCCCAACCCTAGCCCGAACCCTAACCCTAACCCTTCCCCGAAGCCTGACCCTCACCCGTCCCCTAATCCTAACCCGTACGCTGACACTAAGCCGCGCCCTCACACGTACGCTCCCCCTAAAGCGTTGTCGTACCCTCACCTGGACCCTAAACCGTCCCCGTCCCCTAACCCTAACCCTAGCCCGATCCCTAACCCTAACCCTTCCCCGAAGCCTGACCCTCACCCGTCCCCTTATCCTAACCCGTACGCTGACACTAACCCGCGCCCTCACACGTACGCTCCCGGTAAAGCGTTGTCGTACCCTCACCTGGACCCTAAACCGTCCCCGTCCCCTAACCCTAACCCTAGCCCGAACCCTAACCCTAACCCTTCCCCGAAGCCTGACCCTCACCCGTCCCCTAATCCTAACCCTTACGCTGACACTAACCCGCGCCCTCACACGTACGCTCCCCCTAAAGCGTTGTCGTACCCTCACCTGGACCCTAAACCGTCCCCGTCCCCTAACCCTAACCCTAGCCCGAACCCTAACCCTAACCCTTCCCCGAAGCCTGACCCTCACCCGTCCCCTTATCCTAACCCGTACGCTGACACTAACCCGCGCCCTCACACGTACGCTCCCCCTAAAGCGTTGTCGTACCCTCACCTGGACCCTAAACCGTCCCCGTCCCCTAACCCTAACCCTAGCCCGAACCCTAACCCTAACCCTTCCCCGAAGCCTGACCCTCACCCGTCCCCTAATCCTAACCCGTACGCTGACACTAAGCCGCGCCCTCACACGTACGCTCCCCCTAAAGCGTTGCCGTTCCCTCACCTGGACCCTAAACCGTCCCCGTCCCCTAACCCTAACCCTAGCCCGAACCCTAACCCTAACCCTTCCCCGAAGCCTGACCCTCACCCGTCACCTAATCCTAACCCGTACGCTGACACTAAGCCACGCCCTCACACGTACGCTCCCCCTAAAGCGTTGTCGTACCCTCACCTGGACCCTAAACCGTCCCCGTCCCCTAACCCTAACCCTAGCCCGAACCCTAACCCTAACCCTTCCCCGAAGCCTGACCCTCACCCGTCCCCTAATCCTAACCCGTACGCTGACACTAAGCCGCGCCCTCACACGTACGCTCCCCCTAAAGCGTTGTCGTACCCTCACCTGGACCCTAAACCGTCCCCGTCCCCTAACCCTAACCCTAGCCCGAACCCTAACCCTAACCCTTCCCCGAAGCCTGACCCTCACCCGTCCCCTGATCCTAACCCGTACGCTGACGCTAACCCTCACCCTCACACGTACGCTCCCCCTAAAGGGTTGTCGTACCCTCACCTGGACCCTAAACCGTCCCAGTCCCCTAACCCTAACCCTAGCCCGAACCCTAACCCTAACCCTTCCCCGAAGCCTGACCCTCACCCGTCCCCTAATCCTAACCCGTACGCTGACACTAACCCGCGCCCTCACACGTACGCTCCCCCTAAAGCGTTGTCGTACCCTCACCTGGACCCTAAACCGTCCCCGTCCCCTAACCCTAACCCTTCCCCGAAGCCTGACCCTCACCTGTCCCCTAATCCTAACGCGTACGCTGACACTAACCCACGCCCTCACACGTACGCTCCCCCTAAAGCGTTGTCGTACCCTCACCTGGACCCTAAACCGTCCCCGTCCCCTAACCCTCACCCTAGCCCGAACCCTAACCCTAACCCTTCCCCGAAGCCTGACCCTCACCCGTCCCCTAATCCTAACCCGTACGCTGACACTAACCCGCGCCCTCACACGTACGCTCCCCCTAAAGCGTTGTCGTACCCTCACCTGGACCCTAAACCGTCCCCGTCCCCTAACCCTAACCCTAGCCCGAACCCTAACCCTAACCCTTCCCCGAAGCCTGACCCTCACCCGTCCCCTAATCCTAACCCGTACGCTGACACTAAGACGCGCCCTCACACGTACGCTCCCCCTAAAGCGTTGTCGTACCCTCACCTGGACCCTAAACCGTCCCCGTCCCCTAACCCTAACCCTAGCCTGAACCCTAACCCTAACCCTTCCCCGAAGCCTGACCCTCACCCGTCCCCTAATGCTAACCCGTACGCTGACACTAACCCGCGCCCTCACACGTACGCTCCCCCTAAAGCGTTGTCGTACCCTCACCTGGACCCTAAACCGTCCCCGTCCCCTAACCCTAACCCTAGCCCGAACCCTAACCCTAACCCTTCCCCGAAGCCTGACCCTCACCCGTCCCCTAATCCTAACCTGTACGCTGACGCTAAGCCGCGCCCTCACACGTACGCTCCCCCTAAAGCGTTGTCGTACCCTCACCTGGACCCTAAACCGTCCCCGTCCCCTAACCCTAACCGTAGCCCGAACCCTAACCCTAACACTTCCCCGAAGCCTGACCCTCACACGTCCCCTAATCCTAACCCGTACGCTGACACTAACCCGTGCCCTCACACGTACGCTCCCCCTAAAGCGTTGTCGTACCCTCACCTGGACCCTAAACCGTCCCCGTCCCCTAACCCTAACCCTAGCCCGAACCCTAACCCTAACCATTCTCCGAAGCCTGACCCTCACCGGTCTCCTAATCCTAACCCGTACGCTGACACTAAGCCGCGCCCTCACACGTACGTTCCCCCTAAAGCGTTGTCGTACCATCACCTGGACCCTAAACCGTCCCCGTCCCCGTCCCCTAACCCTTCCCCGAAGCCTGACCCTCAACCGTCCCCTAATCCTAACCCGTACGCTGACACTAACCCGCGCCTTCACACGTACGCTCCCCCTAAAGCGTTGTCGTACCCTCACCTGGACCCTAAACCGTCCCCGTCCCCTAACCCTAACCCTTCCCCGAAGCCTGACCCTCACCCGTCCCCTAATCTTAACCCGTACGCTGACGCTAAGCCGCGCCCTCACACGTACGCTCCCCCTAAAGCGTTGTCGTACCCTCACCTGGACCCTAAACCGTCCCCGTCCCCTAACCCTAACCCTAGCCCGAACCCTAACCCTAACCCTTCCCCGAAGCCTGACCCTCACCCGTCCCCTAATCCTAACCCGTACGCTGACACTAAGCCGCACCCTCACACGTACGCTCCCCCTAAAGCGTTGTCGTACCCTCACCTGGACCCTAAACCGTCCCCGTCCCCTAACCCTAACCCTAGCCCGAACCCTAACCCTAACCCTTCCCCGAAGCCTGACCCTCACCCGTCCCCTAATCCTAACCCGTACGCTGACACTAACCCGCGCCCTCACACGTACGCTCCCCCTAAAGCGTTGTCGCACACTCACCTGGACCCTAAACCGTCCCCGTCCCCTAACCCTAACCCTAGCCCGAACCCTAACCCTAACCCTTCCCCGAAGCCTGACCCTCAACCGTCCCCTAATCCTAACCCGTACGCTGACACTAAGCCGCGCCCTCACACGTACGCTCCCCCTAAAGCGTTGTCGTACCCTCACCTGGACCCTAAACCGTCCCCGTCCCCTAACCCTAACCCTTCCCCGAAGCCTGACCCTCACCCGTCCCCTAATCCTAACCCGTACGCTGACGCTAAGCCGCGCCCTCACACGTACGCTCCCCCTAAAGCGTTGTCGTACCCTCACCTGGACCCTAAACCGTCCCCGTCCCCTAACCCTAACCCTAGCCCGAACCCTAACCCTAACCCTTCCCCGAAGCCTGACCCTCACCCGTCCCCTAATCCTAACCCGTACGCTGACACTAAGCCGCGCCCTCAC
The DNA here is from genome assembly GCF_963455315.2 of Globicephala melas. Classification (NCBI taxonomy): domain Eukaryota; kingdom Metazoa; phylum Chordata; class Mammalia; order Artiodactyla; family Delphinidae; genus Globicephala; species Globicephala melas. Next base: position 487,753 of record NW_027207221.1, read on the forward strand.
ACGTACGCTCCCCCTAAAGCGTTGTCGTTCCCTCACCTGGACCCTAAACCGTCCCCGTCCCCTAACCCTAACCCTAGCCCGAACCCTAACCCTAACCCTTCCCCGAAGCCTGACCCTCACCCGTTCCCTAATCCTAACCCGTACGCTGACACTAAGCCGCGCCCTCACACGTACGCTCCCCCTAAAGCGTTGTCGTACCCTCACCTGGACCCTAAACCGTCCCCGTCCCCTAACCCTAACCCTAGCCCGAACCCTAACCCTAACCCTTCCCCGAAGCCTGACCCTCACCCGTCCCCTGATCCTAACCCGTACGCTGACGCTAACCCTCACCCTCACACGTACGCTCCCCCTAAAGCGTTGTCGTACCCTCACCTGGACCCTAAACCGTCCCCGTCCCCTAACCCTAACCCTAGCCCGAACCCTAACCCTAACCCTTCCCCGAAGCCTGACCCTCACCCGTCCCCTAATCCTAACCCGTACGCTGACACTAACCGGCGCCCTCACACGTACGCTCCCCCTAAAGCGTTGTCGTACCCTCACCTGGACCCTAAACCGTCCCCGTCCCCTAACCCTAACCCTTCCCCGAAGCCTGACCCTCACCCGTCCCCTAATCCTAACCCGTACGCTGACACTAACCCACGCCCTCACACGTACGCTCCCCCTAAAGCGTTGTCGTACCCTCACCTGGACCCTAAACCGTCCCCGTCCCCTAACCCTAACCCTAGCCCGAACCCTAACCCTAACCCTTCCCCGAAGCCTGACCCTCACCCGTACCCTAATCCTAACCCGTACGCTGACACTAACCCGTGCCCTCACACGTACGCTCCCCCTAAAGCGTTGTCGTACCCTCACCTGGACCCTAAACCGTCCCCGTCCCCTAACCCTAACCCTAGCCCGAACCCTAACCCTAACCCTTCCCCGAAGCCTGACCCTCACCCGTCCCCTGATCCTAACCCGCACGCTGACGCTAAGCCGCGCCCTCACACGTACGCTCCCCCTAAAGCGTTGTCGTACCCTCACCTGGACCCTAAACCGTCCCCGTCCCCTAACCCTAACCCTAGCCCGAACCCTAACCCTAACCCTTCCCCGAAGCCTGACCCTCACATGTCCCCTAATCCTAACCCGTACGCTGACGCTAAGCCGCGCCCTCACACGTACGCTCCCCCTAAAGCGTTGTCGTACCCTCACCTGGACCCTAAACGTCCCCGTCCCCTAACCCTAACCCTAGCCCGAACCCTAACCCTAACCCTTCCCCGAAGCCTGACCCTCACCCGTCCCCTAATCCTAACCCTTACGCTGACACTAACCCGAGCCCTCACACGTACGCTCCCCCTAAAGCGTTGTCGTACCCTCACCTGGACGCTAAACTGTCCCCGTCCCCTAACCCTAACCCTAGCCCGAACCCTAACCCTAACCATTCCCCGAAGCCTGACCCTCACCCGTCCCCTAATCCTAACCCGTACGCTGACACTAAGCCGCGCCCTCACACGTACGCTCCCCCTAAAGCGTTGTCGTACCCTCACCTGGACCCTAAACCGTCCCCGTCCCCGTCCCCTAACCCTTCCCCGAAGCCTGACCCTCAACCGTCCCCTAATCCTAACCCGTACGCTGACACTAAGCCGCGCCCTCACACGTACGCTCCCCCTAAAGCGTTGTCGTACCCTCACCTGGACCCTAAACCGTCCCCGTCCCCTAACCCTAACCCTAGCCCGAACCCTAACCCTAACCCTTCCCCGAAGCCTGAACCTCAACCGTCCCCTAATCCTAACCCGTACGCTGACACTAACCCGCGCCCTCACACGTACGCTCCCCCTAAAGCGTTGTCATACCCTCACCTGGACCCTAAACCGTCCCCGTCCCTTAACCCTAACCCTTCCCCGAAGCCTGACCCTCACCCGTCCCCTAATCCTAACCCGTACGCTGACACTAACCCGCGCCCTCACACGTACGCTCCCCCTAAAGCGTTGTCGTACCCTCACCCGTCCCCTAATCCTAACCCGTACGCTGACACTAAGCCGCGCCCTCACACGTACGCTCCCCCTAAAGCGTTGTCGTACCCTCACCTGGACCCTAAACCGTCCCCGTCCCCTAACCCTAACCCTAGCCCGAACCCTAACCCTAACCCTTCCCCGAAGCCTGACCCTCACCCGTCCCCTTATCCTAACCCGTACGCTGACACTAACCCGCGCCCTCACACGTACGCTCCCCGTAAAGCGTTGTCGTACCCTCACCTGGACCCTAAACCGTCCCCGTCCCCTAACCCTAACCCTAGCCCGAACCCTAACCCTAACCCTTCCCCGAAGCCTGACCCTCACCCGTCCCCTAATCCTAACCCGTACGCTGACACTAAGCCGCGCCCTCACACGTACGCTCCCCCTAAAGCGTTGTCGTACCCTCACCTGGACCCTAAACCGTCCCCGTCCCCGTCCCCTAACCCTTCCCCGAAGCCTGACCCTCAACCGTCCCCTAATCCTAACCCGTACGCTGACACTAAGCTGCGCCCTCACACGTACGCTCCCCCTAAAGCGTTGTCGTACCCTCACCTGGACCCTAAACCGTCCCCGTCCCCTAACCCTAACCCTAGCCCGAACCCTAACCCTAACCCTTCCCCGAAGCCTGAACCTCAACCGTCCCCTAATCCTAACCCGTACGCTGACACTAACCCGCGCCCTCACACGTACGCTCCCCCTAAAGCGTTGTCATACCCTCACCTGGACCCTAAACCGTCCCCGTCCCTTAACCCTAACCCTTCCCCGAAGCCTGACCCTCACCCGTCCCCTAATCCTAACCCGTACGCTGACACTAACCCGCGCCCTCACACGTACGCTCCCCCTAAAGCGTTGTCGTACCCTCACCTGGACCCTAAACCGTCCCCGTCCCCTAACCCTAACCCTAGCCCGAACCCTAACCCTAACCCTTCCCCGAAGCCTGACCCTCACCCGTCCCCTAATCCTAACCCGTACGCTGACACTAAGCCGCGCCCTCACACGTACGCTCCCCCTAAAGCGTTGTCGTACCCTCACCTGGACCCTAAACCGTCCCCGTCCCCTAACCCTAACCCTAGCCCGAACCCTAACCCTAACCCTTCCCCGAAGCCTGACCCTCACCCGTCCCCTAATCCTAACCCGTACGCTGACACTAAGCCGCGCCCTCACACGTACGCTCCCCCTAAAGCATTGTCGTACCCTCACCTGGACCCTAAACCGTCCCCGTCCCCTAACCCTAACCCTAGCCCGAACCCTAACCCTAACCCTTCCCCGAAGCCTGACCCTCACCCGTCCCCTTATCCTAACCCATACGCTGACACTAACCCGCGCCCTCACACGTACGCTCCCCGTAAAGCGTTGTCGTACCCTCACCTGGACCCTAAACCGTCCCCGGCCCGTAACCCTAACCCTAGCCCGAACCCTAACCCTAACACTTCCCCGAAGCCTGACACTCACCCGTCCCCTAATCCTAAACCGTACGCTGACACTAAGCCACGCCCTCACACGTACGCTCCCCCTAAAGCGTTGTCGTACCCTCACCTGGACCCTAAACCGTCCCCGTCCCCTAAACCTAACCCTAGCCCGAACCCTAACCCTAACCCTTCCCCGAAGCCTGACCCTCACCCGTCCCCTTATCCTAACCCGTACGCTGACACTAACCCACGCCCTCACACATACGCTCCCCGTAAAGCGTTGTCGTACGCTCACCTGGACCCTAAACCATCCCCGTCCCCTAACCCTAACCCTAGCCCGAACCCTAACCCTAACCCTTCCCCGAAGCCTGAGCCTCACTCGTACCCTAATCCTAACCCGTACGCTGACACTAAGCACGCGCCCTCACACGTACGCTCCCCCTAAAGCGTTGTCGAACCCTCACCTGGACCCTAAACCGTCCCCGTCCCCTAACCCTTACCCTAGCCCGAACCCTAACCCTAACCCTTCCCCGAAACCTGACCCTCACCCGTCCCCTTATCCTAACCCGTACGCTGACACTAACCCGCGCCCTCACACGTACGCTCCCCGTAAAGCGTTGTCGTACCCTCACCTGGACCCTAAACCGTCCCCGTCCCCTAACCCTAACCCTAGCCCGAACCCTAACCCTAACCCTTCCCCGAAGCCTGACCCTCACCCGTCCCATAATCCTAACCCGTACGCTGACACTAAGCCACGCCCTCAAACGTACGCTCCCCCTAAAGCGTTGTCGTACCCTCAACTGGACCCTAAACCGTCCCCGTCCCCTAACCCTAACCCTAGCCCGAACCCTAACCCTAACACTTCCCCGAAGCCTGACCCTCACCCGTCCCCTTATCCTAAGCCGTACGCTGACACTAAGCCGCGCCATCACACGTACGCTCCCCCTAAAGCGTTGTCGTACCCTCACCTGGAACCTAAACCGTCCCCGTCCCCTAACCCTAACCCTAGCCTGAACCCTAACCCTAACCCTTCCCCGAAGCCTGACCCTCACCCATCCCCTAATCCTAACCCGTACGCTGACACTAAGCCGCGCCCTCACACGTACGTTCCCCCTAAAGCGTTGTCGTACCCTCACCTGGACCCTAAACCGTCCCCGTCCCCTAACCCTAACCCTAGCCCAAACCCTAACCCTAACACTTCCCCGAAGCCTGACCCTCACCCGTCCCCTAATCCTAACCCGTACGCTGACACTAACCCGCGCCCTCACACGTACGCTCCCCCTAAAGCGTTGTCGTACCCTCACCTGGACCCTAAACCGTCCCCGTCCCCTAACCCTAACCCTAGCCCGAACCCTAACCCTAACCCTTCCCCGAAGCCTGAACCTCAACCGTCCCCTAATCCTAACCCGTACGCTGACACTAACCCGCGCCCTCACACGTACGCTCCCCCTAAAGCGTTGTCATACCCTCACCTGGACCCTAAACCGTCCCCGTCCCTTAACCCTAACCCTTCCCCGAAGCCTGACCCTCACCCGTCCCCTAATCCTAACCCGTACGCTGACACTAACCCGCGCCCTCACACGTACGCTCCCCCTAAAGCGTTGTCGTACCCTCACCTGGACCCTAAACCGTCCCCGTCCCCTAACCCTAACCCTAGCCCGAACCCTAACCCTAACCCTTCCCCGAAGCCTGACCCTCACCCGTCCCCTAATCCTAACCCGTACGCTGACACTAAGCCGCGCCCTCACACGTACGCTCCCCCTAAAGCGTTGTCGTACCCTCACCTGGACCCTAAACCGTCCCCGTCCCCTAACCCTAACCCTAGCCCGAACCCTAACCCTAACCCTTCCCCGAAGCCTGACCCTCACCCGTCCCCTAATCCTAACCCGTACGCTGACACTAAGCCGCGCCCTCACACGTACGCTCCCCCTAAAGCATTGTCGTACCCTCACCTGGACCCTAAACCGTCCCCGTCCCCTAACCCTAACCCTAGCCCGAACCCTAACCCTAACCCTTCCCCGAAGCCTGACCCTCACCCGTCCCCTTATCCTAACCCATACGCTGACACTAACCCGCGCCCTCACACGTACGCTCCCCGTAAAGCGTTGTCGTACCCTCACCTGGACCCTAAACCGTCCCCGGCCCGTAACCCTAACCCTAGCCCGAACCCTAACCCTAACACTTCCCCGAAGCCTGACCCTCACCCGTCCCCTAATCCTAAACCGTACGCTGACACTAAGCCACGCCCTCACACGTACGCTCCCCCTAAAGCGTTGTCGTACCCTCACCTGGACCCTAAACCGTCCCCGTCCCCTAAACCTAACCCTAGCCCGAACCCTAACCCTAACCCTTCCCCGAAGCCTGACCCTCACCCGTCCCCTTATCCTAACCCGTACGCTGATACTAACCCACGCCCTCACACATACGCTCCCCGTAAAGCGTTGTCGTACGCTCACCTGGACCCTAAACCATCCCCGTCCCCTAACCCTAACCCTAGCCCGAACCCTAACCCTAACCCTTCCCCGAAGCCTGACCCTCACTCGTACCCTAATCCTAACCCGTACGCTGACACTAAGCACGCGCCCTCACACGTACGCTCCCCCTAAAGCGTTGTCGAACCCTCACCTGGACCCTAAACCGTCCCCGTCCCCTAACCCTTACCCTAGCCCGAACCCTAACCCTAACCCTTTCCCGAAACCTGACCCTCACCCGTCCCCTTATCCTAACCCGTACGCTGACACTAACCCGCGCCCTCACACGTACGCTCCCCGTAAAGCGTTGTCGTACCCTCACCTGGACCCTAAACCGTCCCCGTCCCCTAACCCTAACCCTAGCCCGAACCCTAACCCTAACCCTTCCCCGAAGCCTGACCCTCACCCGTCCCCTAATCCTAACCCGTACGCTGACACTAAGCCACGCCCTCACACGTACGCTCCCCCTAAAGCGTTGTCGTACCCTCAACTGGACCCTAAACCGTCCCCGTCCCCTAACCCTAACCCTAGCCCGAACCCTAACCCTAACCCTTCCCCGAAGCCTGACCCTCACCCGTCCCCTTATCCTAAGCCGTACGCTGACACTAAGCCGCGCCATCACACGTACGCTCCCCCTAAAGCGTTGTCGTACCCTCACCTGGAACCTAAACCGTCCCCGTCCCCTAACCCTAACCCTTCCCCGAAGCCTGACCCTCACCCGTCCCCTAATCCTAACCCGTACGCTGACACTAACCCACGCCCTCACACGTACGCTCCCCCTAAAGCGTTGTCGTACCCTCACCTGGACCCTAAACCGTCCCCGTCCCCTAACCCTAACCCTAGCCCGAACCCTAACCCTAACCCTTCCCCGAAGCCTGACCCTCACCCGTCCCCTAATCCTAACCCGTACGCTGACACTAAGCCGCGCCCTCACACGTACGCTCCCCCTAAAGCGTTGTCGTACCCTCACCTGGACCCTAAACCGTCCCCGTCCCCGTCCCCTAACCCTTCCCCGAAGCCTGACCCTCAACCGTCCCCTAATCCTAACCCGTACGCTGACACTAAGCCGCGCCCTCACACGTACGCTCCCCCTAAAGCGTTGTCGTACCCTCACCTGGACCCTAAACCGTCCCCGTCCCCTAACCCTAACCCTAGCCCGAACCCTAACCCTAACCCTTCCCCGAAGCCTGAACCTCAACCGTCCCCTAATCCTAACCCGTACGCTGACACTAACCCGCGCCCTCACACGTACGCTCCCCCTAAAGCGTTGTCATACCCTCACCTGGACCCTAAACCGTCCCCGTCCCTTAACCCTAACCCTTCCCCGAAGCCTGACCCTCACCCGTCCCCTAATCCTAACCCGTACGCTGACACTAACCCGCGCCCTCACACGTACGCTCCCCCTAAAGCGTTGTCGTACCCTCACCTGGACCCTAAACCGTCCCCGTCCCCTAACCCTAACCCTAGCCCGAACCCTAACCCTAACCCTTCCCCGAAGCCTGACCCTCACCCGTCCCCTAATCCTAACCCGTACGCTGACACTAAGCCGCGCCCTCACACGTACGCTCCCCCTAAAGCATTGTCGTACCCTCACCTGGACCCTAAACCGTCCCCGTCCCCTAACCCTAACCCTAGCCCGAACCCTAACCCTAACCCTTCCCCGAAGCCTGACCCTCACCCGTCCCCTTATCCTAACCCATACGCTGACACTAACCCGCGCCCTCACACGTACGCTCCCCGTAAAGCGTTGTCGTACCCTCACCTGGACCCTAAACCGTCCCCGGCCCGTAAACCTAACCCTAGCCCGAACCCTAACCCTAACACTTCCCCGAAGCCTGACCCTCACCCGTCCCCTAATCCTAAACCGTACGCTGACACTAAGCCACGCCCTCACACGTACGCTCCCCCTAAAGCGTTGTCGTACCCTCACCTGGACCCTAAACCGTCCCCGTCCCCTAAACCTAACCCTAGCCCGAACCCTAACCCTAACCCTTCCCCGAAGCCTGACCCTCACCCGTCCCCTTATCCTAACCCGTACGCTGACACTAACCCACGCCCTCACACATACGCTCCCCGTAAAGCGTTGTCGTACGCTCACCTGGACCCTAAACCATCCCCGTCCCCTAACCCTAACCCTAGCCCGAACCCTAACCCTAACCCTTCCCCGAAGCCTGACCCTCACTCGTACCCTAATCCTAACCCGTACGCTGACACTAAGCACGCGCCCTCACACGTACGCTCCCCCTAAAGCGTTGTCGAACCCTCACCTGGACCCTAAACCGTCCCCGTCCCCTAACCCTTACCCTAGCCCGAACCCTAACCCTAACCCTTCCCCGAAACCTGACCCTCACCCGTCCCCTTATCCTAACCCGTACGCTGACACTAACCCGCGCCCTCACACGTACGCTCCCCGTAAAGCGTTGTCGTACCCTCACCTGGACCCTAAACCGTCCCCGTCCCCTAACCCTAACCCTAGCCCGAACCCTAACCCTAACCCTTCCCCGAAGCCTGACCCTCACCCGTCCCCTAATCCTAACCCGTACGCTGACACTAAGCCACGCCCTCACACGTACGCTCCCCCTAAAGCGTTGTCGTACCCTCAACTGGACCCTAAACCGTCCCCGTCCCCTAACCCTAACCCTAGCCCGAACCCTAACCCTAACCCTTCCCCGAAGCCTGACCCTCACCCGTCCCCTTATCCTAAGCCGTACGCTGACACTAAGCCGCGCCATCACACGTACGCTCCCCCTAAAGCGTTGTCGTACCCTCACCTGGAACCTAAACCGTCCCCGTCCCCTAACCCTAACCCTTCCCCGAAGCCTGACCCTCACCCGTCCCCTAATCCTAACCCGTACGCTGACACTAACCCACGCCCTCACACGTACGCTCCCCCTAAAGCGTTGTCGTACCCTCACCTGGACCCTAAACCGTCCCCGTCCCCTAACCCTAACCCTAGCCCGAACCCTAACCCTAACCCTTCCCCGAAGCCTGACCCTCACCCGTACCCTAATCCTAACCCGTACGCTGACACTAACCCGTGCCCTCACACGTACGCTCCCCCTAAAGCGTTGTCGTACCCTCACCTGGACCCTAAACCGTCCCCGTCCCCTAACCCTAACCCTAGCCCGAACCCTAACCCTAACCCTTCCCCGAAGCCTGACCCTCACCCGTCCCCTGATCCTAACCCGCACGCTGACGCTAAGCCGCGCCCTCACACGTACGCTCCCCCTAAAGCGTTGTCGTACCCTCACCTGGACCCTAAACCGTCCCCGTCCCCTAACCCTAACCCTAGCCCGAACCCTAACCCTAACCCTTCCCCGAAGCCTGACCCTCACATGTCCCCTAATCCTAACCCGTACGCTGACGCTAAGCCGCGCCCTCACACGTACGCTCCCCCTAAAGCGTTGTCGTACCCTCACCGGGACCCTAAACCGTCCCCGTCCCCTAAACCTAACCCTAGCCCGAACCCTAACCCTAACCCTTCCCCGAAGCCTGACCCTCACCCGTCCCCTTATCCTAACCCGTACGCTGACACTAACCCACGCCCTCACACATACGCTCCCCGTAAAGCGTTGTCGTACGCTCACCTGGACCCTAAACCATCCCCGTCCCCTAACCCTAACCCTAGCCCGAACCCTAACCCTAACCCTTCCCCGAAGCCTGACCCTCACTCGTACCCTAATCCTAACCCGTACGCTGACACTAAGCACGCGCCCTCACACGTACGCTCCCCCTAAAGCGTTGTCGAACCCTCACCTTGACCCTAAACCGTCCCCGTCCCCTAACCCTTACCCTAGCCCGAACCCTAACCCTAACCCTTCCCCGAAACCTGACCCTCACCCGTCCCCTTATCCTAACCCGTACGCTGACACTAACCCGCGCCCTCACACGTACGCTCCCCGTAAAGCGTTGTCGTACCCTCACCTGGACCCTAAACCGTCCCCGTCCCCTAACCCTAACCCTAGCCCGAACCCTAACCCTAACCCTTCCCCGAAGCCTGACCCTCACCCGTCCCCTAATCCTAACCCGTACGCTGACACTAAGCCACGCCCTCACACGTACGCTCCCCCTAAAGCGTTGTCGTACCCTCAACTGGACCCTAAACCGTCCCCGTCCCCTAACCCTAACCCTAGCCCGAACCCTAACCCTAACCCTTCCCCGAAGCCTGACCCTCACCCGTCCCCTTATCCTAAGCCGTACGCTGACACTAAGCCGCGCCATCACACGTACGCTCCCCCTAAAGCGTTGTCGTACCCTCACCTGGACCCTAAACCGTCCCCGTCCCCTAACCCTAACCCTTCCCCGAAGCCTGACCCTCACCCGTCCCCTAATCCTAACCCGTACGCTGACACTAACCCACGCCCTCACACGTACGCTCCCCCTAAAGCGTTGTCGTACCCTCACCTGGACCCTAAACCGTCCCCGTCCCCTAACCCTAACCCTAGCCCGAACCCTAACCCTAACCCTTCCCCGAAGCCTGACCCTCACCCGTACCCTAATCCTAACCCGTACGCTGACACTAACCCGTGCCCTCACACGTACGCTCCCCCTAAAGCGTTGTCGTACCCTCACCTGGACCCTAAACCGTCCCCGTCCCCTAACCCTAACCCTAGCCCGAACCCTAACCCTAACCCTTCCCCGAAGCCTGACCCTCACCCGTCCCCTGATCCTAACCCGCACGCTGACGCTAAGCCGCGCCCTCACACGTACGCTCCCCCTAAAGCGTTGTCGTACCCTCACCTGGACCCTAAACCGTCCCCGTCCCCTAACCCTAACCCTAGCCCGAACCCTAACCCTAACCCTTCCCCGAAGCCTGACCCTCACATGTCCCCTAATCCTAACCCGTACGCTGACGCTAAGCCGCGCCCTCACACGTACGCTCCCCCTAAAGCGTTGTCGTACCCTCACCTGGACCCTAAACGTCCCCGTCCCCTAACCCTAACCCTAGCCCGAACCCTAACCCTAACCCTTCCCCGAAGCCTGACCCTCACCCGTCCCCTAATCCTAACCCTTACGCTGACACTAACCCGAGCCCTCACACGTACGCTCCCCCTAAAGCGTTGTCGTACCCTCACCTGGACGCTAAACTGTCCCCGTCCCCTAACACTAACCCTAGCCCGAACCCTAACCCTAACCATTCCCCGAAGCCTGACCCTCACCCGTCCCCTAATCCTAACCCGTACGCTGACACTAAGCCGCGCCCTCACACGTACGCTCCCCCTAAAGCGTTGTCGTACCCTCACCTGGACCCTAAACCGTCCCCGTCCCCGTCCCCTAACCCTTCCCCGAAGCCTGACCCTCAACCGTCCCCTAATCCTAACCCGTACGCTGACACTAAGCCGCGCCCTCACACGTACGCTCCCCCTAAAGCGTTGTCGTACCCTCACCTGGACCCTAAACCGTCCCCGTCCCCTAACCCTAACCCTAGCCCGAACCCTAACCCTAACCCTTCCCCGAAGCCTGAACCTCAACCGTCCCCTAATCCTAACCCGTACGCTGACACTAACCCGCGCCCTCACACGTACGCTCCCCCTAAAGCGTTGTCATACCCTCACCTGGACCCTAAACCGTCCCCGTCCCTTAACCCTAACCCTTCCCCGAAGCCTGACCCTCACCCGTCCCCTAATCCTAACCCGTACGCTGACACTAACCCGCGCCCTCACACGTACGCTCCCCCTAAAGCGTTGTCGTACCCTCACCCGTCCCCTAATCCTAACCCGTACGCTGACACTAAGCCGCGCCCTCACACGTACGCTCCCCCTAAAGCGTTGTCGTACCCTCACCTGGACCCTAAACCGTCCCCGTCCCCTAACCCTAACCCTAGCCCGAACCCTAACCCTAACCCTTCCCCGAAGCCTGACCCTCACCCGTCCCCTTATCCTAACCCGTACGCTGACACTAACCCGCGCCCTCACACGTACGCTCCCCGTAAAGCGTTGTCGTACCCTCACCTGGACCCTAAACCGTCCCCGTCCCCTAACCCTAACCCTAGCCCGAACCCTAACCCTAACCCTTCCCCGAAGCCTGACCCTCACCCGTCCCCTAATCCTAACCCGTACGCTGACACTAAGCCGCGCCCTCACACGTACGCTCCCCCTAAAGCGTTGTCGTACCCTCACCTGGACCCTAAACCGTCCCCGTCCCCGTCCCCTAACCCTTCCCCGAAGCCTGACCCTCAACCGTCCCCTAATCCTAACCCGTACGCTGACACTAATCCGCGCCCTCACACGTACGCTCCCCCTAAAGCGTTGTCGTACCCTCACCTGGACCCTAAACCGTCCCCGTCCCCTAACCCTAACCCTAGCCCGAACCCTAACCCTAACCCTTCCCCGAAGCCTGAACCTCAACCGTCCCCTAATCCTAACCCGTACGCTGACACTAACCCGCGCCCTCACACGTACGCTCCCCCTAAAGCGTTGTCATACCCTCACCTGGACCCTAAACCGTCCCCGTCCCTTAACCCTAACCCTTCCCCGAAGCCTGACCCTCACCCGTCCCCTAATCCTAACCCGTACGCTGACACTAACCCGCGCCCTCACACGTACGCTCCCCCTAAAGCGTTGTCGTACCCTCACCTGGACCCTAAACCGTCCCCGTCCCCTAACCCTAACCCTAGCCCGAACCCTAACCCTAACCCTTCCCCGAAGCCTGACCCTCACCCGTCCCCTAATCCTAACCCGTACGCTGACACTAAGCCGCGCCCTCACACGTACGCTCCCCCTAAAGCGTTGTCGTACCCTCACCTGGACCCTAAACCGTCCCCGTCCCCTAACCCTAACCCTAGCCCGAACCCTAACCCTAACCCTTCCCCGAAGCCTGACCCTCACCCGTCCCCTAATCCTAACCCGTACGCTGACACTAAGCCGCGCCCTCACACTTACGCTCCCCCTAAAGCATTGTCGTACCCTCACCTGGACCCTAAACCGTCCCCGTCCCCTAACCCTAACCCTAGCCCGAACCCTAACCCTAACCCTTCCCCGAAGCCTGACCCTCACCCGTCCCCTTATCCTAACCCATACGCTGACACTAACCCGCGCCCTCACACGTACGCTCCCCGTAAAGCGTTGTCGTACCCTCACCTGGACCCTAAACCGTCCCCGGCCCGTAACCCTAACCCTAGCCCGAACCCTAACCCTAACACTTCCCCGAAGCCTGACCCTCACCCGTCCCCTAATCCTAAACCGTACGCTGACACTAAGCCACGCCCTCACACGTACGCTCCCCCTAAAGCGTTGTCGTACCCTCACCTGGACCCTAAACCGTCCCCGTCCCCTAAACCTAACCCTAGCCCGAACCCTAACCCTAACCCTTCCCCGAAGCCTGACCCTCACCCGTCCCCTTATCCTAACCCGTACGCTGACACTAACCCACGCCCTCACACATACGCTCCCCGTAAAGCGTTGTCGTACGCTCACCTGGACCCTAAACCATCCCCGTCCCCTAACCCTAACCCTAGCCCGAACCCTAACCCTAACCATTCCCCGAAGCCTGACCCTCACTCGTACCCTAATCCTAACCCGTACGCTGACACTAAGCACGCGCCCTCACACGTACGCTCCCCCTAAAGCGTTGTCGAACCCTCACCTGGACCCTAAACCGTCCCCATCCCCTAACCCTTACCCTAGCCCGAACCCTAACCCTAACCCTTCCCCGAAACCTGACCCTCACCCGTCCCCTTATCCTAACCCGTACGCTGACACTAACCCGCGCCCTCACACGTACGCTCCCCGTAAAGCGTTGTCGTACCCTCACCTGGACCCTAAACCGTCCCCGTCCCCTAACCCTAACCCTAGCCCGAACCCTAACCCTAACCCTTCCCCGAAGCCTGACCCTCACCCGTCCCCTAATCCTAACCCGTACGCTGACACTAAGCCACGCCCTCACACGTACGCTCCCCCTAAAGCGTTGTCGTACCCTCAACTGGACCCTAAACCGTCCCCGTCCCCTAACCCTAACCCTAGCCCGAACCCTAACCCTAACCCTTCCCCGAAGCCTGACCCTCACCCGTCCCCTTATCCTAAGCCGTACGCTGACACTAAGCCGCGCCATCACACGTACGCTCCCCCTAAAGCGTTGTCGTACCCTCACCTGGAACCTAAACCGTCCCCGTCCCCTAACCCTAACCCTAGCCTGAACCCTAACCCTAACACTTCCCCGAAGCCTGACCCTCACCCGTCCCCTAATCCTAACCCGTACGCTGACACTAACCCGCGCCCTCACACGTACGCTACCCCTAAAGCGTTGTCGTACCCTCACCTGGACCCTAAACCGTCCCCGTCCCCTAACCCTAGCCCGAACCCTAACCCTAACCCTTCCCCGAAGCCTGACCCTCACCCGTCCCCTAATCCTAACCCGTACGCTGACGCTAAGCCGTGCCCTCACACGTACGCTCCCCCTAAAGCGTTGTCGTACCCTCACCTGGACCCTAAACCGTCCCCGTCCCCTAACCCTAACCCTAGCCCGAACCCTAACCCTAAACCTTCCCCGAAGCCTGACCCTCACCCATCCCCTAATCCTAACCCGTACGCTGACACTAAGCCGCGCCCTCACACGTACGCTCCCCCTAAAGCGTTGTCGTACCCTCACCTGGACCCTAAACCGTCCCCGGCCCCTAACCCTAACCCTAGCCCGAACCCTAACCCTAACCCTTCCCCGAAGCCTGACCCACACCCGTCCCCTAATCCTAACCCGTACGCTGACACTAACCCGCGCCCTCATACGTACGCTCCCCCTAAAGCGTTGTCGTACCCTCACCTAGACCCTAAACCGTCCCCGTCCCCTAACCATAACCCTAGCCCGAACCCTAACCCTAACCCTTCCCCGAAGCCTGACCCACACCCGTGCCCTAATCCTAACCCGTACACTGACACTAAGCCGCGCCCTCACACGTACGCTCCCCCTAAAGCGTTGTCGTACCCTCACCTGAACCCTAAACCGTCCCCGTCCCCTAACCCTAACCCTAGCCCGAACCCTAACCCTAACCCTTCCCCGAAGCCTGACCCTCAACCGTCCCCTAATCCTAACCCGTACGCTGACACTAAGCCGCGCCCTCACACGTACGCTCCCCCTAAAGCGTTGTCGTACCCTCACCTGGACCCTAAACCGTCCCCATCCCCTAACCCTAACCCTTCCCCGAAGCCTGACCCTCACCCGTCCCCTAATCCTAATCCGGACGCTGACACTAAGCCGCGCCCTCACACGTACGCTCCCCCTAAAACGTTGTCGTAACCTCACCTGGACCCTAAACCGTCCCCCTCCCCTAACCCTAACCCTAGCCCGAACCCTAACCCTAACCCTTCCCCGAAGCCTGACACTCACCCGTCCCCTTATCCTAACCCGTACGCTGACACTAACCCACGCCCTCACACGTACGCTCCCCGTAAAGCGTTGTCGTACGCTCACCTGGACCCTAAACCATCCCCGTCCCCTAACCCTAACCCTAGCCCGAACCCTAACCCTAACCCTTCCCCGAAGCCTGACCCTCACCCGTCCCCTAATCCTAACCCGTACGCTGACACTAACTCGCGCCCTCACACGTACGCTCCCCCTAAAGCGTTGTCGTACCCTCACCTGGACCCTAAACCGTCCCCGTCCCCTAACCCTAACCCTAGCCCGAACCCTAACCCTAACCCTTCCCCGAAGCCTGACCCTCACCCGTCCCCTAATCCTAACCCGTACGCTGACACTAAGCCGCGCCCTCACACGTACGCTCCCCCTAAAGCGTTGTCGTACCCTCACCTGGACCCTAAACCGTCCCCGTCCCCTAACCCTAACCGTAGCCCGAACCCTAACCCTAACCCTTCCCCGAAGCCTGACCCTCACCCGTCCCCTAATCCTAACCCGTACGCTGACACTAAGCCGCGCCCTCACACGTACGCTCCCCCTAAAGCGTTGTCGTACCCTCACCTGGACCCTAAACCGTCCCCGTCCCCTAACCCTAACCCTAGCCCGAACCCTAACCCTAACACTTCCCCGAAGCCTGACCCTCACCCGTCCCCTTATCCTAACCCGTACGCTGACACTAACCCGCGCCCTCACACGTACGCTCCCCGTAAAGCGTTGTCGTACCATCACCTGGACCCTAAACCGTCCCCGTCCCCTAACCCTAACCCTAGCCCGAACCCTAACCCTAACCCTTCCCCGAAGCCTGACCCTCACCCGTCCCCTAATCCTAACCCGTACGCTGACACTAAGCCGCGCCCTCACACGTACGCTCCCCCTAAAGCGTTGTCGTACCCTCACCTGGACCCTAAACCGTCCCCGTCCCCTAACCCTAACCCTAGCCCGAACCCTAACCCTAACCCTTCCCCGAAGCCTGACCCTCACCCGTCCCCTTATCCTAACCCGTACGCTGACACTAACCCGCGCCCTCACACGTACGCTCCCCGTAAAGCGTTGTCGTACCCTCACCTGGACCCTAAACCGTCCCCGTCCCCTAACCCTAACCCTAGCCCGAACCCTAACCCTAACCCTTCCCCGAAGCCTGACCCTCACCCGTCCCCTAATCCTAACCCGTACGCTGACACTAAGCCGCGCCCTCACACGTACGCTCCCCCTAAAGCGTTGCCGTTCCCTCACCTGGACCCTAAACCGTCCCCGTCCCCTAACCCTAACCCTAGCCCGAACCCTAACCCTAACCCTTCCCCGAAGCCTGACCCTCACCCGTCCCCTTATCCTAAGCGGTACGCTGACACTAAGCCGCGCCCTCACACGTACGCTCCCCCTAAAGCGTTGTCGTACCCTCACCTGGAACCTAAACCGTCCCCGTCCCCTAACCCTAACCCTAGCCCGAACCCTAACCCTAACCCTTCCCCGAAGCCTGACCCTCACCCATCCCCTAATACTAACCCGTACGCTGACACTAAGCCGCGCCCTCACACGTACGCTCCCCCTAAAGCGTTGTCGTACCCTCACCTGGACCCTAAACCGTCCCCGTCCCCTAACCCTAACCCTAGCCCAAACCCTAACCCTAACCCTTCCCCGAAGCCTGACCCTCACCCGTCCCCTAATCCTAACCCGTACGCTGACACTAACCCGCACCCTCACACGTACGCTCCCCCTAAAGCGTTGTCGTACCCTCACCTGGACCCTAAACCGTCCCCGTCCCCTAACCCTAACCCTAGCCCGAACCCTAACCCTAACCCTTCCCCGAAGCCTGACCCTCACCCGTCCCCTAATCCTAACCCGTACGCTGACGCTAAGCCGCGCCCTCACACGTACGCTCCCCCTAAAGCGTTGTCGTACCCTCACCTGCACCCTAAACCGTCCCCGTCCCCTAACCCTAACCCTAGCCCGAACCCTAACCCTAACCCTTCCCCGAAGCCTGACCCACACCCGTCCCCTAATCCTAACCCGTACGCTGACACTAACCCGCGCCCTCATACGTACGCTCCCCCTAAAGCGTTGTCGTACCCTCACCTGGACCCTAAACCGTCCCCGTCCCCTAACCCTAACCCTAGCCCGAACCCTAACCCTAACCCTTCCCCGAAGCCTGACCCTCACCCGTGCCCTAATCCTAATCCGTACGCTGACACTAAGCCGCGCCCTCACACGTACGCTCCCCCTAAAGCGTTGTCGTACCCTCACCTGAACCCTAAACCGTCCCCGTCCCCTAACCGTAACCCTAACACGAACCCTAACCCTAACCCTTCCCCGAAGCCTGACCCTCAACCGTCCCCTAATCCTAACCCGTACGCTGACACTACGCCGCGCCCTCACACGTACGCTCCCCCTAAAGCGTTGTCGTACCCTCACCTGGACCCTAAACCGTCCCCGTCCCCTAACCATAACCCTTCCCCGAAGCCTGACCCTCACCCGTCCCCTAATCCTAACCCGGACGCTGACACTAACCCGCGCCCTCACACGTACGCTCCCCCTAAAACGTTGTCGTACCCTCACCTGGACCCTAAACCGTCCCCGTCCCCTAACCCTAACCCTAGCCCGAACCCTAACCCTAACCCTTCCCCGAAGCCTGACCCTCACCCGTCCCCAAATCCTAACCCGTACGCTGACACTAACCCGCGCCCTCACACGTACGCTCCCCCTAAAGCGTTGTCGTACCCTCACCTGGACCCTAAACCGTCCCCGTCCCCTAACCCTAACCCTAGCCCGAACCCTAACCCTAACCCTTCCCCGAAGCCTGACCCTCACCCGTCCCCTTATCCTAACCCGGACGCTGACACTAACCCGCGCTCTCACACGTACGCTCCCCCTAAAGCATTGTCGTACCCTCAGCTGGACCCTAAACCGTCCCCGTCCCCTAACCCCAACCCTAGCCCGAACCCTAACCCTAACCCTTCCCCGAAGCCTGACCCTCACCCGTCCCCTAATCCTAACCCGTACGCTGACACTAAGCCGCGCCCTCACACGTACGCTCCCCCTAAAGCGTTGTCGTACCCTCACCTGGACCCTAAACCGTCCCCGTCCCCTAACCCTAACCCTAGCCCGATCCCTAACCCTAACCCTTCCCCGAAGCCTGACCCTCACCCGTCCCCTTATCCTAACCCGTACGCTGACACTAACCCGCGCCCTCACACGTACGCTCCCCGTAAAGCGTTGTCGTACCCTCACCTGGACCCTAAACCGTCCCCGTCCCCTAACCCTAACCCTAGCCCGAACCCTAACCGTAACCCTTCCCCGAAGCCTGACCCTCACCCGTCCCCTAATCCTAACCCGTACGCTGACACTAAGCCACGCCCTCACACGTACGCTCCCCCTGAAGCGTTGTCGTATCCTCACCTGGACCCTAAACCGTCCCCGTCCCCTAACCCTAACCCTAGCCCGAACCCTAACCCTAACCCTTCCCCGAAGCCTGACCCTCACCCGTCCCCTTATCCTAACCCGTACGCTGACACTAAGCCACGCCCTCACACGTACGCTCCCCCTAAAGCTTTGTCGTACCCTCAGCTGGACCCTAAACCGTCCCCGTCCCCTAACCCTAACCCTAGCCCGAACCCTAACCCTAACCCTTCCCCGAAGCCTGACCCTCACCCGTCCCCTAATCCTAACCCGTACGCTGACACTAAGCCGCGCCCTCACACGTACGCTCCCCCTAAAGCGTTGTCGTACCCTCACCTGGACCCTAAACCGTCCCCGTCCCCTAACCCTAACCCTAGCCCGAACCCTAACCCTAACCCTTCCCCGAAGCCTGACCCTCACCCGTCCCCTAATCCTAACCCGTACGCTGACACTAAGCCGCGCCCTCACACGTACGCTCCCCCTAAAGCGTTGTCGTACCCTCACCTGGACCCTAAACCGTCCCCGTCCCCTAACCCTAACCCTAGCCCGAACCCTAACCCTAACCCTTCCCCGAAGCCTGACCCTCACCCGTCCCCTTATCCTAACCCGTACGCTGACACTAACCCGCGCCCTCACACGTACGCTCCCCGTAAAGCGTTGTCATACCATCACCTGGACCCTAAACCGTCCCCGTCCCCTAACCCTAACCCTAGCCCGAACCCTAACCCTAACCCTTCCCCGAAGCCTGACCCTCACCCGTCCCCTAATCCTAACCCGTAGGCTGACACTAAGCCGCGCCCTCACACGTACGCTCCCCCTAAAGCGTTGTCGTACCCTCACCTGGACCCTAAACCGTCCCCGTCCCCTAACCCTAACCCTAGCCCAAACCCTAACCCTAACACTTCCCCGAAGCCTGACCCTCACCCGTCCCCTTATCCTAACCCGTACGCTGACACTAACCCGCGCCCTCACACGTACGCTCCCCGTAAAGCGTTGTCGTACCCTCACCTGGACCCTAAACCGTCCCCGTCCCCTAACCCTAACCCTAGCCCGAACCCTAACCCTAACCCTTCCCCGAAGCCTGACCCTCACCCGTCCCCTAATCCTAACCCGTACGCTGACACTAAGCCGCGCCCTCACACGTACGCTCCCCCTAAAGCGTTGTCGTTCCCTCACCTGGACCCTAAACCGTCCCCGTCCCCTAACCCTAACCCTAGCCCGAACCCTAAGCCTAACCCTTCCCCGAAGCCTGACCCTCACCCGTCCCCTTATCCTAAGCCGTACGCTGACACTAAGCCGCGCCCTCACACGTACGCTCCCCCTAAAGCGTTGTCGTACCCTCACCTGGAACCTAAACCGTCCCCGTCCCCTAACCCTAACCCTAGCCCGAACCCTAACCCTAACCCTTCCCCGAAGCCTGACCCTCACCCATCCCCTAATCCTAACCCGTACGCTGACACTAAGCCGCGCCCTCACACGTACGCTCCCCCTAAAGCGTTGTCGTACCCTCACCTGGACCCTAAACCGTCCCCGTCCCCTAACCCTAACCCTAGCCCAAACCCTAACCCTAACACTTCCCCGAAGCCTGACCCTCACCCGTCCCCTAATCTTAACCCGTACGCTGACACTAACCCGCGCCCTCACACGTAAGCTCCCCCTAAAGCGTTGCCGTACCCTCACCTGGACCCTAAACCGTCCCCGTCCCCTAACCCTAACCCTAGCCCGAACCCTAACCCTAACCCTTCCCCGAAGCCTGACCCTCACCCGTCCCCTAATCCTAACCCGTACGCTGACGCTAAGCCGCGCCCTCACACGTACGCTCCCCCTAAAGCGTTGTCGTACCCTCACCTGGACCCTAAACCGTCCCCGTCCCCTAACCCTAACCCTAGCCCGAACCCTAACCCTAAACCTTCCCCGAAGCCTGACCCTCACCCGTCCCCTAATCCTAACCCGTACGCTGACACTAAGCCGCGCCCTCACACGTACGCTCCCCCTAAAGCGTTGTCGTACCCTCACCTGGACCCTAAACCGTCCCCGTCCCCTAACCCTAACCCTAGCCCGAACCCTAACCCTAACCCTTCCCCGAAGCCTGACCCACACCCGTCCCCTAATCCTAACCCGTACGGTGACACTAACCCGCGCCCTCATACGTACGCTCCCCCTAAAACGTTGTCGTACCCTCACCTGGACCCTAAACCGTCCCCGTCCCCTAACCCTAACCCTAGCCCGAACCCTAACCCTAACCCTTCCCCGAAGCCTGACCCTCACACGTGCCCTAATCCTAAGCCGTACGCTGACACTAAGCCACGCCCTCACACGTACGCTCCCCCTAAAGCGTTGTCGTACCCTCACCTGAACCCTAAACCGTCCCCGTCCCCTAACCCTAACCCTAACCCGAACCCTAACCCTAACCCTTCCCCGAAGCCTGACCCTCAACCGTCCCCTAATCCTAACCCGTACGCTGACACTACGCCGCGCCCTCACACGTACGCTCCCCCTAAAGCGTTGTCGTACCCTCACCTGGACCCTATACCGTCCCCGTCCCCTAACCATAACCCTTCCCCGAAACCTGACCCTCACCCGTCCCCTAATCCTAACCCGGACGCTGACACTAACCCGCGCCCTCACACGTACGCTCCCCCTAAAACGTTGTCGTACCCTCACCTGGACCCTAAACCGTCCCCGTCCCCTAACCCTAACCCTAGCCCGAACCCTAACCCTAACCCTTCCCCGAAGCCTGACCCTCACCCGTCCCCAAATCCTAACCCGTACGCTGACACTAACCCGCGCCCTCACACGTACGCTCCCCCTAAAGCGTTGTCGTACCCTCACCTGGACCCTAAACCGTCCCCGTCGCCTAACCCTAACCCTAGCCCGAACCCTAACCCTAACCCTTCCCCGAAGCCTGACCCTCACCCGTCCCCTAATCCTAACCCGTACGCTGACACTAAGCCGCGCCCTCACACGTACGCTCCCCCTAAAGCGTTGTCGTACCCTCACCTGGACCCTAAACCGTCCCCGTACCCTAACCCTAACCCTAGCCCGAACCCTAACCCTAACCCTTTCCCGAAGCCTGACCCTCACCCGTCCCCTAATCCTAACCCGTACGCTGACACTAAGCCGCGCCCTCACACGTACGCTCCCCCTAAAGCGTTGTCGTACCCTCACCTGGACCCTAAACCGTCCCCGTCCCCTAACCCTAACCCTAGCCCGAACCCTAACCCTAACCCTTCCCCGAAGCCTGACCCTCACCCGTCCCCTTATCCTAACCCGTACGCTGACACTAAGCTGCGCCCTCACACGTACGCTCTCCCTAAAGTGTTGTCGTACCCTCACCTGGACCCTAAACCGTCCCCGTCCCCTAACCCTAACCCTAGCCCGAACCCTAACCCTAACCCTTCCCCGAAGCCTGACCCTCACCCGTCCCATAATCCTAACCCGTACGCTGACACTAAGCCGCGCCCTCACACGTACGCTCCCCCTAAAGCGTTGTCGTACCCTCACCTGGACCATAAACCGTCCCCATCCCCTAACCCTCACCCTAGCCCGAACCCTAACCCTAACCCTTCCCCGAAGCCTGACCCTCACCCGTCCCCTAATCCTAACCCGTACGCTGACACTAAACCGCGCCCTCACACGTACGCTCCCCCTAAAGCGTTGTCGTACCCTCACCTGGACCCTAAACCGTCCCCGTCCCCTAACCCTAACCCTAGCCCGAACCCTAACCCTAACCCTTCCCCGAAGCCTGACCCTCACCCGTCCCCTAATCCTAACCCGTACGCTGACACTAAGCCGCGCCCTCACACGTACGCACCTCCTAAAGCGTTGTCGTACCCTCACCTGGACCCTAAACCGTCCCCGTCCCCTAACCCTAACCCTAGCCCGAACCCTAACCCTAACCCTTACCCGAAGCCTGACCCTCACCCGTCCCCTAATCCTAACCCGTACGCTGACACTAAGCCGCGCCCTCACACGTACGCTCCCCCTAAAGCGTTGTCGTTCCCTCACCTGGACCCTAAACCGTCCCCGTCCCCTAACACTAACCCTAGCCCGAACCCTAACCCTAACCCTTCCCCGAAGCCTGACCCTCACCCGTCCCCTTATCCTAAGCCGTACGCTGACACTAAGCCGCGCCCTCACACGTACGCTCCCCCTAAAGCGTTATCGTACCCTCACCTGGAACCTAAACCGTCCCCGTCCCCTAACCCTAACCCTAGCCCGAACCCTAACCCTAACCCTTCCCCGAAGCCTGACCCTCACCCATCCCCTAATCCTAACCCGTACGCTGACACTAAGCCGCGCCCTCACACGTACGCTCCCCCTAAAGCGTTGTCGTACCCTCACCTGGACCCTAAACCGTCCCCGTCCCCTAACCCTAACCCTAGCCCAAACCCTAACCCTAACCCTTCCCCGAAGCCTGACCCTCACCCGTCCCCTAATCCTAACCCGTACGCTGACGCTAAGCCGCGCCCTCACACGTACGCTCCCCCTAAAGCGTTGTCGTACCCTCACCTGGACCCTAAACCGTCCCCGTCCCCTAACCCTAACCCTAGCCCGAACCCTAACCCTAACCCTTCCCCGAAGCCTGACCCACACCCGTCCCCTAATCCTAACCCGTACGCTGACACTAACCCGCGCCCTCATACGTACGCTCCCCCTAAAGCGTTGTCGTACCCTCACCTGGACCCTAAACCGTCCCCGTCCCCTAACCCTAACCCTAGCCCGAACCCTAACCCTAACCCTTCCCCGAAGCCTGACCCTCACCCGTGCCCTAATCCTAACCCGTACGCTGACACTAAGCCGCGCCCTCACACGTACGCTGCCCCTAAAGCGTTGTCGTACCCTCACCTGAACCCTAAACTGTCCCCGTCCCCTAACCCTAACCCTAACCCGAACCCTAACCCTAACCCTTCCCCGAAGCCTGACCCTCAACCGTCCCCTAATCCTAACCCGTACGCTGACACTACGCCGCGCCCTCATACGTACGCTCCCCCTAAAGCGTTGTCGTACCCTCACCTGGACCCTAAACCGTCCCCGTCCCCTAACCATAACCCTTCCCCGAAGCCTGACCCTCACCCGTCCGCTAATCCTAACCCGGACGCTGACACTAACCCGCGCCCTCACACGTACGCTCCCCCTAAAACGTTGTCGTACCCTCACCTGGACCCTAAACCATCCCCGTCCCCTAACCCTAACCCTAGCCCGAACCCTAACCCTAACGCTTCCCCGAAGCCTGACCCTCACCCGTCCCCAAATCCTAACCCGTACGCTGACACTAACCCGCGCCCTCACACGTACGCTCCCCCTAAAGCGTTGTCGTACCCTCACCTGGACCCTAAACCGTCCCCGTCCCCTAACCCTAACCCTAGCCCGAACCCTAACCCTAACCCTTCCCCGAAGCCTGACCCTCACCCGTCCCATAATCCTAACCAGTACGCTGACACTAAGCCGCGCCCTCACACGTACGCTCCCCCTAAAGCGTTGTCGTACCCTCACCTGGACCATAAACCGTCCCCATCCCCTAACCCTCACCCTAGCCCGAACCCTAACCCTAACCCTTCCCCGAAGCCTGACCCTCACCCGTCCCCTAATCCTAACCCGTACGCTGACACTAAACCGCGCCCTCACACGTACGCTCCCCCTAAAGCGTTGTCGTACCCTCACCTGGAACCTAAACCGTCCCCGTGCCCTAACCCTAACCCTAGCCCGAACCCTAACCCTAACCCTTCCCCGAAGCCTGACCCTCACCCGTCCCCTAATCCTAACCCGTACGCTGACACTAAGCCGCGCCCTCACACGTACGCTCCTCCTAAAGCGTTGTCGTACCCTCACCTGGACCCTAAACCGTCCCCGTCCCCTAACCCTAACCCTAGCCCGAACCCTAACCCTAACCCTTCCCCGAAGCCTGACCCTCACCCGTGCCCTAATCCTAACCCGTACGCTGACACTAAGCCGCGCCCTCACACGTACGCTGCCCCTAAAGCGTTGTCGTACCCTCACCTGAACCCTAAACCGTCCCCGTACCCTAACCCTAACCCTAACCCGAACCCTAACCCTAACCCTTCCCCGAAGCCTGACCCTCAACCGTCCCCTAATCCTAACCCGTACGCTGACACTACGCCGCGCCCTCACACGTACACTCCCCCTAAAGCGTTGTCGTACCCTCACCTGGACCCTAAACCGTCCCCGTCCCCTAACCATAACCCTTCCCCGAAGCCTGACCCTCACCCGTCCGCTAATCCTAACCCGGACGCTGACACTAACCCGCGCCCTCACACGTACGCTCCCCCTAAAACGTTGTCGTACCCTCACCTGGACCCTAAACCATCCCCGTCCCCTAACCCTAACCCTAGCCCGAACCCTAACCCTAACCCTTCCCCGAAGCCTGACCCTCACCCGTCCCCAAATCCTAACCCGTACGCTGACACTAACCCGCGCACTCACACGTACGCTCCCCCTAAAGCGTTGTCGTACCCTCACCTGGACCCTAAACCGTCCCCGTCCCCTAACCCTAACCCTAGCCCGAACCCTAACCCTAACCCTTCCCCGAAGCCTGACCCTCACCCGTCCCATAATCCTAACCCGTACGCTGACACTAAGCCGCGCCCTCACACGTACGCTCCCCCTAAAGCGTTGTCGTACCCTCACCTGGACCATAAACCGTCCCCATCCCCTAACCCTCACCCTAGCCCGAACCCTAACCCTAACCCTTCCCCGAAGCCTGACCCTCACCCGTCCCCTAATCCTAACCCGTACGCTGACACTAAACCGCGCCCTCACACGTACGCTCCCCCTAAAGCGTTGTCGTACCCTCACCTGGAACCTAAACCGTCCCCGTCCCCTAACCCTAACCCTAGCCCGAACCCTAACCCTAACCCTTCCCCGAAGCCTGACCCTCACCCGTCCCCTAATCCTAACCCGTACGCTGACACTAAGCCGCGCCCTCACACGTACGCTCCTCCTAAAGCGTTGTCGTACCCTCACCTGGACCCTAAACCGTCCCCGTCCCCTAACCCTAACCCTAGCCCGAACCCTAACCCTAACCCTTCCCCGAAGCCTGACCCTCACCCGTGCCCTAATCCTAACCCGTACGCTGACACTAAGCCGCGCCCTCACACGTACGCTGCCCCTAAAGCGTTGTCGTACCCTCACCTGAACCCTAAACCGTCCCCGTCCCCTAACCCTAACCCTAACCCGAACCCTAACCCTAACCCTTCCCCGAAGCCTGACCCTCAAACGTCCCCTAATCCTAACCCGTACGCTGACACTACGCCGCGCCCTCACACGTACGCTCCCCCTAAAGCGTTGTCGTACCCTCACCTGGACCCTAAACCGTCCCCGTCCCCTAACCATAACCCTTCCCCGAAGCCTGACCCTCACCCGTCCGCTAATCCTAACCCGGACGCTGACACTAACCCGCGCCCTCACACGTACGCTCCCCCTAAAACGTTGTCGTACCCTCACCTGGACCCTAAACCATCCCCGTCCCCTAACCCTAACCCTAGCCCGAACCCTAACCCTAACCCTTCCCCGAAGCCTGACCCTCACCCGTCCCCAAATCCTAACCCGTACGCTGACACTAACCCGCGCCCTCACACGTACGCTCCCCCTAAAGCGTTGTCGTACCCTCACCTGGACCCTAAACCGTCCCCGTCCCCTAACCCTAACCCTAGCCCGAACCCTAACCCTAACCCTTCCCCGAAGCCTGACCCTCACCCGTCCCATAATCCTAACCGGTACGCTGACACTAAGCCGCGCCCTCACACGTACGCTCCCCCTAACGCGTTGTCGTACCCTCACCTGGACCATAAACCGTCCCCATCCCCTAACCCTCACCCTAGCCCGAACCCTAACCCTAACCCTTCCCCGAAGCCTGACCCTCACCCGTCCCCTAATCCTAACCCGTACGCTGACACTAAACCGCGCCCTCACACGTACGCTCCCCCTAAAGCGTTGTCGTACCCTCACCTGGAACCTAAACCGTCCCCGTCCCCTAACCCTAACCCTAGCCCGAACCCTAACCCTAACCCTTCCCCGAAGCCTGACCCTCACCCGTGCCCTAATCCTAACCCGTACGCTGACACTAAGCCGCGCCCTCACACGTACGCTGCCCCTAAAGCGTTGTCGTACCCTCACCTGAACCCTAAACCGTCCCTGTCCCCTAACCCTAACCCTAACCCGAACCCTAACCCTAACCCTTCCCCGAAGCCTGACCCTCAACCGTCCCCTAATCCTAACCCGTACGCTGACACTACGCCGCGCCCTCACACGTACGCTCCCCCTAAAGCGTTGTCGTACCCTCACCTGGACCCTAAACCGTCCCCGTCCCCTAACCATAACCCTTCCCCGAAGCCTGACCCTCACCCGTCCGCTAATCCTAACCCGGACGCTGACACTAACCCGCGCCCTCACACGTACGCTCCCCCTAAAACGTTGTCGTACCCTCACCTGGACCCTAAACCATCCCCGTCCCCTAACCCTAACCCTAGCCCGAACCCTAACCCTAACCCTTCCCCGAAGCCTGACCCTCACCCGTCCCCAAATCCTAACCCGTACGCTGACACTAACCCGCGCCCTCACACCTACGCTCCCCCTAAAGCGTTGTCGTACCCTCACCTGGACCCTAAACCGTCCCCGTCCCCTAACCCTAACCCTAGCCCGAACCCTAACCCTAACCCTTCCCCGAAGCCTGACCCTCACCCGTCCCATAATCCTAACCCGTACGCTGACACTAAGCCGCGCCCTCACACGTACGCTCCCCCTAAAGCGTTGTCGTACCCTCAGCTGGAC
The DNA here is from genome assembly GCF_963455315.2 of Globicephala melas. Lineage (NCBI taxonomy): Eukaryota > Metazoa > Chordata > Mammalia > Artiodactyla > Delphinidae > Globicephala > Globicephala melas. The sequence continues at coordinate 515,152 of NW_027207221.1, forward strand.
CATAAACCGTCCCCATCCCCTAACCCTCACCCTAGCCCGAACCCTAACCCTAACCCTTCCCCGAAGCCTGACCCTCACCCGTCCCCTAATCCTAACCCGTACGTTGACACTAAGCCGCGCCCTCACACGTACGCTCCCCCTAAAGCGTTGTCGTACCCTCACCTGGACCCTAAACCGTCCCCGTCCCCTAACCATAACCCTTCCCCGAAGCCTGACACTCACCCGTCCGCTAATCCTAACCCGGACGCTGACACTAACCCGCGCCCTCACACGTACGCTCCCCCTAAAACGTTGATGTACCCTCACCTGGACCCTAAACCATCCCCGTCCCCTAACCCTAACCCTAGCCCGAACCCTAACCCTAACCCTTCCCCGAAGCCTGACGCTCACCCGTCCCCAAATCCTAACCCGTACGCTGACACTAACCCGCGCACTCACACGTACGCTCCCCCTAAAGCGTTGTCGTACCCTCACCTGGACCCTAAACCGTCCCCGTCCCCTAACCCTAACCCTAGCCCGAACCCTAACCCTAACCCTTCCCCGAAGCCTGACCCTCACCCGTCCCATAATCCTAACCCGTACGCTGACACTAAGCCGCGCCCTCACACGTACGCTCCCCCTAAAGCGTTGTCGTACCCTCACCTGGACCATAAACCGTCCCCATCCCCTAACCCTCACCCTAGCCCGAACCCTAACCCTAACCCTTCCCCGAAGCCTGACCCTCACCCGTCCCCTAATCCTAACCCGTACGCTGACACTAAACCGCGCCCTCACACGTACGCTCCCCCTAAAGCGTTGTCGTACCCTCACCTGGAACCTAAACCGTCCCCGTCCCCTAACCCTAACCCTAGCCCGAACCCTAACCCTAACCCTTCCCCGAAGCCTGACCCTCACCCGTCCCCTAATCCTAACCCGTACGCTGACACTAAGCCGCGCCCTCACACGTACGCTCCTCCTAAAGCGTTGTCGTACCCTCACCTGGACCCTAAACCGTCCCCGTCCCCTAACCCTAACCCTAGCCCGAACCCTAACCCTAACCCTTCCCCGAAGCCTGACCCTCACCCGTGCCCTAATCCTAACCCGTACGCTGACACTAAGCCGCGCCCTCACACGTACGCTGCCCCTAAAGCGTTGTCGTACCCTCACCTGAACCCTAAACCGTCCCCGTCCCCTAACCCTAACCCTAACCCGAACCCTAACCCTAACCCTTCCCCGAAGCCTGACCCTCAACCGTCCCCTAATCCTAACCCGTACGCTGACACTACGCCGCGCCCTCACACGTACGCTCCCCCTAAAGCGTTGTCGTACCCTCACCTGGACCCTAAACCGTCCCCGTCCCCTAACCATAACCCTTCCCCGAAGCCTGACCCTCACCCGTCCGCTAATCCTAACCCGGACGCTGACACTAACCCGCGCCCTCACACGTACGCTCCCCCTAAAACGTTGTCGTACCCTCACCTGGACCCTAAACCATCCCCGTCCCCTAACCCTAACCCTAGCCCGAACCCTAACCCTAACCCTTCCCCGAAGCCTGACCCTCACCCGTCCCCAAATCCTAACCCGTACGCTGACACTAACCCGCGCCCTCACACGTACGCTCCCCCTAAAGCGTTGTCGTACCCTCACCTGGACCCTAAACCGTCCCCGTCCCCTAACCCTAACCCTAGCCCGAACCCTAACCCTAACCCTTCCCCGAAGCCTGACCCTCACCCGTCCCATAATCCTAACCGGTACGCTGACACTAAGCCGCGCCCTCACACGTACGCTCCCCCTAACGCGTTGTCGTACCCTCACCTGGACCATAAACCGTCCCCATCCCCTAACCCTCACCCTAGCCCGAACCCTAACCCTAACCCTTCCCCGAAGCCTGACCCTCACCCGTCCCCTAATCCTAACCCGTACGCTGACACTAAACCGCGCCCTCACACGTACGCTCCCCCTAAAGCGTTGTCGTACCCTCACCTGGAACCTAAACCGTCCCCGTCCCCTAACCCTAACCCTAGCCCGAACCCTAACCCTAACCCTTCCCCGAAGCCTGACCCTCACCCGTGCCCTAATCCTAACCCGTACGCTGACACTAAGCCGCGCCCTCACACGTACGCTGCCCCTAAAGCGTTGTCGTACCCTCACCTGAACCCTAAACCGTCCCTGTCCCCTAACCCTAACCCTAACCCGAACCCTAACCCTAACCCTTCCCCGAAGCCTGACCCTCAACCGTCCCCTAATCCTAACCCGTACGCTGACACTACGCCGCGCCCTCACACGTACGCTCCCCCTAAAGCGTTGTCGTACCCTCACCTGGACCCTAAACCGTCCCCGTCCCCTAACCATAACCCTTCCCCGAAGCCTGACCCTCACCCGTCCGCTAATCCTAACCCGGACGCTGACACTAACCCGCGCCCTCACACGTACGCTCCCCCTAAAACGTTGTCGTACCCTCACCTGGACCCTAAACCATCCCCGTCCCCTAACCCTAACCCTAGCCCGAACCCTAACCCTAACCCTTCCCCGAAGCCTGACCCTCACCCGTCCCCAAATCCTAACCCGTACGCTGACACTAACCCGCGCCCTCACACGTACGCTCCCCCTAAAGCGTTGTCGTACCCTCACCTGGACCCTAAACCGTCCCCGTCCCCTAACCCTAACCCTAGCCCGAACCCTAACCCTAACCCTTCCCCGAAGCCTGACCCTCACCCGTCCCATCATCCTAACCCGTACGCTGACACTAAGCCGCGCCCTCACACGTACGCTCCCCCTAAAGCGTTGTCGTACCCTCAGCTGGACCATAAACCGTCCCCATCCCCTAACCCTCACCCTAGCCCGAACCCTAACCCTAACCCTTCCCCGAAGCCTGACCCTCACCCGTCCCCTAATCCTAACCCGTACGCTGACACTAAGCCGCGCCCTCACACGTACGCTCCCCCTAAAGCGTTGTCGTACCCTCACCTGGACCCTAAACCGTCCCCGTCCCCTAACCATAACCCTTCCCCGAAGCCTGACCCTCACCCGTCCGCTAATCCTAACCCGGACGCTGACACTAACCCGCGCCCTCACACGTAAGCTCCCCCTAAAACGTTGTCGTACCCTCACCTGGACCCTAAACCATCCCCGTCCCCTAACCCTAACCCTAGCCCGAACCCTAACCCTAACCCTTCCCCGAAGCCTGACCCTCACCCGTCCCATAATCCTAACCGGTACGCTGACACTAAGCCGCGCCCTCACACGTACGCTCCCCCTAACGCGTTGTCGTACCCTCACCTGGACCATAAACCGTCCCCATCCCCTAACCCTCACCCTAGCCCGAACCCTAACCCTAACCCTTCCCCGAAGCCTGACCCTCACCCGTCCCCTAATCCTAACCCGTACGCTGACACTAAACCGCGCCCTCACACGTACGCTCCCCCTAAAGCGTTGTCGTACCCTCACCTGGAACCTAAACCGTCCCCGTCCCCTAACCCTAACCCTAGCCCGAACCCTAACCCTAACCCTTCCCCGAAGCCTGACCCTCACCCGTGCCCTAATCCTAACCCGTACGCTGACACTAAGCCGCGCCCTCACACGTACGCTGCCCCTAAAGCGTTGTCGTACCCTCACCTGAACCCTAAACCGTCCCTGTCCCCTAACCCTAACCCTAACCCGAACCCTAACCCTAACCCTTCCCCGAAGCCTGACCCTCAACCGTCCCCTAATCCTAACCCGTACGCTGACACTACGCCGCGCCCTCACACGTACGCTCCCCCTAAAGCGTTGTCGTACCCTCACCTGGACCCTAAACCGTCCCCGTCCCCTAACCATAACCCTTCCCCGAAGCCTGACCCTCACCCGTCCGCTAATCCTAACCCGGACGCTGACACTAACCCGCGCCCTCACACGTACGCTCCCCCTAAAACGTTGTCGTACCCTCACCTGGACCCTAAACCATCCCCGTCCCCTAACCCTAACCCTAGCCCGAACCCTAACCCTAACCCTTCCCCGAAGCCTGACCCTCACCCGTCCCCAAATCCTAACCCGTACGCTGACACTAACCCGCGCCCTCACACGTACGCTCCCCCTAAAGCGTTGTCGTACCCTCACCTGGACCCTAAACCGTCCCCGTCCCCTAACCCTAACCCTAGCCCGAACCCTAACCCTAACCCTTCCCCGAAGCCTGACCCTCACCCGTCCCATAATCCTAACCCGTACGCTGACACTAAGCCGCGCCCTCACACGTACGCTCCCCCTAAAGCGTTGTCGTACCCTCAGCTGGACCATAAACCGTCCCCATCCCCTAACCCTCACCCTAGCCCGAACCCTAACCCTAACCCTTCCCCGAAGCCTGACCCTCACCCGTCCCCTAATCCTAACCCGTACGCTGACACTAAGCCGCGCCCTCACACGTACGCTCCCCCTAAAGCGTTGTCGTACCCTCACCTGGACCCTAAACCGTCCCCGTCCCCTAACCATAACCCTTCCCCGAAGCCTGACCCTCACCCGTCCGCTAATCCTAACCCGGACGCTGACACTAACCCGCGCCCTCACACGTAAGCTCCCCCTAAAACGTTGTCGTACCCTCACCTGGACCCTAAACCATCCCCGTCCCCTAACCCTAACCCTAGCCCGAACCCTAACCCTAACCCTTCCCCGAAGCCTGACGCTCACCCGTCCCCAAATCCTAACCCGTACGCTGACACTAACCCGCGCCCTCACACGTACGCTCCCCCTAAAGCGTTGTCGTACCCTCACCTGGACCCTAAACCGTCCCCGTCCCCTAACCCTAACCCTAGCCCGAACCCTAACCCTAACCCTTCCCCGAAGCCTGACCCTCACCCGTCCCATAATCCTAACCCGTACGCTGACACTAACCCGCGCCCTCACACGTACGCTCCCCCTAAAGCGTTGTCGTACCCTCACCTGGACCATAAACCGTCCCCATGCCCTAACCCTCACCCTAGCCCGAACCCTAACCCTAACCCTTCCCCGAAGCCTGACCCTCACCCGTCCCCTAATCCTAACCCGTACGCTGACACTAAACCGCGCCCTCACACGTACGCTCCCCCTAAAGCGTTGTCGTACCCTCACCTGGACCCTAAACCGTCCCTGTCCCCTAACCCTAACCCTAGCCCGAACCCTAACCCTAACCCTTCCCCGAAGCCTGACCCTCACCCGTCCCATAATCCTAACCCGTACGCTGACACTAAGCCGCGCCCTCACACGTACGCTCCCCCTAAAGCGTTGTCGTACCCTCACCTGGACCATAAACCGTCCCCATCCCCTAACCCTCACCCTAGCCCGAACCCTAACCCTAACCCTTCCCCGAAGCCTGACCCTCACCCGTCCCCTAATCCTAACCCGTACGCTGACACTAACCCACGCCCTCACACGTACGCTCCCCCTAAAGCGTTGTCGTACCCTCACCTGGACCCTAAACCGTCCCCGTCCCCTAACCCTAACCCTAACCCGAACCCTAACCCTAACCCTTCCCCGAAGCCTGACCCTCACCCGTCCCCTAATCCTAACCCGTACGCTGACACTAACCCGCGCCCTCACACATACGCTCCCCCTAAAGCGTTGTCGTACCCTCACCTGGACCCTAAACCGTCCCCGTCCCCTAACCCTAACCCTAGCCCGAACCCTAACCCTAACCCTTCCAAGAAGCCTGACCCTCACCCGTCCCTTAATCCTAACCCGTACGCTGACGCTAAGCCGCGCCCTCACACGTACGCTCCCCCTAAAGCGTTGTCGTACCCTCACCTGGACCCTAAACCGTCCCCGTCCCTTAACCCTAACCCTAGCCCGAACCCTAACCCTAACCCTTCCCCGAAGCCTGAACCTCACCCGTCCCCTAATCCTAACCCGTACGCTGACACTAAGCCGCGCCCTCACACGTACGCTCCCCCTAAAGCGTTGTCGTACCCTCACCTGGACCCTAAACCGTCCCCGTCCCCTAACCCTAACCCTAGCCCGAACCCTAACCCTAACCCTTCCCCGAAGCCTGACCCTCACCCGTCCCCTAATCCTAACCCGTACGCTGACACTAACCTGCGCCCTCACACGTACGCTCCCCCTAAAGCATTGTCGTACCCTCACCTGGACCCTAAACCGTCCCCGTCCCCTAACCCTAACCCTAGCCCGAACCCTAACCCTAACCCTTCCCTGAAGCCTGACCCTCACCCGTCCCCTAATCCTAACCCGTACGCTGACACTAAACCGCGCCCTCACACGTACGCTCCCCCTAAAGCGTTGTCGTACCCTCACCTGGAACCTAAACCGTCCCCGTCCCCTAACCCTAACCCTAGCCCGAACCCTAACCCTAACCCTTCCCCGAAGCCTGACCCTCACCCGTCCCCTAATCCTAACCCGTACGCTGACACTAAGCCGCGCCCTCACACGTACGCTCCTCCTAAAGCGTTGTCGTACCCTCACCTGGACCCTAAACCGTCCCCGTCCCCTAACCCTAACCCTAGCCCGAACCCTAACCCTAACCCTTCCCCGAAGCCTGACCCTCACCCGTGCCCTAATCCTAACCCGTACGCTGACACTAAGCCGCGCCCTCACACGTACGCTGCCCCTAAAGCGTTGTCGTACCCTCACCTGAACCCTAAACCGTCCCCGTCCCCTAACCCTAACCCTAACCCGAACCCTAACCCTAACCCTTCCCCGAAGCCTGACCCTCAACCGTCCCCTAATCCTAACCCGTACGCTGACACTACGCCGCGCCCTCACACGTACGCTCCCCCTAAAGCGTTGTCGTACCCTCACCTGGACCCTAAACCGTCCCCGTCCCCTAACCATAACCCTTCCCCGAAGCCTGACCCTCACCCGTCCGCTAATCCTAACCCGGACGCTGACACTAACCCGCGCCCTCACACGTACGCTCCCCCTAAAACGTTGTCGTACCCTCACCTGGACCCTAAACCATCCCCGTCCCCTAACCCTAACCCTAGCCCGAACCCTAACCCTAACCCTTCCCCGAAGCCTGACCCTCACCCGTCCCCAAATCCTAACCCGTACGCTGACACTAACCCGCGCCCTCACACGTACGCTCCCCCTAAAGCGTTGTCGTACCCTCACCTGGACCCTAAACCGTCCCCGTCCCCTAACCCTAACCCTAGCCCGAACCCTAACCCTAACCCTTCCCCGAAGCCTGACCCTCACCCGTCCCATAATCCTAACCGGTACGCTGACACTAAGCCGCGCCCTCACACGTACGCTCCCCCTAACGCGTTGTCGTACCCTCACCTGGACCATAAACCGTCCCCATCCCCTAACCCTCACCCTAGCCCGAACCCTAACCCTAACCCTTCCCCGAAGCCTGACCCTCACCCGTCCCCTAATCCTAACCCGTACGCTGACACTAAACCGCGCCCTCACACGTACGCTCCCCCTAAAGCGTTGTCGTACCCTCACCTGGAACCTAAACCGTCCCCGTCCCCTAACCCTAACCCTAGCCCGAACCCTAACCCTAACCCTTCCCCGAAGCCTGACCCTCACCCGTGCCCTAATCCTAACCCGTACGCTGACACTAAGCCGCGCCCTCACACGTACGCTGCCCCTAAAGCGTTGTCGTACCCTCACCTGAACCCTAAACCGTCCCTGTCCCCTAACCCTAACCCTAACCCGAACCCTAACCCTAACCCTTCCCCGAAGCCTGACCCTCAACCGTCCCCTAATCCTAACCCGTACGCTGACACTACGCCGCGCCCTCACACGTACGCTCCCCCTAAAGCGTTGTCGTACCCTCACCTGGACCCTAAACCGTCCCCGTCCCCTAACCATAACCCTTCCCCGAAGCCTGACCCTCACCCGTCCGCTAATCCTAACCCGGACGCTGACACTAACCCGCGCCCTCACACGTACGCTCCCCCTAAAACGTTGTCGTACCCTCACCTGGACCCTAAACCATCCCCGTCCCCTAACCCTAACCCTAGCCCGAACCCTAACCCTAACCCTTCCCCGAAGCCTGACCCTCACCCGTCCCCAAATCCTAACCCGTACGCTGACACTAACCCGCGCCCTCACACGTACGCTCCCCCTAAAGCGTTGTCGTACCCTCACCTGGACCCTAAACCGTCCCCGTCCCCTAACCCTAACCCTAGCCCGAACCCTAACCCTAACCCTTCCCCGAAGCCTGACCCTCACCCGTCCCATAATCCTAACCCGTACGCTGACACTAAGCCGCGCCCTCACACGTACGCTCCCCCTAAAGCGTTGTCGTACCCTCAGCTGGACCATAAACCGTCCCCATCCCCTAACCCTCACCCTAGCCCGAACCCTAACCCTAACCCTTCCCCGAAGCCTGACCCTCACCCGTCCCCTAATCCTAACCCGTACGCTGACACTAAGCCGCGCCCTCACACGTACGCTCCCCCTAAAGCGTTGTCGTACCCTCACCTGGACCCTAAACCGTCCCCGTCCCCTAACCATAACCCTTCCCCGAAGCCTGACCCTCACCCGTCCGCTAATCCTAACCCGGACGCTGACACTAACCCGCGCCCTCACACGTAAGCTCCCCCTAAAACGTTGTCGTACCCTCACCTGGACCCTAAACCATCCCCGTCCCCTAACCCTAACCCTAGCCCGAACCCTAACCCTAACCCTTCCCCGAAGCCTGACGCTCACCCGTCCCCAAATCCTAACCCGTACGCTGACACTAACCCGCGCCCTCACACGTACGCTCCCCCTAAAGCGTTGTCGTACCCTCACCTGGACCCTAAACCGTCCCCGTCCCCTAACCCTAACCCTAGCCCGAACCCTAACCCTAACCCTTCCCCGAAGCCTGACCCTCACCCGTCCCATAATCCTAACCCGTACGCTGACACTAACCCGCGCCCTCACACGTACGCTCCCCCTAAAGCGTTGTCGTACCCTCACCTGGACCATAAACCGTCCCCATCCCCTAACCCTCACCCTAGCCCGAACCCTAACCCTAACCCTTCCCCGAAGCCTGACCCTCACCCGTCCCCTAATCCTAACCCGTACGCTGACACTAAACCGCGCCCTCACACGTACGCTCCCCCTAAAGCGTTGTCGTACCCTCACCTGGACCCTAAACCGTCCCTGTCCCCTAACCCTAACCCTAGCCCGAACCCTAACCCTAACCCTTCCCCGAAGCCTGACCCTCACCCGTCCCATAATCCTAACCCGTACGCTGACACTAAGCCGCGCCCTCACACGTACGCTCCCCCTAAAGCGTTGTCGTACCCTCACCTGGACCATAAACCGTCCCCATCCCCTAACCCTCACCCTAGCCCGAACCCTAACCCTAACCCTTCCCCGAAGCCTGACCCTCACCCGTCCCCTAATCCTAACCCGTACGCTGACACTAACCCACGCCCTCACACGTACGCTCCCCCTAAAGCGTTGTCGTACCCTCACCTGGACCCTAAACCGTCCCCGTCCCCTAACCCTAACCCTAACCCGAACCCTAACCCTAACCCTTCCCCGAAGCCTGACCCTCACCCGTCCCCTAATCCTAACCCGTACGCTGACACTAACCCGCGCCCTCACACATACGCTCCCCCTAAAGCGTTGTCGTACCCTCACCTGGACCCTAAACCGTCCCCGTCCCCTAACCCTAACCCTAGCCCGAACCCTAACCCTAACCCTTCCAAGAAGCCTGACCCTCACCCGTCCCTTAATCCTAACCCGTACGCTGACGCTAAGCCGCGCCCTCACACGTACGCTCCCCCTAAAGCGTTGTCGTACCCTCACCTGGACCCTAAACCGTCCCCGTCCCTTAACCCTAACCCTAGCCCGAACCCTAACCCTAACCCTTCCCCGAAGCCTGAACCTCACCCGTCCCCTAATCCTAACCCGTACGCTGACACTAAGCCGCGCCCTCACACGTACGCTCCCCCTAAAGCGTTGTCGTACCCTCACCTGGACCCTAAACCGTCCCCGTCCCCTAACCCTAACCCTAGCCCGAACCCTAACCCTAACCCTTCCCCGAAGCCTGACCCTCACCCGTCCCCTAATCCTAACCCGTACGCTGACACTAACCTGCGCCCTCACACGTACGCTCCCCCTAAAGCATTGTCGTACCCTCACCTGGACCCTAAACCGTCCCCGTCCCCTAACCCTAACCCTAGCCCGAACCCTAACCCTAACCCTTCCCTGAAGCCTGACCCTCACCCGTCCCCTAATCCTAACCCGTACGCTGACACTAAGCCGCGCCCTCACACGTACGCTCCCCCTAAAGCGTTGTCGTACCCTCACCTGGACCCTAAACCGTCCCCGTCCCCTAACCCTAACCCTAGCCCGAACCCTAACCCTAACGCTTCCCCGAAGCCTGACCCTCACCCGTCCCCTAATCCTAACCCGTACGCTGACACTAAGCCGCGCCCTCACACGTACGCTCCCCCTAAAGCGTTGTCGTACCCTCACCTGGACCCTAAACCGTCCCCGTCCCCTAACCCTAACCCTAGCCCGAACCCTAACCCTAACCCTTCCCCGAAGCCTGACCCTCACCCGTCCCCTTATCCTAACCCGTACGCTGACACTAACCCGCGCCCTCACACGTACGCTCCCCGTAAAGCGTTGTCGTACCCTCACCTGGACCCTAAACCGTCCCCGTCCCCTAACCCTAACCCTAGCCCGAACCCTAACCCTAACACTTCCCCGAAGCCTGACCCTCACCCGTCCCCTAATTCTAACCCGTACGCTGACACTAAGCCGCGCCCTCACACGTACGCTCCCCCTAAAGCCTTGTCGTTCCCTCACCTGGACCCTAAACCGTCCCCGTCCCCTAACCCTAACCCTAGCCCGAACCCTAACCCTAACCCTTCCCCGAAGCCTGATCCTCACCCGTCCCCTTATCCTAAGCCGTACGCTGACACTAAGCCGCGCCCTCACACGTACGCTCCCCCTAAAGCGTTGTCGTACCCTCACCTGGAACCTAAACCGTCCCCGTCCCCTAACCCTAACCCTAGCCCGAACCCTAACCCTAACCCTTCCCCGAAGCCTGACCCTCACCCGTGCCCTAATCCTAACCCGTACGCTGACACTAAGCCGCGCCCTCACACGTACGCTGCCCCTAAAGCGTTGTCGTACCCTCACCTGGACCCTAAACCGTCCCTGTCCCCTAACCCTAACCCTAACCCGAACCCTAAACCTAACCCTTCCCCGAAGCCTGACCCTCAACCGTCCCCTAATCCTAACCCGTACGCTGACACTACGCCGCGCCCTCACACGTACGCTCCCCCTAAAGCGTTGTCGTACCCTCACCTGGACCCTAAACCGTCCCCCTCCCCTAACCATAACCCTTCCCCGAAGCCTGACCCTCACCCGTCCGCTAATCCTAACCCGGACGCTGACACTAACCCGCGCCCTCACACGTACGCTCCCCCTAAAACGTTGTCGTACCCTCACCTGGACCCTAAACCATCCCCGTCCCCTAACCCTAACCCTAGCCCGAACCCTAACCCTAACCCTTCCCCGAAGCCTGACCCTCACCCGTCCCCAAATCCTAACCCGTACGCTGACACTAACCCGCGCCCTCACACGTACGCTCCCCCTAAAGCGTTGTCGTACCCTCACCTGGACCCTAAACCGTCCCCGTCCCCTAACCCTAACCCTAGCCCGAACCCTAACCCTAACCCTTCCCCGAAGCCTGACCCTCACCCGTCCCATAATCCTAACCCGTACGCTGACACTAAGCCGCGCCCTCACACGTACGCTCCCCCTAAAGCGTTGTCGTACCCTCAGCTGGACCATAAACCGTCCCCATCCCCTAACCCTCACCCTAGCCCGAACCCTAACCCTAACCCTTCCCCGAAGCCTGACCCTCACCCGTCCCCTAATCCTAACCCGTACGCTGACACTAAGCCGCGCCCTCACACGTACGCTCCCCCTAAAGCGTTGTCGTACCCTCACCTGGACCCTAAACCGTCCCCGTCCCCTAACCATAACCCTTCCCCGAAGCCTGACCCTCACCCGTCCGCTAATCCTAACCCGGACGCTGACACTAACCCGCGCCCTCACACGTAAGCTCCCCCTAAAACGTTGTCGTACCCTCACCTGGACCCTAAACCATCCCCGTCCCCTAACCCTAACCCTAGCCCGAACCCTAACCCTAACCCTTCCCCGAAGCCTGACGCTCACCCGTCCCCAAATCCTAACCCGTACGCTGACACTAACCCGCGCCCTCACACGTACGCTCCCCCTAAAGCGTTGTCGTACCCTCACCTGGACCCTAAACCGTCCCCGTCCCCTAACCCTAACCCTAGCCCGAACCCTAACCCTAACCCTTCCCCGAAGCCTGACCCTCACCCGTCCCATAATCCTAACCCGTACGCTGACACTAACCCGCGCCCTCACACGTACGCTCCCCCTAAAGCGTTGTCGTACCCTCACCTGGACCATAAACCGTCCCCATCCCCTAACCCTCACCCTAGCCCGAACCCTAACCCTAACCCTTCCCCGAAGCCTGACCCTCACCCGTCCCCTAATCCTAACCCGTACGCTGACACTAAACCGCGCCCTCACACGTACGCTCCCCCTAAAGCGTTGTCGTACCCTCACCTGGACCCTAAACCGTCCCTGTCTCCTAACCCTAACCCTAGCCCGAACCCTAACCCTAACCCTTCCCCGAAGCCTGACCCTCACCCGTCCCATAATCCTAACCCGTACGCTGACACTAAGCCGCGCCCTCACACGTACGCTCCCCCTAAAGCGTTGTCGTACCCTCACCTGGACCATAAACCGTCCCCATCCCCTAACCCTCACCCTAGCCCGAACCCTAACCCTAACCCTTCCCCGAAGCCTGACCCTCACCCGTCCCCTAATCCTAACCCGTACGCTGACACTAACCCACGCCCTCACACGTACGCTCCCCCTAAAGCGTTGTCGTACCCTCACCTGGACCCTAAACCGTCCCCGTCCCCTAACCCTAACCCTAACCCGAACCCTAACCCTAACCCTTCCCCGAAGCCTGACCCTCACCCGTCCCCTAATCCTAACCCGTACGCTGACACTAACCCGCGCCCTCACACATACGCTCCCCCTAAAGCGTTGTCGTACCCTCACCTGGACCCTAAACCGTCCCCGTCCCCTAACCCTAACCCTAGCCCGAACCCTAACCCTAACCCTTCCAAGAAGCCTGACCCTCACCCGTCCCTTAATCCTAACCCGTACGCTGACGCTAAGCCGCGCCCTCACACGTACGCTCCCCCTAAAGCGTTGTCGTACCCTCACCTGGACCCTAAACCGTCCCCGTCCCTTAACCCTAACCCTAGCCCGAACCCTAACCCTAACCCTTCCCCGAAGCCTGAACCTCACCCGTCCCCTAATCCTAACCCGTACGCTGACACTAAGCCGCGCCCTCACACGTACGCTCCCCCTAAAGCGTTGTCGTACCCTCACCTGGACCCTAAACCGTCCCCGTCCCCTAACCCTAACCCTAGCCCGAACCCTAACCCTAACCCTTCCCCGAAGCCTGACCCTCACCCGTCCCCTAATCCTAACCCGTACGCTGACACTAACCTGCGCCCTCACACGTACGCTCCCCCTAAAGCATTGTCGTACCCTCACCTGGACCCTAAACCGTCCCCGTCCCCTAACCCTAACCCTAGCCCGAACCCTAACCCTAACCCTTCCCTGAAGCCTGACCCTCACCCGTCCCCTAATCCTAACCCGTACGCTGACACTAAGCCGCGCCCTCACACGTACGCTCCCCCTAAAGCGTTGTCGTACCCTCACCTGGACCCTAAACCGTCCCCGTCCCCTAACCCTAACCCTAGCCCGAACCCTAACCCTAACGCTTCCCCGAAGCCTGACCCTCACCCGTCCCCTAATCCTAACCCGTACGCTGACACTAAGCCGCGCCCTCACACGTACGCTCCCCCTAAAGCGTTGTCGTACCCTCACCTGGACCCTAAACCGTCCCCGTCCCCTAACCCTAACCCTAGCCCGAACCCTAACCCTAACCCTTCCCCGAAGCCTGACCCTCACCCGTCCCCTTATCCTAACCCGTACGCTGACACTAACCCGCGCCCTCACACGTACGCTCCCCGTAAAGCGTTGTCGTACCCTCACCTGGACCCTAAACCGTCCCCGTCCCCTAACCCTAACCCTAGCCCGAACCCTAACCCTAACACTTCCCCGAAGCCTGACCCTCACCCGTCCCCTAATCCTAACCCGTACGCTGACACTAACCCGCGCCCTCACACGTACGCTCCCCCTAAAGCCTTGTCGTTCCCTCACCTGGACCCTAAACCGTCCCCGTCCCCTAACCCTAACCCTAGCCCGAACCCTAACCCTAACCCTTCCCCGAAGCCTGATCCTCACCCGTCCCCTTATCCTAAGCCGTACGCTGACACTAAGCCGCGCCCTCACACGTACGCTCCCCCTAAAGCGTTGTCGTACCCTCACCTGGAACCTAAACCGTCCCCGTCCCGTAACCCTAACCCTAGCCCGAACCCTAACCCTAACATTTCCCCGAAGCCTGACCCTCACCCGTCCCCTAATCCTAACCCGTACGCTGACACTAAGCCGCGCCCTCACACGTACGCTCCCCCTAAAGCGTTGTCGTACCCTCACCTGGACCCTAAACCGTCCCCGTCCCCTAACCCTAACCCTAGCGCGAACCCTAACCCTAACCCTTCCCCGAAGCCTGACCCTCACCCGTCCCCTAATCCTAACCCGTACGCTGACACTAACCCGCGCCCTCACACGTACGCTCCCCCTAAAGCGTTGTCGTACCCTCACCTGGACCCTAAACCGTCCCCGTCCCCTAACCCTAACCCTAGCCCGAACCCTAACCCTAACCCTTCCCCGAAGCCTGACCCTCACCCGTCCCCTAATCCTAACCCGTACGCTGACACTAAGCCGCGCCCTCACATGTACGCTCCTCCTAAAGCGTTGTCGTACCCTCACCTGGACCCTAAACCGTCCCCGTCCCCTAACCCTAACCCTAGCCCGAACCCTAACCCTAACCCTTCCCCGAAGCCTGACCCTCACCCGTCCCCTAATCCTAACCCGTACGCTGACACTAAGCCACGCCCTCACACGTACGCTCCCCCTAAAGCGTTGTCGTTCCCTCACCTGGACCCTAAACCGTCCCCGTCCCCTAACCCTAACCCTAGCCCGAACCCTAACCCTAACCCTTCCCCGAAGCCTGACCCTCAACCGTCCCCTTATCCTAAGCAGTACGCTGACACTAAGCCGCGCCCTCACACGTACGCTCCCCCTAAAGCGTTGTCGTACCCTCACCTGGACCCTAAACCGTCCCCGTCCCCTAACCCTAACCCTACCCCGAACCCTAACCCTAACCCTTCCCCGAAGCCTGACCCTCACCCGTCCCCTAATCCTAACCCGTACGCTGACACTAAGCCGCGCCCTCACACGTACGCTCCCCCTAAAGCGTTGTCGTACCCTCACCTGGACCCTAAACCGTCCCCGTCCCCTAACCCTCACCCTAGCCCGAACCCTAACCCTAACCCTTCCCCGAAGCCTGACCCTCACCCGTCCCCTAATCCTAACCCGTACGCTGACACTAAGCCGCGCCCTCACACGTACGCTCCCCCTAAAGCGTTGTCGTACCCTCACCTGGACCCTAAACCGTCCCCGTCCCCTAACCCTCACCCTAGCCCGAACCCTAACCCTAACCCTTCCCCGAAGCCTGACCCTCACCCGTCCCCTAATCCTAACCCGTACGCTGACACTAAGCCGCGCCCTCACACGTACGCTCCCCCTAAAGCGTTGTCGTACCCTCACCTGGACCCTAAACCGTCCCCGTCCCCTAACCCTAACCCTAGCCCGAACCCTAACCCTAACCCTTCCCCGAAGCCTGACCCTCACCCGTCCCCTAATCATAACCCGTACACTGACACTAAGCCGTGCCCTCACACGTACGCTCCTATTAAAGCGTTGTCGTACCCTCACCTGGACCCTAAACCGTCCCCGTCCCCTAACCCTAACCCTAGCCCGAACCCTAACCCTAACCCTTCCCCGAAGCCTGACCCTCACCCGTCCCCTTATGCTAACCCGTACGCTGACACTAAGCCGCGCCCTCACACGTACGCTCCCCCTAAAGCGTTGTCGTACCCTCACCTGGACCCTAAACCGTCCCCGTCCCCTAACCCTAACCCTAGCCCGAACCCTAACCCTAACCCTTCCCCGAAGCCTGACCCTCACCCGTCCCCTAATCCTAACCCGTACGCTGACACTAAGCCGCGCCCTCACACGTACGCTCCCCCTAAAGCGTTGTCGTTCCCTCACCTGGACCCTAAACCGTCCCCGTCCCCTAACCCTAACCCTAGCCCGAACCCTAACCCTAACCCTTCCCCGAAGCCTGACCCTCACCCGTCCCCTTATCCTAAGCCGTACGCTGACACTAAGCCGCGCCCTCACACGTACGCTCCCCCTAAAGCGTTGTCGTACCCTCACCTGGACCCTAAACCGTCCCCGTCCCCTAACCCTAACCCTAGCCCGAACCCTAACCCTAACCCTTCCCCGAAGCCTGACCCTCACCCGTCCCCTAATCCTAACCCGTACGCTGACACTAAGCCGCGCCCTCACACGTACGCTCCCCCTAAAGCGTTGTCGTACCCTCACCTGGACCCTAAACCGTCCCCGTCCCCTAACCCTCACCCTAGCCCGAACCCTAACCCTAACCCTTCCCCGAAGCCTGACCCTCACCCGTCCCCTAATCCTAACCCGTACGCTGACACTAACCCGCGCCCTCACACGTACGCTCCCCCTAAAGCGTTGTCGTACCCTCACCTGGACCCTAAACCGTCCCCGTCCCCTAACCCTAACCATAGCCCGAACCCTAACCCTAACCCTTCCCCGAAGCCTGACCCTCACCCGTCCCCTAATCCTAACCCGTACGCTGACACTAAGCCGCGCCCTCACACGTACGCTCCCCCTAAAGCGTTGTCGTACCCTCACCTGGACCCTAAACCGTCCCCGTCCCCTAACCCTAACCCTAGCCCGAACCCTAACCCTAACCCTTCCCCGAAGCCTGACCCTCATCCGTCCCCTAATCCTAACCCGTACGCTGACACTAAGCCGCGCCCTCACACGTACGCTCCCCCTAAAGCGTTGTCGTACCCTCACCTGGACCCTAAACCGTCCCCGTCCCCTAACCCTCACCCTAGCCCGAACCCTAACCCTAACCCTTCCCCGAAGCCTGACCCTCACCCGTCCCCTAATCCTAACCCGTACGCTGACACTAACCCGCGCCCACACACGTACGCTCCCCCTAAAGCGTTGTCGTACCCTCACCTGGACCCTAAACCGTCCCCGTCCCCTAACCCTAACCCTAGCCCGAACCCTAACCCTAACCCTTCCCCGAAGCCTGACCCTCACCCGTCCCCTAATCCTAACCCGTACGCTGACACTAACCCGCGCCCTCACACGTACGCTCCCCCTAAAGCGTTGTCGTACCCTCACCTGGACCCTAAACCGTCCCCGTCCCCTAACCCTAACCCTAGCCCGAACCCTAACCCTAACCCTTCCCCGAAGCCTGACCCTCACCCGTCCCCTAATCCTAACCCGTACACTGACAATAAGCCGCGCCCTCACACGTACGCTCCTCCTAAAGCGTTGTCGTACCCTCACCTGGACCCTAAACCGTCCCCGTCCCCTAACCCTAACCCTAGCCCGAACCCTAACCCTAACCCTTCCCCGAAGCCTGACCCTCACCCGTCCCCTTATCCTAACCCGTACGCTGACACTAAGCCGCGCCCTCACACGTACGCTCCCCCTAAAGCGTTGTCGTACCCTCACCTGGACCCTAAACCGTCCCCGTCCCCTAACCCTAACCCTAGCCCGAACCCTAACCCTAACCCTTCCCCGAAGCCTGACCCTCACCCGTCCCCTAATCCTAACCCGTACGCTGACACTAACCCGCGCCATCACACGTACGCTCCCCCTAAAGCGTTGTCGTTCCCTCACCTGGACCCTAAAGCGTCCCCGTCCCCTAACCCTAACCCTAGCCCGAACCCTAACCCTAACCCTTCCCCGAAGCCTGACCCTCACCCGTCCCCTTATCCTAAGCCGTACGCTGACACTAAGCCGCGCCCTCACACGTACGCTCCCCCTAAAGCGTTGTCGTACCCTCACCTGGACCCTAAACCGTCCCCGTCCCCTAACCCTAACCCTAGCCCGAACCCTAACCCTAACCCTTCCCCGAAGCCTGACCCTCACCCGTCCCTTAATCCTAACCCGTAAGCTGACCCTAACCCTCGCCCTCACACGTACGCTCCCCCTAAAGCGTTGTCGTACCCTCACCTGGACCCTAAACCGTCCCCGTCCCCTAACCCTAACCCTAGCCCGATCCCTAACCCTAACCCTTCCCCCAAGCCTGACCCTCACCCGTCCCCTAATCCTAACCCTTACGCTGACACTAACCCGCGCCCTCACACGTACGCTCCCCCTAAAGCGTTGTCGTACCCTCACCTGGATCCTAAACCGTCCCCGTCCCCTAACCCTAACCCTAGCCCGAACCCTAACCCTAACCCTTCCCCGAAGCCTGACCCTCACCCGTCCCCTAATCCTAACCCGTACGCTGACACTAACCCGCGCCCTCACACGTACGCTCCCCCTAAAGCGTTGTCGTACCCTCACCTGGACCCTAAACCGTCCCCGTCCCCTAACCCTAAACCTAGCCCGAACCCTAACCCTAACCCTTCGCCGAAGCCTGACCCTCATCCGTCCCCTAATCCTAACCCGTACGCTGACACTAAGCCGCGCCCTCACACGTACGCTCCCCCTAAAGCGTTGTCGTACCCTCACCTGGACCCTAAACCGTCCCCGTCCCCTAACCCTCACCCTAGCCCGAACCCTAACCCTAACCCTTCCCCGAAGCCTGACCCTCACCCGTCCCCTAATCCTAACCCGTACGCTGACACTAAGCCGCGCCCTCACACGTACGCTCCCCCTAAAGCGTTGTCGTACCCTCACCTGGACCCTAAACCGTCCCCGTCCCCTAACCCTAACCCTAGCCCGAACCCTAACCCTAACCCTTCCCCGAAGCCTGACCCTCACCCGTCCCCTAATCCTAACCCGTACGCTGACACTAACCCGCGCCCTCACACGTACGCTCCCCCTAAAGCGTTGTCGTACCCTCACCTGGACCCTAAACCGTCCCCGTCCCCTAACCCTAACCCTAGCCCGAACCCTAACCCTAACCCTTCCCCGAAGCCTGACCCTCACCCGTCCCCTAATCCTAACCCGTACACTGACACTAAGCCGCGCCCTCACACGTACGCTCCTCCTAAAGCGTTGTTGTACCCTCACCTGGACGCTAAACCGTCCCCGTCCCCTAACCCTAACCCTAGCCCGAACCCTAACCCTAACCCTTCCCCGAAGCCTGACCCTCACCCGTCCCCTTATCCTAACCCGTACGCTGACACTAACCCGCGCCCTCACACGTACGCTCCCCCTAAAGCGTTGTCGTACCCTCACCTGGACCCTAAACCGTCCCCGTCCCCTAACCCTAACCCTAGCCCGAACCCTAACCCTAACCCTTCCCCGAAGCCTGACCCTCACCCGTCCCCTAATCCTAACCCGTACGCTGACACTAAGCTGCGCCCTCACACGTACGCTCCCCCTAAAGCGTTGTCGTTCCCTCACCTGGACCCTAAACCGTCCCCGTCCCCTAACCCTAACCCTAGCCCGAACCCTAACCCTAACCCTTCCCCGAAGCCTGACCCTCACCCGTCCCCTTATCCTAAGCCGTACGCTGACACTAAGCCGCGCCCTCACACGTACGCTCCCCCTAAAGCGTTGTCGTACCCTCACCTGGACCCTAAACCGTCCCCGTCCCCTAACCCTAACCCTAGCCCGAAGCCTAACCCTAACCCTTCCCCGAAGACTGACCCTCACCCGTCCCCTAATCCTAACCCGTACGCTGACACTAAGCTGCGCCCTCACACGTACGCTCCCCCTAAAGCGTTGTCGTACCCTCACCTGGACCCTAAACCGTCCCCGTCCCCTAACCCTCACCCTAGCCCGAACCCTAACCCTAACCCTTCCCCGAAGCCTGACCCTCACCCGTCCCCTAATCCTAACCCGTACGCTGACACTAACCCGCGCCCTCACACGTACGCTCCCCCTAAAGCGTTGTCGTACCCTCACCTGGACCCTAAACCGTCCCCGTCCCCTAACCCTAACCCTAGCCCGAACCCTAACCCTAACCCTTCCCCGAAGCCTGACCCTCACCCGTCCCCTAATCCTAACCCGTACGCTGACACTAACCCGCGCCCTCACACGTACGCTCCCCCTAAAGTGTTGTCGTACCCTCACCTGGACCCTAAACCGTCCCCGTCCCCTAACCCTAACCCTAGCCCGAACCCTAACCCTAACCCTTCCCCGAAGCCAGACCCTCATCCGTCCCCTAATCCTAACCCGTACGCTGACACTAAGCCGCACCCTCACACGTACGCTCCCCCTAAAGCGTTGTCGTACCCTCACCTGGACCCTAAACCGTCCCCGTCCCCTAACCCTCACCCTAGCCCGAACCCTAACCCTAACCCTTCCCCGAAGCCTGACCCTCACCCGTCCCCTAATCCTAACCCGTACACTGACACTAAGCCGCGCCCTCACACGTACGCTCCTCCTAAAGCGCTGTCGTACCCTCACCTGGACCCTAAACCGTCCCCGTCCCCTAACCCTAACCCTAGCCCGAACCCTAACCCTAACCCTTCCCCGAAGCCTGACCCTCACCCGTCCCCTTATCCTAACCCGTACGCTGACACTAAGCCGCGCCCTCACACGTACGCTCCCCCTAAAGCGTTGTCGTACCCTCACCTGGACCCTAAACCGTCCCCGTCCCCTAACCCTAACCCTAGCCCGAACCCTAACCCTAACCCTTCCCCGAAGCCTGACCCTCACCCGTCCCCTAATCCTAACCCGTACGCTGACACTAAGCCGCGAACTCACACGTACGCTCCCCCTAAAGCGTTGTCGTTCCCTCACCTGGACCCTAAACCGTCCCCGTCCCCTAACCCTAACCCTAGCCCGAACCCTAACCCTAACCCTTCCCCGAAGCCTGACCCTCACCCGTCCCCTTATCCTAAGCCGTACGCTGACACTAAGCCGCGCCCTCACACGTACGCTCCCCCTAAAGCGTTGTCGTACCCTCACCTGGACCCTAAACCGTCCCCGTCCCCTAACCCTAACCCTAGCCCGAACCCTAACCCTAACCCTTCCCCGAAGCCTGACCCTCACCCGTCCCCTAATCCTAACCCGTACGCTGACACTAAGCCGCGCCCTCACACGTACGCTCCCCCTAAAGCGTTGTCGTACCCTCACCTGGACCCTAAACCGTCCCCGTCCCCTAACCCTCACCCTAGCCCGAACCCTAACCCTAACCCTTCCCCGAAGCCTGACCCTGACCCGTCCCCTAATCCTAACCCGTACGCTGACACTAACCCGCGCCCTCACACGTACGCTCCCCCTAAAGCGTTGTCGTACCCTCACCTGGACCCTAAACCGTCCCCGTACCCTAACCCTAACCCTAGCCCTAACCCTAACCCTAACCCTTCCCCGAAGCCTGACCCTCACCCGTCCCCTAATCCTAACCCGTACGCTGACACTAAGCCGCGCCCTCACACGTACGCTCCCCCTAAAGCGTTGTCGTACCCTCACCTGGACCCTAAACCGTCCCCGTCCCGTAACCCTAACCCTAGCCCGAACCCTAACCCTAACCCTTCCCCGATGCCTGACCCTCATCCGTCCCCTAATCCTAACCCGTACGCTGACACTAAGCCGCGCCCTCACACGTACGCTCCCCCTAAAGCGTTGTCGTACCCTCACCTGGACCCTAAACCGTCCCCGTCCCCTAACCCTCACCCTAGCCCGAACCCTAACCCTAACCCTTCCCCGAAGCCTGACCCTCACCCGTCCCCTAATCCTAACCCGTACGCTGACACTAAGCCGCGCCCTCACACGTACGCTCCCCCTAAAGCGTTGTCGTACCCTCACCTGGACCCTAAACCGTCCCCGTCCCCTAACCCTAACCCTAGCCCGAACCCTAACCCTAACCCTTCCCCGAAGCCTGACCCTCACCCGTCCCCTAATCCTAACCCGTACGCTGACACTAACCCGCGCCCTCACACGTACGCTCCCCCTAAAGCGTTGTCGTACCCTCACCTGGACCCTAAACCGTCCCCGTCCCCTAACCCTAACCCTAGCCCGAACCCTAACCCTAACCCTTCCCCGAAGCCTGACCCTCACCCGTCCCCTAATCCTAACCCGTACACTGACACTAAGCCGCGCCCTCACACGTACGCTCCTCCTAAAGCGTTGACGTACCCTCACCTGGACCCTAAACCGTCCCCGTCCCCTAACCCTAACCCTAGCCCGAACCCTAACCCTAACCCTTCCCCGAAGCCTGACCCTCACCCGTCCCCTTATCCTAACCCGTACGCTGACACTAAGCCGCGCCCTCACACGTACGCTCCCCCTAAAGCGTTGTCGTACCCTCACCTGGACCCTAAACCGTCCCCGTCCCCTAACCCTAACCCTAGCCCGAACCCTAACCCTAACCCTTCCCCGAAGCCTGACCCTCACCCGTCCCCTAATCCTAACCCGTACGCTGACACTAAGCCGCGCCCTCACACGTACGCTCCCCCTAAAGCGTTGTCGTTCCCTCACCTGGACCCTAAACCGTCCCCGTCCCCTAACCCTAACCCTAGCCCGAACCCTAACCCTAACCCTTCCCCGAAGCCTGACCCTCACCCGTCCCCTTATCCTAAGCCGTACGCTGACACTAAGCCGCGCCCTCACACGTACGCTCCCCCTAAAGCGTTGTCGTACCCTCACCTGGACCCTAAACCGTCCCCGTCCCCTAACCCTAACCCTAGCCCAAACCCTAACCCTAACCCTTCCCCGAAGCCTGACCCTCACCCGTCCCCTAATCCTAACCCGTACGCTGACACTAAGCCGCGCCCTCACACGTACGCTCCCCCTAAAGCGTTGTCGTACCCTCACCTGGACCCTAAACCGTCCCCGTCCCCTAACCCTAACCCTAGCCCGAACCCTAACCCTAACCCTTCCCCGAAGCCTGACCCTCACCCGTCCCCTAATCCTAACCCTTACGCTGACACTAACCCGCGCCCTCACACGTACGCTCCCCCTAAAGCGTTGTCGTACCCTCACCTGGACCCTAAACCGTCCCCGTCCCCTAACCCTAACCCTAGCCCGAACCCTAACCCTAACCCTTCCCCGAAGCCTGACCCTCAACCGTCCCCTAATCCTAACCCGTACGCTGACACTAACCCGCGCCCTCACACGTACGCTCCCCGTAAAGCGTTGTCGTACCCTCACCGGGACCCTAAACCGTCCCCGTCCCCTAACCCTAACCCTAGCCCGAACCCTATCCCTAACCCTTCCCCGAAGCCTGACCCTCACACGTCCCCTTATCCTAACCCGTACGCTGACACTAAGCCGCGCCCTCACACGTACGCTCCCCCTAAAACGTTGTCGTACCCTCACCTGGACCCTAAACCGTCCCCGTCCCCTAACCCTAACCCTAGCCCGAACCCTAACCCTAACCCTTCCCCGAAGCCTGACCCTCACCCGTCCCCTAATCCTAACCCGTACGCTGACACTAAGCTGCGCCCTCACACGTACGCTCCCCCTAAAGCGTTGTCGTTCCCTCACCTGGACCCTAAACCGTCCCCGTCCCCTAACCCTAACCCTAGCCCGAACCCTAACCCTAACCCTTCCCCGAAGCCTGACCCTCACCCGTCCCCTTATCCTAAGCCGTACGCTGACACTAAGCCGCGCCCTCACAAGTACGCTCCCCCTAAAGCGTTGTCGTACCCTCACCTGGACCCTAAACCGTCCCCGTCCCCTAACCCTAACCCTAGCCCGAACCCTAACCCTAACCCTTCCCCGAAGCCTGACCCTCACCCGTCCCCTAATCCTAACCCGTACGCTGACACTAAGCCGCGCCCTCACACGTACGCTCCCCCTAAAGCGTTGTCGTACCCTCACCTGGACCCTAAACCGTCCCCGTCCCCTAACCCTCACCCTAGCCCGAACCCTAACCCTAACCCTTCCCCGAAGCCTGACCCTCACCCGTCCCCTAATCCTAACCCGTACGCTGACACTAACCCGCGCCCTCACACGTACGCTCCCCCTAAAGCGTTGTCGTACCCTCACCTGGACCCTAAACCGTCCCCGTCCCCTAACCCTAACCCTAGCCCGAACCCTAACCCTAACCCTTCCCCGAAGCCTGACCCTCACCCGTCCCCTAATCCTAACCCGTACGCTGACACTAAGCCGCGCCCTCACACGTACGCTCCCCCTAAAGCGTTGTCGTACCCTCACCTGGACCCTAAACCGTCCCCGTCCCCTAACCCTAACCCTAGCCCGAACCCTAACCCTAACCCTTCCCCGAAGCCTGACCCTCATCCGTCCCCTAATCCTAACCCGTACGCTGACACTAAGCCGCGCCCTCACACGTACGCTCCCCCTAAAGCGTTGTCGTACCCTCACCTGGACCCTAAACCGTCCCCGTCCCCTAACCCTCACCCTAGCCCGAACCCTAACCCTAACCCTTCCCCGAAGCCTGACCCTCACCCGTCCCCTAATCCTAACCCGTACGCTGACACTAAGTTGCGCCCTCACACGTACGCTCCCCCTAAAGCGTTGTCGTTCCCTCACCTGGACCCTAAACCGTCCCCGTCCCCTAACCCTAACCCTAGCCCGAAACCTAACCCTAACCCTTCCCCGAAGCCTGACCCTCACCCGTCCCCTTATCCTAAGCCGTACGCTGACACTAAGCCGCGCCCTCACACGTACGCTCCCCCTAAAGCGTTGTCGTACCCTCACCTGGACCCTAAACCGTCCCCGTCCCCTAACCCTAACCCTAGCCCGAACCCTAACCCTAACCCTTCCCCGAAGCCTGACCCTCACCCGTCCCCTAATCCTAACCCGTACGCTGACACTAAGCCGCGCCCTCACACGTACGCTCCCCCTAAAGCGTTGTCGTACCCTCACCTGGACCCTAAACCGTCCCCGTCCCCTAACCCTCACCCTAGCCCGAACCCTAACCCTAACCCTTCCCCGAAGCCTGACCCTCACCCGTCCCCTAATCCTAACCCGTACGCTGACACTAACCCGCGCCCTCACACGTACGCTCCCCCTAAAGCGTTGTCGTACCCTCACCTGGACCCTAAACCGTCCCCGTCCCCTAACCCTAACCCTAGCCCGAACCCTAACCCTAACCCTTCCCCGAAGCCTGACCCTCACCCGTCCCCTAATCCTAACCCGTACGCTGACACTAAGCCGCGCCCTCACACGTACGCTCCCCCTAAAGCGTTGTCGTACCCTCACCTGGACCCTAAACCGTCCCCGTCCCCTAACCCTAACCCTAGCCCGAACCCTAACCCTAACCCTTCCCCGAAGCCTGACCCTCATCCGTCCCCTAATCCTAACCCGTACGCTGACACTAAGCCGCGCCCTCACACGTACGCTCCCCATAAAGCGTTGTCGTACCCTCACCTGGACCCTAAACCGTCCCCGTCCCCTAACCCTAACCCTAGCCCGAACCCTAACCCTAACCCTTCCCCGAAGCCTGACCCTCACCCGTCCCCTAATCCTAACCCGTACGCTGACACTAAGCTGCGCCCTCACACGTACGCTCCCCCTAAAGCGTTGTCGTACCCTCACCTGGACCCTAAACCGTCCCCGTCCCCTAACCCTAACCCTAGCCCGAACCCTAACCCTAACCCTTCCCCGAAGCCAGACCATCATCCGTCCCCTAATCCTAACCCGTACGCTGACACTAAGCCGCGCCCTCACACGTACGCTCCCCCTAAAGCGTTGTCGTACCCTCACCTGGACCCTAAACCGTCCCCGTCCCCTAACCCTCACCCTAGCCCGAACCCTAACCCTAACCCTTCCCCGAAGCCTGACCCTCACCCGTCCCCTAATCCTAACCCGTACGCTGACACTAACCCGCACCCTCACACGTACGCTCCCCCTAAAGCGTTGTCGTACCCTCACCTGGACCCTAAACCGTCCCCGTCCCCTAAACCTAACCCTAGCCCGAACCCTAACCCTAACACTTCCCCGAAGCCTGACCCTCACCCGTCCCCTAATCCTAACCCGTATGCTGATACTAACCCGCGCCCTCACACGTACGCTCCCCCTAAAGCGTTGTCGTACCCTCACCTGGACCCTAAACCGTCCCCGTCCCCTAACCCTAACCCTAGCCCGAACCCTAACCCTAACCCTTCCCCGAAGCCTGACCCTCACCCGTCCCCTAATCCTAACCCGTACACTGACACTAAGCCGCGCCCTCACACGTACGCTCCTCCTAAAGCGCTGTCGTACCCTCACCTGGACCCTAAACCGTCCCCGTCCCCTAACCCTAACCCTAGCCCGAACCCTAACCCTAACCCTTCCCCGAAGCCTGACCCTCACCCGTCCCCTTATCCTAACCCGTACGCTGACACTAAGCCGCGCCCTCACACGTACGCTCCCCCTAAAGCGTTGTCGTACCCTCACCTGGACCCTAAACCGTCCCCGTCCCCTAACCCTAACCCTAGCCCGAACCCTAACCCTAACCCTTCCCCGAAGCCTGACCCTCACCCGTCCCCTAATCCTAACCCGTACGCTGACACTAAGCCGCGCCCTCACACGTACGCTCCCCCTAAAGCGTTGTCGTTCCCTCACCTGGACCCTAAACCGTCCCCGTCCCCTAACCCTAACCCTAGCCCGAACCCTAACCCTAACCCTTCCCCGAAGCCTGACCCTCATCCGTCCCCTAATCCTAACCCGTACGCTGACACTAAGCCGCGCCCTCACACGTACGCTCCCCCTAAAGCGTTGTCGTACCCTCACCTGGACCCTAAACCGTCCCCGTCCCCTAACCCTCACCCTAGCCCGAACCCTAACCCTAACCCTTCCCCGAAGCCTGACCCTCACCCGTCCCCTAATCCTAACCCGTACGCTGACACTAAGCCGCGCCCTCACACGTACGCTCCCCCTAAAGCGTTGTCGTACCCTCACCTGGACCCTAAACCGTCCCCGTCCCCTAACCCTAACCCTAGCCCGAACCCTAACCCTAACCCTTCCCCGAAGCCTGACCCTCACCCGTCCCCTAATCCTAACCCGTACGCTGACACTAACCCGCGCCCTCACACGTACGCTCCCCCTAAAGCGTTGTCGTACCCTCACCTGGACCCTAAACCGTCCCCGTCCCCTAACCCTAACCCTAGCCCGAACCCTAACCCTAACCCTTCCCCGAAGCCTGACCCTCACCCGTCCCCTAATCCTAACCCGTACACTGACACTAAGCCGCGCCCTCACACGTACGCTCCTCCTAAAGCGTTGTTGTACCCTCACCTGGACGCTAAACCGTCCCCGTCCCCTAACCCTAACCCTAGCCCGAACCCTAACCCTAACCCTTCCCCGAAGCCTGACCCTCACCCGTCCCCTTATCCTAACCCGTACGCTGACACTAACCCGCGCCCTCACACGTACGCTCCCCCTAAAGCGTTGTTGTACCCTCACCTGGACCCTAAACCGTCCCCGTCCCCTAACCCTAACCCTAGCCCGAACCCTAACCCTAACCCTTCCCCGAAGCCTGACCCTCACCCGTCCCCTAATCCTAACCCGTACGCTGACACTAAGCTGCGCCCTCACACGTACGCTCCCCCTAAAGCGTTGTCGTTCCCTCACCTGGACCGTAAACCGTCCCCGTCCCCTAACCCTCACCCTAGCCCGAACCCTAACCCTAACCCTTCCCCGAAGCCTGACCCTCACCCGTCCCCTTATCCTAAGCCGTACGTTGACACTAAGCCGCGCCCTCACACGTACGCTCCCCCTAAAGCGTTGTCGTACCCTCACCTGGACCCTAAACCGTCCCCGTCCCCTAACCCTAACCCTAGCCCGAACCCTAACCCTAACACTTCCCCGAAGCCTGACCCTCATCCGTCCCCTAATCCTAACCCGTACGCTGACACTAAGCCGCGCCCTCACACGTACGCTCCCCCTAAAGCGTTGTCGTACCCTCAACTGGACCCTAAACCGTCCCCGTCCCCTAACCCTCACCCTAGCCCGAACCCTAACCCTAACCCTTCCCCGAAGCCTGACCCTCACCCGTCCCCTAATCCTAACCCGTACGCTGACACTAACCCGCGCCCTCACACGTACGCTCCCCCTAAAGTGTTGTCGTACCCTCACCTGGACCCTAAACCGTCCCCGTCCCCTAACCCTAACCCTAGCCCGAACCCTAACCCTAACCCTTCCCCGAAGCCAGACCCTCATCCGTCCCCTAATCCTAACCCGTACGCTGACACTAAGCCGCGCCCTCACACGTACGCTCCCCCTAAAGCGTTGTCGTACCCTCACCTGGACCCTAAACCGTCCCCGTCCCCTAACCCTCACCCTAGCCCGAACCCTAACCCTAACCCTTCCCCGAAGCCTGACCCTCACCCGTCCCCTAATCCTAACCCGTACACTGACACTAAGCCGCGCCCTCACACGTACGCTCCTCCTAAAGCGCTGTCGTACCCTCACCTGGACCCTAAACCGTCCCCGTCCCCTAACCCTAACCCTAGCCCGAACCCTAACCCTAACCCTTCCCCGAAGCCTGACCCTCACCCGTCCCCTTATCCTAACCCGTACGCTGACACTAAGCCGCGCCCTCACACGTACGCTCCCCCTAAAGCGTTGTCGTACCCTCACCTGGACCCTAAACCGTCCCCGTCCCCTAACCCTAACCCTAGCCCGAACCCTAACCCTAACCCTTCCCCGAAGCCTGACCCTCACCCGTCCCCTAATCCTAACCCGTACGCTGACACTAAGCCGCGAACTCACACGTACGCTCCCCCTAAAGCGTTGTCGTTCCCTCACCTGGACCCTAAACCGTCCCCGTCCCCTAACCCTAACCCTAGCCCGAACCCTAACCCTAACCCTTCCCCGAAGCCTGACCCTCACCCGTCCCCTTATCCTAAGCCGTACGCTGACACTAAGCCGCGCCCTCACACGTACGCTCCCCCTAAAGCGTTGTCGTACCCTCACCTGGACCCTAAACCGTCCCCGTCCCCTAACCCTAACCCTAGCCCGAACCCTAACCCTAACCCTTCCCCGAAGCCTGACCCTCACCCGTCCCCTAATCCTAACCCGTACGCTGACACTACGCCGCGCCCTCACACGTACGCTCCCCCTAAAGCGTTGTCGTACCCTCACCTGGACCCTAAACCGTCCCCGTCCCCTAACCCTCACCCTAGCCCGAACCCTAACCCTAACCCTTCCCCGAAGCCTGACCCTGACCCGTCCCCTAATCCTAACCCGTACGCTGACACTAACCCGCGCCCTCACACGTACGCTCCCCCTAAAGCGTTGTCGTACCCTCACCTGGACCCTAAACCGTCCCCGTACCCTAACCCTAACCCTAGCCCGAACCCTAACCCTAACCCTTCCCCGAAGCCTGACACTCACCCGTCCCCTAATCCTAACCCGTACGCTGACACTAAGCCGCGCCCTCACACGTACGCTCCCCCTAAAGCGTTGTCGTACCCTCACCTGGACCCTAAACCGTCCCCGTCCCGTAACCCTAACCCTAGCCCGAACCCTAACCCTAACCCTTCCCCGATGCCTGACCCTCATCCGTCCCCTAATCCTAACCCGTACGCTGACACTAAGCCGCGCCCTCACACGTACGCTCCCCCTAAAGCGTTGTCGTACCCTCACCTGGACCCTAAACCGTCCCCGTCCCCTAACCCTCACCCTAGCCCGAACCCTAACCCTAACCCTTCCCCGAAGCCTGACCCTCACCCGTCCCCTAATCCTAACCCGTACGCTGACACTAACCCGCGCCCTCACACGTACGCTCCCCCTAAAGCGTTCTCGTACCCTCACCTGGACCCTAAACCGTCCCCGTCCCCTAACCCTAACCCTAGCCCGAACCCTAACCCTAACCCTTCCCCGAAGCCTGACCCTCACCCGTCCCCTAATCCTAACCCGTACGCTGACACTAACCCGCGCCCTCACACGTACGCTCCCCCTAAAGCGTTGTCGTACCCTCACCTGGACCCTAAACCGTCCCCGTCCCCTAACCCTAACCCTAGCCCGAACCCTAACCCTAACCCTTCCCCGAAGCCTGACCCTCACCCGTCCCCTAATCCTAACCCGTACACTGACACTAAGCCGCGCCCTCACACGTACGCTCCTCCTAAAGCGTTGTCGTACCCTCACCTGGAACCTAAACCGTCCCCGTCCCCTAACCCTAACCCTAGCCCGAACCCTAACCCTAACCCTTCCCCGAAGCCTGACCCTCACCCGTCCCCTTATCCTAACCCGTACGCTGACACTAAGCCGCGCCCTCACACGTACGCTCCCCCTAAAGCGTTGTCGTAACCTCACCTGGACCCTAAACCGTCCCCGTCCCCTAACCCTAACCCTAGCCCGAACCCTAACCCTAACCCTTCCCCGAAGCCTGACCCTCACCCGTCCCCTAATCCTAACCCGTACGCTGACACTAAGCCGCGCCCTCACACGTACGCTCCCCCTAAAGCGTTGTCGTTCCCTCACCTGGACCCTAAACCGTCCCCGTCCCCTAACCCTAACCCTAGCCCGAACCCTAACCCTAACCCTTCCCCGAAGCCTGACCCTCACCCGTCCCCTTATCCTAAGCCGTACGCTGACACTAAGCCGCGCCCTCACACGTACGCTCCCCCTAAAGCGTTGTCGTACCCTCACCTGGACCCTAAACCGTCCCCGTCCCCTAACCCTAACCCTAGCCCGAACCCTAACCCTAACCCTTCCCCGAAGCCTGACCCTCACCCGTCCCCTAATCCTAACCCTTACGCTGACACTAACCCGCGCCCTCACACGTACGCTCCCCCTAAAGCGTTGTCGTACCCTCACCTGGACCCTAAACCGTCCCCGTCCCCTAACCCTAACCCTAGCCCGAACCCTAACCCTAACCCTTCCCCGAAGCCTGACCCTCAACCGTCCCCTAATCCTAACCCGTACGCTGACACTAACCCGCGCCCTCACACGTACGCTCCCCGTAAAGCGTTTTCGTACCCTCACCTGGACCCTAAACCGTCCCCGTCCCCTAACCCTAACCCTAGCCCGAACCCTATCCCTAACCCTTCCCCGAAGCCTGACCCTCACCCGTCCCCTTATCCTAACCCGTACGCTGACACTAAGCCGCGCCCTCACACGTACGCTCCCCCTAAAACGTTGTCGTACCCTCACCTGGACCCTAAACCGTCCCCGTCCCCTAACCCTAACCCTAGCCCGAACCCTAACCCTAACCCTTCCCCGAAGCCTGACCCTCACCCGTCCCCTAATCCTAACCCGTACGCTGACACTAAGCTGCGCCCTCACACGTACGCTCCCCCTAAAGCGTTGTCGTTCCCTCACCTGGACCCTAAACCGTCCCCGTCCCCTAACCCTAACCCTAGCCCGAACCCTAACCCTAACCCTTCCCCGAAGCCTGACCCTCACCCGTCCCCTTATCCTAAGCCGTACGCTGACACTAAGCCGCGCCCTCACACGTACGCTCCCCCTAAAGCGTTGTCGTACCCTCACCTGGACCCTAAACCGTCCCCGTCCCCTAACCCTAACCCTAGCCCGAACCCTAACCCTAACCCTTCCCCGAAGCCTGACCCTCACCCGTCCCCTAATCCTAACCCGTACGCTGACACTAAGCCGCGCCCTCACACATACGCTCCCCCTAAAGCGTTGTCGTACCCTCACCTGGACCCTAAACCGTCCCCGTCCCCTAACCCTCACCCTAGCCCGAACCCTAACCCTAACCCTTCCCCGAAGCCTGACCCTCACCCGTCCCCTAATCCTAACCCGTACGCTGACACTAACCCGCGCCCTCACACGTACGCTCCCCCTAAAGCGTTGTCGTACCCTCACCTGGACCCTAAACCGTCCCCGTCCCCTAACCCTAACCCTAGCCCGAACCCTAACCCTAACCCTTCCCCGAAGCCTGACCCTCACCCGTCCCCTAATCCTAACCCGTACGCTGACACTAAGCCGCGCCCTCACACGTACGCTCCCCCTAAAGCGTTGTCGTACCCTCACCTGGACCCTAAACCGTCCCCGTCCCCTAACCCTAACCCTAGCCCGAACCCTAACCCTAACCCTTCCCCGAAGCCTGACCCTCATCCGTCCCCTAATCCTAACCCGTACGCTGACACTAAGCCGCGCCCTCACACGTACGCTCCCCCTAAAGCGTTGTCGTACCCTCACCTGGACCCTAAACCGTCCCCGTCCCCTAACCCTCACCCTAGCCCGAACCCTAACCCTAACCCTTCCCCGAAGCCTGACCCTCACCCGTCCCCTGATCCTAACCCGTACGCTGACACTAACCCGCGCCCTCACACGTACGCTCCCCCTAAAGCGTTGTCGTACCCTCACCTGGACCCTAAACCGTCCCCGTCCCCTAACCCTAACCCTAGCCCGAACCCTAACCCTAACCCTTCCCCGAAGCCAGACCCTCATCCGTCCCCTAATCCTAACCCGTACGCTGACACTAAGCCGCGCCCTCACACGTACGCTCCCCCTAAAGCGTTGTCGTACCCTCACCTGGACCCTAAACCGTCCCCGTCCCCTAACCCTCACCCTAGCCCGAACCCTAATCCTAACCCTTCCCCGAAGCCTGACCCTCACCCGTCCCCTAATCCTAACCCGTACGCTGACACTAACCCGCACCCTCACACGTACGCTCCCCCTAAAGCGTTGTCGTACCCTCACCTGGACCCTAAACCGTCCCCGTCCCCTAACCCTAACCCTAGCCCGAACCCTAACCCTAACCCTTCCCCGAAGCCTGACCCTCACCCGTCCCCTAATCCTAACCCGTACGCTGATACTAACCCGCACCCTCACACGTACGCTCCCCCTAAAGCGTTGTCGTACCCTCACCTGGACCCTAAACCGTCCCCGTCCCCTAACCCTAACCCTAGCCCGAACCCTAACCCTAACCCTTCCCCGAAGCCTGACCCTCACCCGTCCCCTAATCCTAACCCGTACGCTGACACTAACCCGCGCCCTCACACGTACGATCCCCCTAAAGCGTTGTCGTACCCTCACCTGGACCCTGAACCGTCCCCGTCACCTAAGCCTAACCCTAGCCCGAACCCTAACCCTAACCCTTCCCCGAAGCCTGACCCTCACCCGTCCCCTAATCCTAACCGGTACGCTGACACTAAGCCGCGCCCTCACACGTACGCTCCCCCTAAAGCATTGTCGTACCCTCACCTGGACCCTAAACCGTCCCCGTCCCCTAACCCTAACCCTAGCCCGAACCCTAACCCTAACCCTTCCCCGAAGCCTGACCCTCACCCGTCCCCTAATCCTAACCCGTACGCTGACAATAACCCGCGCCCTCACACGTACGCTCCCCCTAAAGCGTTGTCGTACCCTCACCTGGACCCTAAACCGTCCCCGTCCCCTAACCCTAACCCTAGCCCGAACCCTAACCCTAACCCTTCCCCGAAGCCTGACCCTCACCCGTCCCCTAATCCTAACCCGTACGCTGACACTAACCCGCGCCCTCACACGTACGCTCCCCCTAAAGCGTTGTCGT
This sequence comes from Globicephala melas, assembly GCF_963455315.2. Lineage (NCBI taxonomy): Eukaryota > Metazoa > Chordata > Mammalia > Artiodactyla > Delphinidae > Globicephala > Globicephala melas. The sequence goes on from NW_027207221.1 coordinate 548,642, forward strand.
ACCCTCACCTGGACCCTAAACCGTCCCCGTCCCCTAACCCTAACCCTAGCCCGAACCCTAACCCTAACCCTTCCCCGAAGCCTGACCCTCACCCGTCCCCTAATCCTAACCCGTACACTGACACTAAGCCGCGCCCTCACACGTACGCTCCTCCTAAAGCGTTGTCGTACCCTCACCTGGACCCTAAACCGTCCCCGTCCCCTAACCCTAACCCTAGCCCGAACCCTAACCCTAACCCTTCCCCGAAGCCTGACCCTCACCCGTCCCTTAATCCTAACCCGTAAGCTGACCCTAACCCTCGCCCTCACACGTACGCTCCCCCTAAAGCGTTGTCGTACCCTCACCTGGACCCTAAACCGTCCCCGTCCCCTAACCCTAACCCTAGCCCGAACCCTAACCCTAACCCTTCCCCGAAGCCTGACCCTCACCCGTCCCCTAATCCTAACCCTTACGCTGACACTAACCCGCGCCCTCACACGTACGCTCCCCCTAAAGCGTTGTCGTACCCTCACCTGGACCCTAAACCGTCCCCGTCCCCTAACCCTAACCCTAGCCCGAACCCTAACCCTAACCCTTCCCCGAAGCCTGACCCTCACCCGTCCCCTAATCCTAACCCGTACGCTGACACTAACCCGCGCCCTCACACGTACGCTCCCCCTAAAGCGTTGTCGTACCCTCACCTGGACCCTAAACCGTCCCCGTCCCCTAACCCTAACCCTAGCCCGAACCCTAACCCTAACCCTTCCCCGAAGCCTGACCCTCACCCGTCCCCTAATCCTAACCCGTACGCTGACACTAACCCGCGCCCTCACACGTACGCTCCCCCTAAAGCGTTGTCGTACCCTCACCTGGACCCTAAACCGTCCCCGTCCCCTAACCCTAACCCTAGCCCGAACCCTAACCCTAACCCTTCCCCGAAGCCTGACCCTCACTCGTCCCCTAATCCTAACCCGTACGCTGACACTAAGCCGCGCCCTCACACGTACGGTCCCCCTAAAGCATTGTCGTACCCTCACCTGGACCCTAAACCGTCCCCGTCCCCTAACCCTAACCCTAGCCCGAACCCTAACCCTAACCCTTCCCCGAAGCCTGACCCTCGCCCGTCCCCTAATCCTAACCCGTACGCTGACACTAACCCGCGCCCTCACACGTACGCTCCCCCTAAAGCGTTGTCGTACCCTCACCTGGACCCTAAACCGTCCCAGGCCCCTAACCCTAACCCTAGCCCGAACCCTAACCCTAACACTTCCCCGAAGCCTGACCCTCACCCGTCCCCTAATCCTAACCCGTACGCTGACACTAAGCCGCGCCCTCACACGTACGCTCCGCCTAAAGCGTTGTCGTACGCTCACCTGGACCCTAAACCGTCCCCGTCCCCTAACCCTATCCCTAGCCCGAACCCTAACCCTAACCCTTCCCCGAAGCCTGACCCTCACCCGTCCCCTAATCCTAACCCGTAGGCTGACACTAACCCGCGCCCTCACACGTACGCTCCCCCTAAAGCGTTGTCGTACCCTCACCTGGACCCTAAACCGTCCCCGTCCCCTAACCCTAACCCTAGCCCGAACCCTAACCCTAACCCTTCCCCGAAGCCTGACCCTCACCCGTCCCCAATCCTAACCCGTAGGCTGACACTAACCCGCGCCCTCACACGTACGCTCCCCCTAAAGCGTTGTCGTACCCTCACCTGGACCCTAAACCGTCCCCGTCCCCTAACCCTAACCCTAGCCCGAACCCTAACCCTAACCCTTCCCCGAAGCCTGACCCTCACCCGTCCCCTAATCCTAACCCGTACGCTGACGCTAACCCGCGCCCTCACACGTACGCTCCCCCTAAAGCGTTGTCGTACCCTCACCTGGACCCTAAACCGTCCCCGTCCCCTAACCCTAACCCTAGCCCGAACCCTAACCCTAACCCTTCCCCGAAGCCTGACCCTCACCCGTCCCCTAATCCCAACCCGTACGCTGACACTAACCCGCGCCCTCACACGTACGCTCCCCCTAAAGCATTGTCGTACCCTCACCTGGACCCTAAACCGTCCCCGTCCCCTAACCCTAACCCTAGCCCGAACCCTAACCCTAACCCTTCCCCGAAGCCTGACCCTCACCCGTCCCCTAATCCTAACCCGTACGCTGACGCTAACCCGCGCCCTCACACGTACGCTCCCCCTAAAGCGTTGTCGTACCCTCACCTGGACCCTAAACCGTCCCCGTCCCCTAACCCTAACCCTAGCCCGAACCCTAACCCTAACCCTTCCCCGAAGCCTGACCCTCACCCGTCCCCTAATCCTAACCCGTACGCTGACACTATCCCGCGCCCTCACACGTATGCTCCCCCTAAAGCGTTGTCGTACCCTCAACTGGACCCTAAACCGTCCCCGTCCCCTAACCCTAACCCTAGCCCGAACCCTAACCCTAACCCTTCCCCGAAGCCTGACCCTCACCCGTCCCCTAATCCTAACCCGTACGCTGACACTAACCCGCGCCCTCACACGTACGCTCCCCCTAAAGCGTTGTCGTACCCTCACCTGGACCCTAAACCGTCCCCGTCCCCTAACCCGAACCCTAGCCCGAAGCCTAACCCTAACCCTTCCCCGAAGCCTGACCCTCACCCGTCCCCTAATCCTAACCCGTACGCTGACACTAACCCACGCCCTCACACGTACGCTCCCCCTAAAGCGTTGTCGTACCCTCACCTGGACCCTAAACCGTCCCCGTCCCCTAACCCTAACCCTAGCCCGAACCCTAACCCTAACGCTTCCCCGAAGCCTGACCCTCACCCGTCCCCTAATCCTAACCCGTACGCTGACACTAACCCTCGCCCTCACACGTACGCTCCCCCTAAAGCGTTGTCGTACCCTCACCTGGAACCTAAACCGTCCCCGTCCCCTAACCCTAACCCTAGCCCGAACCCTAACCCTAACACTTCCCCGAAGCCTGACCCTCACCCGTCCCCTAATCCTAAGACATACGCTGACCCTAACCCGCGCCCTCACACGTACGCTCCCCCTAAAGCGTTGTCGTACCCTCACCTGGACCCTAAACCGTCCCCGTCCCCTAACCCTAACCCTAGCCCGAACCCTAACCCTAACACTTCCCCGAAGCCTGACCCTCACCCGTCCCCTAATCCTAAGCCGTACGCTGACCCTAAACCGCGCCCTCACACGTACGCTCCCCCTAAAGCGTTGTCGTACCCTCACCTGGACCCTAAACCGTCCCCGTCCCCTAACCCTAACCCTAGCCCGAACCCTAACCCTAACCCTTCCCCGAAGCCTGACCCTCACCCGTCCCCTAATCCTAACCTGTACGCTGACGCTAACCCGTGCCCTCACACGTACGCTCCCCCTAAAGCGTTGTCGTACCCTCACCTGGACCTTAAACCGTCCCCGTCCCCTAATCCTAACCCTAGCCCGAACCCTAACCCTAACCCTTCCCCGAAGCCTGACCCTCACCCGTCCCCTAATCCTAACCCGTACGCTGACGCTAACCCGCGCCCTCATACGTACGTTCCCCGTAAAGCGTTGTCGTACCCTCACCTGGACCCTAAACCGTCCCCGTCCCCTAACCCTAACCCTAGCCCAAACCCTAACCCAAACCGTTCCCCGAAGCCTGACCCTCACCCGTCCCCTAATCCTAACCCGTATGCTGACGCTAACCCGCGCCCTCACACGTACGCTCCCCCTAAAGCGTTGTCGTACCCTCACCTGGACCCTAAACCGTCCCCGTCCCCTAACCCTAACCCTAGCCCGAACCCTAACCCTAACCCTTCCCCGAAGCCTGACCCTCACCCGTCCCCTAATCCTAACCCGTACGCTGACACTAACCCGCGCCCTCACACGTACGCTCCCCCAAAGCGTTGTCGTACCCTCTCCTGGAACCTAAACCGTCCCCGTCCCCTAACCCTAACCCTAGCCCGAACCCTAACCCTATCCCTTCCCCGAAGCCTGACCCTCACCCGTCCCCTAATCCTAACCCGTACGCTGACACTAACCCGCGCCCTCACACGTACGCTCCCCCTAAAGCGTTGTCGTACCCTCACCTGGACCCTAAACCGTCCCCGTCCCCTAACCCTAACCCTAGCCCGAACCCGAACCCTAACCCTTCCCCGAAGCCTGACCCTCACCCGTCCCCTAATCCTAACCCGTACGCTGACACTAACCCGCGCCCTCACACGTACGCTCCCCCTAAAGCGTTGTCGTACCCTCACCTGGACCCTAAACCGTCCCCGTCCCCTAACCCTAACCCTAGCCCGAACCCTAACCCTAACCCTTCCCCGAAGCCTGACCCTCACCCGTCCCCTAATCCTAACCCGTACGCTGACACTAACCCGCGCCCTCACACGTACGCTCCCCCTAAAGCGTTGTCGTACCCTCACATGGACCCTAAACCGTCCCCGTCCCCTAACCCTAACCCTAGCCCGAACCCTAACCCTAACCCTTCCCCGAAGCCTGACCCTCACCCGTCCCCTAATCCTCACCTGTACGCTGACGCTAACCCGTGCCCTCACACGTACGCTCCCCCTAAAGCGTTGTCGTACCCTCACCTGGACCTTAAACCGTCCCCGTCCCCTAACCCTAACCCTAGCCCGAACCCTAACCCTAACCCTTCCCCGAAGCCTGACCCTCACCCGTCCCCTAATCCTAACCCGTACGCTGACGCTAACCCGCACCCTCATACGTACGTTCCCCGTGAAGCGTTGTCGTACCCTCACCTGGACCCTAAACCGTCCCCGTCCCCTAACCCTAACCCTAGCCCAAACCGTAACCCAAACCGTTCCCCGAAGCCTGACACTCACCCGTCCCCTAATCCTAACCCGTATGCTGACGCTAACCCGCGCCCTCACACGTACGCTCCCCCTAAAGCGTTGTCGTACCCTCACCTGGACCCTAAACCGTCCCCGTCCCCTAACCCTAACCCTAGCCCGTACCCTAACCCTAACCCTTCCCCGAAGCCTGACCCTCACCCGTCCCCTAATCCTAACCCGTACGCTGACGCTAACCCGCGCCGTCACACGTACGCTCCCCCTAAAGCGTTTTCGTACCCTCACCTGGACCCTAAACCGTCCCCGTCCCCTAACCCTAACCCTAGCCCGAACCCTAACCCTAACCCTTCCCCGAAGCCTGACCCTCACCCGTCCCCTAATCCTAACCCGTACGCTGACACTAACCCGCGCCCTCACACGTACGCTCCCCCTAAAGCGTTGTCGTACCCTCACCTGGACCCTAAACCGTCCCCGTCCCCTAACCCTAACCCTAGCCCGAACCCTAACCCTAACCCTTCCCCGAAGCCTGACCCTCACCCGTCCCCTAATCCTAACCCGTACGCTGACACTAACCCGCACCCTCACACGTACGCTCCCCCTAAAGCGTTGTCGTACCCTCACCTGGACCCTAAACCGTCCCCGTCCCCTAACCCTAACCCTAGCCCGAACCCTAACCCTAACCCTTCCCCGAAGCCTGACCCTCACCCGTCCCCTAATCCTAACCCGTACGCTGACACTAACCCGCGCCCTCACACCTACGCTCCCCCTAAAGCGTTGTCGTACCCTCAACTGGACCCTAAACCATCCCCGTCCCCTAACCCTAACCCTAGCCCGAACCCTAACCCTAACCCTTCCCCGAAGCCTGACCCTCACCCGTCCCCTAATCCTAACCCGTACGCTGACGCTAACCCGCACCCTCATACGTACGTTCCCCGTAAAGCGTTGTCGTACCCTCACCTGGACCCTAAACCGTCCCCGTCCCCTAACCCTAACCCTAGCCCAAACCCTAACCCAAACCGTTCCCCGAAGCCTGACACTCACCCGTCCCCTAATCCTAACCCGTATGCTGACGCTAACCCGCGCCCTCACACGTACGCTCCCCCTAAAGCGTTGTCGTACCCTCACCTGGACCCTAAACCGTCCCCGTCCCCTAACCCTAACCCTAGCCCGAACCCTAACCCTAACCCTTCCCCGAAGCCTGACCCTCACCCGTCCCCTAATCCTAACCCGTACGCTGACGCTAACCCGCGCCGTCACACGTACGCTCCCCCTAAAGCGTTTTCGTACCCTCACCTGGACCCTAAACCGTCCCCGTCCCCTAACCCTAACCCTAGCCCGAACCCTAACCCTAACCCTTCCCCGAAGCCTGACCCTCACCCGTCCCCAAATCCTAACCCGTACGCTGACACTAACCCGCGCCCTCACACGTACGCTCCCCCTAAAGCGTTGTCGTACCCTCACCTGGACCCTAAACCGTCCCCGTCCCCTAACCCTAACCCTAGCCCGAACCCTAACCCTAACCCTTCCCCGAAGCCTGACCCTCACCCGTCCCCTAATCCTAACCCGTACGCTGACACTAACCCGCGCCCTCACACGTACGCTCCCCCTAAAGCGTTGTCGTACCCTCACCTGGACCCTAAACCGTCCCCGTCCCCTAACCCTAACCCTAGCCCGAACCCTAACCCTAACCCTTCCCCGAAGCCTGACCCTCACCCGTCCCCTAATCCTAACCCGTACGCTGACACTAACCCGCGCCCTCACACCTACGCTCCCCCTAAAGCGTTGTCGTACCCTCAACTGGACCCTAAACCATCCCCGTCCCCTAACCCTAACCCTAGCCCGAACCCTAACCCTAACCCTTCCCCGAAGCCTGACCCTCACCCGTCCCCTAATCCTAACCCGTACGCTGACGCTAACCCGCACCCTCATACGTACGTTCCCCGTAAAGCGTTGTCGTACCCTCACCTGGACCCTAAACCGTCCCCGTCCCCTAACCCTAACCCTAGCCCAAACCCTAACCCAAACCGTTCCCCGAAGCCTGATACTCACCCCTCCCCTAATCCTAACCCGTATGCTGACGCTAACCCGCGCCCTCACACGTACGCTCCCCCTAAGGCGTTGTCGTACCCTCACCTGGACCCTAAACCGTCCCCGTCCCCTAACCCTAACCCTAGCCCGAACCCTAACCCTAACCCTTCCCCGAAGCCTGACCCTCACCCGTCCCCTAATCCTAACCCGTACGCTGACGCTAACCCGCGCCGTCACACGTACGCTCCCCCTAAAGCGTTTTCGTACCCTCACCTGGACCCTAAACCGTCCCCGTCCCCTAACCCTAACCCTAGCCCGAACCCTAACCCTAACCCTTCCCCGAAGCCTGACCCTCACCCGTCCCCTAATCCTAACCCGTACGCTGACACTAACCCGCACCCTCACACGTACGCTCCCCCTAAAGCGTTGTCGTACCCTCACCTGGACCCTAAACCGTCCCCGTCCCCTAACCCTAACCCTAGCCCGAACCCTAACCCTAACCCTTCCCCGAAGCCTGACCCTCACCCGTCCCCTAATCCTAACCCGTACGCTGACACTAACCCGCGCCCTCACACGTTCGCTCCCCCTAAAGCGTTGTCGTACCCTCACCTGGACCCTAAACCGTCCCCGTCCCCTAACCCTAACCCTAGCCCGAACCCTAACCCTAACCCTTCCCCGAAGCCTGACCCTCACCCGTCCCCTAATCCTAACCCGTACGCTGACACTAACCCGCGCCCTCACACGTACGCTCCCCCTAAAGCGTTGTCGTACCCTCAACTGGACCCTAAACCGTCCCCGTCCCCTAACCCTAACCCCAGCCCGAACCCTAACCCTAAACCTTCCCCGAAGCCTGACCCTCACCCGTCCCCTAATCCTAACCCGTACGCTGACACTAATCCGCGCCCTCACACGTACGCTCCCCCTAAAGCGTTGTCGTACCCTCACCTGGACCCTAAACCGTCCCCGTCCCCTAACCCTAACCCTAGCCCGAACCCTAACCCTAACCCTTCCACGAAGCCTGACCCTCACTCGTCCCCTAATCCTAACCCGTACGCTGACACTAAGCCGCGCCCTCACACGTACGCTCCCCCTAAAGCGTTGTCGTACCCTCACCTGGACCCTAAACCGTCCCCGTCCCCTAACCCTAACCCTAGCCCGAACCCTAACCCTAACCCTTCCCCGAAGCCTGACCCTCGCACGTCCCCTAATCCTAACCCGTACGCTGACACTAACCCGCGCCCTCACACGTACGCTCCCCCTAAAGCGTTGTCGTACCCTCACCTGGACCCTAAACCGTCCCCGTCCCGTAACCCTAACCCTAGCCCGAACCCTAACCCTAACCCTTCCCCGAAGCCTGACCCTCACCCGTCCCCTAATCCTAACCCGTACGCTGACACTAAGCCGCGCCCTCACACGTACGCTCCCCCTAAAGCGTTGTCGTACCCTCACCTGGACCCTAAACCGTCCCCGTCCCCTAACCCTAACCCTAGCCCGAACCCTAACCCTAACCCTTCCCCGAAGCCTGACCCTCACCCATCCCCTAATCCTAACCCGTACGCTGACACTAACCCGCGCCCTCACACGTACGCTCCCCCTAAAGCGTTGTCGTACCCTCACCTGGACCCTAAACCGTCCCCGTCCCCTAACCCTAACCCTAGCCCGAACCCTAACCCTAACACTTCCCCGAAGCCTGACCCTCACCCGTCCCCTAATCCTAAGCCGTACGCTGACCCTACCCCGCGCCCTCACACGTACGCTCTCCCTAAAGCGTTGTCGTACCCTCACCTGGACCCTAAACCGTCCCCGTCCCCTAACCCTAACCCTAGCCCGAACCCTAACCCTAACACTTCCCCGAAGCCTGACCCTCACCCGTCCCTTAATCCTAACCCGTACGCTGACCCTAACCCTCGCCCTCACACGTACGCTCCCCCTAAAGCGTTGTCGTACCCTCACCTGGACCCTAAAACGTCCCCGTCCCCTAACCCTAACCCTAGCCCGAACCCTAACCCTAACCCTTCCCCGAAGCCTGACCCTCACCCATCCCCTAATCCTAACCCTTACGCTGACACTAACCCGCGCCCTGACACGTACGCTCCCCCTAAAGCGTTGTCGTACCCTCACCTGGACCCTAAACCGTCCCCATCCCCTAACCCTAACCCTACCCCGAACCCTAACCCTAACACTTCCCCGAAGCCTGATCCTCACCCGTCCCCTAATCCTAACCCGTACGCTGACACTAAGCTGCGACCTCACACGTACGCTCCCCCTAAAGCGTTGTCGTACCCTCACCTGGACCCTAAACCGTCCCCGTCCCCTAACCCTAACCCTAGCCCGAACCCTAACCCTAACCCTTCCCCGAAGCCTGACCCTCACCCGTCCCCTAATCCTAACCCGTACGCTGACACTAACCCGCGCCCTCACACGTACGCTCCCCCTAAAGCGTTGTCGTACCCTCACCTGAACCGTAAACCGTCCCCGTCCCCTAACCCTAACCCTAGCCCGAACCCTAACCCTAACACTTCCCCGAAGCCTGACCCTCACCCGTCCCCTAATCCTAACCCGTACGCTGACACTAACCCGCGCCCTCACACGTACGCTCCCCCTAAAGCGTTGTCGTATCCTCACCTGGACCCTGAACCGTCCCCGTCCCCTAACCCTAACCCCAGGCCGAACCCTAACCCTAACCCTTCCCTGAAGCCTGACCCTCACCCGTCCCCTAATCCTAACCCGTACGCTGACTCTAAACCGCGCCATCACACGTACGCTCCCCCTAAAGCGTTGTCGTACCCTCACCTGGACCCTAAACCGTCCCCGTCCCGTAACCCTAACCCTAGCCCGAACCCTAACCCTAACCCTTCCCCGAAGCCTGACCCTCACCCGTCCCCTAATCCTAACCCGTACGCTGACACTAAGCCGCGCCCTCACACGTACGCTCCCCCTAAAGCGTTGTCGTACCCTCACCTGGACCCTAAACCGTCCCCGTCCCCTAACCCTAACCCTAGCCCGAACCCTAACCCTAACCCTTCCCCGAAGCCTGACCCTTACCCGTCCCCTAATCCTAACCCGTACGCTGACACTAACCCGCGCCCTCACACGTACGCTCCCCCTAAAACGTTGTCGTACCCTCACCTGGACCCTAAACCCTCCCCGTCCCCTAACCCGAACCCTAGCCCGAAGCCTAACCCTAACACTTCCTCGAAGCCTGACCCTCACCCGTCCCCTAATCCTAACCCGTACGCTGACACTAACCCGCGCCCTCACACGTACGCTCCCCCTAAAGCGTTGTCGTACCCTCACCTGGACCCTAAACCGTCCCCTTCCCCTAACCCTAACCCTAGGCCGAACCCTAACCCTAACACTTCCCCGAAGCCTGACCCTCACCCGTCCCCTAATCCTAAGCCGTACTCTGACCCTAACCCGCGCCCTCACACGTACGCTCCCCCTAAAGCGTTGTCGTACCCTCACCTGGACCCTAAACCGTCCCCGTCCCCTAACCCTAACCCTAGCCCGAACCCTAACCCTAACCCTTCCCCGAAGCCTGACCCTCACCCGTCCCCTAATCCTAACCCGTACGCTGACACTAAGCCGCGCCCTCACACGTACGCTCCTCCTAAAGCGTTGTCGTACCCTCACCTGGACCCTAAACCGTCCCCGTCCCCTAACCCTAACCCTAGCCCGAACCCTAACCCTAACCCTTCCCCGAAGCCTGACCCTCACCCGTCCCCTAATCCTAACCCGTACGCTGACACTAACCCGCGCCCTCACACGTACGCTCCCCCTAAAGCGTTGTCGTACCCTCACCTGGACCCTAAACCGTCCCCGTCCCCTAACCCTAACCCTAGCCCGAACCCTAACCCTAACCCTTCCCCGAAGCCTGACCCTCACCCGTCCCCTAATCCTAACCCGTACGCTGACGCTAACCCGCGACCTCACACGTACGCTCCCCCTAAAGCGTTGTCGTACCCTCACCTGGACCCTAAACCGTCCCCGTCCCCTAACCCTAACCCTAGCCCGAACCCTAACCCTAACACTTCCCCGAAGCCTGACCCTCACCCGTCCCCTAATCCTAACCCGTACGCTGACACTAACCCGCGCCCTCACACGTACGCTCCCCCTAAAGCGTTGTCGTACCCTCACCTGGACCCTAAACCGTCCCCGTCCCCTAACCCTAACCCTAGCCCGAACCCTAACCCTAACCCTTCCCCGAAGCCTGACCCTCACCCGTCCCCTAATCCTAACCCGTACGCTGACGCTAACCCGCGCCCTCACACGTACGCTCCCCCTAAAGCGTTGTCGTACCCTCACCTGGACCCTAAACCGTCCCCGTCCCCTAACCCTAACCCTAGCCCGAACCCTAACCCTAACGCTTCCCCGAAGCCTGACCCTCACCCGTCCCCTAATCCTAACCCGTACGCTGACACTAACCCGCGCCCTCACACGTACGCTCCCCCTAAAGCGTTGTCATACCCTCACCTGGACCCTAAACCGTCCCCGTCCCCTAACCCTAACCCTAGCCCGAACCCTAACCCTAACGCTTCCCCGAAGCCTGACCCTCACCCGTCCCCTATTCCTAACCCGTACGCTGACGCTAACCCGCGCCCTCACACGTACGCTCCCCCTAAAGCGTTGTCGTACCCTCACCTGGACCCTAAACCGTCCCCGTCCCCTAACCCTAACCCTAGCCCGAACCCTAACCCTAACCCTTCCCCGAAGCCTGACCCTCACCCGTCCCCTAATCCTAACCCGTACGCTGACGCTAACCCGTGCCCTCACACGTATGCTCCCCCTAAAGCGTTGTCGTACCCTCACCTGGACCTTAAACGGTCCCCGTCTCCTAACCCTAACCCTAGCCCGAACCCTAACCCTAACCCTTCCCCGAAGCCTGACCCTCACCCGTCCCCTAATCCTAACCCGTACGCTGACGCTAACCCGCGCCCTCATACGTACGCTCCCCGTAAAGCGTTGTCGTACCCTCACCTGGACCCTAAACTGTCCCCGTCCCCTAACCCTAACCCTAGCCCAAACCCTAACCCAAACCGTTCCCCGAAGCCTGGCCCTCACCCGTCCCCTAATCCTAACCCGTATGCTGACACTAACCCGTGCCCTCACACGTACGCTCCCCATAAAGCGTTGTCGTACCCTCACCTGGACCCTACACCGCCCCCGTCCCCTAACCCTAACCCTAGCCCGAACCCTAACCCTAACCCTTCCCCGAAGCCTGACCCTCACCCGTCCCCTAATCCTAACCCGTACGCTGACACTAAGCCGCGCCCTCACACGTACGCTCCCCCTAAAGCGTTGTCGTACCCTCACCTGGACCCTAAACCGTCCCCGTCCCCTAACCCTAACCCTAGCCCGAACCCTAACCCTAACCCTTTCCCGAAGCCTGACGCTCACCCGTCCCCTAATCCTAACCCGTTTGCTGACACTAACCCGCGCCCTCACACGTACGCTCCCCCTAAAGCGTGGTCGTACCCTCACCTGGAACCTAAACCGTCCCCGTCCCCTAACCCTAACCCTAGCCCGAACCCTAACCTTAACCCTTCCCCGAAGCCTGACCCTCACCCGTCCCCTAATCCTAACCCGTACGCTGACACTAACCCGCGCCCTCACATGTACGCTCCCCCTAAAGGGTTGTCGTACCCTCACCTGGACCCTAAACCGTCCCCGTCCCCTAACCCTAACCCTAGCCCGAACCCTAACCCTAACCCTTCCCCGAAGCCTGACCCTCACCCGTCCCCTAATCCTAACCCGTACGCTGACACTAACCCGCGCCCTCACACGTACGCTCCCCCTAAAGCGTTGTCGTACCCTCACCTGGACCCTAAACCGTCCCCGTCCCCTAACCCTAACCCTAGCCCGAACCCTAACCCTAACCCTTCCCCGAAGCCTGACACTCACCCGTCCCCTAATCCTAACCCGTACGCTGACACTAAGCCGCGCCCTCACACGTACGCTCCCCCTAAAGCGTTGTCGTACCCTCACCTGGACCCTAAACCGTCCCCGTCCCCTAAATCTAACCCTAGCCCGAACCCTAACCCTAACCCTTCCCCGAAGCCTGACCCTCACCCGTCCCCTAATCCTAACCCGTACGCTGACACTAAGCCGCGCCCTCACACGTACGCTCCTCCTAAAGCGTTGTCGTACCCTCACCTGGACCCTAAACCGTCCCCGTCCCCTAACCCTAACCCTAGCCCGAACCCTAACCCTAACCCTTCCCCGAAGCCTGACCCTCACCCGTCCCCTAATCCTAACCCGTACGCTGACACTAACCCGCGCCCTCACACGTACGCTCCCCCTAAAGCGTTGTCGTACCCTCACCTGGACCCTAAACCGTCCCCGTCCCCTAACCCTAACCCTAGCCCGAACCCTAACCCTAACACTTCCCTGAAGCCTGACCCTCACCCGTCCCCTAATCCTAACCCGTACGCTGACGCTAACCCGCGCCCTCACACGTACGCTCCCCCTAAAGCGTTGTCGTACCCTCACCTGGACCCTAAACCGTCCCCGTCCCCTAACCCTAACCCTAGCCCGAACCCTAACCCTAACGCTTCCCCGAAGCCTGACCCTCACCCGTCCCCTAATCCTAACCCGTACGCTGACACTAACCCGCGCCCTCACACGTACGCTCCCCCTAAAGCGTTGTCATACCCTCACCTGGACCCTAAACCGTCCCCGTCCCCTAACCCTAACCCTAGCCCGAACCCTAACCCTAAACCTTCCCCGAAGCCTGATCCTCACCCGTCCCCTAATCCTAACCCGTACGCTGACACTAACCCGCACCCTCACACGTACGGTCCCCCTAAAGCGTTGTCGTACCCTCACCTGGACCCTAAACCGTCCCCGTCCCCTAACCCTAATCCTAGCCCGAACCCTAACCCTAACACTTCCCCGAAGCCTGACCCTCACCCGTCCCCTATTCCTAACCCGTACGCTGACGCTAACCCGCGCCCTCACACGTACGCTCCCCCTAAAGCGTTGTCGTACCCTCACCTGGACCCTAAACCGTCCCCGTCCCCTAACCCTAACCCTAGCCCGAACCCTAACCCTAACCCTTCCCCGAAGCCTGACCCTCACCCGTCCCCTAATCCTAACCTGTACGCTGACGCTAACCCGTGCCCTCACACGTACGCTCCCCCTAAAGCGTTGTCGTACCCTCACCTGGACCTTAAACCGTCCCCGTCCCCTAACCCTAACCCTAGCCCGAACCCTAACCCTAACCCTTCCCCGAAGCCTGACCCTCACCCGTCCCCTAATCCTAACCCGTACGCTGACGCTAACCCGCGCCCTCATACGTACGCTCCCCGTAAAGCGTTGTCGTACCCTCACCTGGACCCTAAACCGTCCCCGTCCCCTAACCCTAACCCTAGCCCAAACCCTAACCCAAACCGTTCCCCGAAGCCTGGCCCTCACCCGTCCCCTAATCCTAACCCGTATGCTGACACTAACCCGCGCCCTCACACGTACGCTCCCCCTAAAGCGTTGTCGTACCCTCACCTGGACCCTAAACCGTCCCCGTCCCCTAACCCTAACCCTAGCCCGAACCCTAACCCTAACCCTTCCCCGAAGCCTGACCCTCACCCGTCCCCTAATCCTAACCCGTACGCTGACACTAAGCCGCGCCCTCACACGTACGCTCCCCCTAAAGCGTTGTCGTACCCTCACCTGGACGCTAAACCATCCCCGTCCCCAAACCCTAACCCTAGCCCGAACCCTAACCCTAACCCTTCCCCGAAGCCTGACCCTCACCCGTCCTCTAATCCTAACCCGTTTGCTGACACTAAACCGCGCCCTCACACGTACGCTCCCCCTAAAGCGTTGTCGTACCCTCACCTGGACCCTAAACCGTCCCCGTCCCCTAACCCTAACCCTAGCCCGAACCCTAACCTTAACCCTTCCCCGAAGCCTGACACTCACCCGTCCCCTAATCCTAACCCGTACGCTGACACTAACCCACGCCCTCACACGTACGCTCCCCCTAAAGGGTTGTCGTACCCTCACCTGGACCCTAAACCGTCCCCGTCCCCTAACACTAACCCTAGCCCGAACCCTAACCCTAACCCTTCCCCAAAGCCTGACCCTCACCCGTCCCCTAATCCTAACCCGTACGCTGACACTAAGCCGCGCCCTCACACGTACGCTCCCCCTAAAGGGTTGTCATACCCTCACCTGGACCCTAAACCGTCCCCGTCCCCTAACCCTAACCCTAGCCCGAACCCTAACCCTAACCCTTCCCCGAAGCCTGACCCTCACCCGTCCCCTAATCCTAACCCGTACGCTGACACTAAGCCGCGCCCTCACACGTATGCTCCCCCTAAAGCGTTGTCGTACCCTCACCTGGATCCTAAACCGTCCCCGTCCCCTAACCCTAACCCTAGCCCGAACCCTAACCCTAAACCTTCCCGAAGCCTGAACCTCACCCGTCCCCTAATCCTAACCCGTACGCTGACACTAACCCGCGCCCTCACACGTACGCTCCCCCTAAAGCGTTGTCGTACCCTCAGCAGGACCCTAAACCGTCCCCGTCCCCTAACCCTAACCCTAGCCCGAACCCTAACCCTAACCCTTCCCCGAAGCCTGACCCTCACCCGTCCCCTAATCCTAACCCGTACGCTGACACTCACCCGCGCCCTCACACGTACGCTCCCCCTAAAGCGTTGTCGTACCCTCACCTGGACCCTAAACCGTCCCCGTCCCCTAACCCTAACCCTAGCCCGAACCCTAACCCTAACCCTTCCCCGAAGCCTGACCCTCACCCGTCCCCTAATCCTAACCCGTACGCTGACACTAACCCGCGCCCTCACACGTACGCTCCCCCTAAAGCGTTGTCGTACCCTCACCTGGACCCTAAACCGTCCCCGTCCCCTAACCCTAACCCTAGCCCGAACCCTAACCCTAACCCTTCCCCGAAGCCTGACCCTCACCCGTCCCCTAATCCTAACCCGTACGCTGACACTCACCCGCGCCCTCACACGTACGCTCCCCCTAAAGCGTTGTCGTACCCTCACCTGGACCCTAAACGGTCCGCGTCCCCTAACCCTAACCCTAGCCCGAACCCTAACCCTAACCCTTCCCCGAAGCCTGACCCTCACCCGTCCCCTAATCCTAACCCGTACGCTGACGCTAACCCGCGCCCTCACACGTACGCTCCCCCTAAAGCGTTGTCGTACACTCACCTGGACCCTAAACCGTCCCCGTCCCCTAACCCTAACCCTAGCCCGAACCCTAACCCTAACCCTTCCCCGAAGCCTGACCCTCACCCGTCCCCTAATCCTAACCCGTACGCTGACGCTAACCCGCGCCCTCACACGTACGCTCCCCCTAAAGCGTTGTCGTACCCTTATCTGGACCCTAAATCGTCCCCGTCCCCTAACCCTTACCCTAGCCCGAACCCTAACCCTAACCCTTCCCCGAAGCCTGACCCTCACCCGTCCCCTAATCCTAACCCGTACGCTGACACTAACCCGCGCCCTCACACGTACGCTCCCCCTAAAGCGTTGTCGTACCCTCACCTGGACCCTAAACCTTCCCCGTTCCCTCACCCTAACCCTAGCACGAACCCTAACCCTAACACTTCCCCGAAGCCTGACCCTCACCCGTCCCCTAATCCTAACCCGTACGCTTACACTAACACGCGCCCTCACACGTACGCTCCCCCTAAAGCGTTGTCGTACCCTCACCTGGACCCTAAATGGTCCGCGTCCCCTAAGACTAACCCTAGCCCGAACCCTAACCCTAACCCTTCCCCGAAGCCTGACCCTCACCGGTCCCCTAATCCTAACCCGTACGCTGACACTAACCCGCGCCCTCACACGTACGCTCCCCCTAAAGCGTTGTCGTACCCTCACCTGGACCCTAAACCGTCCCCGTCCCCTAACCCTAACCCTAGCCCGAACCCTAACCCTAACCCTTCCCCGAAGCCTGACCCTCACCCGTCCCCTAATCCTAACCCGTACTCTGACACTAAGCCGCGCCCTCACACGTACGCTCCCCCTAAAGCGCTGTCGTACCCTCACCTGGACCCTAAACCGTCCCCGTCCCCTAACCCTAGCCCGAACCCTAACCCTAACCCTTCCCCGAAGCCTGACCCTCACCAGTCCCCTAATCCTAACCCGTACGCTGACACTAACCCGCGCCCTCACACGTACGCTCCCCCTAAAGCGTTGTCGTACCCTCACCTGGACCCTAAACCGTCCCCGTCCCCTAACCCTAACCCTAGCCCGAACCCTAACCCTAACCCTTCCCCGAAGCCTGACCCTCACCAGTCCCCTAATCCTAACCCGTACGCTGACACTAACCCACGCCCTCACACGTTCGCTCCCCCTTAAGCGTTGTCGTACCCTCACCTGGACCCTAAACCGTCCCCGTCCCCTAACCCTAACCCTAGCCCGAACCCTAACCCTAACCCTTCCCCGAAGCCTGACCCTCACCCGTCCCCTAATCCTAACCCGTACGCTGACACTAACCCGCGCCCTCACACGTACGCTCCCCCTAAAGCGTTGTCGTACCCTCACCTGGACCCTAAACCGTCCCAGTCCCCTAACCCTAACCCTAGCCCGAACCCTAACCCTAACCCTTCCCCGAAGCCTGACCCTCACCCGTCCACTAATCCTAACCCGTACGCTGACACTAACCCGCGCCCTCACACGTACGCTCCCCCTAAAGCGTTGTCGTACCCTCACCTGGACCCTAAACCGTCCCCGTCCCCTAACCCTAACCCTAGCCCGAACCCTAACCCTAACCCTTCCCCGAAGCCTGACCCTCACCCGTCCCCTAATCCTAACCCGTACGCTGACGCTAACCCGCGCCCTCACACGTACGCTCCCCCTAAAGCGTTGTCGTACACTCACCTGGACCCTAAACCGTCCCCGTCCCCTAACCCTAACCCTAGCCCGAACCCTAACCCTAACCGTTCCCCGAAGCCTGACCCTCACCCGTCCCCTAATCCTAACCCGTACGCTGACGCTAACCCGCGCCCTCACACGTACGCTCCCCCTAAAGCGTTGTCGTACCCTTATCTGGACCCTAAATCGTCCCCGTCCCCTAACCCTTACCCTAGCCCGAACCCTAACCCTAACCCTTCCCCGAAGCCTGACCCTCACCCGTCCCCTAATCCTAACCCGTACGCTGACACTAACCCGCGCCCTCACACGTACGCTCCCCCTAAAGCGTTGTCGTACCCTCACCTGGACCCTAAACCGTCCCCGTTCCCTCACCCTAACCCTAGCCCGAACCCTAACCCTAACTCTTCCCCGAAGCCTGACCCTCACCCGTCCCCTAATCCTAACCCGTACGCTTACACTAACCCGCGCCCTCACACGTACGCTCCCCCTAAAGCGTTGTCGTACCCTCACCTGGACCCTAAACGGTCCGCGTCCCCTAACACTAACCCTAGCCCGAACCCTAACCCTAACCCTTCCCCGAAGCCTGACCCTCACCCGTCCCCTAATCCTAACCCGTACGCTGACACTAACTCGCGCCCTCACACGTACGCTCCCCCTAAAGCGTTGTCGTACCCTCACCTGGACCCTAAACCGTCCCCGTCCCCTAACCCTAACCCTAGCCCGAACCCTAACCCTAACCCTTCCCCGAAGCCTGACCCTCACCCGTCCCCTAATCCTAACCCGTACTCTGACACTAAGCCGCGCCCTCACACGTACGCTCCCCCTAAAGCGCTGTCGTACCCTCACCTGGACCCTAAACCGTCCCCATCCCCTAACCCTAACCCTAGCCCGAACCCTAACCCTAACCCTTCCCCGAAGCCTGACCCTCACCCGTCCCCTAATCCTAACCCGTACGCTGACACTAACCCGCGCCCTCACACGTACGCTCCCCCTAAAGCGTTGTCGTACCCTCACCTGGACCCTAAACCGTCCCCGTCCCCTAACCCTAACCCTAGCCCGAACCCTAACCCTAACCCTTCCCCGAAGCCTGACCCTCACACGTCCCCTAATCCTAACCCGTACGCTGACACTAACCCGCGCCCTCACACGTACGCTCCCCCTAAAGCGTTGTCGTACCCTCACCTGGACCCTAAACCGTCCCCGTCCCCTAACCCTAACCCTAGCCCGAACCCTAACCCTAACCCTTCCCATAAGCCTGACCCTCACCCGTCCCCTAATCCTAACCCGTACGCTGACACTAACCCGCGCCCTCACACGTACGCTCCCCCTAAAGCGTTGTCGTACCCTCACCTGGACCCTAAACCGTCCCCGTCCCCTAACCCTAACCCTAGCCCGAACCCTAACCCTAACCCTTCCCCGAAGCCTGACCCTCACCCGTCCCCTAATCCTAACCCGTACGCTGACACTAACCCGCGCCCTCACACGTACGCTCCCCCTAAAGCGTTGTCGTACCCTCACCTGGACCCTAAACCGTCCCCGTCCCCTAACCCTAACCCTAGCCCGAACCCTAACCCTAACCCTTCCCCGAAGCCTGACCCTCACCCGTCCCCTAATCCTAACCCGTACGCTGACGCTAACCCGCGCCCTCACACGTACGCTCCCCCTAAAGCGTTGTCGTACCCTCACCTGGACCCTAAACCGTCCCCGTCCCCTAACCCTAACCCTAGTCCGAACCCTAACCCTAACCATTCCCCGAAGCCTGACCCTCACCCGTCCCCTAATCCTAACCCGTACGCTGACACTAAGCCGCGCCCTCACACGTACGCTCCCCCTAAAGCGTTGTCGTACCCTCACCTGGACCCTAAACGGTCCCCGTCCCCTAACCCTAACCCTAGCCCGAACCCTAACCCTAACCCTTCCCCGAAGCCTGACCCTCACCCGTCCCCTAATCCTAACCCGTACGCTGACACTAACCCGCGCCCTCACACGTACGCTCCCCCTAAAGCGTTGTCGTACCCTCACCTGGACCCTAAACCGTCCCCGTCCCCTAACCCTAACCCTAGCCCGAACCCTAACCCTAACCCTTCCCCGAAGCCTGACCCTCACCCGTCCCCTAATCCTAACCCGTACGCTGACACTAACCCGCGCCCTCACACGTACGCTCCCCCTAAAGCGTTGTCGTACCCTCACCTGGACCCTAAACCGTCCCCGTCCCCTAACCCTAACCCTAGCCCGAACCCTAACCCTAACCCTTCCCCGAAGCCTGACCCTCACCCGTCCCCTAATCCTAACCCCTACGCTGACGCTAACCCGCGCCCTCACACGTACGCTCCCCCTAAAGCGTTGTCGTACCCTCACCTGGACCCTAAACCGTCCCCGTCCCCTAACCCTAACCCTAGTCCGAACCCTAACACTAACCATTCCCCGAAGCCTGACCCTCACCCGTCCCCTAATCCTAACCCGTACGCTGACACTAAGCCGCGCCCTCACACGTACGCTCCCCCTAAAGCGTTGTCGTACCCTCACCTGGACCCTAAACCGTCCCCGTCCCCTAACCCTAACCCTAGCCCGAACCCTAACCCTAACACTTCCCCGAAGCCTGACCCTCACCCGTCCCCTAATCCTAACCCGTACGCTGACGCTAACCCGCGCCCTCACACGTACGCTCCCCCTAAAGCGTTGTCGTACACTCACCTGGACCCTAAACCGTCCCCGTCCCCTAACCCTAACCCTAGCCCGAACCCTAACCCTAACCGTTCCCCGAAGCCTGACCCTCACCCGTCCCCTAATCCTAACCCGTACGCTGACGCTAACCCGCGCCCTCACACGTACGCTCCCCCTAAAGCGTTGTCGTACCCTCACCTGGACGCTAAACCATCCCCGTCCCCAAACCCTAACCCTAGCCCGAACCCTAACCCTAACCCTTCCCCGAAGCCTGACCCTCACCCGTCCTCTAATCCTAACCCGTTTGCTGACACTAAACCGCGCCCTCACACGTACGCTCCCCCTAAAGCGTTGTCGTACCCTCACCTGGACCCTAAACCGTCCCCGTCCCCTAACCCTAACCCTAGCCCGAACCCTAACCTTAACCCTTCCCCGAAGCCTGACACTCACCCGTCCCCTAATCCTAACCCGTACGCTGACACTAACCCACGCCCTCACACGTACGCTCCCCCTAAAGGGTTGTCGTACCCTCACCTGGACCCTAAACCGTCCCCGTCCCCTAACACTAACCCTAGCCCGAACCCTAACCCTAACCCTTCCCCAAAGCCTGACCCTCACCCGTCCCCTAATCCTAACCCGTACGCTGACACTAAGCCGCGCCCTCACACGTACGCTCCCCCTAAAGGGTTGTCGTACCCTCACCTGGACCCTAAACCGTCCCCGTCCCCTAACCCTAACCCTAGCCCGAACCCTAACCTTAACCCTTCCCCGAAGCCTGACACTCACCCGTCCCCTAATCCTAACCCGTACGCTGACACTAACCCACGCCCTCACACGTACGCTCCCCCTAAAGGGTTGTCGTACCCTCACCTGGACCCTAAACCGTCCCCGTCCCCTAACACTAACCCTAGCCCGAACCCTAACCCTAACCCTTCCCCAAAGCCTGACCCTCACCCGTCCCCTAATCCTAACCCGTACGCTGACACTAAGCCGCGCCCTCACACGTACGCTCCCCCTAAAGGGTTGTCGTACCCTCACCTGGACCCTAAACCGTCCCCGTCCCCTAACCCTAACCCTAGCCCGAACCCTAACCCTAACCCTTCCCCGAAGCCTGACCCTCACCCGTCCCCTAATCCTAACCCGTACGCTGACACTAAGCCGCGCCCTCACACGTATGCTCCCCCTAAAGCGTTGTCGTACCCTCACCTGGATCCTAAACCGTCCCCGTCCCCTAACCCTAACCCTAGCCCGAACCCTAACCCTAAACCTTCCCGAAACCTGAACCTCACCCGTCCCCTAATCCTAACCCGTACGCTGACACTAACCCGCGCCCTCACACGTACGCTCCCCCTAAAGCGTTGTCGTACCCTCAGCAGGACCCTAAACCGTCCCCGTCCCCTAACCCTAACCCTAGCCCGAACCCTAACTCTAACCCTTCCCCGAAACCTGACCCTCACCCGTCCCCTAATCCTAACCCGTACGATGACACTCACCCGCGCCCTCACACGTACGCTCCCCCTAAAGCGTTGTCGTACCCTCACCTGGACCCTAAACCGTCCCCGTCCCCTAACCCTAACCCTAGCCCGAACCCTAACCCTAACCCTTCCCCGAAGCCTGACCCTCACCCGTCCCCTAATCCTAACCCGTACGCTGACACGAACCCGCGCCCTCACACGTACGCTCCCCCTAAAGCGTTGTCGTACCCTCACCTGGACCCTAAACCGTCCCCGTCCCCTAACCCTAGCCCGAACCCTAACCCTAACCCTTCCCCGAAGCCTGACCCTCACCCGTCCCCTAATCCTAACCCGTACGCTGACACTCACCCGCGCCCTCACACGTACGCTCCCCCTAAAGCGTTGTCGTACCCTCACCTGGACCCTAAACGGTCCGCGTCCCCTAACCCTAACCCTAGCCCGAACCCTAACCCTAACCCTTCCCCGAAGCCTGACCCTCACCCGTCCCCTAATCCTAACCCGTACGCTGACGCTAACCCGCGCCCTCACACGTACGCTCCCCCTAAAGCGTTGTCGTACCCTTATCTGGACCCTAAATCGTCCCCGTCCCCTAACCCTTACCCTAGCCCGAACCCTAACCCTAACCCTTCCCCGAAGCCTGACCCTCACCCGTCCCCTAATCCTAACCCGTACGCTGACACTAACCCGCGCCCTCACACGTACGCTCCCCCTAAAGCGTTGTCGTACCCTCACCTGGACCCTAAACCGTCCCCGTTCCCTCACCCTAACCCTAGCACGAACCCTAACCCTAACTCTTCCCCGAAGCCTGACCCTCACCCGTCCCCTAATCCTAACCCGTACGCTTACACTAACACGCGCCCTCACACGTACGCTCCCCCTAAAGCGTTGTCGTACCCTCACCTGGACCCTAAATGGTCCGCGTCCCCTAACACTAACCCTAGCCCGAACCCTAACCCTAACCCTTCCCCGAAGCCTGACCCTCACCGGTCCCCTAATCCTAACCCGTACGCTGACACTAACCCGCGCCCTCACACGTACGCTCCCCCTAAAGCGTTGTCGTACCCTCACCTGGACCCTAAACCGTCCCCGTCCCCTAACCCTAACCCTAGCCCGAACCCTAACCCTAACCCTTCCCCGAAGCCTGACCCTCACCCGTCCCCTAATCCTAACCCGTACTCTGACACTAAGCCGCGCCCTCACACGTACGCTCCCCCTAAAGCGCTGTCGTACCCTCACCTGGACCCTAAACCGTCCCCGTCCCCTAACCCTAGCCCGAACCCTAACCCTAACCCTTCCCCGAAGCCTGACCCTCACCAGTCCCCTAATCCTAACCCGTACGCTGACACTAACCCGCGCCCTCACACGTACGCTCCCCCTAAAGCGTTGTCGTACCCTCACCTGGACCCTAAACCGTCCCCGTCCCCTAACCCTAACCCTAGCCCGAACCCTAACCCTAACCCTTCCCCGAAGCCTGACCCTCACCCGTCCCCTAATCCTAACCCGTACGCTGACACTAACCCACGCCCTCACACGTTCGCTCCCCCTTAAGCGTTGTCGTACCCTCACCTGGACCCTAAACCGTCCCCGTCCCCTAACCCTAACCCTAGCCCGAACCCTAACCCTAACCCTTCCCCGAAGCCTGACCCTCACCCGTCACCTAATCCTAACCCGTACGCTGACACTAACCCGCGCCCTCACACGTACGCTCCCCCTAAAGCGTTGTCGTACCCTCACCTGGACCCTAAACCGTCCCAGTCCCCTAACCCTAACCCTAGCCCGAACCCTAACCCTAACCCTTCCCCGAAGCCTGACCCTCACCCGTCCCCTAATCCTAACCCGTACGCTGACACTAACCCGCGCCCTCACACGTACGCTCCCCCTAAAGCGTTGTCGTACCCTCACCTGGACCCTAAACCGTCCCCGTCCCCTAACCCTAACCCTAGCCCGAACCCTAACCCTAACCCTTCCCCGAAGCCTGACCCTCACCCGTCCCCTAATCCTAACCCGTACGCTGACGCTAACCCGCGCCCTCACACGTACGCTCCCCCTAAAGCGTTGTCGTACACTCACCTGGACCCTAAACCGTCCCCGTCCCCTAACCCTAACCCTAGCCCGAACCCTAACCCTAACCGTTCCCCGAAGCCTGACCCTCACCCGTCCCCTAATCCTAACCCGTACGCTGACGCTAACCCGCGCCCTCACACGTACGCTCCCCCTAAAGCGTTGTCGTACCCTTATCTGGACCCTAAATCGTCCCCGTCCCCTAACCCTTACCCTAGCCCGAACCCTAACCCTAACCCTTCCCCGAAGCCTGACCCTCACCCGTCCCCTAATCCTAACCCGTACGCTGACACTAACCCGCGCCCTCACACGTACGCTCCCCCTAAAGCGTTGTCGTACCCTCACCTGGACCCTAAACCGTCCCCGTTCCCTCACCCTAACCCTAGCCCGAACCCTAACCCTAACTCTTCCCCGAAGCCTGACCCTCACCCGTCCCCTAATCCTAACCCGTACGCTGACACTAACCCGCGCCCTCACACGTACGCTCCCCCTAAAGCGTTGTCGTACCCTCACCTGGACCCTAAACGGTCCGCGTCTCCTAACACTAACCCTAGCCCGAACCCTAACCCTAACCCTTCCCCGAAGCCTGACCCTCACCCGTCCCCTAATCCTAACCCGTACGCTGACACTAACCCGCTCCCTCACACGTACGCTCCCCCTAAAGCGTTGTCGTACCCTCACCTGGACCCTAAACCGTCCCCGTCCCCTAACCCTAACCCTAGCCCGAACCCTAACCCTAACCCTTCCCCGAAGCCTGACCCTCACCCGTCCCCTAATCCTAACCCGTACTCTGACACTAAGCCGCGCCCTCACACGTACGCTCCCCCTAAAGCGCTGTCGTACCCTCACCTGGACCCTAAACCGTCCCCATCCCCTAACCCTAACCCTAGCCCGAACCCTAACCCTAACCCTTCCCCGAAGCCTGACCCTCACCCGTCCCCTAATCCTAACCCGTACGCTGACACTAACCCGCGCCCTCACACGTACGCTCCCCCTAAAGCGTTGTCGTACCCTCACCTGGACCCTAAACCGTCCCCGTCCCCTAACCCTAACCCTAGCCCGAACCCTAACCCTAACCCTTCCCCGAAGCCTGACCCTCACACGTCCCCTAATCCTAACCCGTACGCTGACACTAACCCGCGCCCTCACACGTACGCTCCCCCTAAAGCGTTGTCGTACCCTCACCTGGACCCTAAACCGTCCCCGTCCCCTAACCCTAACCCTAGCCCGAACCCTAACCCTAACCCTTCCCATAAGCCTGACCCTCACCCGTCCCCTAATCCTAACCCGTACGCTGACACTAACCCGCGCCCTCACACGTACGCTCCCCCTAAAGCGTTGTCGTACCCTCACCTGGACCCTAAACCGTCCCCGTCCCCTAACCCTAACCCTAGCCCGAACCCTAACCCTAACCCTTCCCCGAAGCCTGACCCTCACCCGTCCCCTAATCCTAACCCGTACGCTGACACTAACCCGCGCCCTCACACGTACGCTCCCCCTAAAGCGTTGTCGTACCCTCACCTGGACCCTAAACCGTCCCCGTCCCCTAACCCTAACCCTAGCCCGAACCCTAACCCTAACCCTTCCCCGAAGCCTGACCCTCACCCGTCCCCTAATCCTAACCCGTACGCTGACGCTAACCCGCGCCCTCACACGTACGCTCCCCCTAAAGCGTTGTCGTACCCTCACCTGGACCCTAAACCGTCCCCGTCCCCTAACCCTAACCCTAGTCCGAACCCTAACCCTAACCATTCCCCGAAGCCTGACCCTCACCCGTCCCCTAATCCTAACCCGTACGCTGACACTAAGCCGCGCCCTCACACGTACGCTCCCCCTAAAGCGTTGTCGTACCCTCACCTGGACCCTAAACGGTCCCCGTCCCCTAACCCTAACCCTAGCCCGAACCCTAACCCTAACCCTTCCCCGAAGCCTGACCCTCACCCGTCCCCTAATCCTAACCCGTACGCTGACACTAACCCGCGCCCTCACACGTACGCTCCCCCTAAAGCGTTGTCGTACCCTCACCTGGACCCTAAACCGTCCCCGTCCCCTAACCCTAACCCTAGCCCGAACCCTAACCCTAACCCTTCCCCGAAGCCTGACCCTCACCCGTCCCCTAATCCTAACCCGTACGCTGACACTAACCCGCGCCCTCACACGTACGCTCCCCCTAAAGCGTTGTCGTACCCTCACCTGGACCCTAAACCGTCCCCGTCCCCTAACCCTAACCCTAGCCCGAACCCTAACCCTAACCCTTCCCCGAAGCCTGACCCTCACCCGTCCCCTAATCCTAACCCCTACGCTGACGCTAACCCGCGCCCTCACACGTACGCTCCCCCTAAAGCGTTGTCGTACCCTCACCTGGACCCTAAACCGTCCCCGTCCCCTAACCCTAACCCTAGTCCGAACCCTAACACTAACCATTCCCCGAAGCCTGACCCTCACCCGTCCCCTAATCCTAACCCGTACGCTGACACTAAGCCGCGCCCTCACACGTACGCTCCCCCTAAAGCGTTGTCGTACCCTCACCTGGACCCTAAACCGTCCCCGTCCCCTAACCCTAACCCTAGCCCGAACCCTAACCCTAACCCTTCCCCGAAGCCTGACCCTCACCCGTCCCCTAATCCTAACCCGTACGCTGACGCTAACCCGCGCCCTCACACGTACGCTCCCCCTAAAGCGTTGTCGTACACTCACCTGGACCCTAAACCGTCCCCGTCCCCTAACCCTAACCCTAGCCCGAACCCTAACCCTAACCGTTCCCCGAAGCCTGACCCTCACCCGTCCCCTAATCCTAACCCGTACGCTGACGCTAACCCGCGCCCTCACACGTACGCTCCCCCTAAAGCGTTGTCGTACCCTTATCTGGACCCTAAATCGTCCCCGTCCCCTAACCCTTACCCTAGCCCGAACCCTAACCCTAACCCTTCCCCGAAGCCTGACCCTCACCCGTCCCCTAATCCTAACCCGTACGCTGACACTAACCCGCGCCCTCACACGTACGCTCCCCCTAAAGCGTTGTCGTACCCTCACCTGGACCCTAAACCGTCCCCGTCCCCTAACCCTAACCCTAGCCCGAACCCTAACCCTAACCCTTCCCCGAAGCCTGACCCTCACCCGTCCCCTAATCCTAACCCGTACGCTGACACTCACCCGCGCCCTCACACGTACGCTCCCCCTAAAGCGTTGTCGTACCCTCACCTGGACCCTAAACGGTCCGCGTCCCCTAACCCTAACCCTAGCCCGAACCCTAACCCTAACCCTTCCCCGAAGCCTGACCCTCACCCGTCCCCTAATCCTAACCCGTACGCTGACGCTAACCCGCGCCCTCACACGTACGCTCCCCCTAAAGCGTTGTCGTACCCTTATCTGGACCCTAAATCGTCCCCGTCCCCTAACCCTTACCCTAGCCCGAACCCTAACCCTAACCCTTCCCCGAAGCCTGACCCTCACCCGTCCCCTAATCCTAACCCGTACGCTGACACTAACCCGCGCCCTCACACGTACGCTCCCCCTAAAGCGTTGTCGTACCCTCACCTGGACCCTAAACCGTCCCCGTTCCCTCACCCTAACCCTAGCACGAACCCTAACCCTAACTCTTCCCCGAAGCCTGACCCTCACCCGTCCCCTAATCCTAACCCGTACGCTGACACTAACCCGCGCCCTCACACGTACGCTCCCCCTAAAGCGTTGTCGTACCCTCACCTGGACCCTAAACCGTCCCCGTCCCCTAACCCTAACCCTAGCCCGAACCCTAACCCTAACCCTTCCCCGAAGCCTGACCCTCACACGTCCCCTAATCCTAACCCGTACGCTGACACTAACCCGCGCCCTCACACGTACGCTCCCCCTAAAGCGTTGTCGTACCCTCACCTGGACCCTAAACCGTCCCCGTCCCCTAACCCTAACCCTAGCCCGAACCCTAACCCTAACCCTTCCCATAAGCCTGACCCTCACCCGTCCCCTAATCCTAACCCGTACGCTGACACTAACCCGCGCCCTCACACGTACGCTCCCCCTAAAGCGTTGTCGTACCCTCACCTGGACCCTAAACCGTCCCCGTCCCCTAACCCTAACCCTAGCCCGAACCCTAACCCTAACCCTTCCCCGAAGCCTGACCCTCACCCGTCCCCTAATCCTAACCCGTACGCTGACACTAACCCGCGCCCTCACACGTACGCTCCCCCTAAAGCGTTGTCGTACCCTCACCTGGACCCTAAACCGTCCCCGTCCCCTAACCCTAACCCTAGCCCGAACCCTAACCCTAACCCTTCCCCGAAGCCTGACCCTCACCCGTCCCCTAATCCTAACCCGTACGCTGACGCTAACCCGCGCCCTCACACGTACGCTCCCCCTAAAGCGTTGTCGTACCCTCACCTGGACCCTAAACCGTCCCCGTCCCCTAACCCTAACCCTAGTCCGAACCCTAACCCTAACCATTCCCCGAAGCCTGACCCTCACCCGTCCCCTAATCCTAACCCGTACGCTGACACTAAGCCGCGCCCTCACACGTACGCTCCCCCTAAAGCGTTGTCGTACCCTCACCTGGACCCTAAACGGTCCCCGTCCCCTAACCCTAACCCTAGCCCGAACCCTAACCCTAACCCTTCCCCGAAGCCTGACCCTCACCCGTCCCCTAATCCTAACCCGTACGCTGACACTAACCCGCGCCCTCACACGTACGCTCCCCCTAAAGCGTTGTCGTACCCTCACCTGGACCCTAAACCGTCCCCGTCCCCTAACCCTAACCCTAGCCCGAACCCTAACCCTAACCCTTCCCCGAAGCCTGACCCTCACCCGTCCCCTAATCCTAACCCGTACGCTGACACTAACCCGCGCCCTCACACGTACGCTCCCCCTAAAGCGTTGTCGTACCCTCACCTGGACCCTAAACCGTCCCCGTCCCCTAACCCTAACCCTAGCCCGAACCCTAACCCTAACCCTTCCCCGAAGCCTGACCCTCACCCGTCCCCTAATCCTAACCCCTACGCTGACGCTAACCCGCGCCCTCACACGTACGCTCCCCCTAAAGCGTTGTCGTACCCTCACCTGGACCCTAAACCGTCCCCGTCCCCTAACCCTAACCCTAGTCCGAACCCTAACACTAACCATTCCCCGAAGCCTGACCCTCACCCGTCCCCTAATCCTAACCCGTACGCTGACACTAAGCCGCGCCCTCACACGTACGCTCCCCCTAAAGCGTTGTCGTACCCTCACCTGGACCCTAAACCGTCCCCGTCCCCTAACCCTAACCCTAGCCCGAACCCTAACCCTAACCCTTCCCCGAAGCCTGACCCTCACCCGTCCCCTAATCCTAACCCGTACGCTGACGCTAACCCGCGCCCTCACACGTACGCTCCCCCTAAAGCGTTGTCGTACACTCACCTGGACCCTAAACCGTCCCCGTCCCCTAACCCTAACCCTAGCCCGAACCCTAACCCTAACCGTTCCCCGAAGCCTGACCCTCACCCGTCCCCTAATCCTAACCCGTACGCTGACGCTAACCCGCGCCCTCACACGTACGCTCCCCCTAAAGCGTTGTCGTACCCTTATCTGGACCCTAAATCGTCCCCGTCCCCTAACCCTTACCCTAGCCCGAACCCTAACCCTAACCCTTCCCCGAAGCCTGACCCTCACCCGTCCCCTAATCCTAACCCGTACGCTGACACTAACCCGCGCCCTCACACGTACGCTCCCCCTAAAGCGTTGTCGTACCCTCACCTGGACCCTAAACCGTCCCCGTTCCCTCACCCTAACCCTAGCCCGAACCCTAACCCTAACTCTTCCCCGAAGCCTGACCCTCACCCGTCCCCTAATCCTAACCCGTACGCTTACACTAACCCGCGCCCTCACACGTACGCTCCCCCTAAAGCGTTGTCGTACCCTCACCTGGACCCTAAACGGTCCGCGTCCCCTAACACTAACCCTAGCCCGAACCCTAACCCTAACCCTTCCCCGAAGCCTGACCCTCACCCGTCCCCTAATCCTAACCCGTACGCTGACACTAACCCGCGCCCTCACACGTACGCTCCCCCTAAAGCGTTGTCGTACCCTCACCTGGACCCTAAACCGTCCCCGTCCCCTAACCCTAACCCTAGCCCGAACCCTAACCCTAACCCTTCCCCGAAGCCTGACCCTCACCCGTCCCCTAATCCTAACCCGTACTCTGACACTAAGCCGCGCCCTCACACGTACGCTCCCCCTAAAGCGCTGTCGTACCCTCACCTGGACCCTAAACCGTCCCCATCCCCTAACCCTAACCCTAGCCCGAACCCTAACCCTAACCCTTCCCCGAAGCCTGACCCTCACCCGTCCCCTAATCCTAACCCGTACGCTGACACTAACCCGCGCCCTCACACGTACGCTCCCCCTAAAGCGTTGTCGTACCCTCACCTGGACCCTAAACCGTCCCCGTCCCCTAACCCTAACCCTAGCCCGAACCCTAACCCTAACCCTTCCCCGAAGCCTGACCCTCACACGTCCCCTAATCCTAACCCGTACGCTGACACTAACCCGCGCCCTCACACGTACGCTCCCCCTAAAGCGTTGTCGTACCCTCACCTGGACCCTAAACCGTCCCCGTCCCCTAACCCTAACCCTAGCCCGAACCCTAACCCTAACCCTTCCCATAAGCCTGACCCTCACCCGTCCCCTAATCCTAACCCGTACGCTGACACTAACCCGCGCCCTCACACGTACGCTCCCCCTAAAGCGTTGTCGTACCCTCACCTGGACCCTAAACCGTCCCCGTCCCCTAACCCTAACCCTAGCCCGAACCCTAACCCTAACCCTTCCCCGAAGCCTGACCCTCACCCGTCCCCTAATCCTAACCCGTACGCTGACACTAACCCGCGCCCTCACACGTACGCTCCCCCTAAAGCGTTGTCGTACCCTCACCTGGACCCTAAACCGTCCCCGTCCCCTAACCCTAACCCTAGCCCGAACCCTAACCCTAACCCTTCCCCGAAGCCTGACCCTCACCCGTCCCCTAATCCTAACCCGTACGCTGACGCTAACCCGCGCCCTCACACGTACGCTCCCCCTAAAGCGTTGTCGTACCCTCACCTGGACCCTAAACCGTCCCCGTCCCCTAACCCTAACCCTAGTCCGAACCCTAACCCTAACCATTCCCCGAAGCCTGACCCTCACCCGTCCCCTAATCCTAACCCGTACGCTGACACTAAGCCGCGCCCTCACACGTACGCTCCCCCTAAAGCGTTGTCGTACCCTCACCTGGACCCTAAACGGTCCCCGTCCCCTAACCCTAACCCTAGCCCGAACCCTAACCCTAACCCTTCCCCGAAGCCTGACCCTCACCCGTCCCCTAATCCTAACCCGTACGCTGACACTAACCCGCGCCCTCACACGTACGCTCCCCCTAAAGCGTTGTCGTACCCTCACCTGGACCCTAAACCGTCCCCGTCCCCTAACCCTAACCCTAGCCCGAACCCTAACCCTAACCCTTCCCCGAAGCCTGACCCTCACCCGTCCCCTAATCCTAACCCGTACGCTGACACTAACCCGCGCCCTCACACGTACGCTCCCCCTAAAGCGTTGTCGTACCCTCACCTGGACCCTAAACCGTCCCCGTCCCCTAACCCTAACCCTAGCCCGAACCCTAACCCTAACCCTTCCCCGAAGCCTGACCCTCACCCGTCCCCTAATCCTAACCCCTACGCTGACGCTAACCCGCGCCCTCACACGTACGCTCCCCCTAAATCGTTGTCGTACCCTCACCTGGACCCTAAACCGTCCCCGTCCCCTAACCCTAACCCTAGTCCGAACCCTAACACTAACCATTCCCCGAAGCCTGACCCTCACCCGTCCCCTAATCCTAACCCGTACGCAGACACTAAGCCGCGCCCTCACACGTACGCTCCCCCTAAAGCGTTGTCGTACCCTCACCTGGACCCTAAACGGTCCCCGTCCCCTAACCCTAACCCTAGCCCGTACCCTAACCCTAACCCTTCCCCGAAGCCTGACCCTCACCCGTCCCCTAATCCTAACCCGTACGCTGACGCTAACCCGCGCCCTCACACGTACGCTCCCCCTAAAGCGTTGTCGTACCCTCACCTGGATCCTAAACCGTCCCCGTCCCCTAACCCTAACCCTAGCCCGAACCCTAACCCTAACCATTCCCCGAAGCCTGACCCTCACCCGTCCCCTAATCCTAACCCGTACGCTGACACTAACCCGCGCCCTCACACGTACGCTCCCCCTAAAGCGTTGTCGTACCCTCACCTGGACCCTAAACCATCCCCGTCCCCTAACCCTAACCCTAGCCCGAACCCTAAACCTAACCCTTCCCCAAAGCCTGACCCTCACCCATCCCCTAATCCTAACCCTTACGCTGACACTAACCCACGCCCTCACACGTACGCTCCCCCTAAAGCGTTGTCGTACCCTCACCTGGACCCTAAACCGTCCCCGTCCCCTAACCCTAACCCTAGCCCGAACCCTAACCCTAACCCTTCCCCGAAGCCTGACCCTCACCCGTCCCCTAATCCTAACCCGTACGCTGACGCTAACCCGCGCCCTCACACGTACGCTCCCCCTAAAGCGTTGTCGTACCCTCATCTGGACCCTAAACCGTCCCCGTCCCCTAACCCTTACCCTAGCCCGAACCCTAACCCTAACCCTTCCCCGAAGCCTGACCCTCACCCGTCCCCTAATCCTAACCCGTACGCTGACACTAACCCGCGCCCTCACACGTACGCTCCCCCTAAAGCGTTGTCGTACCCTCACCTGGACCCTAAACCGTCCCCGTCCCCTAACCCTAACCCTAGCCCGAACCCTAACCCTAACTCTTCCCCGAAGCCTGACCCTCACCCGTCCCCTAATCCTAACCCGTACGCTTACACTAACCCGCGCCCTCACACATACGCTCCCCCTAAAGCGTTGTCGTACCCTCACCTGGACCCTAAACGGTCCGCGTCCCCTAACCCTAACCCTAGCCCGAACCCTAACCCTAACCCTTCCCCGAAGCCTGACACTCACCCGTCCCCTAATCCTAACCCGTACAGTGACGCTAACCCGCGCCCTCACACGTACGCTCCCCCTAAAGCGTTGTCGTACCCTCACCTGGACCCTAAACCGTCCCCGTCCCCTAACCCTAACCCTAGCCCGAACCCTAACCCTAAACCTTCCCCGAAGCCTGACCCTCACCCGTCCCCTAATCCTAACCCGTACGCTGACACTAACCCGCGCCCTCACACGTACGCTCCCCCTAAAGCGTTGTCGTACCCTCACCTGGACCCTAAACCGTCCCCGTCCCCTAACCCTAACCCTAGCCCGAACCCTAACCCTAACCCTTCCCCGAAGCCTGACCCTCACCCGTCCCCTAATCCTAACCCGTATGCTGACACTAACCCGCGCCCTCACACGTACACTCCCCCTAAAGCGTTGTCGTACCCTCACCTGGACCCTAAACTGTCCCCGTCCCCTAACCCTAACCCTAGTCCGAACCCTAACCCTAAACATTCCCCGAAGCCTGACCCTCACCCGTCCCCAATCCTAACCCGTACGCTGACACTAAGCCACGCCCTCACACATACGCTCCCCCTAAAGCGTTGTCGTACCCTCACCTGGACCCTAAACCGTCCCCGTCCCCTAACCCTAACCCTAGCCCGAACCCTAACCCTAACCCTTCCCCGAAGCCTGACCCTCACCCGTCCCCTAATCCTAACCCGTACGCTGACAGTAACCCGCGCCCTCACACGTACGCTCCCCCTAAAGCGTTGTCGTACCCTCACCTGGACCCTAAACGGTCCCCGTCCCCTAACCCTAACCCTAGCCCGTACCCTAACCCTAACCCTTCCCCGAAGCCTGACCCTCACCCGTCCCCTAATCCTAACCCGTACGCTGACGCTAACCCGCGCCCTCACACGTACGCTCCCCCTAAAGCGTTGTCGTACCCTCACCTGGATCCTAAACCATCCCCGTCACCTAACCCTAACCCTAGCCCGAACCCTAACCCTAACCATTCCCCGAAGCCTGACCCTCACCCGTCCCCTAATCCTAACCCGTACGCTGACACTAACCCGCGCCCTCACACGTACGCTCCCCCTAAAGCGTTGTCGTACCCTCACCTGGACCCTAAACCATCCCCGTCCCCTAACCCTAACCCTAGCCCGAACCCTAAACCTAACCCTTCCCCAAAGCCTGACCCTCACCCATCCCCTAATCCTAACCCTTACGCTGACACTAACCCACGCCCTCACACGTACGCTCCCCCTAAAGCGTTGTCGTACCCTCACCTGGACCCTAAACCGTCCCCGTCCCCTAACCCTAACCCTAGCCCGAACCCTAACCCTAACCCTTCCCCGAAGCCTGACCCTCACCCGTCCCCTAATCCTAACCCGTACGCTGACGCTAACCCGCGCCCTCACACGTACGCTCCCCCTAAAGCGTTGTCGTACCCTCATCTGGACCCTAAACCGTCCCCGTCCCCTAACCCTTACCCTAGCCCGAACCCTAACCCTAACCCTTCCCCGAAGCCTGACCCTCACCCGTCCCCTAATCCTAACCCGTACGCTGACACTAACCCGCGCCCTCACACGTACGCTCCCCCTAAAGCGTTGTCGTACCCTCACCTGGACCCTAAACCGTCCCCGTCCCCTAACCCTAACCCTAGCCCGAACCCTAACCCTAACTCTTCCCCGAAGCCTGACCCTCACCCGTCCCCTAATCCTAACCCGTACGCTTACACTAACCCGCGCCCTCACACATACGCTCCCCCTAAAGCGTTGTCGTACCCTCACCTGGACCCTAAACGGTCCGCGTCCCCTAACCCTAACCCTAGCCCGAACCCTAACCCTAACCCTTCCCCGAAGCCTGACACTCACCCGTCCCCTAATCCTAACCCGTACAGTGACGCTAACCCGCGCCCTCACACGTACGCTCCCCCTAAAGCGTTGTCGTACCCTCACCTGGACCCTAAACCGTCCCCGTCCCCTAACCCTAACCCTAGCCCGAACCCTAACCCTAAACCTTCCCCGAAGCCTGACCCTCACCCGTCCCCTAATCCTAACCCGTACGCTGACACTAACCCGCGCCCTCACACGTACGCTCCCCCTAAAGCGTTGTCGTACCCTCACCTGGACCCTAAACCGTCCCCGTCCCCTAACCCTAACCCTAGCCCGAACCCTAACCCTAACCCTTCCCCGAAGCCTGACCCTCACCCGTCCCCTAATCCTAACCCGTATGCTGACACTAACCCGCGCCCTCACACGTACACTCCCCCTAAAGCGTTGTCGTACCCTCACCTGGACCCTAAACTGTCCCCGTCCCCTAACCCTAACCCTAGTCCGAACCCTAACCCTAACCATTCCCCGAAGCCTGACCCTCACCCGTCCCCAATCCTAACCCGTACGCTGACACTAAGCCACGCCCTCACACATACGCTCCCCCTAAAGCGTTGTCGTACCCTCACCTGGACCCTAAACCGTCCCCGTCCCCTAACCCTAACCCTAGCCCGAACCCTAACCCTAACCCTTCCCCGAAGCCTGACCCTCACCCGTCCCCTAATCCTAACCCGTACGCTGACAGTAACCCGCGCCCTCACACGTACGCTCCCCCTAAAGCGTTGTCGTACCCTCACCTGGACCCTAAACCATCCCCGTCCCCTAACCCTAACCCTAGCCCGAACCCTAACCCTAACCCTTCCCCGAAGCCTGACCCTCACCCGTCCCCTAATCCTAACCCGTATGCTGACACTAACCTGCGCCCTCACACGTACGCTCCCCCTAAAGCGTTGTCGTACCCTCTCCTAGACCCTAAACCGTCCCCGTCCCCTAACCCTAACCCTAGCCCGAACCCTAACCCTAACCCTTCCCCGAAGCCTGACCCTCACCCGTCCCCTAATCCTAACCCGTACGCTGACACTAACCCGTGCCCTCACACGTACGCTCCCCCTAAAGCGTTGTCGTACCCTCACCTGGACCCTAAACCGTCCCCGCCCCCTAACCCTAACCCTAGCCCGAACCCTAACCCTAACCCTTCCCCGAAGCCTGACCCTCACCCGTCCCCTAATCCTAACCCGTACGCTGACACTAACCCGCGCCCTCACACGTACGCTCCCCCTAAAGCGTTGTCATACCCTCACCTGGACCCTAAACCGTCCCCGTCCCCTAACCCTAACCCTAGCCCGAACCCTAACCCTAACCCTTCCCCGAAGCCTGACCCTCACCCGTCCCCTAATCCTAACCCCTACGCTGACGCTAACCCGCGCCCTCACTCGTACGCTCCCCCTAAAGCGTTGTCGTACCCTCACCTGGACCCTAAACCGTCCCCATCCCCTAACCCTAACCCTAGTCCGAACCCTAACCCTAACCATTCCCCGAAGCCTGACCCTCACCCGTCCCCTAATCGTAACCCGTTCGCTGACACTAAGCCGCGCCCTCACACGTACGCTCCCCCTAAAGCGTGGTCGTACCCTCACCTGGACCCTAAACGGTCCCCGTCCCCTAACCCTAACCCTAGCCCGAACCCTAACCCTAACCCTTCCCCGAAGCCTGACACTCACCCGTCCCCTAATCCTAACACGTACAGTGACGCTAACCCGCGCCCTCACACGTACGCTCCCCCTAAAGCGTTGTCGTACCCTCACCTGGACCCTAAACCGTCCCCGTCCCCTAACCCTAACCCTAGTCCGAACCCTAACCCTAACCATTCCCCGAAGCCTGACCCTCACCCGTCCCCTAATCCTAACCCGTACGCTGACACTAACCCACGCCCTCACACGTACGCTCCCCCTAAAGCGTTGTCGTACCCTCACCTGGACCCTAAACCGTCCCCGTCCCCTAACCCTAACCCTAGCCCGAACCCTAACCCTAACCCTTCCCCGAAGCCTGACCCTCACCCGTCCCCTAATCCTAACCCGTACGCTGACACTAACCCGCGCCCTCACACGTACGCTCCCCCTAAAGCGTTGTCGTACCCTCACCTGGACCCTAAACGGTCCGCGTCCCCTAACCCTAACCCTAGCCCGAACCCTAACCCTAACTCTTCCCCGAAGCCTGACCCTCACCCGTCCCCTAATCCTAACCCGTACGCTGACGCTAACCCGCGCCCTCACACGTACGCTCCCCCTAATGCGTTGTCGTACACTCACCTGGACCCTAAACCGTCCCCGTCCCCTAACCCTAACCCTAGCCCGAACCCTAACCCTAACCCTTCCCCGAAGCCTGACCCTCACCCGTCCCCTAATCCTAACCCGTACGCTGACGCTAACCCGCGCCCTCACACGTACGCTCCCCCTAAAGTGTTGTCGTACCCTCATCTGGACCCTAAATCGTCCCCGTCCCCTAACCCTTACCCTAGCCCGAACCCTAACCCTAACCCTTCCCCGAAGCCTGACCCTCACCGTCCCCTAATCCTAACCCGTACGCTGACACTAACCCGCGCCCTCACACGTACGCTCCCCCTAAAGCGTTGTCGTACCCTCACCTGGACCCTAAACCGTCCCCGTTCCCTCACCCTAACCCTAGCCCGAACCCTAACCCTAACTCTTCCCCGAAGCCTGACCCTCACCCGTCCCCTAATCCTAACCCGTACGCTTACACTAAACCGCGCCCTCACACGTACGCTCCCCCTAAAGCGTTGTCGTACCCTCACCTGGACCCTAAACGGTCCGCGTCCCCTAACACTAACCCTAGCCCAAACCCTAACCCTAACCCTTCCCCGAAGCCTGACCCTCACCCGTCCCCTAATCCTAACCCGTACGCTGACACTAACCCGCGCCCTCACACGTACGCTCCCCCTAAAGCGTTGTCGTACCCTCACCTGGACCCTAAACCGTCCCCGTCCCCTAACCCTAACCCTAGCCCGAACCCTAACCCTAACCCTTCCCCGAAGCCTGACCCTCACCCGTCCCCTAATCCTAACCCGTACGCTGACACTAACCCGCGCCCTCACACGTACGCTCCCCCTAAAGCGTTGTCGTACCCTCACCTGGACCCTAAACCGTCCCCGTCCCCTAACCCTAACCCTAGCCCGAACCCTAACCCTAACCCTTCCCCGAAGCCTGACCCTCACCCGTCCCCTAATCCTAACCCGTACTCTGACACTAAGCCGCGCCCTCACACGTACGCTCCCCCTAAAGCGCTGTCGTACCCTCACCTGGACCCTAAACCGTCCCCGTCCCCTAACCCTAACCCTAGCCCGAACCCTAACCCTAACCCTTCCCCGAAGCCTGACCCTCACCCGTCCCCTAATCCTAACCCGTACGCTGACACTAACCCGCGCCCTCACACGTACGCTCCCCCTAAAGCGTTGTCGTACCCTCACCTGGACCCTAAACCGTCCCCGTCCCCTAACCCTAACCCTAGCCCGAACCCTAACACTAACCCTTCCCCGAAGCCTGACCACCACCCGTCCCCTAATCCTAACACGTATGCTGACACTAACCCGCGCCCTCACACGTACGCTCCCCCTAAAGCGTTGTCGTACCCTCACCTGGACCCTAAACCGTCCCCGTCCCCTAACCCTAACCCTAGCCCGAACCCTAACCCTAACCCTTCCCCGAAGCCTGACCCTCACCCGTCCCCTAATCCTAACCCGTACGCTGACACTAACCCGCGCCCTCACACGTACGCTCCCCCTAAAGCGTTGTCGTACCCTCTCCTGGACCCTAAACCGTCCCCGTCCCCTAACCCTAACCCTAGCCCGAACCCTAACCCTAACCCTTCCCCGAAGCCTGACCCTCACCCGTCCCCTAATCCTAACCCGTACGCTGACACTAACCCGCGCCCTCACACGTACGCTCCCCCTAAAGCGTTGTCGTACCCTCACCTGGACCCTAAACCGTCCCCATCCCCTAACCCTAACCCTAGCCCGAACCCTAACCCTAACCCTTCCCCGAAGCCTGACCCTCACCCGTCCCCTAATCCTAACCCGTACGCTGACACTAACCCACGCCCTCACACGTACGCTCCCCCTAAAGCGTTGTCGTACCCTCACCTGGACCCTAAACCGTCCCCGTCCCCTAACCCTAACCCTAGCCCGAACCCTAACCCTAACACTTCCCCGAAGCCTGACCCTCACCCGTCCCCTAATCCTAACCCCTACGCTGACGCTAACCCGCGCCCTCACACGTACGCTCCCCCTAAAGCGTTGTCGTACCCTCACCTGGACCCTAAACCGTCCCCGTCCCCTAACCCTAACCCTAGTCCGAACCCTAACCCTAACCATTCCCCGAACCCTGACCCTCACCCGTCCCCTAATCCTAACCCGTACGCTGACACTAACCCGCGCCCTCACACGTACGCTCCCCCTAAAGCGTTATCGTACCCTCACCTGGACCCTAAACCGTCCCCGTTCCCTCACCCTAACCCTAGCCCGAACCCTAACCCTAACTCTTCCCCGAAGCCTGACCCTCACCCGTCCCCTAATCCTAACCCGTACGCTTACACTAACCCGCGCCCTCACACGTACGTTCCCCCTAAAGTGTTGTCGTACCCTCACCTGGACCCTAAACGGTCCGCGTCCCCTAACCCTAACCCTAGCCCGAACCCTAACCCTAACCCTTCCCCGAAGCCTGACCCTCACCCGTCCCCTAATCCTAACCCGTACGCTGACACTAACCCACGCCCTCACACGTACGCTCCCCCTAAAGCGTTGTCGTACCCTCACCTGGACCCTAAACCGTCCCCGTCCCCTAACCCTAACCCTAGCCCGAACCCTAACCCTAACCCTTCCCCGAAGCCTGACCCTCACCCGTCCCCTAATCCTAACCCGTACTCTGACACTAAGCCGCGCCCTCACACGTACGCTCCCCCTAAAGCGCTGTCGTACCCTCACCTGGACCCTAAACCGTCCCCGTCCCCTAAACCTAACCCTAGCCCGAACCCTAACCCTAACCCTTCCCCGAAGCCTGAACCTCACCCGTCCCCTAATCCTAACCCGTACGCTGACACTAACCCGCGCCCTCACACGAACGCTCCCCCTAAAGCGTTGTCGTACCCTCACCTGGACCCTAAACCGTCCCCGTCCCCTAACCCTAACCCTAGCCCGAAACCTAACACTAACCCTTCCCCGAAGCCTGACCCTCACCCGTCCCCTAATCCTAACCCGTACGCTGACACTAACCCGCGCCCTCACACGTACGCTCCCCCTAAAGCGTTGTCGTACCCTCACCTGGACCCTAAACCGTCCCCGTCCCCTTACCCTAACCCTAGCCCGAACACTAACCCTAACCCTTCCCCGAAGCCTAACCCTCAAACGTCCCCTAATCCTAACCCGTACGCTGACACTAACCCGCGCCCTCACACGTACGCTCCCCCTAAAGCGTTGTCGTACCCTCACCTGGACCCTACACCGTCCCCGTCCCCTAACCCTAACCCTAGCCCGAACCCTAACCCTAACCCTTCCCCGAAGCCTGACCCTCACCCGTCCCCTAATCCTAACCCGTACGCTGACACTAACCCGCGCCCTCACACGTACGCTCCCCCTAAAGCATTGTGGTACCCTCTCCTGGACCCTAAACCGTCCCCGTCCCCTAACACTAACCCTAGCCCGAACCCTAACCCTAACCCTTCCCCGAAGCCTGACCCTCACCCGTCCCCTAATCCTAACCCCTACGCTGAAGCTAACCCGCGCCCTCACACGTACGCTCCCCCTAAAGCGTTGTCGTACCCTCACCTGGACCCTAAACCGTCCCCGTCCCCTAACCCTAACCCTAGCCCGAACCCTAACCCTAACCCTTCCCCGAAGCCTGACCCTCACCCGTCCCCTAATCCTAACCCGTACGCTGACACTAACCCGCGCCCTCACACGTACGCTCCACCTAAAGCGTTGTCGTACCCTCTCCTGGACCCTAAACCGTCCCCGTCCCCTAACCCTAACCCTAGCCCGAACCCTAACCCTAACCCTTCCCCGAAGCCTGACCCTCACCCGTCCCCTAAACCTAACCCGTACGCTGACACTAAGCCGCGCCCTCACACGTACGCTCCCCCTAAAGCGTTGTCGTACCCTCACCTGGACCCTAAACGGTCCCCGTCCCCTAACCCTAACCCTAGCCCGAACCCTAACCCTAACCCTTCCCCGAAGCCTGACCCTCACCCGTCCCCTAATCCTAACCCGTACGCTGACGCTAACCCGCGCCCTCACACGTACGCTCCCCCTAAAGCGTTGTCGTACCCTCACCTGGACCCTAAACCGTCCCCGTCCCCTAACCCTAACCCTAGCCCGAACCCTAACCCTAACCCTTCCCCGAAGCCTGACCCTCACCCGTCCCCTAATCCTAACCCGTACGCTGACACTAACCCGCGCCCTCACACGTACGCTCCCCCTAAAGCGTTGTCGTACCCTCACCTGGACCCTAAACGGTCCCCGTCCCCTAACCCTAACCCTAGCCCGAACCCTAACCCTAACCCTTCCCCGAAGCCTGACCCTCACCCGTCCCCTAATCCTAACCCGTACGCTGACGCTAACCCGCGCCCTCACACGTACGCTCCCCCTAAAGCGTTGTCGTACCCTCACCTGGACCCTAAACCGTCCCCGTCCCCTAACCCTAACCCTAGCCCGAACCCTAACCCTAACCCTTCCCCGAAGCCTGACCCTCACCCGTCCCCTAATCCTAACCCGTACGCTGACACTAACCCGCGCCCTCACACGTACGCTCCCCCTAAAGCGTTGTCGTACCCTCACCTGGACCCTAAACCGTCCCCGTCCCCTAACCCTAACCCTAGCCCGAACCCTAACCCTAACTCTTCCCCGAAGCCTGACCCTCACCCGTCCCCTAATCCGAACCCGTACGCTTACACTAACCCGCGCCCTCACACGTACGCTCCCCCTAAAGCGTTGTCGTACCCTCACCTGGACCCTAAACGGTCCGCGTCCCCTAACCCTAACCCTAGCCCGAACCCTAACCCTAACCCTTCCCCGAAGCCTGACACTCACCCGTCCCCTAATCCTAACCCGTACAGTGACGCTAACCCGCGCCCTCACACGTACGCTCCCCCAAAAGCGTTGTCGTACCCTCACCTGGACCCTAAACCGTCCCCGTCCCCTAACCCTAACCCTAGCCCGAACCCTAACCCTAACCCTTCCCCGAAGCCTGACCCTCACCCGTCCCCTAATCCTAACCCGTACGCTGACACTAACCCGCGCCCTCACACGTACGCTCCCCCTAAAGCGTTGTCGTACCCTCACCTGGACCCTAAACCGTCCCCGTCTCCTAACCCTAACCCTAGCCCGAACACTAAACCTAACACTTCCCCGAAGCCTGACCCTCACCCGTCCCCTAATCCTAACCCGTACGCTGACACTAACCCGCGCCCTCACACGTACGCTCCCCCTAAAGCGTTGTCGTACCCTCACCTGGACCCTAAACCGTCCCCGTCCCCTAACCCTAACCCTAGCCCGAACCCTAACCCTAACCCTTCCCCGAAGCCTGACCCTCACCCGTCCCCTAATCCTAACCCGTACTCTGACACTAACCCGCGCCCTCACACGTACGCTCCCCCTAAAGCGCTGTCGTACCCTCACCTGGACCCTAAACCGTCCCCGTCCCCTAACCCTAACCCTAGCCCGAACCCTAACCCTAACCCTTCGCCGAAGCCTGACCCTCACCCGTCCCCTAATCCTAACCCGTACGCTGACACTAACCCGCGCCCTCACACGTACGCTCCCCCTAAAGCGTTGTCGTACCCTCACCTGGACCCTAAACCGTCCCCGTCCCCTAACCCTAACCCTAGCCCGAACCCTAACCCTAACCCTTCCCCGAAGCCTGACCCTCACCCGTCCCCTAATCCTAACCCGTACGCTGACACTAACCCGTGCCCTCACACGTACGCTCCCCCTAAAGCGTTGTCGTACCCTCACCTGGACCCTAAACCGTCCCCGTCTCCTAACCCTAACCCTAGCCCGAACACTAAACCTAACACTTCCCCGAAGCCTGACCCTCACCCGTCCCCTAATCCTAACCCGTACGCTGACACTAACCCGCGCCCTCACACGTACGCTCCCCCTAAAGCGTTGTCGTACCCTCACCTGGACCCTAAACCGTCCCCGTCC
Source organism: Globicephala melas (assembly GCF_963455315.2). Classification (NCBI taxonomy): domain Eukaryota; kingdom Metazoa; phylum Chordata; class Mammalia; order Artiodactyla; family Delphinidae; genus Globicephala; species Globicephala melas. Next base: position 591,489 of record NW_027207221.1, read on the forward strand.
CCTAACCCTAACCCTAGCCCGAACCCTAACCCTAACCCTTCCCCGAAGCCTGACCCTCACCCGTCCCCTAATCCTAACCCGTACTCTGACACTAACCCGCGCCCTCACACGTACGCTCCCCCTAAAGCGCTGTCGTACCCTCACCTGGACCCTAAACCGTCCCCGTCCCCTAACCCTAACCCTAGCCCGAACCCTAACCCTAACCCTTCCCCGAAGCCTGACCCTCACCCGTCCCCTAATCCTAACCCGTACGCTGACACTAACCCGCGCCCTCACACGTACGCTCCCCCTAAAGCGTTGTCGTACCCTCACCTGGACCCTAAACCGTCCCCGTCCCCTAACCCTAACCCTAGCCCGAACCCTAACCCTAACTCTTCCCCGAAGCCTGACCCTCACCCGTCCCCTAATCCGAACCCGTACGCTTACACTAACCCGCGCCCTCACACGTACGCTCCCCCTAAAGCGTTGTCGTACCCTCACCTGGACCCTAAACGGTCCGCGTCCCCTAACCCTAACCCTAGCCCGAACCCTAACCCTAACCCTTCCCCGAAGCCTGACACTCACCCGTCCCCTAATCCTAACCCGTACAGTGACGCTAACCCGCGCCCTCACACGTACGCTCCCCCTAAAGCTTGTCGTACCCTCACCTGGACCCTAAACCGTCCCCGTCCCCTAACCCTAACCCTAGCCCGAACCCTAACCCTAACCCTTCCCCGAAGCCTGACCCTCACCCGTCCCCTAATCCTAACCTGTACGCTGACACTAACCCGCGCCCTCACACGTACGCTCCCCCTAAAGCGTTGTCGTACCCTCACCTGGACCCTAAACCGTCCCCGTCTCCTAACCCTAACCCTAGCCCGAACACTAACCCTAACCCTTCCCCGAAGCCTGACCCTCACCCGTCCCCTAATCCTAACCCGTACGCTGACACTAACCCGCGCCCTCACACGTACGCTCCCCCTAAAGCGTTGTCGTACCCTCACCTGGACCCTAAACCGTCCCCGTCCCCTAACCCTAACCCTAGCCCGAACCCTAACCCTAACCCTTCCCCGAAGCCTGACCCTCACCCGTCCCCTAATCCTAACCCGTACTCTGACACTAACCCGCGCCCTCACACGTACGCTCCCCCGAAAGCGCTGTCGTACCCTCACCTGGACCCTAAACCGTCCCCGTCCCCTAACCCTAACCCTAGCCCGAACCCTAACCCTAACCCTTCCCCGAAGCCTGACCCTCACCCGTCCCCTAATCCTAACCCGTACGCTGACACTAACCCGCGCCCTCACACGTACGCTCCCCCTAAAGCGTTGTCGTACCCTCACCTGGACCCTAAACCGTCCCCGTCCCCTAACCCTAACCCTAGCCCGAACCCTAACCCTAACCCTTCCCCGAAGCCTGACCCTCACCCGTCCCCTAATCCTAACCCGTACTCTGACACTAACCCGCGCCCTCACACGTACGCTCCCCCGAAAGCGCTGTCGTACCCTCACCTGGACCCTAAACCGTCCCCGTCCCCTAACCCTAACCCTAGCCCGAACCCTAACCCTAACCCTTCCCCGAAGCCTGACCCTCACCCGTCCCCTAATCCTAACCCGTACGCTGACACTAACCCGCGCCCTCACACGTACGCTCCCCCTAAAGCGTTGTCGTACCCTCACCTGGACCCTAAACCGTCCCCGTCTCCTAACCCTAACCCTAGCCCGAACACTAACCCTAACCCTTCCCCGAAGCCTGACCCTCACCCGTCCCCTAATCCTAACCCGTACGCTGACACTAACCCGCGCCCTCACACGTACGCTCCCCCTAAAGCGTTGTCGTACCCTCACCTGGACCCTAAACCGTCCCCGTCCCCTAACCCTAACCCTAGCCCGAACCCTAACCCTAACCCTTCCCCGAAGCCTGACCCTCACCCGTCCCCTAATCCTAACCCGTACTCTGACACTAACCCGCGCCCTCACACGTACGCTCCCCCGAAAGCGCTGTCGTACCCTCACCTGGACCCTAAACCGTCCCCGTCCCCTAACCCTAACCCTAGCCCAAACCCTAACCCTAACCCTTCCCCGAAGCCTGACCCTCACCCGTCCCCTAATCCTAACCCGTACGCTGACACTAACCCGCGCCCTCACACGTACGCTCCCCCTAAAGCGTTGTCGTACCCTCACCTGGACCCTAAACCGTCCCCGTCCCCTAACCCTAACCCTAGCCCGAACCCTAACCCTAACCCTTCCCCGAAGCCTGACCCTCACCCGTCCCCTAATCCTAACCCGTACGCTGACGCTAACCCGCGCCCTCACACGTACGCTCCCCCTAAAGCGTTGTCGTACCGTCACCTGGACCCTAAACCGTCCCCGTTCCCTCACCCTAACCCTAGCCCGAACCCTAACCCTAACTCTTCCCCGAAGCCTGACCCTCACCCGTCCCCTAATCCTAACCCGTACGCTTACACTAACCCGCGCCCTCACACGTACGCTCCGCCTAAAGCGTTGTCGTACCCTCACCTGGACCCTAAACGGTCCGCGTCCCCTAACACTAACCCTAGCCCGAACCCTAACCCTAACGCTTCCCCGAAGCCTGACCCTCACCCGTCCCATAATCCTAACCCGTACGCTGACACTAACCCGCACCCTCACACGTACGCTCCCCCTAAAGCGTTGTCGTACCCTCACCTGGACCCTAAACCGTCCCCGTCCCCTAACCCTAACCCTAGCCCGAACCCTAACCCTAACCCTTCCCCGAAGCCTGACCCTCACCCGTCCCCTAATCCTAACCCGTACTCTGACACTAAGCCGCGCCCTCACACGTACGCTCCACCTAAAGCGCTGTCGTACCCTCACCTGGACCCTAAACCGTCCCCGTCCCCTAACCCTAACCCTAGCCCGAACCCTAACCCTAACTCTTCCCCGAAGCCTGACCCTCACCCGTCCCCTAATCCTAACCCGTACGCTGACACTAACCCGCGCCCTCACACGTACGCTCCCCCTAAAGCGTTGTCGTACCCTCACCTGGACCCTAAACCGTCCCCGTCCCCTAACCCTAACCCTAGCCCGAACCCTAACCCTAACCCTTCCCCGAAGCCTGACCCTCACCCGTCCCCTAATCCTAACCCGTACGCTGACACTAACCCGCGCCCTCACACGTACGCTCCCCCTAAAGCGTTGTCGTACCCTCACCTGGACCCTAAACCGTCCCCGTCCCCTAACCCTAACCCTAGCCCGAACCCTAACCCTAACCCTTCCCCGAAGCCTGACCCTCACCCGTCCCCTAATCCTAACCCCTACGCTGACGCTAACCCGCGCCCTCACACGTACGCTCCCCCTAAAGCGTTGTCGTACCCTCACCTGGACCCTAAACCGTCCCCGTCCCCTAACCCTAACCCTAGTCCGAACCCTAACCCTAACCATTCCCCGAAGCCTGACCCTCACCCGTCCCCAAATCCTAACCCGTACGCTGACGCTAACCTGCGCCCTCACACGTACGCTCCCCCTAAAGCGTTGTCGTACACTCACCTGGACCCTAAACCGTCCCCGTCCCCTAACCCTAACCCTAGCCCGAACCCTAACCCTAACCCTTCCCCGAAGCCTGACCCTCACCCGTCCCCTAATCCTAACCCGTACGCTGACGCTAACCCGCGCCCTCACACGTACGCTCCCCCTAAAGCGTTGTCGTACCCTCATCTGGACCCTAAACCGTCCCCGTCCCCTAACCCTTACCCTAGCCCGAACCCTAACCCTAACCCTTCCCCGAAGCCTGACCCTCACCCGTCCCCTAATCCTAACCCGTACGCTGACACTAACCCGCGCCCTCACACGTACGCTCCCCCTAAAGCGTTGTCGTACCCTCACCTGGACCCTAAACGGTCCGCGTCCCCTAACCCTAACCCTAGCCCGAACCCTAACCCTAACCCTTCCCCGAAGCCTGACACTCACCCGTCCCCTAATCCTAACCCGTACAGTGACGCTAACCCGCGCCCTCACACGTACGCTCCCCCTAAAGCGTTGTCGTACCCTCACCTGGACCCTAAACCGTCCCCGTCCCCTAACCCTAACCCTAGCCCGAACCCTAACCCTAACCCTTCCCCGAAGCCTGACCCTCACCCGTCCCCTAATCCTAACCCGTACGCTGACACTAACCCGCGCCCTCACACGTACGCTCCCCCTAAAGCGTTGTCGTACCCTCACCTGGACCCTAAACCGTCCCCGTTCCCTCACCCTAACCCTAGCCCGAACCCTAACCCTAACCCTTCCCCGAAGCCTGACCCTCACCCGTCCCCTAATCCTAACCCGTACGCTTACACTAACCCACGCCCTCACACGTACGCTCCGCCTAAAGCGTTGTCGTACCCTCACCTGGACCCTAAACGGTCCGCGTCCCCTAACACTAACCCTAGCCCGAACACTAACCCTAACGCTTCCCCGAAGCCTGACCCTCACCCGTCCCCTAATCCTAACCCGTACGCTGACACTAACCCGCGCCCTCACACGTACGCTCCCCCTAAAGCGTTGTCGTACCCTCACCTGGACCCTAAACCGTCCCCGTCCCCTAACCCTAACCCTAGCCCGAACCCTAACCCTAACCCTTCCCCGAAGCCTGACCCTCACCCGTCCCCTAATCCTAACCCGTACTCTGACACTAAGCCGCGCCCTCACACGTACGCTCCACCTAAAGCGCTGTCGTACCCTCACCTGGACCCTAAACCGTCCCCGTCCCCTAACCCTAACCCTAGCCCGAACCCTAACCCTAACTCTTCCCCGAAGCCTGACCCTCACCCGTCCCCTAATCCTAACCCGTACGCTGACACTAACCCGCGCCCTCACACGTACGCTCCCCCTAAAGCGTTGTCGTACCCTCACCTGGACCCTAAACCGTCCCCATCCCCTAACCCTAACCCTAGCCCGAACCCTAACCCTAACCCTTCCCCGAAGCCTGACCCTCACCCGTCCCCTAATCCTAACCCGTACGCTGACACTAACCCGCGCCCTCACACGTACGCTCCCCCTAAAGCGTTGTCGTACCCTCACCTGGACCCTAAACCGTCCCCGTCCCCTAACCCTAACCCTAGCCCGAACCCTAACCCTAACCCTTCCCCGAAGCCTGACCCTCACCCGTCTCCTAATCCTAACCCCTACGCTGACGCTAACCCGCGCCCTGACAAGTACGCTCCCCCTAAAGCGTTGTCGTACCCTCACCTGGACCCTAAACCGTCCCCGTCCCCTAACCCTAACCCTAGTCCGAACCCTAACCCTAACCATTCCCCGAAGCCTGACCCTCACCCGTCCCGTAATCCTAACCCGTACGCTGACGCTAACCCGCACCCTCACACGTACGCTCCCCCTAAAGCGTTGTCGTACACTCACCTGGACCCTAAACCGTCCCCGTCCCCTAACCCTAACCCTAGCCCGAACCCTAACCCTAACCCTTCCCCGAAGCCTGACCCTCACCCGTCCCCTAATCCTAACCCGTACGCTGACGTTAACCCGCGCCCTCACACGTACGCTCCCCCTAAAGCGTTGTCGTACCCTCACCTGGACCCTAAACTGTCCGCGTCCCCTAACCCTAACCCTAGCCCAAACCCTAACCCTAACCCTTCCCCGAAGCCTGACACTCACCCGTCCCCTAATCCTAACCCGTACAGTGACGCTAACCCGCGCCCTCACACGTACGCTCCCCCTAAAGCGTTGTCGTACCCTCACCTGGACCCTAAACCGTCCCCGTCCCCTAACCCTAACCCTAGCCCGAACCCTAACCCTAACCCTTCCCCGAAGCCTGACCCTCACCCGTCCCCTAATCCTAACCCGTACGCTGACACTAACCCGCGCCTTCACACGTACGCTCCCCCTAAAGCGTTGTCGTACCCTCACCTGGACCCTAAACCGTCCCCGTCCCCTAACCCTAACCCTAGCCCGAACCCTAACCCTAACACTTCCCCGAAGCCTGACCCTCACCCGTCCCCTAATCCTAACCCGTACGCTGACACTAACCCGCGCCCTCACACGTACGCTCCCCCTAAAGCGTTGTCGTACCCTCACCTGGACCCTAAACCGTCCCCGTCCCGTAACCCTAACCCTAGCCCGAACCCTAACCCTAACCCTTCCCCGAAGCCTGACCCTCACCCGTCCCCTAATCCTAACCCGTACGCTGACGCTAACCCGCGCCCTCACACGTACGCTCCCCCTAAAGCGTTGTCGTACCCTCACCTGGACCCTAAACCGTCCCCGTCCCCTAACCCTAACCCTAGCCCGAACCCTAACCCTAACCCTTCCCCGAAGCCTGACCCTCACCCGTCCCCTAATCCTAACCCGTACGCTGACACTAACCCGCGCCCTCACACGTACGCTCCCCCTAAAGCGTTGTCGTTCCCTCACCTGGACCCTAAACGGTCCGCGTCCCCTAACCCTAGCCCGAACCCTAACCCTAACACTTCCCCGAAGCCTGACCCTCACCCGTCCCCTAATCCTAACCCGTACGCTGACGCTAACCCGCGCCCTCACACGTACGCTCCCCCTAAAGCGTTGTCGTACCCTCATCTGGACCCTAAATCGTCCCCGTCCCCTAACCCTAACCCTAGCCCGAACCCTAACCCTAACCCTTCCCCGAAGCCTGACACTCACCCGTCCCCTAATCCTAACCCGTACTCTGACACTAACCCGCGCCCTCACACGTACGCTCCCCCTAAAGTGTTGTCGTACCCTCACCTGGACCCTAAACGGTCCGCGTCCCCTAACCCTAACCCTAGCCCGAACCCTAACCCTAACACTTCCCCGAAGCCTGACACTCACCCGTCCCCTAATCCTAACCCGTACAGTGACGCTAACCCGCGCCCTCACACGTACGCTCCCCCTAAAGCGTTGTCGTACCCTCACCTGGACCCTAAACCGTCCCCGTCCCCTAACCCTAACCCTAGCCCGAACCCTAACCCTAACACTTCCCCGAAGCCTGACCCTCACCCGTCCCCTAATCCTAACCCGTACGCTGACGCTAACCCGCGCCCTCACACGTACGCTCCCCCTAAAGCGTTGTCGTACCCTCACCTGGACCCTAAACCGTCCCCGTCCCCTAACCCTAACCCTAGCCCGAACACTAAACCTAACCCTTCCCCGAAGCCTGACCCTCACCCGTCCCCTAATCCTAACCCGTACGCTGACACTAACCCGTGCCCTCACACGTACGCTCCCCCTAAAGCGTTGTCGTACCCTCACCTGGACCGTAAACGGTCCGCGTCCCCTAACCCTAGCCCGAACCCTAAACCTAACCCTAACCCTTCCCCGAAGCCTGACCCTCACCCGTCCCCTAATCCTAACCCGTACGCTGACGCTAACCCGCGCCCTCACACGTACGCTCCCCCTAAAGCGTTGTCGTACCGTCACCTGGACCCTAAACCGTCCCCGTTCCCTCACCCTAACCCTAGCCCGAACCCTAACCCTAACTCTTCCCCGAAGCCTGACCCTCACCCGTCCCCTAATCCTAACCCGTACGCTTACACTAACCCGCGCCCTCACACGTACGCTCCGCCTAAAGCGTTGTCGTACCCTCACCTGGACCCTAAACCGTCCCCGTCCCCTAACCCTAACCCTAGCCCGAACCCTAACCCTAACCCTTCCCCGAAGCCTGACCCTCACCCGTCCCCTAATCCTAACCCGTACGCTGACACTAACCCGCGCCCTCACACGTACGCTCCCCCTAAAGCGTTGTCGTACCCTCACCTGGACCCTAAACCGTCCCCGTCCCCTAACCCTAACCCTAGCCCGAACCCTAACCCTAACCCTTCCCCGAAGCCTGACCCTCACCCGTCCCCTAATCCTAACCCGTACGCTGACACTAACCCGCGCCCTCACACGTACGCTCCCCCTAAAGCGTTGTCGTACCCTCACCTGGACCCTAAACCGTCCCCGTCCCCTAACCCTAACCCTAGCCCGAACCCTAACCCTAACCCTTCCCCGAAGCCTGACCCTCACCCGTCCCCTAATCCTAACCCCTACGCTGACGCTAACACGCGCCCTCACACGTACGCTCCCCCTGAAGCGTTGTCGTACCCTCACCTGGACCCTAAACCGTCCCCGTCCCCTAACCCTAACCCTAGTCCGAACCCTAACCCTAACCATTCCCCGAAGCCTGACCCTCACCCGTCCCCAAATCCTAACCCGTACGCTGACGCTAACCTGCGCCCTCACACGTACGCTCCCCCTAAAGCGTTGTCATACACTCACCTGGACCCTAAACCGTCCCCGTCCCCTAACCCTAACCCTAGCCCGAACCCTAACCCTAACCCTTCCCCGAAGCCTGACCCTCACCCGTCCCCTAATCCTAACCCGTACGCTGACGCTAACCCGCGCCCTCACACGTACGCTCCCCCTAAAGCGTTGTCGTACCCTCATCTGGACCCTAAACCGTCCCCGTCCCCTAACCCTTACCCTAGCCCGAACCCTAACCCTAACCCTTCCCCGAAGCCTGACCCTCACCCGTCCCCTAATCCTAACCCGTACGCTGACACTAACCCGCGCCCTCACACGTACGCTCCCCCTAAAGCGTTGTCGTACCCTCACCTGGACCCTAAACGGTCCGCGTCCCCTAACCCTAACCCTAGCCCGAACCCTAACCCTAACCCTTCCCCGAAGCCTGACACTCACCCGTCCCCTAATCCTAACCCGTACAGTGACGCTAACCCGCGCCCTCACACGTACGCTCCCCCTAAAGCGTTGTCGTACCCTCACCTGGACCCTAAACCGTCCCCGTCCCCTAACCCTAACCCTAGCCCGAACCCTAACCCTAACCCTTCCCCGAAGCCTGACCCTCACCCGTCCCCTAATCCTAACCCGTACGCTGACACTAACCCGCGCCCTCACACGTACGCTCCCCCTAAAGCGTTGTCGTACCCTCACCTGGACCCTAAACTGTCCCCGTCCCCTAGCCCTAACCCTAGCCCGAACCCTAACCCTAACCCTTCCCCGAAGCCTGACCCTCACCCGTCCCCTAATCCTAACCCGTACGCTGACACTAACCCGCGCCCTCACACGTACGCTCCCCCTAAAGCGTTGTCGTACCCTCACCTGGACCCTAAACCGTCCCCGTCCCCTAACCCTAACCCTAGCCCGAACCCTAACCCTAACCCTTCCCCGAAGCCTGACCCTCACCCGTCCCCTAATCCTAACCCGTACGCTGACGCTAACCCGCGCCCTCACACGTACGCTCCCCCTAAAGCGTTGTCGTACCCTCACCTGGACCCTAAACCGTCCCCGTCCCCTAACCCTAACCCTAGTCCGAACCCTAACCCTAACCCTTCCCCGAAGCCTGACCCTCACCCGTCCCCTAATCCTAACCCGTACGCTGACACTAACCCGCGCCCTCACACGTACGCTCCCCCTAAAGCGTTGTCGTACCCTCACCTGGACCCTAAACGGTCCGCGTCCCCTAACCCTAGCCCGAACCCTAACCCTAACCCTTCCCCGAAGCCTGACCCTCACCCGTCCCCTAATCCTAACCCGTACGCTGACGCTCACCCGCGCCCTCACACGTACGCTCCCCCTAAAGCGTTGTCGTACCCTCATCTGGACCCTAAATCGTCCCCGTCCCCTAACCCTAACCCTAGCCCGAACCCTAACCCTAACCCTTCCCCGAAGCCTGACCCTCACCCGTCCCCTAATCCTAACCCGTACGCTGACACTAACCCGCGCCCTCACACGTACGCTCCCCCTAAAGCGTTGTCGTACCCTCACCTGGACCCTAAACGGTCCGCGTCCCCTAACCCTAACCCTAGCCCGAACCCTAACCCTAACCCTTCCCCGAAGCCTGACCCTCACCCGTCCCCTAATCCTAACCCGTACGCTGACGCTAACCCGCGCCCTCACACGTACGCTCCCCCTAAAGCGTTGTCGTACCCTCACCTGGACCCTAAACCGTCCCCGTCCCCTAACCCTAACCCTAGCCCGAACCCTAAACCTAACCCTTCCCCGAAGCCTGACCCTCACCCGTCCCCTAATCCTAACCCGTACGCTGACGCTAACCCGCGCCCTCACACGTACGCTCCCCCTAAAGCGTTGTCGTACCCTCATCTGGACCCTAAACCGTCCCCGTCCCCTAACCCTTACCCTAGCCCGAACCCTAACCCTAACCCTTCCCCGAAGCCTGACCCTCACCCGTCCCCTAATCCTAACCCGTACGCTGACGCTAACCCACGCCCTCACACGTACGCTCCCCCTAAAGCGTTGTCGTACCCTCACCTGGACCCTAAACCGTCCCCGTCCCCTAACCCTAACCCTAGCCCGAACCCTAACCCTAACTCTTCCCCGAAGCCTGACCCTTACCCGTCCCCTAATCCTAACCCGTACGCTTACACTAACCCGCGCCCTCACACGTACGCTCCCCCTAAAGCGTTGTCGTACCCTCACCTGGACCCTAAACGGTCCGCGTCCCCTAACCCTAACCCTAGCCCGAACCCTAACCCTAACCCTTCCCCGAAGCCTGACACTCACCCGTCCCCTAATCCTAACCCGTACAGTGACGCTAACCCGCGCCCTCACACGTACGCTCCCCCTAAAGCGTTGTCGTACCCTCACCTGGACCCTAAACCGTCCCCGTCCCCTAACCCTAACCCTAGCCCGAACCCTAACCCTAACCCTTCCCCGAAGCCTGACCCTCACCCGTCCCCTAATCCTAACCCGTACGCTGACACTAACCCGCGCCCTCACACGTACGCTCCCCCTAAAGCGTTGTCGTACCCTCACCTGGACCCAAAACCGTCCCCGTCCCGTAACCCTAACCCTAGCCCGAACCCTAACCCTAACCCTTCCCCGAAGCCTGACCCTCACCCGTCCCCTAATCCTAACCCGTACGCTGACACTAACCCGCGCCCTCACACGTACGCTCCCCCTAAAGCGTTGTCGTACCCTCACCTGGACCCTAAACCGTCCCCGTCCCCTAACCCTAACCCTAGCCCGAACACTAAACCTAACACTTCCCCGAAGCCTGACCCTCACCCGTCCCCTAATCCTAACCCGTACGCTGACACTAACCCGCGCCCTCACACGTACGCTCCCCCTAAAGCGTTGTCGTACCCTCACCTGGACCCTAAACCGTCCCCGTCCCCTAACCCTAACCCTAGCCCGAACCCTAACCCTAACCCTTCCCCGAAGCCTGACCCTCACCCGTTCCCTAATCCTAACCCGTACGCTGACGCTAACCCGCGCCCTCACACGTACGCTCCCCCTAAAGCGTTGTCGTACCCTCACCTGGACCCTAAACCGTCCCCGTCCCCGAACCCTAACCCTAGCCCGAACCCTAACCCTAACCCTTCCCCGAAGCCTGACCCTCACCCGTCCCCTAATCCTAACCCGTACGCTGACGCTAACCCGCGCCCTCACACGTACGCTCCCCCTAAAGCGTTGTCGTACCCTCATCTGGACCCTAAACCGTCCCCGTCCCCTAACCCTTACCCTAGCCCGAACCCTAACCCTAACCCTTCCCCGAAGCCTGACCCTCACCCGTCCCCTAATCCTAACCCGTACGCTGACACTAACCCGCACCCTCACACGTACGCTCCCCCTAAAGCGTTGTCGTACCCTCACCTGGACCCTAAACCGTCCCCGTCCCCTAACCCTAACCCTAGCCCGAACCCTAACCCTAACTCTTCCCCGAAGCCTGACCCTCACCCGTCCCCTAATCCTAACCCGTACGCTTACACTAACCCGCGCCCGCACACGTACGCTCCCCCTAAAGCGTTGTCGTACCCTCAGCTGGACCCTAAACGGTCCGCGTCCCCTAACCGTAACCCTAGCCCGAACCCTAACCCTAACCCTTCCCCGAAGCCTGACACTCACCCGTCCCCTAATCCTAACCTGTACGCTGACGCTAACCCACGCCCTCACACGTACGCTCCCCCTAAAGCGTTGTCGTACCCTCACCTGGACCCTAAACCGTCCCCGTCCCCTAACCCTAACCCTAGCCCGAACCCTAACCCTAACCCTTCCCCGAAGCCTGACCCTCACCCGTCCCCTAATCCTAACCCGTACGCTGACACTAACCCGCGCCCTCACACGTACGCTCCCCCTAAAGCGTTGTCGTACCCTCACCTGGACCCTAAACGGTCCGCGTCCCCTAACCCTAACCCTAGCCCGAACCCTAACTCTTCCCCGAAGCCTGACCCTCACCCGTCCCCTAATCCTAACCCGTACGCTGACGCTAACCCGCGCCCTCACACGTACGCTCCCCCTAAAGCGTTGTCGTACCCTCACCTGGACCCTAAACCGTCCCCGTCCCCTAACCCTAACCCTAGCCCGAACCCTAGCCCTAACCCTTCCCCGAAGCCTGACCCTCACCCGTCCCCTAATGCTAACCCGTACTCTGACACTAAGCCGCGCCCTCACACGTACGCTCCCCCTAAAGCGCTGTCGTACCCTCACCTGGACCCTAAACCGTCCCCGTCCCCTAACCCTAACCCTAGCCCGAACCCTAACCCTAACCCTTCCCCGAAGCCTGACCCTCACCCGTCCCCTAATCCTAACCCGTACGCTGACACTAACCCGCGCCCTCACACGTACGCTCCCCCTAAAGCGTTGTCGTACCCTCACCTGGACCCTAAACCGTCCCCGTCCCCTAACCCTAACCCTAGCCCGAACCCTAACCCTAACCCTTCCCCGAAGCCTGACCCTCACCCGTCCCCTAATCCTAACCCGTACGCTGACACTAACCCGCGCCCTCACACGTACGCTCCCCCTAAAGCGTTGTCGTACCCTCACCTGGACCCTAAACCGTCCCCGTCCCCTAACCCTAACCCTAGCCCGAACCCTAACCCTAACCCTTCCCCGAAGCCTGACCCTCACCCGTCCCCTAATCCTAACCCGTACGCTGACACTAACCCGCGCCCTCACACGTACGCTCCCCCTAAAGCGTTGTCGTTCCCTCACCTGGACCCTAAACGGTCCGCGTCCCCTAACCCTAGCCCGAACCCTAACCCTAACACTTCCCCGAAGCCTGACCCTCACCCGTCCCCTAATCCTAACCCGTACGCTGACGCTAACCCGCGCCCTCACACGTACGCTCCCCCTAAAGCGTTGTCGTACCCTCATCTGGACCCTAAATCGTCCCCGTCCCCTAACCCTAACCCTAGCCCGAACCCTAACCCTAACCCTTCCCCGAAGCCTGACACTCACCCGTCCCCTAATCCTAACCCGTACTCTGACACTAACCCGCGCCCTCACACGTACGCTCCCCCTAAAGTGTTGTCGTACCCTCACCTGGACCCTAAACGGTCCGCGTCCCCTAACCCTAACCCTAGCCCGAACCCTAACCCTAACACTTCCCCGAAGCCTGACACTCACCCGTCCCCTAATCCTAACCCGTACAGTGACGCTAACCCGCGCCCTCACACGTACGCTCCCCCTAAAGCGTTGTCGTACCCTCACCTGGACCCTAAACCGTCCCCGTCCCCTAACCCTAACCCTAGCCCGAACCCTAACCCTAACACTTCCCCGAAGCCTGACCCTCACCCGTCCCCTAATCCTAACCCGTACGCTGACGCTAACCCGCGCCCTCACACGTACGCTCCCCCTAAAGCGTTGTCGTACCCTCACCTGGACCCTAAACCGTCCCCGTCCCCTAACCCTAACCCTAGCCCGAACACTAAACCTAACCCTTCCCCGAAGCCTGACCCTCACCCGTCCCCTAATCCTAACCCGTACGCTGACACTAACCCGTGCCCTCACACGTACGCTCCCCCTAAAGCGTTGTCGTACCCTCACCTGGACCGTAAACGGTCCGCGTCCCCTAACCCTAGCCCGAACCCTAAACCTAACCCTAACCCTTCCCCGAAGCCTGACCCTCACCCGTCCCCTAATCCTAACCCGTACGCTGACGCTAACCCGCGCCCTCACACGTACGCTCCCCCTAAAGCGTTGTCGTACCGTCACCTGGACCCTAAACCGTCCCCGTTCCCTCACCCTAACCCTAGCCCGAACCCTAACCCTAACTCTTCCCCGAAGCCTGACCCTCACCCGTCCCCTAATCCTAACCCGTACGCTTACACTAACCCGCGCCCTCACACGTACGCTCCGCCTAAAGCGTTGTCGTACCCTCACCTGGACCCTAAACCGTCCCCGTCCCCTAACCCTAACCCTAGCCCGAACCCTAACCCTAACCCTTCCCCGAAGCCTGACCCTCACCCGTCCCCTAATCCTAACCCGTACGCTGACACTAACCCGCGCCCTCACACGTACGCTCCCCCTAAAGCGTTGTCGTACCCTCACCTGGACCCTAAACCGTCCCCGTCCCCTAACCCTAACCCTAGCCCGAACCCTAACCCTAACCCTTCCCCGAAGCCTGACCCTCACCCGTCCCCTAATCCTAACCCGTACGCTGACACTAACCCGCGCCCTCACACGTACGCTCCCCCTAAAGCGTTGTCGTACCCTCACCTGGACCCTAAACCGTCCCCGTCCCCTAACCCTAACCCTAGCCCGAACCCTAACCCTAACCCTTCCCCGAAGCCTGACCCTCACCCGTCCCCTAATCCTAACCCCTACGCTGACGCTAACACGCGCCCTCACACGTACGCTCCCCCTGAAGCGTTGTCGTACCCTCACCTGGACCCTAAACCGTCCCCGTCCCCTAACCCTAACCCTAGTCCGAACCCTAACCCTAACCATTCCCCGAAGCCTGACCCTCACCCGTCCCCAAATCCTAACCCGTACGCTGACGCTAACCTGCGCCCTCACACGTACGCTCCCCCTAAAGCGTTGTCATACACTCACCTGGACCCTAAACCGTCCCCGTCCCCTAACCCTAACCCTAGCCCGAACCCTAACCCTAACCCTTCCCCGAAGCCTGACCCTCACCCGTCCCCTAATCCTAACCCGTACGCTGACGCTAACCCGCGCCCTCACACGTACGCTCCCCCTAAAGCGTTGTCGTACCCTCATCTGGACCCTAAACCGTCCCCGTCCCCTAACCCTTACCCTAGCCCGAACCCTAACCCTAACCCTTCCCCGAAGCCTGACCCTCACCCGTCCCCTAATCCTAACCCGTACGCTGACACTAACCCGCGCCCTCACACGTACGCTCCCCCTAAAGCGTTGTCGTACCCTCACCTGGACCCTAAACGGTCCGCGTCCCCTAACCCTAACCCTAGCCCGAACCCTAACCCTAACCCTTCCCCGAAGCCTGACACTCACCCGTCCCCTAATCCTAACCCGTACAGTGACGCTAACCCGCGCCCTCACACGTACGCTCCCCCTAAAGCGTTGTCGTACCCTCACCTGGACCCTAAACCGTCCCCGTCCCCTAACCCTAACCCTAGCCCGAACCCTAACCCTAACCCTTCCCCGAAGCCTGACCCTCACCCGTCCCCTAATCCTAACCCGTACGCTGACACTAACCCGCGCCCTCACACGTACGCTCCCCCTAAAGCGTTGTCGTACCCTCACCTGGACCCTAAACTGTCCCCGTCCCCTAGCCCTAACCCTAGCCCGAACCCTAACCCTAACCCTTCCCCGAAGCCTGACCCTCACCCGTCCCCTAATCCTAACCCGTACGCTGACACTAACCCGCGCCCTCACACGTACGCTCCCCCTAAAGCGTTGTCGTACCCTCACCTGGACCCTAAACCGTCCCCGTCCCCTAACCCTAACCCTAGCCCGAACCCTAACCCTAACCCTTCCCCGAAGCCTGACCCTCACCCGTCCCCTAATCCTAACCCGTACGCTGACGCTAACCCGCGCCCTCACACGTACGCTCCCCCTAAAGCGTTGTCGTACCCTCACCTGGACCCTAAACCGTCCCCGTCCCCTAACCCTAACCCTAGCCCGAACTCTAACCCTAACCCTTCCCCGAAGCCTGACCCTCACCCGTCCCCTAATCCTAACCCGTACGCTGACACTAACCCGCGCCCTCACACGTACGCTCCCCCTAAAGCGTTGTCGTACCCTCACCTGGACCCTAAACGGTCCGCGTCCCCTAACCCTAGCCCGAACCCTAACCCTAACCCTTCCCCGAAGCCTGACCCTCACCCGTCCCCTAATCCTAACCCGTACGCTGACGCTCACCCGCGCCCTCACACGTACGCTCCCCCTAAAGCGTTGTCGTACCCTCATCTGGACCCTAAATCGTCCCCGTCCCCTAACCCTAACCCTAGCCCGAACCCTAACCCTAACCCTTCCCCGAAGCCTGACCCTCACCCGTCCCCTAATCCTAACCCGTACGCTGACACTAACCCGCGCCCTCACACGTACGCTCCCCCTAAAGCGTTGTCGTACCCTCACCTGGACCCTAAACGGTCCGCGTCCCCTAACCCTAACCCTAGCCCGAACCCTAACCCTAACCCTTCCCCGAAGCCTGACCCTCACCCGTCCCCTAATCCTAACCCGTACGCTGACGCTAACCCGCGCCCTCACACGTACGCTCCCCCTAAAGCGTTGTCGTACCCTCACCTGGACCCTAAACCGTCCCCGTCCCCTAACCCTAACCCTAGCCCGAACCCTAAACCTAACCCTTCCCCGAAGCCTGACCCTCACCCGTCCCCTAATCCTAACCCGTACGCTGACGCTAACCCGCGCCCTCACACGTACGCTCCCCCTAAAGCGTTGTCGTACCCTCATCTGGACCCTAAACCGTCCCCGTCCCCTAACCCTTACCCTAGCCCGAACCCTAACCCTAACCCTTCCCCGAAGCCTGACCCTCACCCGTCCCCTAATCCTAACCCGTACGCTGACGCTAACCCACGCCCTCACACGTACGCTCCCCCTAAAGCGTTGTCGTACCCTCACCTGGACCCTAAACCGTCCCCGTCCCCTAACCCTAACCCTAGCCCGAACCCTAACCCTAACTCTTCCCCGAAGCCTGACCCTTACCCGTCCCCTAATCCTAACCCGTACGCTTACACTAACCCGCGCCCTCACACGTACGCTCCCCCTAAAGCGTTGTCGTACCCTCACCTGGACCCTAAACGGTCCGCGTCCCCTAACCCTAACCCTAGCCCGAACCCTAACCCTAACCCTTCCCCGAAGCCTGACACTCACCCGTCCCCTAATCCTAACCCGTACAGTGACGCTAACCCGCGCCCTCACACGTACGCTCCCCCTAAAGCGTTGTCGTACCCTCACCTGGACCCTAAACCGTCCCCGTCCCCTAACCCTAACCCTAGCCCGAACCCTAACCCTAACCCTTCCCCGAAGCCTGACCCTCACCCGTCCCCTAATCCTAACCCGTACGCTGACACTAACCCGCGCCCTCACACGTACGCTCCCCCTAAAGCGTTGTCGTACCCTCACCTGGACCCAAAACCGTCCCCGTCCCGTAACCCTAACCCTAGCCCGAACCCTAACCCTAACCCTTCCCCGAAGCCTGACCCTCACCCGTCCCCTAATCCTAACCCGTACGCTGACACTAACCCGCGCCCTCACACGTACGCTCCCCCTAAAGCGTTGTCGTACCCTCACCTGGACCCTAAACCGTCCCCGTCCCCTAACCCTAACCCTAGCCCGAACACTAAACCTAACACTTCCCCGAAGCCTGACCCTCACCCGTCCCCTAATCCTAACCCGTACGCTGACACTAACCCGCGCCCTCACACGTACGCTCCCCCTAAAGCGTTGTCGTACCCTCACCTGGACCCTAAACCGTCCCCGTCCCCTAACCCTAACCCTAGCCCGAACCCTAACCCTAACCCTTCCCCGAAGCCTGACCCTCACCCGTTCCCTAATCCTAACCCGTACGCTGACGCTAACCCGCGCCCTCACACGTACGCTCCCCCTAAAGCGTTGTCGTACCCTCACCTGGACCCTAAACCGTCCCCGTCCCCGAACCCTAACCCTAGCCCGAACCCTAACCCTAACCCTTCCCCGAAGCCTGACCCTCACCCGTCCCCTAATCCTAACCCGTACGCTGACGCTAACCCGCGCCCTCACACGTACGCTCCCCCTAAAGCGTTGTCGTACCCTCATCTGGACCCTAAACCGTCCCCGTCCCCTAACCCTTACCCTAGCCCGAACCCTAACCCTAACCCTTCCCCGAAGCCTGACCCTCACCCGTCCCCTAATCCTAACCCGTACGCTGACACTAACCCGCACCCTCACACGTACGCTCCCCCTAAAGCGTTGTCGTACCCTCACCTGGACCCTAAACCGTCCCCGTCCCCTAACCCTAACCCTAGCCCGAACCCTAACCCTAACTCTTCCCCGAAGCCTGACCCTCACCCGTCCCCTAATCCTAACCCGTACGCTTACACTAACCCGCGCCCGCACACGTACGCTCCCCCTAAAGCGTTGTCGTACCCTCAGCTGGACCCTAAACGGTCCGCGTCCCCTAACCGTAACCCTAGCCCGAACCCTAACCCTAACCCTTCCCCGAAGCCTGACACTCACCCGTCCCCTAATCCTAACCTGTACGCTGACGCTAACCCACGCCCTCACACGTACGCTCCCCCTAAAGCGTTGTCGTACCCTCACCTGGACCCTAAACCGTCCCCGTCCCCTAACCCTAACCCTAGCCCGAACCCTAACCCTAACCCTTCCCCGAAGCCTGACCCTCACCCGTCCCCTAATCCTAACCCGTACGCTGACACTAACCCGCGCCCTCACACGTACGCTCCCCCTAAAGCGTTGTCGTACCCTCACCTGGACCCTAAACGGTCCGCGTCCCCTAACCCTAACCCTAGCCCGAACCCTAACTCTTCCCCGAAGCCTGACCCTCACCCGTCCCCTAATCCTAACCCGTACGCTGACGCTAACCCGCGCCCTCACACGTACGCTCCCCCTAAAGCGTTGTCGTACCCTCACCTGGACCCTAAACCGTCCCCGTCCCCTAACCCTAACCCTAGCCCGAACCCTAACCCTAACCCTTCCCCGAAGCCTGACCCTCACCCGTCCCCTAATGCTAACCCGTACTCTGACACTAAGCCGCGCCCTCACACGTACGCTCCCCCTAAAGCGCTGTCGTACCCTCACCTGGACCCTAAACCGTCCCCGTCCCCTAACCCTAACCCTAGCCCGAACCCTAACCCTAACCCTTCCCCGAAGCCTGACCCTCACCCGTCCCCTAATCCTAACCCGTACGCTGACACTAACCCGCGCCCTCACACGTACGCTCCCCCTAAAGCGTTGTCGTACCCTCACCTGGACCCTAAACCGTCCCCGTCCCCTAACCCTAACCCTAGCCCGAACCCTAACCCTAACCCTTCCCCGAAGCCTGACCCTCACCCGTCCCCTAATCCTAACCCGTACGCTGACACTAACCCGCGCCCTCACACGTACGCTCCCCCTAAAGCGTTGTCGTACCCTCACCTGGACCCTAAACCGTCCCCGTCCCCTAACCCTAACCCTAGCCCGAACCCTAACCCTAACCCTTCCCCGAAGCCTGACCCTAACCCGTCCCCTAATCCTAACCCGTACGCTGACACTAACCCGCGCCCTCACACGTACGCTCCCCGTAAAGCGTTGTCGTACCCTCACCTGGACCCTAAACCGTCCCCGTCCCCTAACCCTAACCCTAGCCCGAACCCTAACCCTAACCCTTCCCCGAAGCCTGACCCTCACCCGTTCCCTAATCCTAACCCGTACGCTGACACTAACCCGCGCCCTCACACGTACGCTCCCCCTAAAGCGTTGTCGTACCCTCACCTGGACCCTAAACTGTCCCCGTCCCCTAGCCCTAACCCTAGCCCGAACCCTAACCCTAACCCTTCCCCGAAGCCTGACCCTCACCCGTCCCCTAATCCTAACCCGTACGCTGACGCTCACCCGCGCCCTCACACGTACGCTCCCCCTAAAGCGTTGTCGTACCCTCATCTGGACCCTAAATCGTCCCCGTCCCCTAACCCTAACCCTAGCCCGAACCCTAACCCTAACCCTTCCCCGAAGCCTGACCCTCACCCGTCCCCTAATCCTAACCCGTACGCTGACACTAACCCGCGCCCTCACACGTACGCTCCCCCTAAAGCGTTGTCGTACCCTCACCTGGACCCTAAACGGTCCGCGTCCCCTAACCCTAACCCTAGCCCGAACCCTAACCCTAACCCTTCCCCGAAGCCTGACCCTCACCCGTCCCCTAATCCTAACCCGTACGCTGACGCTAACCCGCGCCCTCACACGTACGCTCCCCCTAAAGCGTTGTCGTACCCTCACCTGGACCCTAAACCGTCCCCGTCCCCTAACCCTAACCCTAGCCCGAACCCTAAACCTAACCCTTCCCCGAAGCCTGACCCTCACCCGTCCCCTAATCCTAACCCGTACGCTGACGCTAACCCGCGCCCTCACACGTACGCTCCCCCTAAAGCGTTGTCGTACCCTCATCTGGACCCTAAACCGTCCCCGTCCCCTAACCCTTACCCTAGCCCGAACCGTAACCCTAACCCTTCCCCGAAGCCTGACCCTCACCCGTCCCCTAATCCTAACCCGTACGCTGACGCTAACCCGCGCCCTCACACGTACGCTCCCCCTAAAGCGTTGTCGTACCCTCACCTGGACCCTAAACCGTCCCCGTCCCCTAACCCTAACCCTAGCCCGAACCCTAACCCTAACTCTTCCCCGAAGCCTGACCCTTACCCGTCCCCTAATCCTAACCCGTACGCTTACACTAACCCGCGCCCTCACACGTACGCTCCCCCTAAAGCGTTGTCGTACCCTCACCTGGACCCTAAACGGTCCGCGTCCCCTAACCCTAACCCTAGCCCGAACCCTAACCCTAACCCTTCCCCGAAGCCTGACACTCACCCGTCCCCTAATCCTAACCCGTACAGTGACGCTAACCCGCGTCCTCACACGTACGCTCCCCCTAAAGCGTTGTCGTACCCTCACCTGGACCCTAAACCGTCCCCGTCCCCTAACCCTAACCCTAGCCCGAACCCTAACCCTAACCCTTCCCCGAAGCCTGACCCTCACCCGTCCCTGGATCCTAACCCGTACGCTGACGCTAACCCGAGCCCTCACACGTACGCTCCCCCTAAAGCGTTGTCGTACCCTCACCTGGACCCTAAACCGTCCCCGTCCCCTAACCCTAACCCTAGCCCGAACCCTAACCCTAACTCTTCCCCGAAGCCTGACCCTTACCCGTCCCCTAATCCTAACCCGTACGCTTACACTAACCCGCGCCCTCACACGTACGCTCCCCCTAAAGCGTTGTCGTACCCTCACCTGGACCCTAAACGGTCCGCGTCCCCTAACCCTAACCCTAGCCCGAACCCTAACCCTAACCCTTCCCCGAAGCCTGACACTCACCCGTCCCCTAATCCTAACCCGTACAGTGACGCTAACCCGCGTCCTCACACGTACGCTCCCCCTAAAGCGTTGTCGTACCCTCACCTGGACCCTAAACCGTCCCCGTCCCCTAACCCTAACCCTAGCCTGAACCCTAACCCTAACCCTTCCCCGAAGCCTGACCCTCACCCGTCCCCTGATCCTAACCCGTACGCTGACACTAACCCGAGCCCTCACACGTACGCTCCCCCTAAAGCGTTGTCGTACCCTCACCTGGACCCAAAACCGTCCCCGTCCCGTAACCCTAACCCTAGCCCGAACCCTAACCCTAACCCTTCCCCGAAGCCTGACCCTCACCCGTCCCCTAATCCTAACCCGTACGCTGACACTAACCCGCGCCCTCACACGTACGCTCCCCCTAAAGCGTTGTCGTACCCTCACCTGGACCCTAAACCGTCCCCGTCCCCTAACCCTAACCCTAGCCCGAACACTAAACCTAACACTTCCCCGAAGCCTGACCCTCACCCGTCCCCTAATCCTAACCCGTACGCTGACACTAACCCGCGCCCTCACACGTACGCTCCCCCTAAAGCGTTGTCGTACCCTCACCTGGACACTAAACCGTCCCCGTCCCCTAACCCTAACCCTAGCCCGAACCCTAACCCTAACCCTTCCCCGAAGCCTGACCCTCACCCGTTCCCTAATCCTAACCCGTACGCTGACGCTAACCCGCGCCCTCACACGTACGCTCCCCCTAAAGCGTTGTCGTACACTCACCTGGACCCTAAACCGTCCCCGTCCCCGAACCCTAACCCTAGCCCGAACCCTAACCCTAACCCTTCCCCTAAGCCTGACCCTCACCCGTCCCCTAATCCTAACCCGTACGCTGACGCTAACCCGCGCCCTCACACGTACGCTCCCCCTAAAGCGTTGTCGTACCCTCATCTGGACCCTAAACCGTCCCCGTCCCCTAACCCTTACCCTAGCCCGAACCCTAACCCTAACCCTTCCCCGAAGCCTGACCCTCACCCGTCCCCTAATCCTAACCCGTACGCTGACACTAACCCGCACCCTCACACGTACGCTCCCCCTAAAGCGTTGTCGTACCCTCACCTGGACCCTAAACCGTCCCCGTCCCCTAACCCTAACCCTAGCCCGAACCCTAACCCTAACTCTTCCCCGAAGCCTGACCCTCACCCGTCCACTAATCCTAACCCGTACGCTTACACTAACCCGCGCCCGCACACGTACGCTCCCCCTAAAGCGTTGTCGTACCCTCAGCTGGACCCTAAACGGTCCGCGTCCCCTAACCGTAACCCTAGCCCGAACCCTAACCCTAACCCTTCCCCGAAGCCTGACACTCACCCGTCCCCTAATCCTAACCTGTACGCTGACGCTAACCCACGCCCTCACACGTACGCTCCCCCTAAAGCGTTGTCGTACCCTCACCTGGACCCTAAACCGTCCCCGTCCCCTAACCCTAACCCTAGCCCGAACCCTAACCCTAACCCTTCCCCGAAGCCTGACCCTCACCCGTCCCCTAATCCTAACCCATACGCTGACACTAACCCGCGCCCTCACACGTACGCTCCCCCTAAAGCGTTGTCGTACCCTCACCTGGACCCTAAACGGTCCGCGTCCCCTAACCCTAACCCTAGCCCGAACCCTAACCCTTCCCCGAAGCCTGACCCTCACCCGTCCCCTAATCCTAATCCGTACGCTGACGCTAACCCGCGCCCTCACACGTACGCTCCCCCTAAAGCGTTGTCGTACCCTCACCTGGACCCTAAACCGTCCCCGTCCCCTAACCCTAACCCTAGCCCGAACCCTAACCCTAACCCTTCCCCGAAGCCTGACCCTCACCCGTCCCCTAATCCTAACCCGTACTCTGACACTAAGCCGCGCCCTCACACGTACGCTCCCCCTAAAGCGCTGTCGTACCCTCACCTGGACCCTAAACCGTCCCCGTCCCCTAACCCTAACCCTAGCCCGAACCCTAACCCTAACTCTTCCCCGAAGCCTGACCCTCACCCGTCCCCTAATCCTAACCCGTACGCTGACACTAACCCGCGCCCTCACACGTACGCTCCCCCTAAAGCGTTGTCGTACCCTCACCTGGACCCTAAACCGTCCCCGTCCCCTAACCCTAACCCTAGCCCGAACCCTAACCCTAACCCTTCCCCGAAGCCTGACCCTCACCCGTTCCCTAATCCTAACCCGTACGCTGACGCTAATCCGCGCCCTCACACGTACGCTCCCCCTAAAGCGTTGTCGTACCCTCACCTGGACCCTAAACCGTCCCCGTCCCCGAACCCTAACCCTAGCCCGAACCCTAACCCTAACCCTTCCCCGAAGCCTGACCCTCACCCGTCCCCTAATCCTAACCCGTACGCTGACGCTAACCCGCGCCCTCACACGTACGCTCCCCCTAAAGCGTTGTCGTACCCTCATCTGGACCCTAAACCGTCCCCGTCCCCTAACCCTTACCCTAGCCCGAACCCTAACCCTAACCCTTCCCCGAAGCCTGACCCTCACCCGTCCCCTAATCCTAACCCGTACGCTGACACTAACCCGCACCCTCACACGTACGCTCCCCCTAAAGCGTTGTCGTACCCTCACCTGGACCCTAAACCGTCCCCGTCCCCTAACCCTAACCCTAGCCCGAACCCTAACCCTAACTCTTCCCCGAAGCCTGACCCTCACCCGTCCCCTAATCCTAACCCGTACGCTTACACTAACCCGCGCCCGCACACGTACGCTCCCCCTAAAGCGTTGTCGTACCCTCAGCTGGACCCTAAACGGTCCGCGTCCCCTAACCGTAACCCTAGCCCGAACCCTAACCCTAACCCTTCCCCGAAGCCTGACACTCACCCGTCCCCTAATCCTAACCTGTACGCTGACGCTAACCCACGCCCTCACACGTACGCTCCCCCTAAAGCGTTGTCGTACCCTCACCTGGACCCTAAACCGTCCCCGTCCCCTAACCCTAACCCTAGCCCGAACCCTAACCCTAACCCTTCCCCGAAGCCTGACCCTCACCCGTCCCCTAATCCTAACCCGTACGCTGACACTAACCCGCGCCCTCACACGTACGCTCCCCCTAAAGCGTTGTCTTACCCTCACCTGGACCCTAAACGGTCCGCGTCCCCTAACCCTAACCCTAGCCCGAACCCTAACTCTTCCCCGAAGCCTGACCCTCACCCGTCCCCTAATCCTAACCCGTACGCTGACGCTAACCCGCGCCCTCACACGTACGCTCCCCCTAAAGCGTTGTCGTACCCTCACCTGGACCCTAAACCGTCCCCGTCCCCTAACCCTAACCCTAGCCCGAACCCTAACCCTAACCCTTCCCCGAAGCCTGACCCTCACCCGTCCCCTAATGCTAACCCGTACTCTGACACTAAGCCGCGCCCTCACACGTACGCTCCCCCTAAAGCGCTGTCGTACCCTCACCTGGACCCTAAACCGTCCCCGTCCCCTAACCCTAACCCTAGCCCGAACCCTAACCCTAACCCTTCCCCGAAGCCTGACCCTCACCCGTCCCCTAATCCTAACCCGTACGCTGACACTAACCCGCGCCCTCACACGTACGCTCCCCCTAAAGCGTTGTCGTACCCTCACCTGGACCCTAAACCGTCCCCGTCCCCTAACCCTAACCCTAGCCCGAACCCTAACCCTAACCCTTCCCCGAAGCCTGACCCTCACCCGTCCCCTAATCCTAACCCGTACGCTGACACTAACCCGCGCCCTCACACGTACGCTCCCCCTAAAGCGTTGTCGTACCCTCACCTGGACCCTAAACCGTCCCCGTCCCCTAACCCTAACCCTAGCCCGAACCCTAACCCTAACCCTTCCCCGAAGCCTGACCCTCACCCGTCCCCTAATCCTAACCCGTACGCTGACACTAACCCGCGCCCTCACACGTACGCTCCCCGTAAAGCGTTGTCGTACCCTCACCTGGACCCTAAACCGTCCCCGTCCCCTAACCCTAACCCTAGCCCGAACCCTAACCCTAACCCTTCCCCGAAGCCTGACCCTCACCCGTCCCCTAATCCTAACCCGTACGCTGACACTAACCCGCGCCCTCACACGTACGCTCCCCCTAAAGCGTTGTCGTACCCTCACCTGGACCCTAAACTGTCCCCGTCCCCTAGCCCTAACCCTAGCCCGAACCCTAACCCTAACCCTTCCCCGAAGCCTGACCCTCACCCGTCCCCTAATCCTAACCCGTACGCTGACGCTCACCCGCGCCCTCACACGTACGCTCCCCCTAAAGCGTTGTCGTACCCTCATCTGGACCCTAAATCGTCCCCGTCCCCTAACCCTAACCCTAGCCCGAACCCTAACCCTAACCCTTCCCCGAAGCCTGACCCTCACCCGTCCCCTAATCCTAACCCGTACGCTGACACTAACCCGCGCCCTCACACGTACGCTCCCCCTAAAGCGTTGTCGTACCCTCACCTGGACCCTAAACGGTCCGCGTCCCCTAACCCTAACCCTAGCCCGAACCCTAACCCTAACCCTTCCCCGAAGCCTGACCCTCACCCGTCCCCTAATCCTAACCCGTACGCTGACGCTAACCCGCGCCCTCACACGTACGCTCCCCCTAAAGCGTTGTCGTACCCTCACCTGGACCCTAAACCGTCCCCGTCCCCTAACCCTAACCCTAGCCCGAACCCTAAACCTAACCCTTCCCCGAAGCCTGACCCTCACCCGTCCCCTAATCCTAACCCGTACGCTGACGCTAACCCGCGCCCTCACACGTACGCTCCCCCTAAAGCGTTGTCGTACCCTCATCTGGACCCTAAACCGTCCCCGTCCCCTAACCCTTACCCTAGCCCGAACCGTAACCCTAACCCTTCCCCGAAGCCTGACCCTCACCCGTCCCCTAATCCTAACCCGTACGCTGACGCTAACCCGCGCCCTCACACGTACGCTCCCCCTAAAGCGTTGTCGTACCCTCACCTGGACCCTAAACCGTCCCCGTCCCCTAACCCTAACCCTAGCCCGAACCCTAACCCTAACTCTTCCCCGAAGCCTGACCCTTACCCGTCCCCTAATCCTAACCCGTACGCTTACACTAACCCGCGCCCTCACACGTACGCTCCCCCTAAAGCGTTGTCGTACCCTCACCTGGACCCTAAACGGTCCGCGTCCCCTAACCCTAACCCTAGCCCGAACCCTAACCCTAACCCTTCCCCGAAGCCTGACACTCACCCGTCCCCTAATCCTAACCCGTACAGTGACGCTAACCCGCGTCCTCACACGTACGCTCCCCCTAAAGCGTTGTCGTACCCTCACCTGGACCCTAAACCGTCCCCGTCCCCTAACCCTAACCCTAGCCCGAACCCTAACCCTAACCCTTCCCCGAAGCCTGACCCTCACCCGTCCCTGGAACCTAACCCGTACGCTGACGCTAACCCGAGCCCTCACACGTACGCTCCCCCTAAAGCGTTGTCGTACCCTCACCTGGACCCTAAACCGTCCCCGTCCCCTAACCCTAACCCTAGCCCGAACCCTAACCCTAACTCTTCCCCGAAGCCTGACCCTTACCCGTCCCCTAATCCTAACCCGTACGCTTACACTAACCCGCGCCCTCACACGTACGCTCCCCCTAAAGCGTTGTCGTACCCTCACCTGGACCCTAAACGGTCCGCGTCCCCTAACCCTAACCCTAGCCCGAACCCTAACCCTAACCCTTCCCCGAAGCCTGACACTCACCCGTCCCCTAATCCTAACCCGTACAGTGACGCTAACCCGCGTCCTCACACGTACGCTCCCCCTAAAGCGTTGTCGTACCCTCACCTGGACCCTAAACCGTCCCCGTCCCCTAACCCTAACCCTAGCCTGAACCCTAACCCTAACCCTTCCCCGAAGCCTGACCCTCACCCGTCCCCTGATCCTAACCCGTACGCTGACACTAACCCGAGCCCTCACACGTACGCTCCCCCTAAAGCATTGTCGTACCCTCACCTGGACCCAAAACCGTCCCCGTCCCGTAACCCTAACCCTAGCCCGAACCCTAACCCTAACCCTTCCCCGAAGCCTGACCCTCACCCGTCCCCTAATCCTAACCCGTACGCTGACACTAACCCGCGCCCTCACACGTACGCTCCCCCTAAAGCGTTGTCGTACCCTCACCTGGACCCTAAACCGTCCCCGTCCCCTAACCCTAACCCTAGCCCGAACACTAAACCTAACACTTCCCCGAAGCCTGACCCTCACCCGTCCCCTAATCCTAACCCGTACGCTGACACTAACCCGCGCCCTCACACGTACGCTCCCCCTAAAGCGTTGTCGTACCCTCACCTGGACACTAAACCGTCCCCGTCCCCTAACCCTAACCCTAGCCCGAACCCTAACCCTAACCCTTCCCCGAAGCCTGACCCTCACCCGTTCCCTAATCCTAACCCGTACGCTGACGCTAACCCGCGCCCTCACACGTACGCTCCCCCTAAAGCGTTGTCGTACACTCACCTGGACCCTAAACCGTCCCCGTCCCCGAACCCTAACCCTAGCCCGAACCCTAACCCTAACCCTTCCCCTAAGCCTGACCCTCACCCGTCCCCTAATCCTAACCCGTACGCTGACGCTAACCCGCGCCCTCACACGTACGCTCCCCCTAAAGCGTTGTCGTACCCTCATCTGGACCCTAAACCGTCCCCGTCCCCTAACCCTTACCCTAGCCCGAACCCTAACCCTAACCCTTCCCCGAAGCCTGACCCTCACCCGTCCCCTAATCCTAACCCGTACGCTGACACTAACCCGCACCCTCACACGTACGCTCCCCCTAAAGCGTTGTCGTACCCTCACCTGGACCCTAAACCGTCCCCGTCCCCTAACCCTAACCCTAGCCCGAACCCTAACCCTAACTCTTCCCCGAAGCCTGACCCTCACCCGTCCACTAATCCTAACCCGTACGCTTACACTAACCCGCGCCCGCACACGTACGCTCCCCCTAAAGCGTTGTCGTACCCTCAGCTGGACCCTAAACGGTCCGCGTCCCCTAACCGTAACCCTAGCCCGAACCCTAACCCTAACCCTTCCCCGAAGCCTGACACTCACCCGTCCCCTAATCCTAACCTGTACGCTGACGCTAACCCACGCCCTCACACGTACGCTCCCCCTAAAGCGTTGTCGTACCCTCACCTGGACCCTAAACCGTCCCCGTCCCCTAACCCTAACCCTAGCCCGAACCCTAACCCTAACCCTTCCCCGAAGCCTGACCCTCACCCGTCCCCTAATCCTAACCCATACGCTGACACTAACCCGCGCCCTCACACGTACGCTCCCCCTAAAGCGTTGTCGTACCCTCACCTGGACCCTAAACGGTCCGCGTCCCCTAACCCTAACCCTAGCCCGAACCCTAACCCTTCCCCGAAGCCTGACCCTCACCCGTCCCCTAATCCTAATCCGTACGCTGACGCTAACCCGCGCCCTCACACGTACGCTCCCCCTAAAGCGTTGTCGTACCCTCACCT
This sequence comes from Globicephala melas, assembly GCF_963455315.2. Taxonomy (NCBI): domain Eukaryota; kingdom Metazoa; phylum Chordata; class Mammalia; order Artiodactyla; family Delphinidae; genus Globicephala; species Globicephala melas. The sequence continues at coordinate 620,140 of NW_027207221.1, forward strand.
GGACCCTAAACCGTCCCCGTCCCCTAACCCTAACCCTAGCCCGAACCCTAACCCTAACCCTTCCCCGAAGCCTGACCCTCACCCGTCCCCTAATCCTAACCCGTACTCTGACACTAAGCCGCGCCCTCACACGTACGCTCCCCCTAAAGCGCTGTCGTACCCTCACCTGGACCCTAAACCGTCCCCGTCCCCTAACCCTAACCCTAGCCCGAACCCTAACCCTAACTCTTCCCCGAAGCCTGACCCTCACCCGTCCCCTAATCCTAACCCGTACGCTGACACTAACCCGCGCCCTCACACGTACGCTCCCCCTAAAGCGTTGTCGTACCCTCACCTGGACCCTAAACCGTCCCCGTCCCCTAACCCTAACCCTAGCCCGAACCCTAACCCTAACCCTTCCCCGAAGCCTGACCCTCACCCGTCCCCTAATCCTAACCCGTACGCTGACACTAACCCGCGCCCTCACACGTACGCTCCCCCTAAAGCGTTGTCGTACCCTCACCTGGACCCTAAACCGTCCCCGTCCCCTAACCCTAACCCTAGCCCGAACCCTAACCCTAACCCTTCCCCGAAGCCTGACCCTCACCCGTCCCCTAATCCTAACCCGTACGCTGACACTAACACGCGCCCTCACACGTACGCTCCCCCTAAAGCGTTGTCGTACCCTCACCTGGACCCTAAACCGTCCCCGTCCCCTAACCCTAACCCTAGCCCGAACCCTAACCCTAACCCTTCCCCGAAGCCTGACCCTCACCCGTCCCCTAATCCTAACCCGTACGCTGACACTAACCCACGCCCTCACACGTACGCTCCCCCTAAAGCGTTGTCGTACCCTCACCTGGACCCTAAACCGTCCCCGTCCCCTAACCCTAACCCTAGCCCGAACCCTAACCCTAACCCTTCCCCGAAGCGTGACCTTCAACCGTCCCCTAATCCTAACCCGTATGCTGACACTAACCCGCGCCCTCACACGTACGCTCCCCCTAATCGTTGTCGTACCCTCACCTGGACCCTAAACCGTCCCCGTCCCCTAACCCTAACCCTAGCCCGAACCCTAACCCTAACCCTTCCCCGAAGCCTGACCCTCACCCGTCCCCTAATCCTAACCCGTACGCTGACACTAAGCCGCGCCCTCACACGTACGCTCCCCCTAAAGCGTTGTCGTACCCTCACCTGGACCCTAAACGGTCCCCGTCCCCTAACCCTAACCCTAGCCCGAACCCTAACCCTAACCCTTCCCCGAAGCCTGACACTCACCCGTCCCCTAATCCTAACCCGTACGCTGACGCTAACCCGCGCCCTCACACGTACGCTCCCCCTAAAGCGTTGTCGTACCCTCACCTGGACCCTAAACCGTCCCCGTCCCCTAACCCTAACCCTAGCCCGAACCCTAACCCTAACCCTTCCCCGAAGCCTGACCCTCACCCGTCCCCTAATCCTAACCCGTACGCTGACGCTAACCCGCGCCCTCACACGTACGCTCCCCCTAAAGCGTTGTCGTACCCTCATCTGTACTCTAAACCGTCCCCGTCCCCTAACCCTAACCCTAGCCCGAACCCTAACCCTAACCCTTCCCCGAAGCCTGACCCTCACCCGTCCCCTAATCCTAACCCGTACGCTGACGCTAACCCGCGCCCTCACACGTACGCTCCCCCTAAAGCGTTGTCGTACCCTCACCTGGACCCTAAACCGTCCCCGTCCCCTAACCCTAACCCTAGCCCGAACCCTAACCCTAACTCTTCCCCGAAGCCTGACCCTCAACCGTCCCCTAATCCTAACCCGTACGCTTACACTAACCCGTGCCCTCACACGTACGCTCCCCCTAAAGCGTTGTCGTACCCTCACCTGGACCCTAAACCGTCCCCGTCCCCTAACCCTAACCCTAGCCCGAACCCTAACCCTAACCCTTCCCCGAAGCCTGACCCTCACCCGTCCCCTAATCCTAACCCGTACGCTGACACTAAGCCGCGCCCTCACACGTACGCTCCCCCTAAAGCGTTGTCGTACCCTCACCTGGACCCTAAACGGTCCCCGTCCCCTAACCCTAACCCTAGCCCGAACCCTAACCCTAACCCTTCCCCGAAGCCTGACACTCACCCGTCCCCTAATCCTAACCCGTACGCTGACGCTAACCCGCGCCCTCACACGTACGCTCCCCCTAAAGCGTTGTCGTACCCTCACCTGGACCCTAAACCGTCCCCGTCCCCTAACCCTAACCCTAGCCCGAACCCTAACCCTAACCCTTCCCCGAAGCCTGACCCTCACCCGTCCCCTAATCCTAACCCGTACGCTGACGCTAACCCGCGCCCTCACACGTACGCTCCCCCTAAAGCGTTGTCGTACCCTCATCTGTACTCTAAACCGTCCCCGTCCCCTAACCCTAACCCTAGCCCGAACCCTAACCCTAACCCTTCCCCGAAGCCTGACCCTCACCCGTCCCCTAATCCTAACCCGTACGCTGACGCTAACCCGCGCCCTCACACGTACGCTCCCCCTAAAGCGTTGTCGTACCCTCACCTGGACCCTAAACCGTCCCCGTCCCCTAACCCTAACCCTAGCCCGAACCCTAACCCTAACTCTTCCCCGAAGCCTGACCCTCAACCGTCCCCTAATCCTAACCCGTACGCTTACACTAACCCGTGCCCTCACACGTACGCTCCCCCTAAAGCGTTGTCGTACCCTCACCTGGACCCTAAACCGTCCCCGTCCCCTAACCCTAACCCTATCCCGAACCCTAACCCTAACCCTTCCCCGAAGCCTGAACCTCACCCGTCCCCTAATCCTAACCCGTACGCTGACACTAACCCGCGCCCTCACACGTACGCTCCCCCTAAAGCGTTGTCGTACCCTCACCTGGACCCTAAACCGTCCCCGTCCCCTAACCCTAACCCTAGCCCGAACCCTAACCCTAACCCTTCCCCGAAGCCTGACCCTCACCCGTCCCCTAATCCTAACCCGTACGCTGACACTAACCCGCGCCCTCACACGTACGCTCCCCCTAAAGCGTTGTCGTACCCTCACATGGACCCTAAACCGTCCCCGTCCCCTAACCCTAACCCTAGCCCGAACCCTAAACCTAACCCTTCCCCGAAGCCTGATCCTCACCCGTCCCCTAATCCTAACCCGTACGCTGACACTAACCCGCGCCCTCACACGTACGCTCCCCCTAAAGCGTTGTCGTACCCTCACCTGGACCCTAAACCGTCCCCGTCCCCTAACCCTAACCCTAGCCCGAACCCTAACCCTAACCCTTCCCCGAAGCCTGACCCTCACCCGTCCCCTAATCCTAACCCGTACGCAGACGCTAACCCGCGCCCTCACACGTACGCTCCCCCTAAAGCGTTGTCGTACCCTCACCTGGACCCTAAACCGTCCCCGTCCCCTAAACCTAAGCCTTCCCCGAAGCCTGACCCTCACCCGTCCCCTAATCCTAACCCGTACACTGACACTAACCCGCGCCCTCACACGTACGCTCCCCCTAAAGCGTTGTCGTACCCTCACCTGGACCCTAAACCGTCCCCGTCCCCTAACCCTAACCCTAGCCCGAACCCGAACCCTAACCCTTCCCCGAAGCGTGACCCTCACCCGTCCCCTAATCCTAACCCGTACGCTGACACTAACCCGCGCCCTCACACGTACGCTCCCCCTAAAGCGTTGTCGTACCCTCACCTGGACCCTAAATCGTCCCCGTCCCCTAACCCTAACCCTAGCCCGAACCCTAACCCTAACCCTTCCCCGAAGCCTGACCCTCACCCGCCCCTAATCCTAACCCGTACGCTGACACTATCCCGCGCCCTCACACGTACGCTCCCCCTAAAGCGTTGTCGTACCCTCACCTGGACCCTAAACCGTCCCCGTCCCCTAACCCTAACCCTAGCCCGAACCCTAACCCTAACCCTTCCCCGAAGCCTGACCCTCACCCGTCCCCTAATCCTAACCCGTACGCTGAAACTAACCCGCGCCCTCACACGTACGCTCCCCCTAAAGCGTTGTCGTACCCTCACCTGGACCCTAAACCGTCCCCGTCCCCTAACCCTAACCCTATCCCGAACCCTAACCCTAACCCTTCCCCGAAGCCTGAACCTCACCCGTCCCCTAATCCTAACCCGTACGCTGACACTAACCCGCGCCCTCACACGTACGCTCCCCCTAAAGCGTTGTCGTACCCTCACCTGGACCCTAAACCGTCCCCGTCCCCTAACCCTAACCCTAGCCCGAACCCTAACCCTAACCCTTCCCCGAAGCCTGACCCTCACCCGTCCCCTAATCCTAACCCGTACGCTGACACTAACCCGCGCCCTCACACGTACGCTCCCCCTAAAGCGTTGTCGTACCCTCACCTGGACCCTAAACCGTCCCCGTCCCCTAACCCTAACCCTAGCCCGAACCCTAAACCTAACCCTTCCCCGAAGCCTGATCCTCACCCGTCCCCTAATCCTAACCCGTACGCTGACACTAACCCGCGCCCTCACACGTACGCTCCCCCTAAAGCGTTGTCGTACCCTCACCTGGACCCTAAACCGTCCCCGTCCCCTAACCCTAACCCTAGCCCGAACCCTAACCCTAACCCTTCCCCGAAGCCTGACCCTCACCCGTCCCCTAATCCTAACCCGTACGCAGACGCTAACCCGCGCCCTCACACGTACGCTCCCCCTAAAGCGTTGTCGTACACTCACCTGGACCCTAAACTGTCCCCGTCCCCTAACCCTAACCCTACCCCGAACCCTAACCCTAACCCTTCCACGTAGCCTGACCCTCACCCGTCCCCTAATCCTAACCCGTACGCTGACGCTAACCCGCGCCCTCACACGTACGCTCCCCCTAAAGCGTTGTCGTACACTCATCTGGACCCTAAACCGTCCCCGTCTCCTAACCCTAACCCTAGCCCGAACCCTAAACCTAACCCTTCCCCGAAGCCTGACCCTCACCCGTCCCCTAATCCTAACCCGTACGCTGACACTAACCCGCGCCCTCACACGTACGCTCCCCCTAAAGCGTTGTCGTACCCTCACCTGGACCCTAAACCGTCCCCGACACCTAACCCTAACCCTAGCCCGAACCCTAACCCTAACCCTTCCCCGAAGCCTGACCCTCACCCGTCCCCTAATCCTAACCCGTACGCTGACGCTAACCCGCGCCCTCACACGTACGCTCCCCCTAAAGCGTTGTCGTACACTCACCTGGACCCTAAACCGTCCCCGTCCCCTAACCCTAACCCTAGCCCGAACCCTAACCCTAACCCTTCCCCGAAGCCTGACCCTCACCCGTCCCCTAATCCTAACCCGTACGCTGACGCTAACCCGCGCCCTCACACGTACGCTCCCCCTAAAGCGTTGTCGTACCCTCATCTGGACCCTAAACCGTCCCCGTCCCCTAACCCTTACCCTAGCCCGAACCCTAACCCTAACCCTTCCCCGAAGCCTGACCCTCACCCGTCCCCTAATCCTAACCCGTACGCTGACACTAAGCCGCGCCCTCACACGTACGCTCCCCCTAAAGCGTTGTCGTACCCTCACCTGGACCCTAAACCGTCCCCGTCCCCTAACCCTAACCCTAGCCCGAACCCTAACCCTAACTCTTCCCCGAAGCCTCTCACCCGTCCCCTAATCCTAACCCGTACGCTTACACTAACCCGCGACCTCACACGTACGCTCCCCCTAAAGCATTGTCGTACCCTCACCTGGACCCTAAACCGTCCCCGTCCCCTAACCCTAACCCTAGCCCGAACCCTAACCCTAACCCTTCCCCGAAGCCTGACCCTCACCCGTCCCCTAATCCTAACCCGTACGCTGACACTAACCCGCGCCCTCACACGTACGCTCCCCCTAAAGTGTTGTCGTAAACTCACCTGGACCCTAAACCGTCCCCGTCCCCTAACCCTAACCCTAGCTCGAACCCTAACCCTAACCCTTTCCCGAAGCCTGACCCCCACCCGTCCCCTAATCCTAACCCGTACGCTGACACTAACCCGCGTCCTCACACGTACGCTCCCCCTAAAGCGTTGTCGTACCCTCACCTGGACCCTAAACCGTCCCCGTCCCCTAACCCTAACCCTAGCCCGAACCCTAACCCTAACCCTTCCCCGAAGCCTGACCCTCACCCGTCCCCTAATCCTAACCCGTACGCTGACACTAACCCGCGCCCTCACAGGTACGCTCCCCCTAAAGCGTTGTCGTACCCTCACCTGGACCCTAAACCGTCCCCGTCCCCTAACCCTAACCCTAGCCCGAACCCTAACCCTAACCCTTCCCCGAAGCCTGACCCTCACCCGTCCCCTAATCCTAACCCGTACGCTAACACTAACCCGCGCCCTCACACGTACGCTCCCCCTAAAGCGTTGTCGTACCCTCACCTGGACCCTAAACCGTCCCCGTCCCCTAACCCTAACCCTAGCCCGAACCCTAACCCTAACCCTTCCCCGAAGCCTGACCCTCACCCGTCCCCTAATCCTAACCCGTACGCTGACACTAACCCGCGCCCTCACAGCTACGCTCCCCCTAAAGCGTTGTCGTACCCTCACCTGGACCCTAAACCGTCCCCGTCCCCTAACCCTAACCCTAGCCCGAACCCTAACCCTAACCCTTCCCCGAAGCCTGACCCTCACCCGTCCCCTAATCCTAACCCGTACGCTGAAACTAACCCGCGCCCTCACACGTACGCTCCCCCTAAAGCGTTGTCGTACCCTCACCTGGACCCTAAACCGTCCCCGTCCCCTAACCCTAACCCTAGCCCGAACCCTAACCCTAACCCTTCCCCGAAGCCTGACCCTCACCCGTCCCCTAATCCTAACCCGTACGCTGACACTAACCCGCGCCCTCACACGTACGCTCCCCCTAAAGCGTTGTCGTACCCTCACCTGGATCCTAAACCGTCCCCGTCCCCTAACCCTAACCCTAGCCCGAACCCTAACCCTAACCCTTCCCCGAAGCCTGACCCTCACCCGTCCCCTAATCCTAACCCGTACGCTGACACTAACCCGCGCCCTCACACGTACGCTCCCCCTAAAGCGTTGTCGTACCCTCACCTGGACCCTAAACCGTCCCCGTCCCCTAAACCTAAGCCTTCCCCGAAGCCTGACCCTCACCCGTCCCCTAATCCTAACCCGTACACTGACACTAACCCGCGCCCTCACACGTACGCTCCCCCTAAAGCGTTGTCGTACCCTCACCTGGACCCTAAACCGTCCCCGTCCCCTAACCCTAACCCTAGCCCGAACCCGAACCCTAACCCTTCCCCGAAGCGTGACCCTCACCCGTCCCCTAATCCTAACCCGTACGCTGACACTAACCCGCGCCCTCACACGTACGCTCCCCCTAAAGCGTTGTCGTACCCTCACCTGGACCCTAAATCGTCCCCGTCCCCTAAACCTAAGCCTTCCCCGAAGCCTGACCCTCACCCGTCCCCTAATCCTAACCCGTACACTGACACTAACCCGCGCCCTCACACGTACGCTCCCCCTAAAGCGTTGTCGTACCCTCACCTGGACCCTAAACCGTCCCCGTCCCCTAACCCTAACCCTAGCCCGAACCCGAACCCTAACCCTTCCCCGAAGCGTGACCCTCACCCGTCCCCTAATCCTAACCCGTACGCTGACACTAACCCGCGCCCTCACACGTACGCTCCCCCTAAAGCGTTGTCGTACCCTCACCTGGACCCTAAATCGTCCCCGTCCCCTAACCCTAACCCTAGCCCGAACCCTAACCCTAACCCTTCCCCGAAGCCTGACCCTCACCCGCCCCTAATCCTAACCCGTACGCTGACACTAACCCGCGCCCTCACACGTACGCTCCCCCTAAAGCGTTGTCGTACCCTCACATGGACCCTAAACCGTCCCCGTCCCCTAACCCTAACCCTAGCCCGAACCCTAACCCTAACCCTTCCCCGAAGCCTGACCCTCACCCGTCCCCTAATCCTAACCCGTACGCTGACACTAACCCGCGCCCTCACACGTACGCTCCCCCTAAAGCGTTGTCGTACCCTCACCTGGACCCTAAACCGTCCCCGTCCCCTAACCCTAACCCTAGCCCGAACCCTAAACCTAACCCTTCCCCGAAGCCTGACCCTCACCCGTCCCCTAATCCTAACCCGTACGCTGACACTAACCCGCGCCCTCACACGTACGCTCCCCCTAAAGCGTTGTCGTACCCTCACCTGGACCCTAAACCGTCCCCGACACCTAACCCTAACCCTAGCCCGAACCCTAACCCTAACCCTTCCCCGAAGCCTGACCCTCACCCGTCCCCTAATCCTAACCCGTACGCTGACACTAACCCGCGCCCTCACACGTACGCTCCCCCTAAAGCGTTGTCGTACCCTCACCTGGACCCTAAACCGTCCCCGTCCCCTAACCCTAACCCTAGCCCGAACCCTAACCCTTCCCCGAAGCCTGACCCTCACCCGTCCCCTAATCCTAACCCGTACGCTGACACTAACCCGCGCCCTCACACGTACGCTCCCCCTAAAGCGTTGTCGTACCCTCACCTGGACCCTAAACCGTCCCCGTCCCCTAACCCTAACCCTTCCCCGAAGCCTGACCCTCACCCGTCCCCTAATCCTAACCCGTACGCTGACACTAACCCGCGCCCTCACACGTACGCTCCCCCTAAAGCGTTGTCGTACCCTCACCTGGACCCTAAACCGTCCCCGTCCCCTAACCCTAACCCTAGCCCGAACCCTAACCCTAACCCTTACCCGAAGCCTGACCCTCACCCGTCCCCTAATCCTAACCCGTACGCTGACACTAACCCGCGCCCTAACACGTACGCACCCCCTAAAGCGTTGTCGTACCCTCACCTGGACCCTAAACCGTCCCCGTCCCCTAACCCTAACCCTAGCCCGAACCCTAACCCTAACCCTTCCCCGAAGCCTGACCCTCACCCGTCCCCTAATCCTAACCCGTACGCTGACGCTAACCCGCGCCCTCACACGTACGCTCCCCCTAAAGCGTTGTCGTACACTCACCTGGACCCTAAACCGTCCCCGTCCCCTAACCCTAACCCTAGCTCGAACCCTAACCCTAACCCTTCCCCGAAGCCTGACCCTCACCCGTCCCCTAATCCTAACCCGTACGCTGACGCTAACCCGCGCCCTCACACGTACGCTCCCCCTAAAGCGTTGTCGTACCCTCATCTGGACCCTAAACCGTCCCCGTCCCCTAACCCTTACCCTAGCCCGAACCCTAACCCTAACCCTTCCCCGAAGCCTGACCCTCACCCGTCCCCTAATCCTAAGCCGTACGCTGACACTAACCCGCGCCCTCACACGTACGCTCCCCCTAAAGCGTTGTCGTACCCTCACCTGGACCCTAAACCGTCCCCGTCCCCTAACCCTAACCCTAGCCCGAACCCTAACCCTAACTCTTCCCCGAAGCCTCTCACCCGTCCCCTAATCCTAACCCGTACGCTTACACTAACCCGCGACCTCACACGTACGCTCCCCCTAAAGCATTGTCGTACCCTCACCTGGACCCTAAACCGTCCCCGTCCCCTAACCCTAACCCTAGCCCGAACCCTAACCCTAACCCTTCCCCGAAGCCTGACCCTCACCCGTCCCCTAATCCTAACCCGTACGCTGACACTAACCCGCGCCCTCACACGTACGCTCCCCCTAAAGTGTTGTCGTACCCTCACCTGGACCCTAAACCGTCCCCGTCCCCTAACCCTAACCCTAGCTCGAACCCTAACCCTAACCCTTTCCCGAAGCCTGACCCCCACCCGTCCCCTAATCCTAACCCGTACGCTGACACTAACCCGCGTCCTCACACGTACGCTCCCCCTAAAGCGTTGTCGTACCCTCACCTGGACCCTAAACCGTCCCTGTCCCCTAACCCTAACCATAGCCCGAACCCTAACCCTAACCCTTCCCCGAAGCCTGACCCTCACCCGTCCCCTAATCCTAACCCGTACGCTGACACTAACCCGCGCCCTCACAGGTACGCTCCCCCTAAAGCGTTGTCGTACCCTCACCTGGACCCTAAACCGTCCCCGTCCCCTAACCCTAACCCTAGCCCGAACCCTAACCCTAACCCTTCCCCGAAGCCTGACCCTCACCCGTCCCCTAATCCTAACCCGTACGCTAACACTAACCCGCGCCCTCACACGTACGCTCCCCCTAAAGCGTTGTCATACCCTCACCTGGACCCTAAACCGTCCCCGTCCCCTAACCCTAACCCTAGCCCGAACCCTAACCCTAACCCTTCCCCGAAGCCTGACCCTCACCCGTCCCCTAATCCTAACCCGTACGCTGACACTAACCCGCGCCCTCACACCTACGCTCCCCCTAAAGCGTTGTCGTACCCTCACCTGGACCCTAAACCGTCCCCGTCCCCTAACCCTAACCCTAGCCCGAACCCTAACCCTAACCCTTCCCCGAAGCCTGACCCTCACCCGTCCCCTAATCCTAACCCGTACGCTGACACTAACCCGCGCCCTCACACGTACGCTCCCCCTAAAGCGTTGTCGTACCCTCACCTGGACCCTAAACCGTCCCCGTCCCCTAACCCTAACCCTAGCCCGAACCCTAACCCTAACCCTTCCCCGAAGCCTGACCCTCACCCGTCCCCTAATCCTAACCCGTACGCTGACACTAACCCGCGCCCTCACACGTACGCTCCCCCTAAAGCGTTGTCGTACCCTCACCTGGATCCTAAACCGTCCCCGTCCCCTAACCCTAACCCTAGCCCGAACCCTAACCCTAACCCTTCCCCGAAGCCTGACCCTCACCCGTCCCCTAATCCTAACCCGTACACTGACACTAACCCGCGCCCTCACACGTACGCTCCCCCTAAAGCGTTGTCGTACCCTCACCTGGACCCTAAACCGTCCCCGTCCCCTAACCCTAACCCTAGCCCGAACCCTAAACCTAACCCTTCCCCGAAGCCTGACCCTCACCCGTCCCCTAATCCTAACCCGTACGCTGACACTAACCCGCGCCCTCACACGTACGCTCCCCCTAAAGCGTTGTCGTACCCTCACCTGGACCCTAAACCGTCCCCGACACCTAACCCTAACCCTAGCCCGAACCCTAACCCTAACCCTTCCCCGAAGCCTGACCCTCACCCGTCCCCTAATCCTAACCCGTACGCTGACACTAACCCGCGCCCTCACACGTACGCTCCCCCTAAAGCGTTGTCGTACCCTCACCTGGACCCTAAACCGTCCCCGTCCCCTAACCCTAACCCTAGCCCGAACCCTAACCCTTCCCCGAAGCCTGACCCTCACCCGTCCCCTAATCCTAACCCGTACGCTGACACTAACCCGCGCCCTCACACGTACGCTCCCCCTAAAGCGTTGTCGTACCCTCACCTGGACCCTAAACCGTCCCCGTCCCCTAACCCTAACCCTTCCCCGAAGCCTGACCCTCACCCGTCCCCTAATCCTAACCCGTACGCTAACACTAACCCGCGCCCTCACACGTACGCTCCCCCTAAAGCGTTGTCATACCCTCACCTGGACCCTAAACCGTCCCCGTCCCCTAACCCTAACCCTAGCCCGAACCCTAACCCTAACCCTTCCCCGAAGCCTGACCCTCACCCGTCCCCTAATCCTAACCCGTACGCTGACACTAACCCGCGCCCTCACACCTACGCTCCCCCTAAAGCGTTGTCGTACCCTCACCTGGACCCTAAACCGTCCCCGTCCCCTAACCCTAACCCTAGCCCGAACCCTAACCCTAACCCTTCCCCGAAGCCTGACCCTCACCCGTCCCCTAATCCTAACCCGTACGCTGACACTAACCCGCGCCCTCACACGTACGCTCCCCCTAAAGTGTTGTCGTACCCTCACCTGGACCCTAAACCGTCCCCGTCCCCTAACCCTAACCCTAGCTCGAACCCTAACCCTAACCCTTTCCCGAAGCCTGACCCCCACCCGTCCCCTAATCCTAACCCGTACGCTGACACTAACCCGCGTCCTCACACGTACGCTCCCCCTAAAGCGTTGTCGTACCCTCACCTGGACCCTAAACCGTCCCTGTCCCCTAACCCTAACCCTAGCCCGAACCCTAACCCTAACCCTTCCCCGAAGCCTGACCCTCACCCGTCCCCTAATCCTAACCCGTACGCTGACACTAACCCGCGCCCTCACAGGTACGCTCCCCCTAAAGCGTTGTCGTACCCTCACCTGGACCCGAAACCGTCCCCATCCCCTAACCCTAACCCTAGCCCGAACCCTAACCCTAACCCTTCCCCGAAGCCTGACCCTCACCCGTCCCCTAATCCTAACCCGTACGCTAACACTAACCCGCGCCCTCACACGTACGCTCCCCCTAAAGCGTTGTCATACCCTCACCTGGACCCTAAACCGTCCCCGTCCCCTAACCCTAACCCTAGCCCGAACCCTAACCCTAACCCTTCCCCGAAGCCTGACCCTCACCCGTCCCCTAATCCTAACCCGTACGCTGACACTAACCCGCGCCCTCACACCTACGCTCCCCCTAAAGCGTTGTCGTACCCTCACCTGGACCCTAAACCGTCCCCGTCCCCTAACCCTAACCCTAGCCCGAACCCTAACCCTAACCCTTCCCCGAAGCCTGACCCTCACCCGTCCCCTAATCCTAACCCGTACGCTGACACTAACCCGCGCCCTCACACGTACGCTCCCCCTAAAGCGTTGTCGTACCCTCACCTGGACCCTAAACCGTCCCCGTCCCCTAACCCTAACCCTAGCCCGAACCCTAACCCTAACCCTTCCCCGAAGCCTGACCCTCACCCGTCCCCTAATCCTAACCCGTACGCTGACGCTAACCCGCGCCCTCACACGTACGCTCCCCCTAAAGCGTTGTCGTACCCTCACCTGGACCCTAAACCGTCCCCGTCCCCTAACCCTAACCCTAGCCCGAACCCTAACCCTAACTCTTCCCCGAAGCCTGACCCTCACCCGTCCCCTAATCCTAACCCGTACGCTGACACTAACCCGCGCCCTCACACGTACGCTCCCCCTAAAGTGTTGTCGTACCCTCACCTGGACCCTAAACCGTCCCCGTCCCCTAACCCTAACCCTTCCCCGAAGCCTGACCCTCACCCGTCCCCTAATCCTAACCCGTACGCTGACACTAACCCGCGCCCTCACACGTACGCTCCCCCTAAAGCGTTGTCGTACCCTCACCTGGACCCTAAACCGTCCCCGTCCCCTAACCCTAACCCTAGCCCGAACCCGAACCCTAACCCTTCCCCGAAGCCTGACCCTCACCCGTCCCCTAATCCTAACCCGTACGCTGACACTAACCCGCGCCCTCACACGTACGCTCCCCCTAAAGCGTTGTCGTACCCTCACCTGGACCCTAAACCGTCCCCGTCCCCTAACCCTAACCCTAGCCCGAACCCTAACCCTAACCCTTCCCCGAAGCCTGACCCTCACCCGTCCCCTAATCCTAACCCGTACGCTGACACTAACCCGCGCCCTCACACGTACGCTCCCCCTAAAGCGTTGTCGTACCCTCACATGGACCCTAAACCGTCCCCGTCCCCTAACCCTAACCCTAGCCCGAACCCTAACCCTAACCCTTCCCCGAAGCCTGACCCTCACCCGTCCCCTAATCCTAACCCGTACGCTGACACTAACCCGCGCCCTCACACGTACGCTCCCCCGAAAGCGTTGTCGTACCCTCACCTGGACCCTAAATCGTCCCCGTCCCCTAACCCTAACCCTAGCCCGAACCCTAACCCTAACCCTTCCCCGAAGCCTGACCCTCACCCGTCCCCTAATCCTAACCCGTACGCTGACACTAACCCGTGCCCTCACACGTACGCTCCCCCTAAAGCGTTGTCGTACCCTCACCTGGACCCTAAACCGTCCCCGTCCCCTAACCCTAACCCTAGCCCGAACCCTAACCCTAACCCTTCCCCGAAGCCTGACCCTCACCCGTCCCCTAATCCTAACCCGTACGCTGACGCTAACCCGCGCCCTCACACGGACGCTCCCCCTAAAGCGTTGTCGTACCCTCACCTGGACCCTAAACCGTCCCCGTCCCCTAACCCTAACCCTAGCCCGAACCCTAACCCTAACCCTTCCCCGAAGCCTGACCCTCACCCGTCCCCTAATCCTAACCCGTACGCTGACGCTAACCCGCGCCCTCACACGGACGCTCCCCCTAAAGCGTTGTCGTACCCTCACCTGGACCCTAAACCGTCCCCGTCCCCTAACCCTAACCCTAGCCCGAACCCTAACCCTAACCCTTCCCCGAAGCCTGACCCTCACCCGTCCCCTAATCCTAACCCGTACGCTTACACTAACCCGTGCCCTCACACGTACGCTCCACCTAAAGCGTTGTCGTACCCTCACCTGGACCCTAAACCGTCCCCGTCCCCTAACCCTAACCCTAGCCCGAACCCTAACCCTAACCCTTCCCCGAAGCCTGACCCTCACCCGTCCCCTAATCCTAACCCGTACGCTGACACTAACCCGCGCCCTCACACGTACGCTCCCCCTAAAGCGTTGTCGTACCCTCACCTGGACCCTAAACCGTCCCCGTCCCCTAACCCTAACCCTAGCCCGAACCCTAACCCTAACCCTTCCCCGAAGCCTGACCCTCACCCGTCCCCTAATCCTAACCCGTACGCTGACACTAACCCGCGCCCTCACACGTACGTGCCCCCTAAAGCGTTGTCGTACACTCACCTGGACCCTAAACCTTCCCCGTCCCCTAACCCTAACCCTTCCCCGAAGCCTGACCCTCACCCGTCCCCTAATCCTAACCCGTACGCTGACACTAACCCGCGCCCTCACACGTACGCTCCCCCTAAAGCGTTGTCGTACCCTCACCTGGACCCTAAACCGTCCCCGTCCCCTAACCCTAACCCTAGCCCGAACCCTAACCCTAACCCTTCCCCGAAGCCTGACCCTCACCCGTCCCCTAATCCTAACCCGTACGCTGACACTAACCCGCGCCCTCACACGTACGCTCACCCTAAAGCGTTGTCATACCCTCACCTGGACCCTAAACCGTCCCCGTCCCCTAACCCTAACCCTAGCCCGAACCCTAACCCTAACCCTTCCCCGAAGCCTGACCCTCACCCGTCCCCTAAACCTAAACCGTACGCTGACGCTAACCCGCGCCCTCACACGTACGCTCCCCCTAAAGCGTTGTCGTACCCTCATCTGGACCCTAAACCGTCCCCGTCCCCTAACCCTAACCCTAGCCCGAACCCTAACCCTAACCCTTCCCCGAAGCCTGACCCTCACCCGTCCCCTAATCCTAACCCGTACGCTGACACTAACCCGCGCCCTCACACGTACGCTCCCCCTAAAGCGTTGTCGTACCCTCACCTGGACCCTAAACCGTCCCCGTCCCCTAACCCTAACCCTAACCCGAACCCTAACCCTAACCCTTCCCCGAAGCCTGACCCTCAACCGTCCCCTAAGCCTAACCCGTACGCTTACACTGACCCATGCCCTCACACGTACACTCCCCCTAAAGCGTTGTCGTACCCTCACCTGGACCCTAAACCGTCCCCGTCCCCTAACCCTAACCCTATCCCGAACCCTAACGCTACCCCTTCCCCGAAGCCTGACCCTCACCCGTCCCCTAATCCTAACCCGTACGCTGACGCTAACCCGCGCCCTCACACGTACGCTCCCCCTAAAGCGTTGTCGTACCCTCACCTGGACCCTAAACCGTCCCCGTCCCCTAACCCTAACCCTATCCCGAACCCTATCCCTAACCCTTCCCCGAAGCCTGACCCTCACCCGTCCCCTAATCCTAACCCGTACGCTGACACTAACCCGCGCCATCACACGTACACTCCCCCTAAAGCGTTGTCGTACCCTCACCTGGACCCTAAACCGTCCCCGTCCCCTAACCCTAACCCTAGCCCGAACCCTAACCCTAACCCTTCCCCGAAGCCTGACCCTCACCCGTCCCCTAATCCTAACCCGTACGCTGACCCTAACCCGCGCCCTCACACGTACGCTCCCCCTAAAGCGTTGTCGTACCCTCACCTGGACCCTAAACCGTCCCCGTCCCCTAACCCTAACCCTAGCCCGAACCCTAACCCTAACCCTTCCCCGAAGCCTGACCCTTACCCGTCCCCTAATCCTAACCCATACGCTGACGCTAACCCGCGCCCTCACACGTACGCTCCCCCTAAAGCGTTGTCGTACCCTCACCTGGACCCTAAACCGTCCCCGTCCCCTAACCCTAAACCTAGCCCGAACCCTAACCCTAACCCTTCCCCGAAGCCTGACCCTCACCCGTCCCCTAATCCTAACCCATACGCTGACACTAACCCGCGCCCTCACACGTACGCACCCCCTAAAGCGTTGTCGTACCCTCACCTGGACCCTAATCCGTCCCCGTCCCCTAACCCTAACCCTAGCCCGAACCCTAACCCTAACCCTTCCCCGAAGCCTGACCCTCACCCTTCCCCTAATCCTAACCCGTACGCTGACACTAACCCGCGCCCTCACACGTACGCTCCCCCTAAAGCGTTGTCGTACCCTCACCTGGACCCTAAACCGTCCCCGTCCCCTAACCCTAACCCTAGCCCGAACCCTAACCCTAACCCTTCCCCGAAGCCTGACCCTCACCCGTCCCCTAATCCTAACCCGTACGCTGACACTAACCCGCGCCCTCACACGTACGCTCCCCCTAAAGCGTTGTCGTACCCTCACCTGGACCCTAAACCGTCCCCGTCCCCTAACCCTAACCCTAGTCCGAACCCTAACCCTAAACCTTGCCCGAAGCCTGACCCTCACCCGTCCCCTAAACCTAACCCGTACGCTGACACTAAACCGCGCCATCACACGTACACTCCCCCTAAAGCGTTGTCGTACCCTCACCTGGACCCTAAACCGTCCCCGTCCCCTAACCCTAACCCTAGCCCGAACCCTAACCCTAACCCTTCCCCGAAGCGTGACCCTCACCCGTCCCCTAATCCTAACCCGTACCCTGACACTAACCCGCGCCCTCACACGTACGCTCCCCCTAAAGCGTTGTCGTACCCTCACCTGGACCCTAAACGGTCCCCGTCCCCTAACCCTAACCCTAGCCCGAACCCTAACCCTAACCCTTCCCCGAAGCCTGACCCTCACCCGTCCCCTAATCCTAACCCGTACGCTGACGCTAACCCGCGCCCTCACACTTACGCTCCCCCTAAAGCGTTGTCGTACCCTCACCTGGACCCTAAACCGTCCCCGTCCCCTAACCCTAACCCTAGCCCGAACCCTAACCCTAACCCTTCCCCGAAGCCTGACACTCACCCGTCCCCTAATCCTAACCCGTACGCTGACACTAACCCGCGCCATCACACGTACACTCCCCCTAAAGCGTTGTCGTACCCTCACCTGGACCCTAAACCGTCCCCGTCCCCTAACCCTAACCCTAGCCCGAACCCTATCCATAACCCTTCCCCGAAGCGTGACTCTCAACAGTCCCCTAATCCTAACCCGTACGCTGACACTAACCCGCGCCCTCACACGTACGCTCCCCCTAAAGCGTTGTCGTACCCTCACCTGGACCCTAAACGGTCCCCGTCCCCTAACCCTAACCCTAGCCCGAACCCTAACCCTAACACTTCCCCGAAGCCTGACCCTCACCCGTCCCCTAATCCTAACCCGTACGCTGACGCTAACCCGCGCCCTCACACGTACGCTCCCCCTAAAGCGTTGTCGTACCCTCACCTGGACCCTAAACCGTCCCCGTCCCCTAACCCTAACCCTAGCCCGAACCCTAACCCTAATCCTTCCCCGAAGCCTGACCCTCACCCGTCCCCTAATCCTAACCCGTACGCTGACGCTAACCCGCGCCCTCACACGTACGCTCCCCCTAAAGCGTTGTCGTACCCTCATCTGGACCCTAAACCGTCCCCATCCCCTAACCCTAACCCTAGCCCGAACCCTAACCCTAACCCTTCCCCGAAGCCTGACCCTCACCCGTCCCCTAATCCTAACCCGTACGCTGACGCTAACCCGCGCCCTCACACGTACGCTCCCCCTAAAGCGTTGTCGTACCCTCACCTGGACCCTAAACCGTCCCCGTCCCCTAACCCTAACCCTAGCCCGAACCCTAACCCTAACCCTTCCCCGAAGCCTGACCCTCACCCGTCCCCTAATCCTAACCCGTACGCTGACACTAACCCGCGCCCTCACACGTACGCTCCCCCTAAAGCGTTGTCGTACCCTCACCTGGACCCTAAACCGTCCCCGTCCCCTAACCCTAACCCTAGCCCGAACCCTAACCCTAACCCTTCCCCGAAGCCTGACCCTCACCCGTCCCCTAATCCTAACCCGTACGCTGACACTAACCCGCGCCCTCACACGTACGCACCCCCTAAAGCGTTGTCGTACCCTCACCTGGACCCTAAACCGTCCCCGTCCCCTAACCCTAACCCTAGCCCGAACCCTAACCCTAACCCTTACCCAAAGCCTGACCCTCACCCGTCCCCTAATCGTAACCCGTACGCTGACACTAACCCGCGCCCTCACACGTACGCTCCCCCTAAAGCGTTGTCGTACCCTCACCTGGACCCTAAACCGTCCCCGTCCCCTAACCCTAACCCTAGCCCGAACCCTAACCCTAACCCTTCCCCGAAGCCTGACCCTCCCCCGTCCCCTAATCCTAACCCGTACGCTGACGCTAACCCGCGCCCTCACACGTACGCTCCCCCTAAAGCGTTGTCGTACCCTCACCTGGACCCTAAACCGTCCCCGTCCCCTAACCCTAACCCTAGCCCGAACCCTAACCCTAAACCTTCCCCGAAGCCTGAACCTCACCCGTCCCCTAATCCTAACCCGTACGCTGACGCTAACCCGCGCCCTCACACGTACGCTCCCCCTAAAGCGTTGTCGTACCCTCACCTGGACCCTAAACCGTCCCCGTCCCCTAACCCTAACCCTAGCCCGAACCCTAACCCTAACTCTTCCCCGAAGCCTGACCCTCACCCGTCCCCTAATCCTAACCCGTACGCTTACACTAACCCATGCCCTCACACGTACGCTCCCCCTAAAGCGTTGTCGTACCCTCACCTGGACCCTAAACCGTCCCCGTCCCCTAACCCTAACCCTATCCCGAACCCTAACCCTAACCCTTCCCCGAAGCCTGACCCTCACCCGTCCCCTAATCCTAACCCGTACGCTGACACTAACCCAAGCCCTCACACGTACGCTCCCCCTAAAGCGTTGTCGTACCCTCACCTGGACCCTAAACCGTCCCCGTCCCCGAACCCTAACCCTAGCCCGAACCCTAACCCTAACCCTTCCCCGAAGCCTGACCCTCACCCGTCCCCTAATCCTAACCCGTACGCTGACACTAACCCGCGCCCTCACACGTACGCTCCCCCTAAAGCGTTGTCGTACCCTCACCTGGACCCTAAACCGTCCCCGTCCCCTAACCCTAACCCTAGCCCGAACCCTAACCCTAACCCTTCCCCGAAGCCTGACCCTCACCCGTCCCCTAATCCTAACCCGTACGATGACACTAACCCGCGCCCTCACACGTACGCTCCCCCTAAAGCGTTGTCGTACCCTCACCTGGACCCTAAACCGTCCCCGTCCCCTAACCCTAACCCTAGCCCGAACCCTAACCCTAACCCTTCCCCGAAGCCTGACCCTCACCCGTCCCCTAATCCTAACCCGTACGCTGACACTAACCCGCGCCCTCACACGTACGCTCACCCTAAAGCGTTGTCGTACCCTCACCTGGACCCTAAACCGTCCCCGTCCCCTAACCCTAACCCTAGCCCGAACCCTAACCCTAACCCTTCCCCGAAGCCTGACCCTCACCCGTCCCCTAATCCTAACCCGTACGCTGACACTAACCCGCGCCCTCACACGTACGCTCCCCCTAAAGCGTTGTTGTACCCTCACCTGGACCCTAAACCGTCCCCGTCCCCTAACCCTAACCCTAGCCCGAACCCTAACCCTAACCCTTCCCCGAAGCCTGACCCTCACCCGTCCCCTAATCCTAACCCGTACGCTGACACTAACCCGCGCACTCACACGTACGCTCCCCCTAAAGCGTTGCCGTACCCTCACCTGGACCCTAAACCGTCCCCGTCCCCTAACCCTAACCCTAGCCCGAACCCTAACCCTAACCCTTACCCGAAGCCTGACCCTCACCCGTCCCCTCATCCTAACCCGTACGCTGACGCTAACCCGCGCCCTCACACGTACGCTCCCCCTAAAGCGTTGTCGTACCCTCACCTGGACCCTAAACCGTCCCCGTCCCCTAACCCTAACCCTAGCCCGAACCCTAACCCTAACCCTTCCCCGAAGCCTGACCCTCACCCGTCCCCTAATCCTAACCCGTACGCTGACTCTAACCCGCGCCCTCACACGTACGCTCCCCCTAAAGCGTTGTCGTACCCTCACCTGGACCCTAAACCGTCCCGTCCCCTAACACTAACCCTAGCCCGAACCCTAACCCTAACCCTTCCCCGAAGCCTGACCCTCAACCGTCCCCTAATCCTAACCCGTACGCTTACACTAACCCATGCCCTCACACGTACGCTCCCCCTAAAGCGTTGTCGTACCCTCACCTGGACCCTAAACCGTCCCCGTCCCCTAACCCTAACCCTATCCCGAACCCTAACCCTAACCCTTCCCCGAAGCCTGACCCTCACCTGTCCCCTAATCCTAACCCGTACGCTGACACTAACCCAAGCCCTCACACGTACGCTCCCCCTAAAGTATTGTCGTACCCTCACCTGGACCCTAAACCGTCCCCGTCCCCGAACCCTAACCCTAGCCCGAACCCTAACCCTAACCCTTCCCCGAAGCGTGACCCTCACCCGTCCCCTAATCCTAACCCGTACGCTGACACTAACCCGCGCCCTCACACGTACGCTCCCCCTAAAGCGTTGTCGTACCCTCACCTGGACCCTAAACCGTCCCCGTCCCCTAACCCTAACCCTAGCCCGAACCCTAACCCTAACCCTTCCCCGAAGCCTGACCCTCACCCGTCCCCTAATCCTAACCCGTACGCTGACACTAACCCGCGCCCTCACACGTACGCACCCCCTAAAGCGTTGTCGTACCCTCACCTGGACCCTAAACCGTCCCCGTCCCCTAACCCTAACCCTAGCCCGAACCCTAACCCTAACCCTTCCCCGAAGCCTGACCCTCACCCGTCCCCTAATCCTAACCCGTACGCTGACACTAACCCACGCCCTCACACGTACGCTCCCCCTAAAGCGTTGTCGTACCCTCACCTGGACCCTAAACGGTCCCCGTCCCCTAACCCTAACCCTAGCCCGAACCCTAAGCCTAACCCTTCCCGAAGCCTGACCCTCACCCGTCCCCTAATCCTAACCCGTACGCTGACGCTAACCCGCGCCCTCACACGTACGCTCCCCCTAAAGCGTTGTCGTACCCTCACCTGGACCCTAAACCGTCCCCTAAACCTAACCCTAACCCTAGCCCGAACCCTAACCCTAACTCTTCCCCAAAGCCTGACCCTCACCCGTCCCCTAATCCTAACCCGTACGCTTACACTAACCCGTGCCCTCACACGTACGCTCCCCCTAAAGCGTTGTCGTACCCTCACATGGACCCTAAACCGTCCCCGTCCCCTAACCCTAACCCTATCCCGAACCCTAACCCTAACCCTTCCCCGAAGCCTGACCCTCACCCGTCCCCTAATCCTAACCCGTACGCTGACACTAACCCACGCCCTCACACGTACGCTCCCCCTAAAGCGTTGTCGTACCCTTACCTGGACCCTAAACCGTCCCCGTCCCCTAACCCTAACCCTAGCCCGAACCCTAACCCTAACCCTTCCCCGAAGCCTGACCCTCACCCGTCCCCTAATCCTAACCCGTACGCTGACACTAACCCGCGCCCTCACACGTACGCTCCCCCTAAAGCGTTGTCGTACCCTCACCTGGACCCTAAACCGTCCCCGTCCCCTAACCCTAACCCTAGCCCGAACCCTAACCCTAACCCTTCCCCGAAGCCTGACCCTCACCCGTCCCCTAATCCTAACCCGTACGCTGACACTAACCCGCGCCCTCACACGTACGCTCCCCCTAAAGCGTTGTCGTACCCTCACCTGGACCCTAAACCGTCCCCGTCCCCTAACCCTAACCCTAGCCCGAACCCTAACCCTAACCCTTCCCCGAAGCCTGACCCTCACCCGTCCCCTAATCCTAACCCGTACGCTGACACTAACCCGCGCCCTCACACGTACGCTCCCCCTAAAGCGTTGTCGTACCCTCACCTGGACCCTAAACCGTCCCCGTCCCCTAACCCTAACCCTAGCCCGAACCCTAACCCTAACCCTTCCCCGAAGCCTGACCCTCACCCGTCCCCTAATCCTAACCCGTACGCTGACACTAACCCGCGCCCTCACACGTACGCTCCCCCTAAAGCGTTGTCGTACCCTCACCTGGACCCTAAACCGTCCCCGTCCCCTAACCCTAACCCTAGCCCGAACCCTAACCCTAACCCTTCCCCGAAGCCTGACCCTCACCCGTCCCATAATCCTAACCCGTACGCTGACGCTAACCCGCGCCCTCACACGTACGCTCCCCCTAAAGCGTTGTCGTACCCTCACCTGGACCCTAAACCGTCCCCGTCCCCTAACCCTAACCCTAGCCCGAACCCTAACCCTAAACCTTCCCCGAAGCCTGACCCTCACCCGTCCCCTAATCCTAACCCGTACGCTTACACTAACCCATGCCCTCACACGTACGCTCCCCCTAAAGCGTTGTCGTACCCTCACCTGGACCCTAAACCGTCCCCGTCCCCTAACCCTAACCCTATCCCGAACAATAAGCCTAACCCTTCCCCGAAGCCTGACCCTCACCCGTCCCCTAATCCTAACCCGTACGCTGACACTAACCCAAGCCCTCACACGTACGCTCCCCCTAAAGCATTGTCGTACCCTCACCTGGACCCTAAACCGTCCCCGTCCCCGAACCCTAACCCTAGCCCGAACCCTAACCCTAACCCTTCCCCGAAGCCTGACCCTCACCCGTCCCCTAATCCTAACCCGTACGCTGACACTAACCCGCGCCCTCACACGTACGCTCCCCCTAAAGCATTGTCTTACCCTCACCTGGACCCTAAACCGTCCCCGTCCCCTAACCCTAACCCTAGCCCGAACCCTAACCCTAACCCTTCCCCGAAGCCTGACCCTCACCCGTCCCCTAATCCTAACCCGTACGATGACACTAAACCGCGCCCTCACACATACGCTCCCCCTAAAGCGTTGTCGTACCCTCACCTGGACCCTAAACCGTCCCCGTCCCCTAACCCTAACCCTAGCCCGAACCCTAACCCTAACCCTTCCCCGAAGCCTGACCCTCACCCGTCCCCTAATCCTAACCCGTACGCTGACACTAACCCGCGCCCTCACACGTACGCACCCCCTAAAGCGTTGTCGTACCCTCACCTGGACCCTAAACCGTCCCCGTCCCCTAACCCTAACCCTAGCCCGAACCCTAACCCTAACCCTTCCCCGAAGCCTGACCCTCACCCGTCCCCTAATCCTAACCCGTACGCTGACACTAACCCGCGCCCTCACACGTACGCTCCCCCTAAAGCGTTGTCGTACCCTCACCTGGACCCTAAACCGTCCCCGTCCCCTAACCCTAACCCTAGCCCGAACCCTAACCCTAACCCTTCCCCGAAGCCTGACCCTAACCCGTCCCCTAATCCTAACCCGTACGCTGACACTAACCCGCGCCCTCACACGTACGCTCCCCCTAAAGCGTTGTCGTACCCTCACCTGGACCCTAAACCGTCCCCGTCCCCTAACCCTAACCCTAGCCCGAACCCTAACCCTAACCCTTCCCCGAAGCCTGACCCTCACCCGTCCCCTAATCCTAACCCGTACGCTGACACTAACCCGCGCCCTCACACGTACGCTCCCCCTAAAGCGTTGTCGTACCCTCACCTGGACCCTAAACCGTCCCCGTCCCCTAACCCTAACCCTAGCCCGAACCCTAACCCTAACCCTTCCCCGAAGCCTGACCCTCACACGTCCCCTAATCCTAACCCGTACGCTGACACTAACCTGCGCCATCACACGTACGCTCCCCCTAAAGCGTTGTCGTACCCTCACCTGGACCCTAAACGGTCCCCGTCCCCTAACCCTAACCCTAGCCCGAACCCTAAGCCTAACCCTTCCCGAAGCCTGACCCTCACCCGTCCCCTAATCCTAACCCGTACGCTGACGCTAACCCGCGTCCTCACACGTACGCTCCCCCTAAAGCGTTGTCGTACCCTCACCTGGACCCTAAACCGTCCCCTAAACCTAACCCTAACCCTAGCCCGAACCCTAACCCTAACTCTTCCCCAAAGCCTGACCCTCACCCGTCCCCTAATCCTAACCCGTACGCTTACACTAACCCGTGCCCTCACACGTACGCTCCCCCTAAAGCGTTGTCGTACCCTCACATGGACCCTAAACCGTCCCCGTCCCCTAACCCTAACCCTATCCCGAACCCTAACCCTAACCCTTCCCCGAAGCCTGACCCTCACCCGTCCCCTAATCCTAACCCGTACGCTGACACTAACCCACGCCCTCACACGTACGCTCCCCCTAAAGCGTTGTCGTACCCTCACCTGGACCCTAAACCGTCCCGGTCCCCTAACCCTAACCCTAGCCCGAACCCTAACCCTAACCCTTCCCCGAAGCCTGACCCTCACCCGTCCCCTAATCCTAACCCGTACGCTGACACTAACCCGCGCCCTCACACGTACGCTCCCCCTAAAGCGTTGTCGTACCCTCACCTGGACCCTAAACCGTCCCCGTCCCCTAACCCTAACCCTAGCCCGCACCCTAACCCTAACCCTTCCCCGAAGCCTGACCCTCACCCGTCCCCTAATCCTAACCCGTACGCTGACACTAACCCGCGCCCTCACACGTACGCTCCCCCTAAAGCGTTGTTGTACCCTCACCTGGACCCTAAACCGTCCCCGTCCCCTAACCCTAACCCTAGCCCGAACCCTAACCCTAACCCTTCCCCGAAGCCTGACCCTCACCCGTCCCATAATCCTAACCCGTACGCTGACACTAACCCGCGCCCTCACACGTACGCTCCCCCTAAAGCGTTGTCGTACCCTCATCTGGACCATAAACCGTCCCCGTCCCCTAACCATAACCCTAGCCCGAACCCTAACCCTAACCCTTCCCCGAAGCCCGACCCTCACCCGTCCCCTAATCCTAACCCGTACGCTGACACTAACCCGCGCCCTCACACGTACGCTCCCCCTAAAGCGTTGTCGTACCCTCACCTGGACCCTAAACCGTCCCCATCCCCTAAGCCTTACCCTAGCCCGAACCCTAACCCTAAACCTTCCCCAAAGCCTGACCCTCACCCGTCCCCTAATCCTAACCCGTACGCTGACACTAACCCGCGCCCTCACACGTACGCTCCCCCTAAAGCGTTGTCGTACCCTCATCTGGACCGTAAACCGTCCCCGTCCCCTAACCCTAACCCTAGCCCGAACCCTAACCCTAATTCTTCCCCGAAGCCTGACCCTCACCCGTCCCCTAATCCTAACCCGTACGCTTACAGTAACCCGCGCCCTCACACGTACGCTCCCCGTAAAGCGTTGTCGTACCCTCACCTGGACCCTAAACCGTCCCCGTCCCCTAACCCTAACCCTAACCCTTCCCCGAAGCCTGACCCTCACCCGTCCCCTAATCCTAACCCGTACGCTGACACTAACCCGCGCCCTCACACGTACGCTCCCCCTAAAGCGTTGTTGTACCCTCACCTGGACCCTAAACCGTCCCCGTCCCCTAACCCTAACCCTAGCCCGAACCCTAACCCTAACCCTTCCCCGAAGCCTGACCCTCACCCGTCCCATAATCCTAACCCGTACGCTGACACTAACCCGCGCCCTCACACGTACGCTCCCCCTAAAGCGTTGTCGTACCCTCATCTGGACCCTAAACCCTCCCCGTCCCCTAACCATAACCCTAGCCCGAACCCTAACCCTAACCCTTCCCCGAAGCCTGACCCTCACCCGTCCCCTAATCCTAACCCGTACGCTGACACTAACCCGCGCCCTCACACGTACGCTCCCCCTAAAGCGTTGTCGTACCCTCACCTGGACCCTAAACCGACCCCGTCCCCTAACCCTAACCCTAGCCCGAACCCTAACCCTAACCCTTCCCCGAAGCCTGACCCTCACCCGTCCCCTAATCCTAACCCGTACGCTGACACTAACCTGCGCCCTCACACGTACGCTCCCCCTAAAGCGTTGTCGTACCCTCACCTGGACCCTAAACCGTCCCAGTCCCCTAACCCTAACCCTTCCCCGAAGCCTGACCCTCACCCGTCCCCTAATCCTAACCCGTACGCTGATACTAACCCACGCCCTCACACTTACGCTCCCCATAAAGCGTTGTCGTACCCTCACCTGGACCCTAAACCGTCCCCGTCCCCTAACCCTAACCCTAGCCCGAACCCTAACCCTAACCCTTTCTCGAAGACTGACCCTCACCCGTCCCCTAATCCTAACCCGTACGCTGACACTAACCCGCGCCCTCACACGTACGCTCCCCCTAAAGCGTTGTCGTACCCTCACCTGGACCCTAAACCGTCCCCGTCCCCTAACCCTAACCCTAGCCCGAACCCTAACCCTAACCCTTCCCCGAAGCCTGACCCTCACACGTCCCCTAATCCTAACCCGTACGCTGACGCTAACCCGCTCCCTCACACGTACGCTTCCCCTAAAGCGTTGTCGTACCCTCACCTGGACCCTAAACAGTCCCCGTCCCCTAACCCTAACCCTAGCCCGAACCCTAACGCTAACTCTTCCCCGAAGCCTGACACTCACCCGTCCCATAATCCTAACCCGTACGCTTACACTAACCCGTGCCCTCACAAGTACGCTCCCCCTAAAGCGTTGTCGTACCCTCACCTGGACCCTAAACCGTCCCCGTCCTCTAACCCTAACCCTATCCCGAACCCTAACCCTAACCCTTCCCCGAAGCCTGAACCTCACCCGTCCCATAATCCTAACCCGTACGCTGACACTAAACCGCGCCCTCACACGTACGCTCCCCCTAAAGCGTTGTCGTACCCTCACCTGGACCCTAAACCGTCCCCGTCCCCTAACCCTAACCCTAGCCCGCACCCTAACCCTAACCCTTCCCCGAAGCCTGACCCTCACCCGTCCCCTAATCCTAACCCGTACGCTGACACTAACCCGCGCCCTCACACGTACGCTCCCCCTAAAGCGTTGTCGTACCCTCACCTGGACCCTAAACCGTCCCCGTCCCCTAACCCTAACCCTAGCCCGAACCCTAACCCTAACCCTTCCCCGAAGCCTGACCCTCACCCGTCCCATAATCCTAAACCGTACGCTGACACTAACCCGCGCCCTCACACGTACGCTCCCCCTAAAGCGTTGTCGTACCCTCATCTGGACCCTAAACCGTCCCCGTCCCCTAACCATAACCCTAGCCCGAACCCTAACCCTAACCCTTCCCCGAAGCCTGACCCTCACCCGTCCCCTAATCCTAACCCGTACGCTGACACTAACCCGCGCCCTCACACGTACGCTCCCCCTAAAGCGTTGTCGTACCCTCACCTGGACCCTAAACCGTCCCCGTCCCCTAACCCTAACCCTAGCCCGAACCCTAACCCTAACCCTTCCCCGAAGCCTGACCCTCACCCGTCCCCTAATCCTAACCCGTACGCTGACACTAACCTGCGCCCTCACACGTACGCTCCCCCTAAAGCGTTGTCGTACCCTCACCTGGACCCTAAACCGTCCCAGTCCCCTAACACTAACCCTTCCCCGAAGCCTGACCCTCACCCGTCCCCTAATCCTAACCCGTACGCTGATACTAACCCACGCCCTCACACTTACGCTCCCCATAAAGCGTGGTCGTACCCTCACCTAGACCCTAAACCGTCCCCGTCCCCTAACCCTAACCCTAGCCCGAACCCTAACCCTAACCCTTCCTCGAAGACTGACCCTCACCCGTCCCCTAATCCTAACCCGTACGCTGACACTAACCCGCGCCCTCACACGTACGCTCCCCCTAAAGCGTTGTCGTACCCTCACCTGGACCCTAAACCGTCCCCGTCCCCTAACCCTAACCCTAGCCCGAACCCTAACCCTAACCCTTCCCCGAAGCCTGACCCTCACACGTCCCCTAATCCTAACCCGTACGCTGACGCTCACCCGCTCCCTCACACGTACGCTCCCTCTAAAGCGTTGTCGTACCCTCACCTGGACCCTAAACAGTCCCCGTCCCCTAACCCTAACCCTAGCCCGAACCCTAACCCTAACTCTTCCCCGAAGCCTGACCCTCACCCGTCCCATAATCCTAACCCGTACGCTTACACTAACCCGTGCCCTCACACGTACGCTCCCCCTAAAGCGTTGTCGTACCCTCACCTGGACCCTAAACCGTACCCGTCCCCTAACCCTAACCCTATCCCGAACCCTAACCCTAACCCTTCCCCGAAGCCTGAACCTCACCCGTCCCCTAATCCTAACCCGTACGCTGACACTAAACCGCGCCCTCACACGTACGCTCCCCCGAAAGCGTTGTCGTACCCTCACCTGGACCCTAAACCGTCCCCGTCCCCTATCCCTAACCCTAGCCCGAACCCTAACCCTAACCCTTCCCCGAAGCCTGACCCTCACCCGTCCCCTAATCCTAACCCGTACGCTGACACTAACCCGCGCCCTCACACGTACGCTCCCCCTAAAGCGTTGTCGTACCCTCACCTGGACCCTAAACCGTCCCCGTCCCCTAACCCTAACCCTATCCCGAACCCTAACCCTAACCCTTCCCCGAAGCCTGACCCTCACCCGTCCCCTAATCCTAACCCGTACGGTGACACTAACCCGCGCCCTCACACGTACGCTCCCCCTAAAGCGTTGTCGTACCCTCACCTGGACCCTAAACCGTCCCCGTCCCCTAACCCTAACCCTAGCCCGAACCCTAACCCTAACCCTTCCCCGAAGCCTGACCCTCACCCGTCCCCTAATCCTAACCCGTACGCTGACACTAACCCGTGCCCTCACACGTACGCTCCCCCTAAAGCGTTGTCGTACCCTCACCTGGACCCTAAACCGTCCCCGTCCCCTAACCCTAACCCTAGCCCGAACCCTAACCCTAACCCTTCCCCGAAGCCTGACCCTCACCCGTCCCCTAATCCTAACCCGTACGCTGACGCTAACCCGCGCCCTCACACGTACGCTCCCCCTAAAGCGTTGTCGTACCCTCACCTGGACCCTAAACCGTCCCCGTCCCCTAACCCTAACCCTAGCCCGAACCCTAACCCTAACCCTTCCCCGAAGCCTGACCCTCACCCGTCCCCTAATCCTAACCAGTACGCTGACACTAACCCGCGCCCTCACACGTACGCTCCCCCTAAAGCGTTGTCGTACCCTCACCTGGACCCTAAACCGTCCCCGTCCCCTAACCCTAACCCTAGCCCGAACCCTAACCCTAACCCTTCCCCGAAGCCTGACCCTCACCCGTCCCCTAATCCTAACCCGTACGCTGACACTAACCCGCGTCCTCACACGTACGCTCCCCCTAAAGCGTTGTCGTACCCTCACCTGGACCCTAAACCGTCCCCGTCCCCTAACCCTAACCCTAGCCCGAACCCTAACCCTAACCCTTCCCCGAAGCCTGACCCTCACCCGTCCCCTAATCCTAACCCGTACGCTGACGCTAACCCGCGCCCTCACACGTACGCTCCCCCTAAAGCGTTGTCGTACCCTCACCTGGACCCTAAACCGTCCCCGTCCCCTAACCCTAACCCTAGCCCGAACCCTACCCCTAACCCTTCCCCGAAGCCTGACCCTCACCCGTCCCCTAATCCTAACCCGTACGCTGACACTAACCCGCGCCCTCACACGTACGCTCCCCCTAAAACGTTGTCGTACCCTCACCTGGACCCTAAACCGTCCCCGTCCCCTAACCCTAACCCTAGCCCGAACCGTAACCCTAACCCTATCCCGAAGCCTGACCCTCACCCGTCCCCTAATCCTAACACGTACGCTGACGCTAACCCGCGCCCTCACACGTACGCTCCCCCTAAAGCGTTGTCGTACCCTCACCTGGACCCTAAACCGTCCCCGTCCCCTAAGCCTTACCCTTGCCCGAACCCTAACCCTAACCCTTCCCCGAAGCCTGAACCTCACCCGTCCCCTAATCCTAACCCGTACGCTGACACTAACCCGCGCCCTCACACGTACGCTCCCCCTAAAGCGTTGTCGTACCCTCACCTGGACCCTAAACCGTCCCCGTCCCCTAACCCTAACCCTAGCCCGAACCCTAACCCTAACTCTTCCCCGAAGGCTGACCCTCACCCGTCCCCTAATCCTAACCCGTACGCTTACACTAACCCGGGCCCTCACACGTACGCTCCCCCTAAAGCGTCGTCGTACCCTCACCTGGACCCTAAACCGGCCCCGTCCCCTAACCCTAACCCTAGCCCGAACCCTAACCCTAACCCTTCCCCGAAGCCTGACCCTCACCCGTCCCCTAATCCTAACCCGTACGCTGACACTAACCCGCGCCCTCACACGTACGCTCCCCCTAAAGCGTTGTCGTACACTCACCTGGACCCTAAATCGTCCCCGTCCCCTAACCCTAACCCTAGCCCGAACCCTAACCCTAACCCTTCCCCGAAGCCTGACCCTCACCCGTCCCCTAATCCTAACCCGTACGCTGACGCTAAACCGCGCCCTCACACGTATGCTCCCCCTAAAGCGTTGTCGTACACTCACCTGGACCCTAAACCGTCCCCGTCCCCTAACCCTAACCCTAGCCCGAACCCTAACCCTAACCCTTCCCCGAAGCCTGACCCTCACCCGTCCCCTATTCCTAACCCGTACGCTGACGCTAACCCACGCCCTCACACGTACGCTCCCCCTAAAGCGTTGTCGTACCCTCACCTGGACCCTAAACCGTCCCCGTCCCCTAACCCTAACCCTAGCCCGAACCCTAACCCTAACACTTCCCCGAAGCCTGACCCTCAACCGTCCCCTAATCCTAACCCGTACGCTGACACTAACCCGCGCCCTCACACGTACGCTCCCCTTAAAGCGTTGTCGTACCCTCACCTGGACCCTAAACCGTCCCCGTCCCCTAACCCTAACCCTAGCCCGAACCCTAACCCTAACCCTTCCCCGAAGCCTGACCCTCAACCGTCCCCTAATCCTAACCCGTACGCTGACACTAACCCGCGCCCTCACACGTACGCTCGCCCTAAAGCGTTGTCGTACCCTCACCTGGACCCTAAACCGTCCCCGTCCCCTAACCCTAACCCTAGCCCGAACCCTAACCCTAACCCTTCCCCGAAGCCTGACCCTCACCCGTCCCCTAATCCTAACCCGTACGCTGACGCTAACCCGCGCCCTCACACGTACGCTCCCCCAAAAGCGTTGTCGTACCCTCACCTGGACCCTAAACCGTCCCCGTCCCCTAACCCTAACCCTAGCCCGAACCTTAACCCTAACCCTTCCCCGAAGCCTGACCCTCACCCGTCCCCTAATCCTAAACCGTACGCTGACACTAAGCCGCGCCCTCACACGTACGCTCCCCCTAAAGCTTTGTCGTACCCTCACCTGGACCCTAAACCGTCCCCGTCCCCTAACCCTAACCCTAGCCCGAACCCTAACCCTAACGCTTCCCCGAAGCCTGACCCTCACCCGTCCCCTAATCCTAACCCGTATGCTGACGCTAACCCGTGCCCTCACACGTACGCTCCCCCTAAAGCTTTGTCGTACCCTCACCTGGACGCTAAACCGTCCCCGTCCCCTAACCCTAACCCTAGCCCGAACCCTAACCCTAACCCTTCCCCGAAGCCTGACCCTCACCCGTCCCCTAATCCTAACCCGTACGCTGACACTAACCCGCGCCCTCGCACGTACGCTCCCCCTAAAGCGTTTTCGTACCCTCTCCTGGACCCTAAACCGTCCCCGTCCCCTAACCCTAACCCTAGCCCGAACCCTAACCCTAACCCTTCCCCGAAGCCTGACCCTCACCCGTCCCCTAATCCTAACCCGTACGCTGACACTAACCCACGCCCTCACACGTACGCTCCCCCTAAAGCGTTGTCGTACCCTCACCTGGACCCTAAACCGTCCCCGTCCCCTAACCCTAACCCTAGCCCGAACCCTAACCCTAACCATTCCCCGAAGCCTGACCCTCACCCGTCCCCTAATCCTAACCCGTACGCTGACACTAACCCGCGCCCTCACACGTACGCTCCCCCTAAAGCGTTGTCGTACCCTCACCTGGACCCTAAACCGTCCCCGTCCCCTAACCCTAACCCTAGCCCGAACCCTAACCCTAACCCTTCCCCGAAGCCTGACCCTCACCCGTCCCCTAATCCTAACCCGTACGCTGACACTAACCCACGCCCTCACACGTACGCTCCCCCTAAAGCGTTGTCGTACCCTCACCTGGACCCTAAACCGTCCCCGTCCCCTAACCCTAACCCTAGCCAGAACCCTAACCCTAACCCTTCCCCGAAGCCTGACCCTCACCAGTCCCCTAATCCTAACCCGTACGCTGACACTAAGCCGCACCTTCACACGTACGCTCCCCCTAAAGCTTTGTCGTACCCTCACCTGGACCCTAAACCGTCCCCGTCCCCTAACCCTAACCCTAGCCCGAACCCTAACCCTAACCCTTCCCCGAAGCCTGACCCTCACCCGTCCCCTAATCCTAACCCGTACGCTGACGCTAACCCGCGCCCTCACACGTACGCTCCCCCTAAAGCGTTGTCGTACCCTCACCTGGACCCTAAACCGTCCCCGTCCCCTAACCCTAAACCTAGCCCGAACCCTAACCCTAAACCTTCCCCGAAGCCTGACCCTCACCCGTCCCCTAATCCTAACCCGTACGCTGACACTAACCCGCGCCCTCACACGTACGCTCCCCCTAAAGCGTTGTCGTACCCTCACCTGGACCCTAAACCGTCCCCGTCCCCTAATCCTAACCCTAGCCCGAACCCTACCCCTAACCCTTCCCCGAAGCCTGACCCTCACCCGTCCCCTAATCCTAACCCGTACGCTGACACTAACCCGCGCCCTCACACGTACGCTCCCCCTAAAGCGTTGTCGTACACTCACCTGGACCCTAAACCGTCCCCGTCCCCTAACCCTAACCCTAGCCCGAACCCTGACCCTAACCCTTCCCCGAAGCCTGACCCTCACCCGTCCCCTAATCCTAACCCGTACGCTGACGCTAACACGCGCCCTCACACGTACGCTCCCCCTAAAGCGTTGTCGTACCCTCACCTGGACCCTAAACCGTCCCCGTCCCCTAAGCCTTACCCTAGCCCGAACCCTAACCCTAACCCTTCCCCGAAGCCTGACCCTCACACGTCCCCTAATCCTAACCCGTACGCTGACGCTAACCCGCTCCCTCACACGTACGCTTCCCCTAAAGCGTTGTCGTACCCTCACCTGGACCCTAAACAGTCCCCGTCCCCTAACCCTAACCCTAGCCCGAACCCTAACGCTAACTCTTCCCCGAAGCCTGACACTCACCCGTCCCATAATCCTAACCCGTACGCTTACACTAACCCGTGCCCTCACAAGTACGCTCCCCCTAAAGCGTTGTCGTACCCTCACCTGGACCCTAAACCGTCCCCGTCCTCTAACCCTAACCCTATCCCGAACCCTAACCCTAACCCTTCCCCGAAGCCTGAACCTCACCCGTCCCATAATCCTAACCCGTACGCTGACACTAAACCGCGCCCTCACACGTACGCTCCCCCTAAAGCGTTGTCGTACCCTCACCTGGACCCTAAACCGTCCCCGTCCCCTAACCCTAACCCTAGCCCGCACCCTAACCCTAACCCTTCCCCGAAGCCTGACCCTCACCCGTCCCCTAATCCTAACCCGTACGCTGACACTAACCCGCGCCCTCACACGTACGCTCCCCCTAAAGCGTTGTCGTACCCTCACCTGGACCCTAAACCGTCCCCGTCCCCTAACCCTAACCCTAGCCCGAACCCTAACCCTAACCCTTCCCCGAAGCCTGACCCTCACCCGTCCCATAATCCTAAACCGTACGCTGACACTAACCCGCGCCCTCACACGTACGCTCCCCCTAAAGCGTTGTCGTACCCTCATCTGGACCCTAAACCGTCCCCGTCCCCTAACCATAACCCTAGCCCGAACCCTAACCCTAACCCTTCCCCGAAGCCTGACCCTCACCCGTCCCCTAATCCTAACCCGTACGCTGACACTAACCCGCGCCCTCACACGTACGCTCCCCCTAAAGCGTTGTCGTACCCTCACCTGGACCCTAAACCGTCCCCGTCCCCTAACCCTAACCCTAGCCCGAACCCTAACCCTAACCCTTCCCCGAAGCCTGACCCTCACCCGTCCCCTAATCCTAACCCGTACGCTGACACTAACCTGCGCCCTCACACGTACGCTCCCCCTAAAGCGTTGTCGTACCCTCACCTGGACCCTAAACCGTCCCAGTCCCCTAACACTAACCCTTCCCCGAAGCCTGACCCTCACCCGTCCCCTAATCCTAACCCGTACGCTGATACTAACCCACGCCCTCACACTTACGCTCCCCATAAAGCGTGGTCGTACCCTCACCTAGACCCTAAACCGTCCCCGTCCCCTAACCCTAACCCTAGCCCGAACCCTAACCCTAACCCTTCCTCGAAGACTGACCCTCACCCGTCCCCTAATCCTAACCCGTACGCTGACACTAACCCGCGCCCTCACACGTACGCTCCCCCTAAAGCGTTGTCGTACCCTCACCTGGACCCTAAACCGTCCCCGTCCCCTAACCCTAACCCTAGCCCGAACCCTAACCCTAACCCTTCCCCGAAGCCTGACCCTCACACGTCCCCTAATCCTAACCCGTACGCTGACGCTCACCCGCTCCCTCACACGTACGCTCCCTCTAAAGCGTTGTCGTACCCTCACCTGGACCCTAAACAGTCCCCGTCCCCTAACCCTAACCCTAGCCCGAACCCTAACCCTAACTCTTCCCCGAAGCCTGACCCTCACCCGTCCCATAATCCTAACCCGTACGCTTACACTAAACCGTGCCCTCACACGTACGCTCCCCCTAAAGCGTTGTCGTACCCTCACCTGGACCCTAAACCGTACCCGTCCCCTAACCCTAACCCTATCCCGAACCCTAACCCTAACCCTTCCCCGAAGCCTGAACCTCACCCGTCCCCTAATCCTAACCCGTACGCTGACACTAAACCGCGCCCTCACACGTACGCTCCCCCGAAAGCGTTGTCGTACCCTCACCTGGACCCTAAACCGTCCCCGTCCCCTATCCCTAACCCTAGCCCGAACCCTAACCCTAACCCTTCCCCGAAGCCTGACCCTCACCCGTCCCCTAATCCTAACCCGTACGCTGACACTAACCCGCGCCCTCACACGTACGCTCCCCCTAAAGCGTTGTCGTACCCTCACCTGGACCCTAAACCGTCCCCTAACCCTAACCCTATCCCGAACCCTAACCCTAACCCTTCCCCGAAGCCTGACCCTCACCCGTCCCCTAATCCTAACCCGTACGGTGACACTAACCCGCGCCCTCACACGTACGCTCCCCCTAAAGCGTTGTCGTACCGTCACCTGGACCCTAAACCGTCCCCGTCCCCTAACCCTAACCCTAGCCCGAACCCTAACCCTAACCCTTCCCCGAAGCCTGACCCTCACCCGTCCCCTAATCCTAACCCGTACGCTGACACTAACCCGTGCCCTCACACGTACGCTCCCCCTAAAGCGTTGTCGTACCCTCACCTGGACCCTAAACCGTCCCCGTCCCCTAACCCTAACCCTAGCCCGAACCCTAACCCTAACCCTTCCCCGAAGCCTGACCCTCACCCGTCCCCTAATCCTAACCCATACGCTGACGCTAACCCGCGCCCTCACACGTACGCTCCCCCTAAAGCGTTGTCGTACCCTCACCTGGACCCTAAACCGTCCCCGTCCCCTAACCCTAACCCTAGCCCGAACCCTAACCCTAACCCTTCCCCGAAGCCTGACCCTCACCCGTCCCCTAATCCTAACCAGTACGCTGACACTAACCCGCGCCCTCACACGTACGCTCCCCCTAAAGCGTTGTCGTACCCTCACCTGGACCCTAAACCGTCCCCGTCCCCTAACCCTAACCCTAGCCCGAACCCTAACCCTAACCCTTCCCCGAAGCCTGACCCTCACCCGTCCCCTAATCCTAACCCGTACGCTGACACTAACCCGCGTCCTCACACGTACGCTCCCCCTAAAGCGTTGTCGTACCCTCACCTGGACCCTAAACCGTCCCCGTCCCCTAACCCTAACCCTAGCCCGAACCCTAACCCTAACCCTTCCCCGAAGCCTGACCCTCACCCGTCCCCTAATCCTAACCCGTACGCTGACGCTAACCCGCGCCCTCACACGTACGCTCCCCCTAAAGCGTTGTCGTACCCTCACCTGGACCCTAAACCGTCCCCGTCCCCTAACCCTAACCCTAGCCCGAACCCTACCCCTAACCCTTCCCCGAAGCCTGACCCTCACCCGTCCCCTAATCCTAACCCGTACGCTGACACTAACCCGCGCCCTCACACGTACGCTCCCCCTAAAACGTTGTCGTACCCTCACCTGGACCCTAAACCGTCCCCGTCCCCTAACCCTAACCCTAGCCCGAACCGTAACCCTAACCCTATCCCGAAGCCTGACCCTCACCCGTCCCCTAATCCTAACACGTACGCTGACGCTAACCCGCGCCCTCACACGTACGCTCCCCCTAAAGCGTTGTCGTACCCTCACCTGGACCCTAAACCGTCCCCGTCCCCTAAGCCTTACCCTTGCCCGAACCCTAACCCTAACCCTTCCCCGAAGCCTGAACCTCACCCGTCCCCTAATCCTAACCCGTACGCTGACACTAACCCGCGCCCTCACACGTACGCTCCCCCTAAACCGTTGTCGTACCCTCACCTGGACCCTAAACCGTCCCCGTCCCCTAACCCTAACCCTAGCCCGAACCCTAACCCTAACTCTTCCCCGAAGGCTGACCCTCACCCGTCCCCTAATCCTAACCCGTACGCTTACACTAACCCGGGCCCTCACACGTACGCTCCCCCTAAAGCGTCGTCGTACCCTCACCTGGACCCTAAACCGGCCCCGTCCCCTAACCCTAACCCTAGCCCGAACCCTAACCCTAACCCTTCCCCGAAGCCTGACCCTCACCCGTCCCCTAATCCTAACCCGTACGCTGACACTAACCCGCGCCCTCACACGTACGCTCCCCCTAAAGCGTTGTCGTACACTCACCTGGACCCTAAATCGTCCCCGTCCCCTAACCCTAACCCTAGCCCGAACCCTAACCCTAACCCTTCCCCGAAGCCTGACCCTCACCCGTCCCCTAATCCTAACCCGTACGCTGACGCTAAACCGCGCCCTCACACGTACGCTCCCCCTAAAGCGTTGTCGTACACTCACCTGGACCCTAAACCGTCCCCGTCCCCTAACCCTAACCCTAGCCCGAACCCTAACCCTAACCCTTCCCCGAAGCCTGACCCTCACCCGTCCCCTATTCCTAACCCGTACGCTGACGCTAACCCACGCCCTCACACGTACGCTCCCCCTAAAGCGTTGTCGTACCCTCACCTGGACCCTAAACCGTCCCCGTCCCCTAACCCTAACCCTAGCCCGAACCCTAACCCTAACACTTCCCCGAAGCCTGACCCTCAACCGTCCCCTAATCCTAACCCGTACGCTGACACTAACCCGCGCCCTCACACGTACGCTCCCCTTAAAGCGTTGTCGTACCCTCACCTGGACCCTAAACCGTCCCCGTCCCCTAACCCTAACCCTAGCCCGAACCCTAACCCTAACCCTTCCCCGAAGCCTGACCCTCAACCGTCCCCTAATCCTAACCCGTACGCTGACACTAACCCGCGCCCTCACACGTACGCTCGCCCTAAAGCGTTGTCGTACCCTCACCTGGACCCTAAACCGTCCCCGTCCCCTAACCCTAACCCTAGCCCGAACCCTAACCCTAACCCTTCCCCGAAGCCTGACCCTCACCCGTCCCCTAATCCTAACCCGTACGCTGACGCTAACCCGCGCCCTCACACGTACGCTCCCCCAAAAGCGTTGTCGTACCCTCACCTGGACCCTAAACCGTCCCCGTCCCCTAACCCTAACCCTAGCCCGAACCTTAACCCTAACCCTTCCCCGAAGCCTGACCCTCACCCGTCCCCTAATCCTAAACCGTACGCTGACACTAAGCCGCGCCCTCACACGTACGCTCCCCCTAAAGCTTTGTCGTACCCTCACCTGGACCCTAAACCGTCCCCGTCCCCTAACCCTAACCCTAGCCCGAACCCTAACCCTAACGCTTCCCCGAAGCCTGACCCTCACCCGTCCCCTAATCCTAACCCGTATGCTGACGCTAACCCGTGCCCTCACACGTACGCTCCCCCTAAAGCGTTGTCGTACCCTCACCTGGACGCTAAACCGTCCCCGTCCCCTAACCCTAACCCTAGCCCGAACCCTAACCCTAACCCTTCCCCGAAGCCTGACCCTCACCCGTCCCCTAATCCTAACCCGTACGCTGACACTAACCCGCGCCCTCGCACGTACGCTCCCCCTAAAGCGTTTTCGTACCCTCTCCTGGACCCTAAACCGTCCCCGTCCCCTAACCCTAACCCTAGCCCGAACCCTAACCCTAACCCTTCCCCGAAGCCTGACCCTCACCCGTCCCCTAATCCTAACCCGTACGCTGACACTAACCCACGCCCTCACACGTACGCTCCCCCTAAAGCGTTGTCGTACCCTCACCTGGACCCTAAACCGTCCCCGTCCCCTAACCCTAACCCTAGCCCGAACCCTAACCCTAACCATTCCCCGAAGCCTGACCCTCACCCGTCCCCTAATCCTAACCCGTACGCTGACACTAACCCGCGCCCTCACACGTACGCTCCCCCTAAAGCGTTGTCGTACCCTCACCTGGACCGTAAACCGTCCCCGTCCCCTAACCCTAACCCTAGCCCGAACCCTAACCCTAACCCTTCCCCGAAGCCTGACCCTCACCCGTCCCCTAATCCTAACCCGTACGCTGACACTAACCCACGCCCTCACACGTACGCTCCCCCTAAAGCGTTGTCGTACCCTCACCTGGACCCTAAACCGTCCCCGTCCCCTAACCCTAACCCTAGCCAGAACCCTAACCCTAACCCTTCCCCGAAGCCTGACCCTCACCAGTCCCCTAATCCTAACCCGTACGCTGACACTAAGCCGCACCTTCACACGTACGCTCCCCCTAAAGCTTTGTCGTACCCTCACCTGGACCCTAAACCGTCCCCGTCCCCTAACCCTAACCCTAGCCCGAACCCTAACCCTAACCCTTCCCCGAAGCCTGACCCTCACCCGTCCCCTAATCCTAACCCGTACGCTGACGCTAACCCGCGCCCTCACACGTACGCTCCCCCTAAAGCGTTGTCGTACCCTCACCTGGACCCTAAACCGTCCCCGTCCCCTAACCCTAAACCTAGCCCGAACCCTAACCCTAAACCTTCCCCGAAGCCTGACCCTCACCCGTCCCCTAATCCTAACCCGTACGCTGACACTAACCCGCGCCCTCACACGTACGCTCCCCCTAAAGCGTTGTCGTACCCTCACCTGGACCCTAAACCGTCCCCGTCCCCTAATCCTAACCCTAGCCCGAACCCTACCCCTAACCCTTCCCCGAAGCCTGACCCTCACCCGTCCCCTAATCCTAACCCGTACGCTGACACTAACCCGCGCCCTCACACGTACGCTCCCCCTAAAGCGTTGTCGTACACTCACCTGGACCCTAAACCGTCCCCGTCCCCTAACCCTAACCCTAGCCCGAACCCTGACCCTAACCCTTCCCCGAAGCCTGACCCTCACCCGTCCCCTAATCCTAACCCGTACGCTGACGCTAACACGCGCCCTCACACGTACGCTCCCCCTAAAGCGTTGTCGTACCCTCACCTGGACCCTAAACCGTCCCCGTCCCCTAAGCCTTACCCTAGCCCGAACCCTAACCCTAACCCTTCCCCGAAGCCTGACCCTCACCCGTCCCCTAATCCTAACCCGTACGCTGACACTAACCCGCGCCCTCACACGTACGCTCCCCCTAAAGCGTTGTCGTACCCTCACCTGGACCCTAAACCGTCCCCGTCCCCTAACCCTAACCCTAGCCCGAACCCTAACCCTAACTCTTCCCCGAAGCCTGATCCTCACCCGTCCCCTAATCCTAACCCGTACGCTTACACTAACCCGCGCCCTCACACGTACGCTCCCCCTAAAGCGTCGTCGTACCCTCACCTGGACCCTAAACCGTCCCCGTCCCCTAACCCTAACCCTAGCCCGAACCCTAACCCTAACCCTTCCCCGAAGCCTGACCCTCACCCGTCCCCTAATCCTAACCCGTACGCTGACACTAACCCGCGCCCTCACACGTACGCTCCCCCTAAAGCGTTGTCGTACACTCTCCTAGACCCTAAACCGTCCCCGTCCCCTAACCCTAACCCTAGCCCGAACCCTAACCCTAACCCTTCCCCGAAGCCTGACCCTCACCCGTCCCCTAATCCTAACCCGTACGCTGACGCTAACCCGCGCCCTCACACGTACGCTCCCCCTAAAGCGTTGTCGTACACTCACCTGGACCCTAAACCGTCCCCGTCCCCTAACCCTAACCCTAGCCCGAACCCTAACCCTAACCCTTCCCCGAAGCCTGACCCTCACCCGTCCCCTAATCCTAACCCGTACGCTGACGCTAACCCGCGCCCTCACACGTACGCTCCCCCTAAAGCGTTGTCGTACCCTCACCTGGACCCTAAACCGTCCCCGTCCCCTAACCCTAACCCTAGCCCGAACCCTAACCCTAACCCTTCCCCGAAGCCTGACCCTCACCCGTCACCTAATCCTAACCCGTACGCTGACAGTAACCCGCGCCCTCACACCTACGCTCCCCCTAAAGCGTTGTCGTACCCTCACCTGGACCCTAAACCGTCCCCGTCCCCTAACCCTAACCCTAGCCCGAACCCTAACCCTAACGCTTCCCCGAAGCCTGACCCTCACCCGTCCCCTAATCCTAACCCGTACGCTGACGCTAACCCGTGCCCTCACACGTACGCTCCTTCTAAAGCGTTGTCGTACCCTCACCTGGACGCTAAACCGTCCCCGTCCCCTAACCCTAACCCTAGCCCGAACCCTAACCCTAACCCTTCCCCGAAGCCTGACCCTCACAAGTCCCCTAATCCTAACCCGTACGCTGACACTAACCCGCGCCCTCGCACGTACGCTCCCCCTAAAGCGTTTTCGTACCCTCACCTGGACCCTAAACCGTCCCCGTCCCCTAACCCTAACCCTAGCCCGAACCCTAACCCTAACCCTTCCCCGAAGCCTGACCCTCACCCGTCCCCTAATCCTAACCCGTACGCTGACACTAACCCGCGCCCTCACACGTACGCTCCCCCTAAAGCGTTGTCGTACACTCACCTGGACCCTAAACCGTCCCCGTCCCCTAACCCTAACCTTAGCCCGAACCCTAACCCTAACCCTTCCCCGAAGCCTGACCCTCACCCGTCCCCTAATCCTAACCCGTACGCTGACACTAACCCGCGCCCTCACACGTACGCTCCCCCTAAAGCGTTGTCGTACACTCTCCTAGACCGTAAACCGTCCCCGTCCCCTAACCCTAACCCTAGCCCGAACCCTAACCCTAACCCTTCCCCGAAGCCTGACCCTCACCCGTCCCCTAATCCTAACCCGTACGCTGACGCTAACCCGCGCCCTCACACGTACGCTCCCCCTAAAGCGTTGTCGTACACTCACCTGGACCCTAAACCGTCCCCGTCCCCTAACCCTAACCCTAGCCCGAACCCTAACCCTAACCCTTCCCCGAAGCCTGACCCTCACCCGTCCCCTAATCCTAA
Source organism: Globicephala melas (assembly GCF_963455315.2). NCBI lineage: Eukaryota > Metazoa > Chordata > Mammalia > Artiodactyla > Delphinidae > Globicephala > Globicephala melas. The sequence continues at coordinate 661,949 of NW_027207221.1, forward strand.
CCCGTACGCTGACGCTAACCCGCGCCCTCACACGTACGCTCCCCCTAAAGCGTTGTCGTACCCTCACCTGGACCCTAAACCGTCCCCGTCCCCTAACCCTAACCCTAGCCCGAACCCTAACCCTAACCCTTCCCCGAAGCCTGACCCTCACCCGTCACCTAATCCTAACCCGTACGCTGACAGTAACCCGCGCCCTCACACCTACGCTCCCCCTAAAGCGTTGTCGTACCCTCACCTGGACCCTAAACCGTCCCCGTCCCCTAACCCTAACCCTAGCCCGAACCCTAACCCTAACGCTTCCCCGAAGCCTGACCCTCACCCGTCCCCTAATCCTAACCCGTACGCTGACGCTAACCCGTGCCCTCACACGTACGCTCCTTCTAAAGCGTTGTCGTACCCTCACCTGGACGCTAAACCGTCCCCGTCCCCTAACCCTAACCCTAGCCCGAACCCTAACCCTAACCCTTCCCCGAAGCCTGACCCTCACAAGTCCCCTAATCCTAACCCGTACGCTGACACTAACCCGCGCCCTCGCACGTACGCTCCCCCTAAAGCGTTTTCGTACCCTCACCTGGACCCTAAACCGTCCCCGTCCCCTAACCCTAACCCTAGCCCGAACCCTAACCCTAACCCTTCCCCGAAGCCTGACCCTCACCCGTCCCCTAATCCTAACCCGTACGCTGACAATAACCCGCGCCCTCACACGTACGCTCCCCCTAAAGCGTTGTCGTACACTCACCTGGACCCTAAACCGTCCCCGTCCCCTAACCCTAACCCTAGCCCGAACCCTAACCCTAACCCTTCCCCGAAGCCTGACACTCACCCGTCCCCTAATCCTAACCCGTACGCTGACGCTAACCCGCGCCCTCACACGTACGCTCCCCCTAAAGCGTTGTCGTACACTCACCTGGACCCTAAACCGTCCCCGTCCCCTAACCCTAACCCTAGCCCGAACCCTAACCCTAACCCTTCCCCGAAGCCTGACCCTCACCCGTCCCCTAATCCTAACCCGTACGCTGACGCTAACCCGCGCCCTCACACGTACGCTCCCCCTAAAGCGTTGTCGTACCCTCACCTGGACCCTAAACCGTCCCCGTCCCCTAAGCCTTACCCTAGCCCGAACCCTAACCCTAACCCTTCCCCGAAGCCTGACCCTCACCCGTCCCCTATTCCTCACCCGTACGCTGACACTAACCCGCGCCCTCACACGTACGCTCCCCCTAAAGCGTTGTCGTACCCTCACCTGGACCCTAAACCGTCCCCGTCCCCTACCCCTAACCCTAGCCCGAACCCTAACCCTAACCCTTCCCCGAAGCCTGACCCTCACCCGTCCCCTAATCCTAACCCGTACGCTGACGCTAACCCGCGCCCTCACACGTACGCTCCCCCAAAAGCGTTGTCGTACCCTCACCTGGACCCTAAACCGTCCCCGTCCCCTAACCCTAACCCTAGCCCGATCCTTAACCCTAACCCTTCCCCGAAGCCTGACCCTCACCCGTCCCCTAATCCTAAACCGTACGCTGACACTAAGCCGCGCCCTCACACGTACGCTCCCCCTAAAGCTTTGTCGTACCCTCACCTGGACCCTAAACCGTCCCCGTCCCCTAACCCTAACCCTAGCCCGAACCCTAACCCTAACGCTTCCCCGAAGCCTGACTCTCACCCGTCCCCTAATCCTAACCCGTACGCTGACGCTAACCCGTGCCCTCACACGTACGCTCCCCCTAAAGCGTTGTCGTACCCTCACCTGGACGCTAAACCGTCCCCGTCCCCTAACCCTAACCCTAGCCCGAACCCTAACCCTAACCCTTCCCCGAAGCCTGACCCTCACCCGTCCCCTAATCCTAACCCGTACGCTGACACTAACCCGCGCCCTCGCACGTACGCTCCCCCTAAAGCGTTTTCGTACCCTCACCTGGACCCTAAACCGTCCCCGTCCCCTAACCCTAACCCTAGCCCGAACCCTAACCCTAACCCTTCCCCGAAGCCTGACCCTCACCCGTCCCCTAATCCTAACCCGTACGCTGACACTAACCCACGCCCTCACACGTACGCTCCCCCTAAAGCGTTGTCGTACCCTCACCTGGACCCTAAACCGTCCCCGTCCCCTAACCCTAACCCTAGCCCGAACCCTAACCCTAACCCTTCCCCGAAGCCTGACCCTCACCCGTCCCCTAATCCTAACCCATACGCTGACACTAACCCGCGCCCTCACACGTACGCTCCCCCTAAAGCGTTGTCGTACCCTCACCTGGACCCTAAACCGTCCCCGTCCCCTAACCCTAACCCTAGCCCGAACCCTAACCCTAACCCTTCCCCGAAGCCTGACCCTCACCCGTCCCCTAATCCTAACCCGTACGCTGACACTAACCCACGCCCTCACACGTACGCTCCCCCTAAAGCGTTGTCGTACCCTCACCTGGACCCTAAACCGTCCCCGTCCCCTAACCCTAACCCTAGCCCGAACCCTAACCCTAACCCTTCCCCGAAGCCTGACCCTCACCAGTCCCCTAATCCTAACCCGTACGCTGACACTAAGCCGCACCTTCACACGTACGCTCCACCTAAAGCTTTGTGGTACCCTCACCTGGACCCTAAACCGTCCCCGTCCCCTAACCCTAACCCTAGCCCGAACCCTAACCCTAACCCTTCCCCGAAGCCTGACCCTCACCCGTCCCCTAATCCTAACCCGTACGCTGACGCTAACCCGCGCCCTCACACGTACGCTCCCCCTAAAGCGTTGTCGTACCCTCACCTGGACCCTAAACCTTCCCCGTACCCTAACCCTAACCCTAGCCCGAACCCTAACCCTAACCCTTCCCCGAAGCCTGACCCTCACCCGTCCCCTAATCCTAACCCGTACGCTGACACTAACCCACGCCCTCACACGTACGCTCCCCCTAAAGCGTTGTCGTACCCTCACCTGGACCCTAAACCGTCCCCGTCCCCTAACCCTAACCCTAGCCCGAACCCTAACCCTAACCCTTCCCCGAAGCCTGACCCTCACCCGTCCCCTAATCCTAACCCGTACGCTGACACTAACACGCGCCCTCACACGTACGCTCCCCCTAAAGCGTTGTCGTACCCTCACCTGGACCCTAAACCTTCCCCGTACCCTAACCCTAACCCTAGCCCGAACCCTAACCCTAACACTTCCCCGAAGCCTGACACTCACCCGTCCCCTAATCCTAACCCGTACGCTGACACTAACCCGCGCCCTCACACGTACGCTCCCCCTAAAGCGTTCTCGTACCCTCACCTGGACCCTAAACCGTCCCCGTCCCCTAACCCTAACCCTAGCCCGAACCCTAACCCTAACCCTTCCCCGAAGCCTGACCCTCACCCGTCCCCTAATCCTAACCCGTACGCTGACACTAACCCACGCCCTCACACGTACGCTCCCCTTAAAGCGTTGTCGTACCCTCACCTGGACCCTAAACCGTCCCCGTCCCCTAACCCTAACCCTAGCCCGAACCCTAACCCTAACCCTTCCCCGAAGCCTGACCCTCACCCGTCCCCTAATCCTAACCCGTACGCTGACACTAACCCGCGCCCTCACACGTACGCTCCCCCTAAAGCGTTGTCGTACCCTCACCTGGACCCTAAACCGTCCCCGTCCCCTAACCCTAACCCTAGCCCGAACCCTAACCCTAACCCTTCCCCGAAGCCTGACCCTCACCCGTCCCCTAATCCTAACCCGTACGCTGACACTAAGCCGCGCCCTCACACGTACGCTCCCACTAAAGCGTTGTCGTACCCTCACCTGGACCCTAAACCGTCCCCGTCCCCTAACCCTAACCCTAGCCCGAACCCTAACCCTAACCCTTCCCCGAAGCCTGACCCTCACCCGTCCCCTAATCCTAACCCGTACGCTGACACTAAGCCGCGCCCTCACACGTACGCTCCCCCTAAAGCGTTGTGGTACCCTCACCTGGACCCTAAACCGTCCCCGTCCCCTAAACCTAACCCTAGCCCGAACCCTAACCCTAACCCTTCCCCGAAGCCTGACCCTCACCCGTCCCCTAATCCTAACCCGTACGCTGACACTAACCCGCGCCCTCACACGTACCCTCCCCTTAAAGCGTTGTCGTACCCTCACCTGGACCCTAAACCGTCCCCGTCCCCTAACCCTAACCCTAGCCCGAACCCTAACCCTAACCCTTCCCAGAAGCCTGACCCTCACCCGTCCCCTAATCCTAACCCGTACGCTGACACTAAGCCGCGCCCTCACACGTACGCTCCCCCTAAAGCGTTGTCGTACCCTCATCTGGACCCTAAACAGTCCCCGTCCCCTAACCCTAACCCTTGCTCGAACCCTAACCCTAACCCTTCCCCGAAGCCTGACCCTCACCCGTCCCCTAATCCTAACCCGTACGCTGACACTAAGCCGCGCCCTCACACGTACGCTCCCTCTAAAGCGTTGTCGTACCCTCACCTGGACCCTAAACCGTCCCCGTCCCCTAACCCTAACCCTAGCCCGAACCCTAACCCTAACCCTTCCCCGAAGCCTGACCCTCACCAGTCCCCTAATCCTAACCCGTACGCTGACACTAAGCCGCACCTTCACACGTACGCTCCCCCTAAAGTGTTGTCGTACCCTCACCTGGACACTAAACCGTCCCCGTCCCCTAACCCTAACCCTAGCCCGAACCCTAACCCTAACCCTTCCCAGAAGCCTGACCCTCACCTGTCCCCTAATCCTAAACCGTACGCTGACGCTAACCCGCGCCCTCATACGTACGCTCCCCGTAAAGCGTTGTCGTACCCTCACCTGGACCCTAAAACTTCCCCGTACCCTAACCCTAACCCTAGCCCGAACCCTAACCCTAACCCTTCCCCGAAGCCTGACCCTCACCCGTCCCCTAATCCTAACCCGTACGCTGACACTAACCCGCGCCCTAACACGTACGCTCCCCCTAAAGCGTTGTCGTACCCTCACCTGGACCCTAAACCGTCCCCGTCCCCTAATCCTAACCCTCGCCCGAACCCTAACCCTATCCCTTCCCCAAAGCCTGACCCTCACCCGTCCCCTAATCCTAACCCGTACGCTGACACTAACCCGCGCCCTCACACGTACGCTCCCCCTAAAGCGTTGTCGTACCCTCACCTGGACCCTAAACCGTCCCCGTCCCCTAACCCTAACCCTAGCTCGAACCCTAACCCTAACCCTTCCCCGAAGCCTGACCCTCACAAGTCCCCTAATCCTAACCCGTACGCTGACACTAAGCCGCACCTTCACACGTACGCTCCCCCTAAATTGTTGTCGTACCCTCACCTGGACCCTAAACCGTCCCCGTCCCCTAACCCTAACCCTAGCCCGAACCCTAACCCTAACCCTTCCCCGAAGCCTGACCCTCACCCGTCCCCTAATCCTAACCCGTACGCTGACGCTAACCCGCGCCCTCACATGTACGCTCCCCCTAAAGCGTTGTCGTACCCTCACCTGGACCCTAAACCGTCCCCGTCCCCTAACCCTAACCCTAGCCCGAACCCTAACCCTAAACCTTCCCAGAAGCCTGACCCTCACCCGTCCCCTAATCCTAACCCGTACGCTGACACTAAGCCGCGCCCTCACACGTACGCTCCCCCTAAAGCGTTGTCGTACCCTCACCTGGACCCTAAACAGTCCCCGTCCCCTAACCCTAACCCTTGCCCGAACCCTAACCCTAACCCTTCCCCGAAGCCTGACCCTCACCCGTCCCCTAATCCTAACCCGTACGCTGACACTAAGCCGTGCCCTCACACGTACGCTCCCCCTAAAGCGTTGTCGTACCCTCACCTGGACCCTAAACCGTCCCCGTCCCCTAACCCTAACCCTAGCCCGAACCCTAACCCTAACGCTTCCCCGAAGCCTGACCCTCACCCGTCCCCTAATCCTAACCCGTACGCTGACGCTAACCCGTGCCCTCACACGTACGCTCCCCCTAAAGCGTTGTCGTACCCTCACCTGGACGCTAAACCGTCCCCGTCCCCTAACCCTAACCCTAGCCCGAACCCTAACCCTAACCCTTCCCCGAAGCCTGACCCTCACCCGTCCCCTAATCCTAACCCGTACGCAGACACTAACCCGCGCCCTCGCACGTATGCTCCACCTAAAGCGTTGTCGTACCCTCACCTGGACCCTAAACCGTCCCCGTCCCCTAACCCTAACCCTAGCCCGAACCCTAACCATAACCCTTCCCCGAAGCCTGACCCTCACCCGTCCCCTAATCCTAACCCGTACGCTGACACTAAGCCGCGCCCTCACACGTACGCTCCCCCTAAAGCGTTGTCGTACCCTCACCTGGACCCTAAACCGTCCCCGTCCCCTAAACCTAACCCTAGCCCGAACCCTAACCCTAACCCTTCCCCGAAGCCTGACCCTCACCCGTCCCCTAATCCTAACCCGTACGCTGACGCTAAGCCGCGCCCTCACACGTACGCTCCCCCTAAAGCGTTGTCGTACCCTCACCTGGACCCTAAACCGTCCCCGTCCCCTAAACCTAACCCTAGCCCGAACCCTAACCCTAACCCTTCCCCGAAGCCTGACCCTCACCAGTCCCCTAATCCTAACCCGTACGCTGAAACTAAGCCGCACCTTCACACGTACGCTCCCCCTAAAGTGTTGTCGTACCCTCACCTGGACCCTAAACCGTCCCCGTCCCCTAACCCTAACCCTAGCCCGAACCCTAACCCTAACCCTTCCCCGAATCCTGACCCTCACCCGTCCCCTAATCCTAACCCGTACGCTGACGCTAACCCGCGCCCTCACACGTACGCTCCCCCTAAAGCGTTGTCGTACCCTCACCTGGACCCTAAACCGTCCCCGTCCCCTAACCCTAACCCTAGCCCGAACCCTAACCCTAACCCTTCCCCGAAGCCTGACCCTCACCCGTCCGCTAATCCTAACCCGTACGCTGACACTAACCCACGCCCTCACACGTACGCTCCCCCTAAAGCGTTGTCGTACCCTCACCTGGACCCTAAACCGTCCCCGTCCCCTAACCCTAACCCTAGCCCGAACCCTAACCCTAACCCTTCCCCGAAGCCTGACCCTCACCAGTCCCCTAATCCTAACCCGTACGCTGACACTAAGCCGCACCTTCACACGTACGCTCCCCCTAAAATGTTGTCGTACCCTCACCTGGACCCTAAACCGTCCCCGTCCCCTAACCCTAACCCTAGCCCGAACCCTAACCCTAACCCTTCCCCGAAGCCTGACCCTCACCCGTCCCCTAATCCTAACCCGTACGCTGACACTAAGCCGCGCCCTCACACGTACGCTCCCCCTAAAGCGTTGTCGTACCCTCACCTGGACCCTAAACCGTCCCCGTCCCCTAACCCTAACCCTAGCCCGAACCCTAACCCTAACCCTTCCCCGAAGCCTGACCCTCACCCGTCCCCTAATCCTAACCCGTACGCTGACACTAAGCCGCGCCCTCACACGTACGCTCCCCCTAAAGCGTTGTCGTACCCTCACCTGGACCCTAAACCGTCCCCGTCCCCTAAACCTAACCCTAGCCCGAACCCTAACCCTAACCCTTCCCCGAAGCCTGACCCTCACCCGTCCCCTAATCCTAACCCGTACGCTGACACTAACCCGCGCCCTCACACGTACCCTCCCCTTAAAGCATTGTCGTACCCTCACCTGGACCCTAAACCGTCCCCGTCCCCTAACCCTAACCCTAGCCCGAACCCTAACCCTAACCCTTCCCAGAAGCCTGAACCTCACCCGTCCCCTAATCCTAACCCGTACGCTGACACTAAGCCGCGCCCTCACACGTACGCTCCCCCTAAAGCGTTGTCGTACCCTCATCTGGACCCTAAACAGTCCCCGTCCCCTAACCCTAACCCTTGCCCGAACCCTAACCCTAACCCTTCCCCGAAGCCTGACCCTCACCCGTCCCCTAATCCTAACCCGTACGCTGACACTAAGCCGCGCCCTCACACGTACGCTCCCCCTAAAGCGTTGTCGTACCCTCACCTGGACCCTAAACCGTCCCCGTCCCCTAACCCTAACCCTAGCCCGAACCCTAACCCTAACCCTTCCCCGAAGCCTGACCCTCACGAGTCCCCTAATCCTAACCCGTACGCTGACACTAAACCGCACCTTCACACGTACCCTCCCCCTAAAGTGTTGTCGTACCCTCACCTGGACACTAAACCGTCCCCGTCCCCTAACCCTAACCCTAGCCCGAACCCTAACCCTAACCCTTCCCAGAAGCCTGACCCTCACCCGTCCCCTAATCCTAAACCGTACGCTGACGCTAACCCGCGCCCTCATACGTACGCTCCCCCTAAAGCGTTGTCGTACCCTCACCTGGACCCTAAAACTTCCCCGTCCCCTAACCCTAACCCTAGCCCGAACCCTAACCCTAACACTTCCCCGAAGCCTGCTCCTCACCCGTCCCCTAATCCTAACCCGTACGCTGACACTAACCCGCGCCCTAACACGTACGCTCCCCCTAAAGCGTTGTCGTACCCTCACCTGGACCCTAAACCGTCCCCATCCCCTAATCCTAACCCTCGCCCGAACCCTAACCCTATCCCTTCCCCAAAGCCTGACCCTCACCCGTCCCCTAATCCTAACCCGTACGCTGACACTAACCCGCGCCCTCACACGTAGGCTCCCCCTAAAGCGTTGTCGTACCCTCACCTGGACCCTAAACCGTCCCCGTCCCCTAACCCTAACCCTAGCTCGAACCCTAACCCTAACCCTTCCCCGAAGCCTGACCCTCACAAGTCCCCTAATCCTAACCCGTACGCTGACACTAAGCCGCACCTTCACACGTACGCTCCCCCTAAATTGTTGTCGTACCCTCACCTGGACCCTAAACCGTCCCCGTCCCCTAACCCTAACCCTAGCCCGAACCCTAACCCTAACCCTTCCCCGAAGCCTGACCCTCACCCGTCCCCTAATCCTAACCCGTACGCTGACGCTAACCCGCGCCCTCACATGTACGCTCCCCCTAAAGCGTTGTCGTACCCTCACCTGGACCCTAAACCGTCCCCGTCCCCTAACCCTAACCCTAGCCCGAACCCTAACCCTAAACCTTCCCAGAAGCCTGACCCTCACCCGTCCCCTAATCCTAACCCGTACGCTGACACTAAGCCGCGCCCTCACACGTACGCTCCCCCTAAAGCGTTGTCGTACCCTCACCTGGACCCTAAACAGTCCCCGTCCCCTAACCCTAACCCTTGCCCGAACCCTAACCCTAACCCTTCCCCGAAGCCTGACACTCACCCGTCCCCTAATCCTAACCCGTACGCTGACACTAAGCCGCGCCCTCACACGTACGCTCCCCCTAAAGCGTTGTCGTACCCTCACCTGGACCCTAAACCGTCCCCGTCCCCTAACCCTAACCCTAGCCCGAACCCTAACCCTAACGCTTCCCCGAAGCCTGACCCTCACCCGTCCCCTAATCCTAACCCGTACGCTGACGCTAACCCGTGCCCTCACACGTACGCTCCCCCTAAAGCGTTGTCGTACCCTCACCTGGACGCTAAACCGTCCCCGTCCCCTAACCCTAACCCTAGCCCGAACCCTAACCCTAACCCTTCCCCGAAGCCTGACCCTCACCCGTCCCCTAATCCTAACCCGTACGCTGACACTAACCCGCGCCCTCGCACGTATGCTCCACCTAAAGCGTTGTCGTACCCTCACCTGGACCCTAAACCGTCCCCGTCCCCTAACCCTAACCCTAGCCCGAACCCTAACCATAACCCTTCCCCGAAGCCTGACCCTCACCCGTCCCCTAATCCTAACCCGTACGCTGACACTAAGCCGCGCCCTCACACGTACGCTCCCCCTAAAGCGTTGTCGTACCCTCACCTGGACCCTAAACCGTCCCCGTCCCCTAAACCTAACCCTAGCCCGAACCCTAACCCTAACCCTTCCCCGAAGCCTGACCCTCACCCGTCCCCTAATCCTAACCCGTACGCTGACAGTAAGCCGCGCCCTCACACGTACGCTCCCCCTATAGCGTTGTCGTACCCTCACCTGGACCCTAAACCGTCCCCGTCCCCTAAACCTAACCCTAGCCCGAACCCTAACCCTAACCCTTCCCCGAAGCCTGACCCTCACCAGTCCCCTAATCCTAACCCGTACGCTGACACTAAGCCGCACCTTCACACGTACGCTCCCCCTAAAGTGTTGTCGTACCCTCACCTGGACCCTAAACCGTCCCCGTCCCCTAACCCTAACCCTAGCCCGAACCCTAACCCTAACCCTTCCCCGAATCCTGACCCTCACCCGTCCCCTAATCCTAACCCGTACGCTGACGCTAACCCGCGCCCTCACACGTACGCTCCCCCTAAAGCGTTGTCGTACCCTCACCTGGACCCTAAACCGTCCCCGTCCCCTAAACCTAACCCTAGCCCGAACCCTAACCCTAACCCTTCCCTGAAGCCTTATCCTCACCCGTCCCCTAATCCTAACCCGTACGCTGACACTAACCCGCGCCCTCACACGTACGCTCCCCTTAAAGCGTTGTCGTACCCTCACCTGGACCCTAAACCGTCCCCGTCCCCTAACCCTAACCCTAGACGGAACCCTAACCCTAACCCTTCCCAGAAGCCTGACCCTCACCCGTCCCCTAATCCTAACCCGTACGCTGACACTAAGCCGCGCCCTCACACGTACGCTCCCCCTAAAGCTTTGTCGTACCCTCACCTGGACCCTAAACCGTCCCCGTCCCCTAACCCTAACCCTAGCCCGAACCCTAACCCTAACGCTTCCCCGAAGCCTGACCCTCACCCGTCCCCTAATCCTAGCCCGTACGCTGACGCTAACCAGTGCCCTCACACGTACGCTCCCCCTAAAGCGTTGTCGTACCCTCACCTGGACGCTAAACCGTCCCCGTCCCCTAACCCTAACCCTAGCCCGAACCCTAACCCTAACCCTTCCCCGAAGCCTGACCCTCACCCGTCCCCTAATCCTAACCCGTACGCTGACACTAACCCGCGCCCTCGCACGTACGCTCCCCCTAAATCGTTGTCGTACCCTCACCTGGACCCTAAACCGTCCCCGTCCCCTAACCCTAACCCTAGCCCGAACCCTAACCCTAACCCTTCCCCGAAGCCTGACCCTCACCCGTCCCCTAATCCTAACCCGTACGCTGACACTAACCCACGCCCTCACACGTACGCTCCCCCAAAGCGTTGTCGTACCATCACCTGGACCCTAAACCGTCCCCGTCCCCTAACCCTAACCCTAGCCCGAACCCTAACCCTAACCCTTCCCCGAAGCCTGACCCTCACCCGTCCCCTAATCCTAACCCGTACGCTGACTCTAACCCGCTCCCTCACACGTACGCTCCCCCTAAAGCGTTGTCGTACCCTCACCTGGACCCTAAACCGTCCCCGTCCCCTAACCCTAACCCTAGCCCGAACCCTAACCCTAACCCTTCCCAGAAGCCTGACCCTCACCCGTCCCCTAATCCTAAACCGTACGCTGACGCTAACCCGCGCCCTCATACGTACGCTCCCCCTAAAGCGTTGTCGTACCCTCACCTGGATCCTAAAACTTCCCCGTCCCCTAACCCTAACCCTAGCCCGAACCCTAACCCTAACCCTTCCCCGAAGCCTGACCCTCACCCGTCCCCTAATCCTAACCCGTACGCTGACACTAACCCGCGCCCTAACACGTACGCTCCCCCTAAAGCGTTGTCGTACCCTCACCTGGACCCTAAACCGTCCCCGTCCCCTAATCCTAACCCTCGCCCGAACCCTAACCCTATCCCTTCCCCAAAGCCTGACCCTCACCCGTCCCCTAATCCTAACCCGTACGCTGACACTAACCCGCGCCCTCACACGTAGGCTCCCCCTAAAGCGTTGTCGTACCCTCACCTGGACCCTAAACCGTCCCCGTCCCCTAACCCTAACCCTAGCTCGAACCCTAACCCTAACCCTTCCCCGAAGCCTGACCCTCACAAGTCCCCTAATCCTAACCCGTACGCTGACACTAAGCCGCACCTTCACACGTACGCTCCCCCTAAATTGTTGTCGTACCCTCACCTGGACCCTAAACCGTCCCCGTCCCCTAACCCTAACCCTAGCCCGAACCCTAACCCTAACCCTTCCCCGAAGCCTGACCCTCACCCGTCCCCTAATCCTAACCCGTACGCTGACGCTAACCCGCGCCCTCACATGTACGCTCCCCCTAAAGCGTTGTCGTACCCTCACCTGGACCCTAAACCGTCCCCGTCCCCTAACCCTAACCCTAGCCCGAACCCTAACCCTAAACCTTCCCAGAAGCCTGACCCTCACCCGTCCCCTAATCCTAACCCGTACGCTGACACTAAGCCGCGCCCTCACACGTACGCTCCCCCTAAAGCGTTGTCGTACCCTCACCTGGACCCTAAACAGTCCCCGTCCCCTAACCCTAACCCTTGCCCGAACCCTAACCCTAACCCTTCCCCGAAGCCTGACACTCACCCGTCCCCTAATCCTAACCCGTACGCTGACACTAAGCCGCGCCCTCACACGTACGCTCCCCCTAAAGCGTTGTCGTACCCTCACCTGGACCCTAAACCGTCCCCGTCCCCTAACCCTAACCCTAGCCCGAACCCTAACCCTAACGCTTCCCCGAAGCCTGACCCTCACCCGTCCCCTAATCCTAACCCGTACGCTGACGCTAACCCGTGCCCTCACACGTACGCTCCCCCTAAAGCGTTGTCGTACCCTCACCTGGACGCTAAACCGTCCCCGTCCCCTAACCCTAACCCTAGCCCGAACCCTAACCCTAACCCTTCCCCGAAGCCTGACCCTCACCCGTCCCCTAATCCTAACCCGTACGCTGACACTAACCCGCGCCCTCGCACGTATGCTCCACCTAAAGCGTTGTCGTACCCTCACCTGGACCCTAAACCGTCCCCGTCCCCTAACCCTAACCCTAGCCCGAACCCTAACCATAACCCTTCCCCGAAGCCTGACCCTCACCCGTCCCCTAATCCTAACCCGTACGCTGACACTAAGCCGCGCCCTCACACGTACGCTCCCCCTAAAGCGTTGTCGTACCCTCACCTGGACCCTAAACCGTCCCCGTCCCCTAAACCTAACCCTAGCCCGAACCCTAACCCTAACCCTTCCCCGAAGCCTGACCCTCACCCGTCCCCTAATCCTAACCCGTACGCTGACACTAAGCCGCGCCCTCACACGTACGCTCCCCCTAAAGCGTTGTCGTACCCTCACCTGGACCCTAAACCGTCCCCGTCCCCTAAACCTAACCCTAGCCCGAACCCTAACCCTAACCCTTCCCCGAAGCCTGACCCTCACCAGTCCCCTAATCCTAACCCGTACGCTGACACTAAGCCGCACCTTCACACGTACGCTCCCCCTAAAGTGTTGTCGTACCCTCACCTGGACCCTAAACCGTCCCCGTCCCCTAACCCTAACCCTAGCCCGAACCCTAACCCTAACCCTTCCCCGAATCCTGACCCTCACCCGTCCCCTAATCCTAACCCGTACGCTGACGCTAACCCGCGCCCTCACACGTACGCTCCCCCTAAAGCGTTGTCGTACCCTCACCTGGACCCTAAACCGTCCCCGTCCCCTAAACCTAACCCTAGCCCGAACCCTAACCCTAACCCTTCCCTGAAGCCTTATCCTCACCCGTCCCCTAATCCTAACCCGTACGCTGACACTAACCCGCGCCCTCACACGTACGCTCCCCTTAAAGCGTTGTCGTACCCTCACCTGGACCCTAAACCGTCCCCGTCCCCTAACCCTAACCCTAGCCGGAACCCTAACCCTAACCCTTCCCAGAAGCCTGACCCTCACCCGTCCCATAATCCTAACCCGTACGCTGACACTAAGCCGCGCCCTCACACGTACGCTCCCCCTAAAGCTTTGTCGTACCCTCACCTGGACCCTAAACCGTCCCCGTCCCCTAACCCTAACCCTAGCCCGAACCCTAACCCTAACCCTTCCCCGAAGCCTGACCCTCACCCGTCCCCTAATCCTAACCCGTACGCTGACGCTAACCCGCGCCCTCACATGTACGCTCCCCCTAAAGCGTTGTCGTACCCTCACCTGGACCCTAAACCGTCCCCGTCCCCTAACCCTAACCCTAGCCCGAACCCTAACCCTAAACCTTCCCAGAAGCCTGACCCTCACCCGTCCCCTAATCCTAACCCGTACGCTGACACTAAGCCGCGCCCTCACACGTACGCTCCCCCTAAAGCGTTGTCGTACCCTCACCTGGACCCTAAACAGTCCCCGTCCCCTAACCCTAACCCTTGCCCGAACCCTAACCCTAACCCTTCCCCGAAGCCTGACACTCACCCGTCTCCTAATCCTAACCCGTACGCTGACACTAAGCCGCGCCCTCACACGTACGCTCCCCCTAAAGCGTTGTCGTACCCTCACCTGGACCCTAAACCGTCCCCGTCCCCTAACCCTAACCCTAGCCCGAACCCTAACCCTAACGCTTCCCCGAAGCCTGACCCTCACCCGTCCCCTAATCCTAACCCGTACGCTGACGCTAACCCGTGCCCTCACACGTACGCTCCCCCTAAAGCGTTGTCGTACCCTCACCTGGACCCTAAACCGTCCCCGTCCCCTAACCCTAACCCTAGCCCGAACCCTAACCCTAACCCTTCCCCGAAGCCTGACCCTCACCCGTCCCCTAATCCTAACCCGTACGCTGACACTAACCCGCGCCCTCGCACGTATGCTCCACCTAAAGCGTTGTCGTACCCTCACCTGGACCCTAAACCGTCCCCGTCCCCTAACCCTAACCCTAGCCCGAACCCTAACCATAACCCTTCCCCGAAGCCTGACCCTCACCCGTCCCCTAATCCTAACCCGTACGCTGACACTAAGCCGCGCCCTCACACGTACGCTCCCCCTAAAGCGTTGTCGTACCCTCACCTGGACCCTAAACCGTCCCCGTCCCCTAAACCTAACCCTAGCCCGAACCCTAACCCTAACCCTTCCCCGAAGCCTGACCCTCACCCGTCCCCTAATCCTAACCCGTACGCTGACACTAAGCCGCGCCCTCACACGTACGCTCCCCCTAAAGCGTTGTCGTACCCTCACCTGGACCCTAAACCGTCCCCGTCCCCTAAACCTAACCCTAGCCCGAACCCTAACCCTAACCCTTCCCCGAAGCCTGACCCTCACCAGTCCCCTAATCCTAACCCGTACGCTGACACTAAGCCGCACCTTCACACGTACGCTCCCCCTAAAGTGTTGTCGTACCCTCACCTGGACCCTAAACCGTCCCCGTCCCCTAACCCTAACCCTAGCCCGAACCCTAACCCTAACCCTTCCCCGAATCCTGACCCTCACCCGTCCCCTAATCCTAACCCGTACGCTGACGCTAACCCGCGCCCTCACACGTACGCTCCCCCTAAAGCGTTGTCGTACCCTCACCTGGACCCTAAACCGTCCCCGTCCCCTAAACCTAACCCTAGCCCGAACCCTAACCCTAACCCTTCCCTGAAGCCTTATCCTCACCCGTCCCCTAATCCTAACCCGTACGCTGACACTAACCCGCGCCCTCACACGTACGCTCCCCTTAAAGCGTTGTCGTACCCTCACCTGGACCCTAAACCGTCCCCGTCCCCTAACCCTAACCCTAGCCGGAACCCTAACCCTAACCCTTCCCAGAAGCCTGACCCTCACCCGTCCCCTAATCCTAACCCGTACGCTGACACTAAGCCGCGCCCTCACACGTACGCTCCCCCTAAAGCTTTGTCGTACCCTCACCTGGACCCTAAACCGTCCCCGTCCCCTAACCCTAACCCTAGCCCGAACCCTAACCCTAACGCTTCCCCGAAGCCTGACCCTCACCCGTCCCCTAATCCTAGCCCGTACGCTGACGCTAACCAGTGCCCTCACACGTACGCTCCCCCTAAAGCGTTGTCGTACCCTCACCTGGACGCTAAACCGTCCCCGTCCCCTAACCCTAACCCTAGCCCGAACCCTAACCCTAACCCTTCCCCGAAGCCTGACCCTCACCCGTCCCCTAATCCTAACCCGTACGCTGACACTAACCCGCGCCCTCGCACGTACGCTCCCCCTAAATCGTTGTCGTACCCTCACCTGGACCCTAAACCGTCCCCGTCCCCTAACCCTAACCCTAGCCCGAACCCTAACCCTAACCCTTCCCCGAAGCCTGACCCTCACCCGTCCCCTAATCCTAACCCGTACGCTGACACTAACCCACGCCCTCACACGTACGCTCCCCCAAAGCGTTGTCGTACCATCACCTGGACCCTAAACCGTCCCCGTCCCCTAACCCTAACCCTAGCCCGAACCCTAACCCTAACCCTTCCCCGAAGCCTGACCCTCACCCGTCCCCTAATCCTAACCCGTACGCTGACTCTAACCCGCTCCCTCACACGTACGCTCCCCCTAAAGCGTTGTCGTACCCTCACCTGGACCCTAAACCGTCCCCGTCCCCTAACCCTAACCCTAGCCCGAACCCTAACCCTAACCCTTCCCCGAAGCCTGACCCTCACCCGTCCGCTAATCCTAACCCGTACGCTGACACTAACCCACGCCCTCACACGTACGCTCCCCCTAAAGCGTTGTCGTACCCTCACCTGGACCCTAAACCGTCCCCGTCCCCTAACCCTAACCCTAGCCCGAACCCTAACCCTAACCCTTCCCCGAAGCCTGACCCTCACCAGTCCCCTAATCCTAACCCGTACGCTGACACTAAGCCGCACCTTCACACGTACGCTCCCCCTAAAATGTTGTCGTACCCTCACCTGGACCCTAAACCGTCCCCGTCCCCTAACCCTAACCCTAGCCCGAACCCTAACCCTAACCCTTCCCCGAAGCCTGACCCTCACCCGTCCCCTAATCCTAACCCGTACGCTGACGCTAACCCGCGCCCTCACACGTACGCTCCCCCTAAAGCGTTGTCGTACCCTCACCTGGACCCTAAACCGTCCCCGTCCCCTAACCCTAACCCTAGCCCGAACCCTAACCCTAACCCTTCCCCGAAGCCTGACCCTCACCCGTCCCCTAATCCTAACCCGTACGCTGACTCTAAACCGCGCCCTAACACGTACGCTCCCCCTAAAGCGTTGTCGTACCCTCACCTGGACCCTAACCCGTCCCCGTCCCCTAATCCTAACCCTAGCCCGAACCCTAACCCTATCCCTTCCCCAAAGCCTGACCCTCACCCGTCCCCTAATCCTAACCCGTACGCTGACACTAACACGCGCCCTCACACGTACGCTCCCCCTAAAGCGTTGTCGTACCCTCACCTGGACCCTAAACCTTCCCCGTACCCTAACCCTAACCCTAGCCCGAACCCTAACCCGAACACTTCTCCGAAGCCTGAACCTCACCCGTCCCCTAATCCTAACCCGTACGCTGACGCTAACCCGCGCCCTCACACGTACGCTCCCCCTAAAGCGTTGTCGTACCCTCACCTGGACCCTAAACCGTCCCCGTCCCCTAACCCTAACCCTAGCCCGAACCCTAACCCTAACACTACCCCGAAGCCTGACCCTCACCCGTCCCCTAATCCTAACCCGTACGCTGACACTAAGCCGCGCCCTCACACGTACGCTCCCCCTAAAGCGTTGTCGTACCCTCACCTGGACCCTAAACCGTCCCCGTCCCCTAACCCTAACCCTAGCCCGAACCCTAACCCTAACCCTTTCCCGAAGCCTGACCCTCACCCGTCCCCTAATCCTAACCCGTACGCTGACACTAACCCGCGCCCTCACACGTACGCTCCCCTTAAAGCGTTGTCGTACCCTCACCTGGACCCTAAACCGTCCCCGTCCCCTAACCCTAACCCTAGCCCGAACCCTAACCCTAAATCTTCCCCTAAGCCTGACCCTCACCCGTCCCCTAATCCTAACCCGTACGCTGACACTAAGCCGCGCCCTCACACGTACGCTCCCCCTAAAGCGTTGTCGTACCCTCACCTGGACCCTAAACCGTCCCCGTCCCCTAACCCTAACCCTAGCCCGAACCCTAACCCTAACCCTTCCCCGAAGCCTGACACTCACCCGTCCCCTAATCCTAACCCGTACGCTGACACTAACCCGCGCCCTCACACGTACGCTCCCCTTAAAGCGTTGTCGTACCCTCACCTGGACCCTAAACCGTCCCCGTCCCCTAACCCTAGCCCTAGCCCGAACCCTAACCCTAACCCTTCCCCTAAGCCTGACCCTCACCCGTCCCCTAATCCTAACCCGTACGCTGACACTAAGCCGCGCCCTCACACGTACGCTCCCCCTAAAGCGTTGTCGTACCCTCACCTGGACCCTAAACCGTCCCCGTCCCCTAACCCTAACCCTAGCCCGAACCCTAACCCTAACCCTTCCCCGAAGCCTGACCCTCACCCGTCCCCTAATCCTAACCCGTACGCTGACACTAAGCAGCGCCCTCACACGTACGCTCCCCCTAAAGCGTTGTCGTACCCTCACCTGGACCCTAAACCGTCCCCGTCCCCTAACCCTAACCCTAGCCCGAACCCTAACCCTAACCCTTCCCCGAAGCCTGACCCTCACCCGTCCCCTAATCCTAACCCGTACGCTGACACTAACCCGCGCCCTCACACGTACGCTCCCCCTAAAGCGTTGTCGTACCCTCACCTGGACCCTAAACCGTCCCCGTCCCCTAACCCTAACCCTAGCCCGAACCCTAACCCTAACCCTTCCCCTAAGCCTGACCCTCACCCGTCCCCTAATCCTAACCCGTACGCTGACACTAAGCCGCGCCCTCACACGTACGCTCCCTCTAAAGCGTTGTCGTACCCTCACCTGGACCCTAAACCGTCCCCGTCCCCTAACCCTAACCCTAGCCCGAACCCTAACCCTAACCCTTCCCTGAAGCCTTACCCTCACCGGTCCCCTAATCCTAACCCGTACGCTGACACTAAGCCGCGCCCTCACACGTACGCTCCCCCTAAAGCGTTGTCGTACCCTCACCTGGACCCTAAACAGTCCCCGTCCCCTAACCCTAACCCTTTCCCGAACCCTAACCCTAACCCTTCCCCGAAGCCTGACCCTCACCCGTCCCATAATCCTAACCCGTACGCTGACACTAACCCGCGCCCTCACACGTACGCTCCCCCTAAAGTGTTGTCGTACCCTCACCTGGACCCTAAACCGTCCCCGTCCCCTAACCCTAACCCTAGCCCGAACCCTAACCCTAACCCTTCCCCGAAGCCTGACCCTCACCCGTCCCCTAATCCTAACCCGTACGCTGACACTAAGCCGCGCCCTCACATGTACGCTCCCCCTAAAGCGTTGTCGTACCCTCACCTGGACCCTAAATCGTCCCCGTCCCCTAACCCTAACCCTTGCCCGAACCCTAACCCTAACCCTTCCCCGAAGCCTGACCCTCACCCGTCCCCTAATCCTAACCCGTACGCTGACACTAAGCCGCGCCCTCACACGTACGCTCCCCCTAAAGTGTTGTCGTACCCTCACCTGGACCCTAAACCGTCCCCGTCCCCTAACCCTAACCCTAGCCCGAACCCTAACCCTAACCCTTCCCCGAAGCCTGACCCTCACCTGTCCCCTAATCCTAACCCGTATGCAGACACTAACACGCGCCCTCACACGTACGCTCCCCCTAAAGCGTTGTCGTACCCTCACCTGGACCCTAAACCTTCCCCGTACCCTAACCCTAACCCTAGCCCGAACCCTAACCCTAACCCTTCCCCGAAGCCTGACCCTCACCCGTCCCCTAATCCTAACCCATACGCTGACGCTAACCCGCGCCCTCACACGTACACTCCCCCTAAAGCGTTGTCGTACCCTCACCTGGACCCTAAACCGTCCCCGTCCCCTAACCCTAACCCTAGACCGAACCCTAACCCTGACCCTTCCCCGAAGCCTGACCCTCACCCGTCCCCTAATCCTAACCCGTACGCTGACACTAAGCCGCGCCCTCACACGTACGCTCCCCCTAAAGTGTTGTCGTACCCTCACCTGGTCCCTAAACCGTCCCCGTCCCCTAACCCTAACCCTAGCCCGAACCCTAACCCTAACCCTACCCCGAAGCCTGACCCTCACCCGTCCCCTAATCCTAACCCGTACGCTGACACTAACCCGCGCCCTCACACGTACGCTCCCCTTAAAGCGTTGTCGTACCCTCACCTGGACCCTAAACCGTCCCCGTCCCCTAACCCTAACCCTAGCCCGAACCCTAACCCTAACCCTTCCCCGAAGCCTGACCCTCACCCGTCCCCTAAACCTAACCCGTACGCTGAAACTAAGCCGCGCCCTCACACGTACGCTCCCCCTAAAGCGTTGTCGTACCCTCACCTGGACCCTAAACCGTCCCCGTCCCCTAACCCTAACCCTAGCCCGAACCCTAACCCTAACCCTTCCCCGAAGCCTGACCCTCACCCGTCCCCTAATCCTAACCCGTACGCTGACACTAAGCCGCGCCCTCACACGTACGCTCCCCCTAAAGCGTTGTCGTACCCTCACCTGGACCCTAAACCGTCCCCGTCCCCTAAACCTAACCCTAGCCCGAACCCTAACCCTAACCCTTCCCCGAAGCCTGACCCTCACCCGTCCCCTAATCCTAAACCGTACGCTGACACTAACCCGCGCCCTCACACGTACGCTCCCCTTAAAGCGTTGTCGTACCCTCACCTGGACCCTAAACCGTCCCCGTCCCCTAACCCTAACCCTAGCCCGAACCCTAACCCTAACCCTTCCCAGAAGCCTGACCCTCACCTGTCCCCTAATCCTAACCCGTACGCTGACACTAAGCCGCGCCCTCAAACGTACGCTCCCCCTAAAGCGTTGTCGTACCCTCACCTGGACCCTAAACCGTCCCCGTCCCCTAACCCTAACCCTAGCCCGAACCCTAACCCTAACCCTTCCCCGAAGCCTGACCCTCACCCGTCCCCTAATCCTAACCCGTACGCTGACACTAAGCCGCACCTTCACACGTACGCTCCCCCTAAAGTGTTGTCGTACCCTCAACTGGACCCTAAACCGTCCCCGTCCCCTAACCCTAACCCTAGCCCGAACCCTAAACCTAACCCTTCCCAGAAGCCTGACCCTCACCCGTCCCCTAATCCTAACCCGTACGCTGACGCTAAGCCGCGCCCTCAAACGTACGCTCCCCCTAAAGCATTGTCGTACCCTCACCTGGACCCTAAACCGTCCCCGTCCCCTAACCCTAACCCTAGCCCGAACCCTAACCCTAACCCTTCCCCGAAGCCTGACCCTCACCCGTCCCCTAATCCTAACCCGTACGCTGACACTAACCCGCGCCCTAACACGTACGCTCCCCCTAAACCGTTGTCGTACCCTCACCTGGACCCTAAACCGTCCCCGTCCCCTAATCCTAACCCTAGCCCGAACCCTAACCCTATCCCTTCCCCAAAGCCTGACCCTCACCCGTCCCCTAATCCTAACCCGTACGCTGACACTAACACGCGCCCTCACACGTACGCTCCCCCTAAAGCGTTGTCGTACCCTCACCTGGACCCTAAACCTTCCCCGTACCCTAACCCTAACCCTAGCCCGAACCCTAACCCTAACCCTTCCCCGAAGCCTGACCCTCACCCGTCCCCTAATCCTAACCCGTACGCTGACGCTAACCCGCACCCTCACACGTACGCTCCCCCTAAAGCGTTGTCGTACCCTCACCTGGACCCTAAACCGTCCCCGTCCCCTAACCCTAACCCTAGCCCGAACCCTAACCCTAACCCTTCCCCGAAGCCTGACCCTCACCCGTCCCCTAATCCTAACCCGTACGCTGACACTAAGCCGCGCCCTCACACGTACGCTCCCCCTAAAGCGTTGTCGTACCCTCACCTGGTCCCTAAACCGTCCCCGTCCCCTAACCCTAACCCTAGCCCGAACCCTAACCCTAACCCTTCCCCGAAGCCTGACCCTCACCCGTCCCCTAATCCTAACCCGTACGCTGACACTAACCCGCGCCCTCACACGTACGCTCCCCTTAAAGCGTTGTCGTACCCTCACCTGGACCCTAAACCGTCCCCGTCCCCTAACCCTAACCCTAGCCCGAACCCTAACCCTAACCCTTCCCCTAAGCCTGACCCTCACCCGTCCCCTAATCCTAACCCGTACGCTGACACTAAGCCGCGCCCTCACACGTACGCTCCCCCTAAAGTGTTGTCGTACCCTCACCTGGACCCTAAACCGTCCCCGTCCCGTAACCCTAACCCTAGCCCGAACCCTAACCCTAACACTTCCCCGAAGCCTGACCCTCACCCGTCCCCTAATCCTAACCCGTACGCTGACACTAACCCGCGCCCTCACACGTACGCTCCCCTTAAAGCGTTGTCGTACCCTCACCTGGACCCTAAACCGTCCCCGTCCCCTAACCCTAACCCTAGCCCGAACCCTAACCCTAACCCTTCCCCGAAGCCTGACCCTCACCCGTCCCCTAATCCTAACCCGTACGCTGACACTAACCCGCGCCCTCACACGTACGCGCCCCCTAAAGCGTTGTCGTACCCTCACCTGGACCCTAAACCGTCCCCGTCCCCTAACCCTAACCCTAGCCCGAACCCTAACCCTAACCCTTCCCCGAAGCCTTACCCTCACCCGTCCCCTAATCCTAACCCGTACGCTGACACTAAGCCGCGCCCTCACACGTACGCTCCCCCTAAAGCGTTGTCGTACCCTCACCTGGACCCTAAACCGTCCCCGTCCCCTAACCCTAACCCTTGCCCGAACCCTAACCCTAACCCTTCCCCGAAGCCTTACCCTCACCCGTCCCCTAATCCTAACCCGTACGCTGACACTAACCCGCGCCCTCACACGTACGCTCCCCCTAAAGCGTTGTCGTACCCTCACGTAGACCCTAAACCGTCCCCGTCCCCTAACCCTAACCCTAACCCTTCCCCGAAGCCTGACCCTCACCCGTCCCCTAATCCTAACCCGTACGCTGACACTAACCCGCGCCCTCACACGTACGCTCCCCCTAAAGCGTTGTCATACCCTCACCTGGACCCTAAACCGTCCCCGTCCCCGAACCCTAACCCTAGCCTGAACCCTAACCCTAACCCTTCCCCGAAGCCTGACCCTCACCCGTCCCCTAATCCTAACCCGTACGCTGACACTAACCCGCGCCCTCACACGTACGCTCCCCCTAAAGCATTGTCGTACCCTCACCTGGACCCTAAACCGTCCCCGTCCCCTAACCCTAACCCTAGCCCGAACCCTAACCCTAACCCTTCCCCGAAGCCTGACACTCACCCATCCCCTAATCCTAACCCGTACGATGACACTAACCCGCGCCCTCACACGTACGCTCCCCCTAAAGCGTTGTCGTACCCTCACCTGGACCCTAAACCGTCCCCGTCCCCTAACCCTAACCCTAGCCCGAACCCTAACCCTAACCCTTCCCCGAAGCCTGACCCTCACCCGTCCCCTAATCCTAACCCGTACGCTGACACTAACCCGCGCCCTCACACGTACGCTCCCCCTAAAGCGTTGTCGTACCCTCACCTGGACCCTAAACCGTCCCCGTCCCCTAACCCTAACCCTAGCCCGAACCCTAACCCTAACCCTTCCCCGAAGCCTGACCCTCACCCGTCCCCTAATCCTAACCCGTACGCTGACACTAACCCGCGCCCTCACACGTACGCTCCCCCTAAAGCGTTGTCGTACCCTCACCTGGACCCTAAACCGTCCCCGTCCCCTAACCCTAACCCTAGCCCGAACCCTAACCCTAACCCTTCCCCGAAGCCTGACCCTTACCCGTCCCCTAATCCTAACCCGTACGCTGACACTAACCCGCGCCCTCACACGTACGCACCCCCTAAAGCGTTGTCGTACCCTCACCTGGACCCTAAACCGTACCCGTCCCCTAACCCTACCCCTAGCCCGAACCCTAACCCTAACCCTTCCCCGAAGCCTGACCCTCACCCGTCCCCTAATCCTAACCCGTACGCTGACACTAAGCCGCGCCCTCACACGTACGCTCCCCCTAAAGCGTTGTCGTACCCTCACCTGGACCCTAAACCGTCCCCATCCCCTAACGATAACCCTAGCCCGAACTCTAACCCTAACCCTTCCCCGAAGCCTGACCCTCACCCGTCCCCTAATCCTAACCCGTACGCTGACACTAACCCGCGCCCTCACACGTACGCTCCGCCTAAAGCGTTGTCGTACCCTCACCTGGACCCTAAACCGTCCCCATCCCCTAACCCTAAACCTAGCCCGAACCCTAACCCTAACCCTTCCCCGAAGCCTGACCCTCACCAGTCCCCTAATCCCAACCCGTACGCTGACACTAACCCGCGCCCCCACACGTACGCTCCCCGTAAAGCGTTGTCGTACCCTCACCTGGACCCTAAACCTTAGCCGTCCCCTAACCCTAACCCTAGCCCGAACCCTAACCCTAACCCTTCCCCGAAGCCTGACCCTCACCCGTCCCCTAATCCTAACCCGTACGCTGACACTAACCCGCGCCCTCACACGTACGCTCCCCCTAAAGCGTTGTCGTACCCTCACCTGGACCCTAAACCGTACCCGTCCCCTAACCCTAACCCTAGCCCGAACCCTAACCCTAACCCTTCCCCGAAGCCTGACCCTCCCCCGTCCCCTAATCCTAACCCGTACGCTGACATAAACCCGCGCCCTCACACGTATGCTCCCCCTAAAGCGTTGTCGTACCCTCACCTGGACCCTAAACCGTCCCAGTCCCCTAACCCTAACCCTAGCCCGAACCCTAACCCTAACCCTTCCCCGAAGCCTGACCCTCACCCGTCCCCTAATCCTAACCCGTACGCTGACACTAACCCGTGCCCTCACATGTACGCTCCTCCTAAAGCGTTTTCATACCCTCACCTGGACCCTAAACCGTCCCCGTCCTCTAACCCTAACCCTAGCCCGAACACTAACCCTAACCCTTCCCCGAAGCCTGACCCTCACCCGTCCCATAATCCTAACCCGGACGCTGACACTAACCCGTGCCCTCACACGTACGTTCCCCCTAAAGCGTTGTCGTACCCTCACCTGGACCCTAAACCGTCCCCGTCCCCTAACCCTAACCCTAGCCCGAACCCTATCCCTAAACCTTCCCCGAAGCCTGACCCTCACCCGTCCTCTAATCCTAACCCGTACGCTGACACTAACCCGCGCCCGCACACGTACGCTCCCCCTAAAGCGTTGTCGTACCCTCACCTGGACCCTAAACCGTCCCCGTCCCCTAGCCCTAACCCTAGCCCGAACCCTAACCCTAACCCTTCCCCGAAGCCTGACCCTCACCCGTCCCCTAATCCTAACCCGTACGCTGACACTAACCCGTGCCCTCACATGTACGCTCCCCCTAAAGCGTTTTCATACCCTCACCTGGACCCTAAACCGTCCCCGTCCCCTAACCCTAACCCTAGCCCGAACCCTAACCCTAACCCTTCCCCGAAGCCTGACCCTCACCCGTCCCCTAATCCTAACCCGGACGCTGACACTAACCCGCACCCTCACACGTATGCTCCCCCTAAAGCGTTGTCGTACCCTCACCTGGACCCTAAACCGCCCCGTCCCCTAACCCTAACCCTAGCCCTAACCCTAACCCTAACCCTTCCCCGAAGCCTGACCCTCACCCGTCCCCTAATCCTAACCCGTACGCTGACACTAACCCATGCCCTCACACGTACGCTCCCCCTAAAGCATTGTCGTACCCTCACCTGGACCCTAAACCGTCCCCGTCCCCTAACCCTAACCCTAGCCCGAACCCTAACCCTAATCATTCCCCGAAGCCTGACCCTCCCCCGTCCCCTAATCCTAACCCGTACGCTGACATTAACCCGCGCCCTCACACGTACGCTCCCCCTAAAGCGTTGTCGTACCCTCACCTGGACCCTAAACCGTCCCCGTCCCCTAACCCTAACCCTAGCCCGAACCCTAACCCTAACCCTTCCCCGAAGCCTGACCCTCACCCGTCCCCTAATCCTAACCCGTACGCTGACACTAACCCGTGCCCTCACATGTACGCTCCCCCTAAAGCGTTTTCATACCCTAACCTGGACCCTAAACCGTCCCCGTCCCCTAACCCTAACCCTAGCCCGAACCCTAACCCTAACCCTTCCCCGAAGCCTGACCCTCACCCGTCCCATAATCCTAACCCGGACGCTGACACTAACCCGCGCCCTCACACGTACGTTCCCCCTAAAGCGTTGTCGTACCCTCACCTGGACCCTAAACCGTCCCCGTCCCCTAACCCTAACCCTAGCCCGAACCCTAACCCTAACCCTTCCCCGAAGCCTGACCCTCAGCCGTCCCCTAATCCTAACCCGTACGCTGACACTAACCCGTGCCCTCACACGTACGCTCCCCCTAAAGCGTTGTCGTACCCTCACCTGCACCCTAAACCGTCCCCGTCCCCTAACCCTAACCCTAGCCCGAACCCTAACCCTAACCCTTCCCCGAAGCCTGACCCTCCCCCGTCCCCTAATCCTAACCCGTACGCTGACACTAACCCGTGCCCTCACACGTACGCTCCCCCTAAAGCGTTTTCATACCCTCACCTGGACCCTAAACCGTCCCCGTCCCCTAACCCTAACCCTAGCCCGAACCCTAACCCTAACCCTTCCCCGAAGCCTGACCCTCACCCGTCCCCTAATCCTAACCCGGACGCTGACACTAACCCGCGCCCTCACACGTATGCTCCCCCTAAAGCATTGTCGTACCATCACCTGGACCCTAAACCGCCCCGTCCCCTAACCCTAACCCTAGCCCGAACCCTAACCCTAACCCTTCCCCGAAGCCTGACCCTCACCCGTCCCCTAATCCTAACCCGTACGCTGACACTAAGCCGCGCCCTCACACGTACGCTCCCCCTAAAACGTTGTCGTACCCTCACCTGGACCCTAAACCGTCCCCGTCCCCTAACCCTAACCCTAGCCCGAACCCTAACCCTAACCCTTCCCCGAAGCCTGACCCTCACCCGTCCCCTAATCCTAACCCGTACGCTGACACTAACCCATGCACTCACACGTACGCTTCCCCTAAAGCGTTGTCGTACCCTCACCTGGATACTAAACCGTCCCCATCCCCTAACCCTAACCCTAGCCCGAACTCTAACCCTAACCCTTCCCCGAAGCCTGACCCTCAACCGTCCCCTAATCCTAACCCATACGCTGACAATAACCCGCGCCCTCACACGTACGCTCCCCCTAAAGCGTTGTCGTACCCTCACCTGGACCCTAAACCGTCCCCATCCCCTAACCCTAACCCTAGCCCGAACCCTAACCCTAACCCTTCCCCGAAGCCTGACACTCACCCGTCCCCTAATCCTAACCCGTACGCTGACACTAACCCGCGCCCTCACATGTACGCTATCCCTAAAGCGTTGTCGTACCCTCACCTGGACCCTAAACCATCCCCGTCCCCTAACCCTAACCCTAGCCCGAACCCTAAACCTAACCCATCCCCGAAGCCTGACCCTGAATATATTCTGGAAAAAACGCATACGCACTTTTTGGCCAACCAAACAAGCTCGCAAAGGAAATGTGCACTACAATGAAGTCTCACTTCCCCCCGGTCAAAAGGGCCATCTGAAAAAAGTGTAAAATCCAGAAAGGCAGGACAGTCCATGGAGAACTGGGAACCTTGTTATGCTTATGGGCGGGATGTAAATTGCCAACAGCCACTCGGGAGAAGTGTATGGTGTTTCGTGAAACATCTAAAAAACAAAGCAACAGAGCCTAGGGCACTTCCACTTATGGTCCTATAGCTTAGGGAAAGGAAAATCAAAAAGACAAAGCCACCCCAAAGTTTGGGACGGCTCTGTTTACAAGAACCTCGTTTACGGTACAAGTTCAATATCGCAGAAAGTGAAAAATGGATGAAGAAGTTGTGGTACTTACGTACAATGCAATATCACTCAGCAATGACATCTATGTCATCAGGCCCATAGCAGCATAATGAGTGGATTCAGGTATGATGATTCTAACTGAAAGAATTCACACAGAAAAAGAAACATCATAAGATATCACTAATACACAAAATGTAAACTTGGCTACACAGGAACTAGATTACAAAAGAGAACAGGGTCTCAAATTTAGAAAACCAACTTATGCTTGCTTAAGGGGAAAGGTGAGTTGCGGTGCTGCATAAAACCAGAGATTGAAATGAGCACAGATAAAGTTCCTTAAGCCAAATATGGAATACACAAGAGCTACTCCTTGCTCAACGACATGAACTCAACACCCCATATTAAACGCCTAAGAATGTACCTGACTAGTAAGTATCTTAAAACCTATGGATTGCTATGTCTCCAAAAGGGAATCAAGCATGTGTACAGGGGCATAAACGCAGCAGTGATAGGATTGGAGAGGTTCGGTGAGCAAATGAAGACCCTTTGAAGTCATATTGCATGGTACCCATTCCACGGGTCTCAACTCTCCAGGTGTAAGGGATTCTTCCTTCAGCTAAAACATGCATGTGGAACCCAGAGTATGATCAACCGTGTGATCGGGAGACGTGTTCAAATATGTCTCCGTTCTCGTCCCCTGCTACTCGGGTGCAACATTCCAGATGCTTTACTAACACACTCCCGACTTTTTGAGTCAGTGCCTTTAACCTCCTGTTTGGCCCAGTTTGCAGTTTCTGCGGAAGAAGAACAGGAATAGGGAGAACCAATGAGAGACAAGCTGGAGGTGTCTGGACGGGCAAATTTAACTCTCATTTCCCACCAGGAGGAGGAATTAACCAAAGGCTCAGCGTGCCGTGCCGGAACCAGATTAGGGCCTGAAGCAATCCTGCGGTGTTGCGGCCAGCTCACAAGAAAGCGAGTTGAAGAAAGGAGCTCAGGGGCACTGTAATTCACAAACCTGCAGAGTTATAAATGACAGCTATCGTCCAAAAATATACTGAAGTAAGGCTGCCAAGAGGACTTGAAAGCGGGGCAGAATTGCAGGAAACCAATTTCAGGAGGTAGACTGGAATTGCATTTAAAGCATAGGAAAAGAGGCAGAACGTCCACAATGATGCACTTGGCCAAAAGGGGCTTATGCGTTTTTTCCTGAATATATTCAGGAAAAAATGCATACGCCCTTTTTGGCCAACCAAGCAAGCTTGCAAAAGAAATCTGCACTACAATGAAGTCTCACTTCCCCCCGGTCAAAAGGGCCATCTGAAA
The DNA here is from genome assembly GCF_963455315.2 of Globicephala melas. Lineage (NCBI taxonomy): Eukaryota > Metazoa > Chordata > Mammalia > Artiodactyla > Delphinidae > Globicephala > Globicephala melas. The sequence goes on from NW_027207221.1 coordinate 690,986, forward strand.
AAAGTGTAAAATCCAGAAAGGCAGGACAGTCCATGGAGAACTGGGAACCTTGTTATGCTTAAGGGCGGGATGTAAATTGCCAACAGCCACTCGGGAGAAGTGTATGGTGTTTCCTGAAACGTCTAAAAAACAAAGCAACAGAGCCTAGGGCACTTCCACTTATGGTCCTATAGCTTAGGGAAAGGAAAATCAAAAAGACACAGCCACCCCAAAGTTTGGGACGGCTCTGTTTACAAGAACCTCGTTTACGGTACAAGTTCAATATCGCAGAAAGTGAAAAATGGATGAAGAAGTTGTGGTACTTACGTACAATGCAATATCACTCAGCAATGACATCTATGTCATCAGGCCCGTAGCAGCATAATGAGTGGATTCAGGTATGATGATTCTAACTGAAATAAGTCCCACAGAAAAAGAAACATCATAAGATATCACTAATACACAAAATGTAAACTTGGCTACACAGGAACTGGATTACAAAAGAGAACAGGGTCTCAAATTTAGAAAACCAACTTATGCTTGCTTAAGGGGAAAGGTGAGTTGGGGTGCTGCATAAAACCAGAGATTGAAATGAGCACAGATAAAGTTCCTTAAGCCAAATATGGAATACACAAGAGCTACTCCTTGCTCAACGAAATGAACTCAACACCCCATATTAAACGCCTAAGAATGTACCTGACTAGTAAGTATCTTAAAACCTATGGATTGCTATGTCTCCGAAAGAGAATCAAGCGTGTGTACAGGGGCATAAACGCAGCAGTGATAGGATTGGAGAGGTTCGGTGAGCAAATGAAGACCCTTTGAAGTCATATTGCATGGTACCCATTCCACGGGTCTCAATTCTCCAGGTTTAAGGGATTCTCCCTTCAGCTAAAACATGCATGTGGAACACAGAGTATGATCAACCGTGTGATCGGGAAACATGTTCAAATACGTCTCTGGTCTCGTACCCTGGTACTCGGGTGCAACATTCCAGACGCTTTACTAACACTCTCCCGACTTGGAGAGTCAGTGCCTTTAACCTCCTGTTTGGCCCAGTTTGCAATTTCTGTGGACGATGAACAGGAATAGGGAGAACCAATGAGACACTAGCTGGAGGTGTCTGGACGGGCAAATTTAACTCTCATTTCCCACCAGGAAGAGGAATTAATCAAAGGCTCAGCGTGCCGTGCCGGAACCAGATTAGGGCCTGAAGCAATCCTGCGGTGTTGCGGCCAGCTCACAAGAAAGCGAGTTGAAGAAAGGAGCTCAGGGGCACTGTAATTCACAAACCTGCAGAGTTATAAATGACAGCTATCGTCCAAAAATATACTGAAGTAAGGCTGCCAAGAGGACTTGAAAGCGGGGCAGAATTGCAGGAAACCGATTTCAGGAGGTAGACTGGAATTGCATTGAAAGCATAGGAAAAGAGGCACAACGTCCACAATGATGCACTTGGCCAAGAAGGGCGTATGCGTTTTTTCCTGAATATATTCAGGAAAAAACGCATACGCCCTTTTTGGCCAACCAAGCAAGCTTGCAAAGGAATTCTGCACTACAATGAAGTCTCACTTCCCGCCGGTCAAAAGGGCCATCTCAAAAAAGTGTAAAATCCAGAAAGGCAGGACAGGCCATGGAGAACTGGGAGCCTTGTTATGCTGATGGGCGGGATGTAAATTGCCAACAGCCACTCGGGAGAAGTGTATGGTGTTTCCTGAAACATCTAAAAAACAAAGCGACAGAGCCTAGGGCACTTCCACTTATGGTCCTATAGCTTAGGGAAATGAAAATCAAAAAGACACAGCCACCCCAATGTTTGGGACGGCTCTGTTTACAAGAACCTCGTTTACAGTACAAGTTCAATATCGGAGAAAGTGAAAAATGGATGAAGAAGTTGTGGTACTTACGTACAATGCAATATCACTCAGCAATGACATCTATGTCATCAGGCCCGTAGCAGCATAATGAGTGGATTCAGGTATGATGATTCTAACTGAAAGAAGTCACACAGAAAAAGAAACATCATAAGATATCACTAATACACGGAATGTAAACTTGGCTACACAGGAACTGGATTACAAAAGAGAACAGGGTCTCAAATTTAGAAAACCAACTTATGCTTGCTTAAGGGGAAAGGTGAGTTGGGGTGCTGCATAAAACCAGAGATTGAAATGAGCACAGAGTAAGTTCCTTAAGCCAAATATGGAATAGACAAGAGCTACTCCTTGCTCAACGAAATGGACTCAACACCCCATATTAAACGCCTAAGAATGTACCTGAGTGGTAAATATCTTAAAACCTATGGATTGCTGTGTCTCCGAAAGAGAATCAAGCGTGTGTACAGGGTTATAAACGCAGCAGTGATAGGATTGGAGAGGTTCGGTGAGCAAATGAAGACCCTTTGAAGTCATATTGCATGGTACTCATTCCACGGGTCTCAACTCTCCAGGTGTAAGGGAGTCTTCCTTCAGCTAAAACATGCATGTGGAACCCAGAGTATGTTCAACCGTGAGATCGGGAGACGTCTTCAAATATGTCTCCGTTCTCGTTCCCTGGTACTCGGGTGCAACATTTCAGACGCTTTACTAACACTCTCCCGACTTGGAGAGTCAGTGCCTTTAACCTCCTGTTTGGCCCAGTTTGCAATTTCTGCGGAAGATGAACAGGAATAGGGAGAACCAATGAGAGACTAGCTGGAGGTGTCTGGACGGGCAAATTTAACTCTCATTTCCCACCAGGAAGAGGAATTAACCAAAGGCTCAGCGTGCCGTGCCGGAACCACATTAGGGCCTGAAGCAATCCTGCGGTGTTGCGGCCAGCTCACAAGAAAGCGAGTTGAAGAAAGGAGCTCAGGGGCACTGTAATTCACAAAACTGCAGAGTTATAAATGACAGCTATCGTCCAAAAATATACTGAAGTAAGGCTGCCAAGAGGACTTGAAAGCGGGGCAGAATTGCAGGAAACCGATTTCAGGAGGTAGATTGGAAGTGCATTTAAAGCATAGGAAAAGAGGCAGAACGTCCACAATGATGCACTTGGCCAAAAAGGGCGTATGCGTTTTTTCCTGAATATATTCAGGAAAAAACGCATACGCCCTTTTTGGCCAACCAAGCAAACTTGCAAAGGAATTCTGCACTACAATGAAGTCTCACTTCCCGCCGGTCAAAAGGGCCATCTCAAAAAAGTGTAAAATCCAGAAAGGCAGGACAGGCCATGGAGAACTGGGAGCCTTGTTATGCTGATGGGCGGGATGTAAATTGCCAACAGCCACTCGGGAGAAGTGTATGGTGTTTCCTGAAACATCTAAAAAACAAAGCGACAGAGCCTAGGGCACTTCCACTTATGGTCCTATAGCTTAGGGAAATGAAAATCAAAAAGACACAGCCACCCCAATGTTTGGGACGGCTCTGTTTACAAGAACCTCGTTTACAGTACAAGTTCAATATCGCAGAAAGTGAAAAATGGATGAAGAAGTTGTGGTACTTACGTACAATGCAATATCACTCAGCAATGACATCTATGTCATCAGGCCCGTAGCAGCATAATGAGTGGATTCAGGTATGATGATTCTAACTGAAAGAAGTCACACAGAAAAAGAAACATCATAAGATATCACTAATACACGGAATGTAAACTTGGCTACACAGGAACTGGATTACAAAAGAGAACAGGGTCTCAAATTTAGAAAACCAACTTATGCTTGCTTAAGGGGAAAGGTGAGTTGGGGTGCTGCATAAAACCAGAGATTGAAATGAGCACAGAGTAAGTTCCTTAAGCCAAATATGGAATAGACAAGAGCTACTCCTTGCTCAACGAACTGGACTCAACACCCCACATTAAACGCCTAAGAATGTACCTGACCAGTAAGTATCTTAAAACCTATGGATTGCTATGTCTCCGAAAGAGAATCAAGCGTGTGTACAGGGGCATAAACGCAGCAGTGATAGGATTGGAGAGGTTCGGTGAGCAAATGAAGACCCTTTGAAGTCATATTGCATGGTACCCATTTCACGGTCTCAACTCTCCAGGTTTAAGGGATTCTTCCTTCAGCTAAAACATGCATGTGGAACCCAGAGTATGATCAATCGTGTGATCGGGAGACGTGTTCAAATATGTCTACATTCTCGTCCCCTGGTACTCGGGTGCAACATTCCAGACGCTTTACTGACACTCTCCTGACTTGGAGAGTCAGTGCCTTTAACCTCCTGTTTGGCCCAGTTTGCAATTTCTGCGGAAGATGAACAGGAATAGGGAGAACCAATGAGAGACTAGCTGGAGGTGTCTGGACGGGCAAATTTAACTCTCATTTCCCACCAGGAAGAGGAATTAACCAAAGGCTCAGCGTGCCGTGCTGGCACCAGATTAGGGCCTGAAGCACTCCTGCGGTGTTGCTGCCAGCTCACAAGAAAGCGAGTTGAAGAAAGGAGCTCAGGGGCACTGTAATTCACAAACCTGCAGAGTTATAAATGACAGCTATCGTCCAAAAATATACTGAAGTAAGGCGGCCAAGAGGATTTGAATGCGGGGCAGAATTGCAGGAAACTGATTTCAGGAGGTAGACAGGAATTGTATTTAAAGCATAGGAAAAGAGGCAGAACGTCCACAATGATGCACTTGGCCAAAAAGGGCGTATGCGTTTTTTCCTGAATATATTCAGGAAAAAACGCATACGCCCTTTTTGGCCAACCAAGCAAGCTTGCAAAGGAAATCTGCACTACAATGAAGTCTCACTTCCCCCCGGTCAAAAGGGCCATCTGAAAAAAGTGTAAAATCCAGAAAGGCAGGACAGGCCATGGAGAACTGGGAGCCTTGTTATGCTGATGGGCGGGATGTAAATTGCCAACAGCCACTCGGGAGAAGTGTATGGTGTTTCCTGAAACATCTAAAAAACAAAGCAACAGAGCCTAGGGCACTTCCACTTATGGTCCTATAGCTTAGGGAAATGAAAATCAAAAAGACACAGCCACCCCAAAGTTTCGGACGGCTCTGTTTACAAGAACCTCGTTTACGGTACAAGTTCAATATCGCAGAAAGTGAAAAATGGATGAAGAAGTTGTGGTACTTACGTACAATGCAATATCACTCAGCAATGACATCTATGTCATCAGGCCCATAGCAGCATAATGAGTGGATTCAGGTATGATGATTCTAACTGAAATAAGTCACACAGAAAAAGAAACATCATAAGATATCAGTAATACACGGAATGTAAACTTGGCTACACAGGAACTGGATTACAAAACAGAACAGGGTCTCAAATTTAGAAAACCAACTTATGCTTGCTTAAGGGGAAAGGTGAGTTGGGGTGCTGCATAAAACCAGAGATTGAAATGAGCACAGACAAAGTTCCTTAAGTCAAATATGGAATAGACAAGAGCTACTCCTTGCTCAACGAAATGGACTCAACACCCCATATTAAACGCCTAAGAATGTACCTGACTAGTAAGTATCTTAAAACCTATGGATTGCTATGTCTCCAAAAGAGAATCAAGCGTGTGTACAGGGGCATAAACGCAGCAGTGATAGGATTGGAGTGGTTCGGTGAGCAAATGAAGACCCTTTGATGTCATATTGCATGGTACCCATTCCACGGGTCTCAACTCTCCAGGTTTCAGGGATTCTTCCTTCAGCTAAAACATGCATGTGGAACCCAGAGTATGATCAACCGTGTGAACGGGAGACGTGTTCAAATATGTCTCAGTTTTCCTCCCCTGGTACTCGGGTGCAACATTCCAGACGCTTTACTAACACTCTCCCGACTTGGAGAGTCAGTGCCTTTAACCTCCTGTTTGGCCCAGTTTGCAATTTCTGCAGAAGATGAACAGGAATAGGGAGAACCAATGAGAGACTAGCTGGAGGTGTCTGGACGGGCAAATTTAACTCTCATTTCCCACCAGGAACAGGAATTAACCAAAGGCTCAGCGTGCCGTGCCGGAACCAGATTAGGGCCTGAAGCACTCCTGCGGTGTTGCGGCCAGCTCACAAGAAAGCGAGTTGAAGAAAGGAGCTCAGGGGCACTGTAATTCACAAAACTGCAGAGTTATAAATGACAGCTATCGACCAAAAATATACTAAAGTAAGGCTGACAAGAGGACTTGAATGCGGGGCAGAATTGCAGGAAACTGATCTCAGGAGGTAGACTGGAATTGCATTTAAAGCATAGGAAAAGAGGCAGAACGTCCACAATGATGCACTTGGCCAAAAAGGGCGTATGCGTTTTTTCCTGAATATATTCAGGAAAAAACGCATACGCCCTTTTTGGCCAACCAAGCAAGCTTGCAATGGAAATCTGCACTACAATGAAGTCTCAATTACCCCCAGTCAAAAGGGCCATCTGAAAAAAGTGTAAAATCCAGAAAGGCAGGACAGGCCATGGAGAACTGGGAGGCTTGTTATGCTGATGGGCGGGATGTAAATTGCCAACAGCCACTCGGGAGAAGTGTATGGTGTTTCCTGAAACATCTAAAAAACAAAGCAACAGAGCCTAGGGCACTTCCACTTATGGTCCTATAGCTTAGGGAAATGAAAATCAAAAAGACACGGCCACCCCAAAGTTTGGGATGGCTCTGTTTACAAGAACCTCGTTTACGGTACAAGTTCAATATCGCAGAAAGTGAAAAATGGATGAAGAAGTTGTGGTACTTACGTACAATGCAATATCACTCAACAATGACATCTATGTCATCAGGCCCATAGCAGCATAATGAGTGGATTCAGGTATGATGATTCTAACTGAAATAAATCCCACAGAAAAAGAAACATCATAAGATATCACTAATACACGGAATGTAAACTTGTCTACACAGGAACTGGATTACAAAACAGAACAGGGTCTCAAATTTAGAAAACCAACTTATGCTTGCTTAAGGGGAAAGGTGAGTTGGGGTGCTGCATAAAACCAGAGATTGAAATGAGCACAGATAAAGTTCCTTAAGCCAAATATGGAATAGACAAGAGCTACTCCTTGCTCAACGAAATGGACTCAACACCCCATATTAAACGCCTAAGAATATACCTGACTAGTAAGTATCTTAAAACCTATGGATTGCTATGTCTCCGAAAGAGAATCAAGCGTGTGTACAGGGGCATAAACGCAGCAGTGATAGGATTGGAGAGGTTCGGTGAGCAAATGAAGACCCTTTGAAGTCATATTGCATGGTACCCATTCCACGGGTCTCAACTCTCCAGGTTTCAGGGATTCTTCCTTCAGCTTAAACATGCATGTGGAACCCAGAGTATGATCAACCGTGTGATCTGGAGACGTCTTCAAATACATCTCCGTTCTCGTCCCCTGGTACTCGGGTGCAACATTCCAGATGCTTTACTAACACTCTCCCGACTTGGAGAGTCAGTGCCTTTAACCTCTTGTTTGGCCCAGTTTGCAATTTCTGCGGAACATGAACAGGAATAGGGAGAACCAATGAGAGACTAGCTGGAGGTGTCTGGACGGGCAAATTTAACTCTCATTTCCCACCAGGAAGAGGAATTAACCAAAGGCTCAGCGTGCCGTGCCGGAACCAGATTAGGGCCTGAAGCACTCCTGCGGTGTTGCGGCCAGCTCACAAGAAAGCGAGTTGAAGAAAGGAGCTCAGAGGCACTGTAATTCAAACACCTGCAGAGTTATAAATGACAGCTATCGTCCAAAAATATACTGAAGTAAGGCTGCCAAGAGGACTTGAAAGCGGGGCAGAATTGCAGGAAACCGATTTCAGGAGGTAGACTGGAATTGCATTGAAAGCATAGGAAAAGAGGCAGAACGTCCACAATGATGCACTTGGCCAAAAAGGGCGTATGCGTTTTTTCCTGAATATATTCAGGAAAAAACGCATACGCCCTTTTTGGCCAACCAAGCAAGCTTGCAATGGAAATCTGCACTACAATGAAGTCTCAATTCCCCCTGGTCAAAAGGGCCATCTGAAAAAAGTGTAAAATCCAGAAAGGCAGGACAGGCCATGGAGAACTGGGAGCCTTGTTATGCTGATGGGCGGGATGTAAATTGCCAACAGCCACTAGGGAGAAGTGTATGGTGTTTCCTGAAACATCTAAAAAACAAAGCAACAGAGCCTAGGGCACTTCCACTTATGGTCCTATAGCTTAGGGAAATGAAAATCAAAAAGACACAGCCACCCCAAAGTTTGGGACGGCTCTGTTTACAAGAACCTCGTTTACGGGACAAGTTCAATATGGCAGAAAGTGAAAAATGGATGAAGAAGTTGTGGTACTTACGTACAATGCAATATCACTCAGCAATGACATCTATGTCATCAGGCCCGTAGCAGCATAATGAGTGGATTCAGGTATGATGATTCTAACTGAAATAAGTCACACAGAAAAAGAAACATCATAAGATATCACTAATACATGGAATGTAAACTTGGCTACACAGGAACTGGATTACAAAACAGAACAGGGTCTCAAATTTAGAAAACCAACTTATGCTTGCTTAAGGGGAAAGGTGAGTTGGGGTGCTGCATAAAACCAGAGATTGAAATGAGCACAGAGTAAGTTCCTTAAGCCAAATATGGAATAGACAAGAGCTACTCCTTGCTCAACGAAATGGACTCAACACTCCATATTAAACGCCTAAGAATGTACCTGACTAGTAAGTATCTTAAAACCTATGGATTGCTATGTCTCCAAAAGAGAATCAAGCGTGTGTACAGGGGCATAAACGCAGCAGTGATAGGATTGGAGAGGTTCGGTGAGCAAATGAAGACCCTTTGAAGTCATATTGCATGGTACCCATTCCACGGGTCTCAACTCTCCAGGTTTCAGGGATTCTTCCTTCAGCTAAAACATGCATGTGGAACCCAGAGTATGATCAACCATGTGATCGGAAGACGTGTTCAAATATGTCCCATTCTCGTCCCCTGGTAATCGGGTGCAACATTCCAGACGCTTTACTAACACTCTCCCGACTTGGAGAGTCAGTGCCTTTAACCTCCTGTTTGGCCCAGTTTGCAATTTCTGCAGAAGATGAACAGGAATAGGGAGAACCAATGAGAGACTAGCTGGAGGTGTCTGGACGGGCAAATTTAACTCTCATTTCCCACCAGGAAGAGGAATTAACCAAAGGCTCAGCGTGCCGTGCCGGAACCAGATTAGGGCCTGAAGCAATCCTGCGGTGTTGCGGCCAGCTCACAAGAAAGCGAGTTGAAGAAAGGAGCTCAGGGGCACTGTAATTCACAAACATTCAGAGTTATAAATGACAGCTATCGACCAAAAATATACTGAAGTAAGGCTGCCAAGAGGACTTGAATGCGGGGCAGAATTGCAGGAAACTGATCTCAGGAGGTAGACTGGAATTGCATTTGAAGCATAGGAAAAGAGGCAGAACGTCCACAATGATGCACTTGGCCAAAAAGGGCGTATGCGTTTTTTCCTGAATATATTCAGGAAAAAACGCATACGCCCTTTTTGGCCAACCAAGCAAGCTTGCAAAGGAAATCTGCACTACAATGAAGTCTCACTTCCCCCCGGTCAAAAGGGCCATCTGAAAAAAGTGTAAAATCCAGAAAGGCAGGACAGGCCATGGAGAACTGGGAGCCTTGTTATGCTGATGGGCGGGATGTAAATTGCCAACAGCCACTCGGGAGAAGTGTATGGTGTTTCCTGAAACATCTAAAAAACAAAGCAACAGAGCCTAGGGCACTTCCACTTATGGTCCTATAGCTTAGGGAAATGAAAATCAAAACGACACAGCCACCCCAAAGTTTGGGACGGCTCTGTTTACAAGAACCTCGTTTACGGTACAAGTTCAATATCGCAGAAAGTGAAAAATGGATGAAGAAGTTGTGGTACTTACGTACAATGCAATATCACTCAGCAATGACATCTATGTCATCAGGCCCATAGCAGCATAATGAGTGGATTCAGGTATGATGATTCTAACTGAAATAAGTCACACAGAAAAAGAAACATCATAAGATATCACTAATACACGGAATGTAAACTTGGCTACACAGGAACTGGATTACAAAACAGAACAGGGTCTCAAATTTAGAAAACCAACTTATGCTTGCTTAAGGGGAAAGGTGAGTTGGGGTGCTGCATAAAACCAGAGATTGAAATGAGCACAGATAAAGTTCCTTAAGCCAAATATGGAATAGACAAGAGCTACTCCTTGCTCAACGAAATGGACTCAACACTCCATATTAAGCACCTAAGAATGTACCTGACTAGTAAGTATCTTAAAACCTATGGATTGCTATGTCTCCAAAAGAGAATCAAGCGTGTGTACAGGGGCATAAATGCAGCAGTGATAGGATTGGAGAGGTTCGGTGAGCAAATGAAGACCCTTTGAAGTCATATTGCATGGTACCCATTCCACGGGTCTCAACTCTCCAGGTTTCAGGGATTCTTCCTTCAGCTAAAACATGCATGTGGAACCCAGAGTATGATCAACCATGTGATCGGAAGACGTGTTCAAATATGTCCCATTCTCGTCCCCTGGTACTCGGGTGCAACATTCCAGACGCTTTACTAACACTCTCCCGACTTGGAGAGTCAGTGCCTTTAACCTCCTGTTTGGCCCAGTTTGCAATTTCTGCAGAAGATGAACAGGAATAGGGAGAACCAATGAGAGACTAGCTGGAGGTGTCTGGACGGGCAAATTTAACTCTCATTTCCCACCAGGAAGAGGAATTAACCAAAGGCTCAGCGTGCCGTGCCGGAACCAGATTAGGGCCTGAAGCAATCCTGCGGTGTTGCGGCCAGCTCACAAGAAAGCGAGTTGAAGAAAGGAGCTCAGGGGCACTGTAATTCACCAACCTTCAGAGTTATAAATGGCAGCTATCGACCAAAAATATACTGAAGTAAGGCTGCCAAGAGGACTTGAATGCGGGGCAGAATTGCAGGAAACTGATCTCAGGAGGTAGACTAGAATTGCATTTGAAGCATAGGAAAAGAGGCAGAACGTCCACAATGATGCACTTGGCCAAAAAGGGCGTATGCGTTTTTTCCTGAATATATTCAGGAAAAAACGCATACGCCCTTTTTGGCCAACCAAGCAAGCTTGCAAAGGAAATCTGCACTACAATGAAGTCTCACTTCCCCCCGGTCAAAAGGGCCATCTGAAAAAAGTGTAAAATCCAGAAAGGCAGGACAGGCCATGGAGAACTGGGAGCCTTGTTATGCTGATGGGCGGGATGTAAATTGCCAACAGCCACTCGGGAGAAGTGTATGGTGTTTCCTGAAACATCTAAAAAACAAAGCAACAGAGCCTAGGGCACTTCCACTTATGGTCCTATAGCTTAGGGAAATGAAAATCAAAAAGACACAGCCACCCCAAAGTTTGGGACGGCTCTGTTTACAAGAACCTCGTTTACGGTACAAGTTCAATATCGCAGAAAGTGAAAAATGGATGAAGAAGTTGTGGTACTTACGTACAATGCAATATCACTCAGCAATGACATCTATGTCATCAGGCCCATAGCAGCATAATGAGTGGATTCAGGTATGATGATTCTAACTGAAATAAGTCACACAGAAAAAGAAACATCATAAGATATCAGTAATACACGGAATGTAAACTTGGCTACACAGGAACTGGATTACAAAACAGAACAGGGTCTCAAATTTAGAAAACCAACTTATGCTTGCTTAAGGGGAAAGGTGAGTTGGGGTGCTGCATAAAACCAGAGATTGAAATGAGCACAGACAAAGTTCCTTAAGTCAAATATGGAATAGACAAGAGCTACTCCTTGCTCAACGAAATGGACTCAACACCCCATATTAAACGCCTAAGAATGTACCTGACTAGTAAGTATCTTAAAACCTATGGATTGCTATGTCTCCAAAAGAGAATCAAGCGTGTGTACAGGGGCATAAACGCAGCAGTGATAGGATTGGAGTGGTTCGGTGAGCAAATGAAGACCCTTTGAAGTCATATTGCATGGTACCCATTCCACGGGTCTCAACTCTCCAGGTTTCAGGGATTCTTCCTTCAGCTAAAACATGCATGTGGAACCCAGAGTATGATCAACCGTGTGAACGGGAGACGTGTTCAAATATGTCTCAGTTTTCCTCCCCTGGTACTCGGGTGCAACATTCCAGACGCTTTACTAACACTCTCCCGACTTGGAGAGTCAGTGCCTTTAACCTCCTGTTTGGCCCAGTTTGCAATTTCTGCAGAAGATGAACAGGAATAGGGAGAACCAATGAGAGACTAGCTGGAGGTGTCTGGACGGGCAAATTTAACTCTCATTTCCCACCAGGAACAGGAATTAACCAAAGGCTCAGCGTGCCGTGCCGGAACCAGATTAGGGCCTGAAGCACTCCTGCGGTGTTGCGGCCAGCTCACAAGAAAGCGAGTTGAAGAAAGGAGCTCAGGGGCACTGTAATTCACAAAACTGCAGAGTTATAAATGACAGCTATCGACCAAAAATATACTAAAGTAAGGCTGACAAGAGGACTTGAATGCGGGGCAGAATTGCAGGAAACTGATCTCAGGAGGTAGACTGGAATTGCATTTAAAGCATAGGAAAAGAGGCAGAACGTCCACAATGATGCACTTGGCCAAAAAGGGCGTATGCGTTTTTTCCTGAATATATTCAGGAAAAAACGCATACGCCCTTTTTGGCCAACCAAGCAAGCTTGCAATGGAAATCTGCACTACAATGAAGTCTCAATTACCCCCAGTCAAAAGGGCCATCTGAAAAAAGTGTAAAATCCAGAAAGGCAGGACAGGCCATGGAGAACTGGGAGGCTTGTTATGCTGATGGGCGGGATGTAAATTGCCAACAGCCACTCGGGAGAAGTGTATGGTGTTTCCTGAAACATCTAAAAAACAAAGCAACAGAGCCTAGGGCACTTCCACTTATGGTCCTATAGCTTAGGGAAATGAAAATCAAAAAGACACGGCCACCCCAAAGTTTGGGATGGCTCTGTTTACAAGAACCTCGTTTACGGTACAAGTTCAATATCGCAGAAAGTGAAAAATGGATGAAGAAGTTGTGGTACTTACGTACAATGCAATATCACTCAACAATGACATCTATGTCATCAGGCCCATAGCAGCATAATGAGTGGATTCAGGTATGATGATTCTAACTGAAATAAATCCCACAGAAAAAGAAACATCATAAGATATCACTAATACACGGAATGTAAACTTGTCTACACAGGAACTGGATTACAAAACAGAACAGGGTCTCAAATTTAGAAAACCAACTTATGCTTGCTTAAGGGGAAAGGTGAGTTGGGGTGCTGCATAAAACCAGAGATTGAAATGAGCACAGATAAAGTTCCTTAAGCCAAATATGGAATAGACAAGAGCTACTCCTTGCTCAACGAAATGGACTCAACACCCCATATTAAACGCCTAAGAATATACCTGACTAGTAAGTATCTTAAAACCTATGGATTGCTATGTCTCCGAAAGAGAATCAAGCGTGTGTACAGGGGCATAAACGCAGCAGTGATAGGATTGGAGAGGTTCGGTGAGCAAATGAAGACCCTTTGAAGTCATATTGCATGGTACCCATTCCACGGGTCTCAACTCTCCAGGTTTCAGGGATTCTTCCTTCAGCTTAAACATGCATGTGGAACCCAGAGTATGATCAACCGTGTGATCTGGAGACGTCTTCAAATACATCTCCGTTCTCGTCCCCTGGTACTCGGGTGCAACATTCCAGATGCTTTACTAACACTCTCCCGACTTGGAGAGTCAGTGCCTTTAACCTCCTGTTTGGCCCAGTTTGCAATTTCTGCGGAACATGAACAGGAATAGGGAGAACCAATGAGAGACTAGCTGGAGGTGTCTGGACGGGCAAATTTAACTCTCATTTCCCACCAGGAAGAGGAATTAACCAAAGGCTCAGCGTGCCGTGCCGGAACCAGATTAGGGCCTGAAGCACTCCTGCGGTGTTGCGGCCAGCTCACAAGAAAGCGAGTTGAAGAAAGGAGCTCAGAGGCACTGTAATTCAAACACCTGCAGAGTTATAAATGACAGCTATCGTCCAAAAATATACTGAAGTAAGGCTGCCAAGAGGACTTGAAAGCGGGGCAGAATTGCAGGAAACCGATTTCAGGAGGTAGACTGGAATTGCATTGAAAGCATAGGAAAAGAGGCAGAACGTCCACAATGATGCACTTGGCCAAAAAGGGTGTATGCGTTTTTTCCTGAATATATTCAGGAAAAAACGCATACGCCCTTTTTGGCCAACCAAGCAAGCTTGCAATGGAAATCTGCACTACAATGAAGTCTCAATTCCCCCTGGTCAAAAGGGCCATCTGAAAAAAGTGTAAAATCCAGAAAGGCAGGACAGGCCATGGAGAACTGGGAGCCTTGTTATGCTGATGGGCGGGATGTAAATTGCCAACAGCCACTAGGGAGAAGTGTATGGTGTTTCCTGAAACATCTAAAAAACAAAGCAACAGAGCCTAGGGCACTTCCACTTATGGTCCTATAGCTTAGGGAAATGAAAATCAAAAAGACACAGCCACCCCAAAGTTTGGGACGGCTCTGTTTACAAGAACCTCGTTTACGGGACAAGTTCAATATGGCAGAAAGTGAAAAATGGATGAAGAAGTTGTGGTACTTACGTACAATGCAATATCACTCAGCAATGACATCTATGTCATCAGGCCCGTAGCAGCATAATGAGTGGATTCAGGTATGATGATTCTAACTGAAATAAGTCACACAGAAAAAGAAACATCATAAGATATCACTAATACATGGAATGTAAACTTGGCTACACAGGAACTGGATTACAAAACAGAACAGGGTCTCAAATTTAGAAAACCAACTTATGCTTGCTTAAGGGGAAAGGTGAGTTGGGGTGCTGCATAAAACCAGAGATTGAAATGAGCACAGAGTAAGTTCCTTAAGCCAAATATGGAATAGACAAGAGCTACTCCTTGCTCAACGAAATGGACTCAACACTCCATATTAAACGCCTAAGAATGTACCTGACTAGTAAGTATCTTAAAACCTATGGATTGCTATGTCTCCAAAAGAGAATCAAGCGTGTGTACAGGGGCATAAACGCAGCAGTGATAGGATTGGAGAGGTTCGGTGAGCAAATGAAGACCCTTTGAAGTCATATTGCATGGTACCCATTCCACGGGTCTCAACTCTCCAGGTTTCAGGGATTCTTCCTTCAGCTAAAACATGCATGTGGAACCCAGAGTATGATCAACCATGTGATCGGAAGACGTGTTCAAATATGTCCCATTCTCGTCCCCTGGTAATCGGGTGCAACATTCCAGACGCTTTACTAACACTCTCCCGACTTGGAGAGTCAGTGCCTTTAACCTCCTGTTTGGCCCAGTTTGCAATTTCTGCAGAAGATGAACAGGAATAGGGAGAACTAATGAGAGACTAGCTGGAGGTGTCTGGACGGGCAAATTTAACTCTCATTTCCCACCAGGAAGAGGAATTAACCAAAGGCTCAGCGTGCCGTGCCGGAACCAGATTAGGGCCTGAAGCAATCCTGCGGTGTTGCGGCCAGCTCACAAGAAAGCGAGTTGAAGAAAGGAGCTCAGGGGCACTGTAATTCACAAACATTCAGAGTTATAAATGACAGCTATCGACCAAAAATATACTGAAGTAAGGCTGCCAAGAGGACTTGAATGCGGGGCAGAATTGCAGGAAACTGATCTCAGGAGGTAGACTGGAATTGCATTTGAAGCATAGGAAAAGAGGCAGAACGTCCACAATGATGCACTTGGCCAAAAAGGGCGTATGCGTTTTTTCCTGAATATATTCAGGAAAAAACGCATACGCCCTTTTTGGCCAACCAAGCAAGCTTGCAAAGGAAATCTGCACTACAATGAAGTCTCACTTCCCCCCGGTCAAAAGGGCCATCTGAAAAAAGTGTAAAATCCAGAAAGGCAGGACAGGCCATGGAGAACTGGGAGCCTTGTTATGCTGATGGGCGGGATGTAAATTGCCAACAGCCACTCGGGAGAAGTGTATGGTGTTTCCTGAAACATCTAAAAAACAAAGCAACAGAGCCTAGGGCACTTCCACTTATGGTCCTATAGCTTAGGGAAATGAAAATCAAAACGACACAGCCACCCCAAAGTTTGGGATGGCTCTGTTTACAAGAACCTCGTTTACGGTACAAGTTCAATATCGCAGAAAGTGAAAAATGGATGAAGAAGTTGTGGTACTTACGTACAATGCAATATCACTCAGCAATGACATCTATGTCATCAGGCCCATAGCAGCATAATGAGTGGATTCAGGTATGATGATTCTAACTGAAATAAGTCACACAGAAAAAGAAACATCATAAGATATCACTAATACACGGAATGTAAACTTGGCTACACAGGAACTGGATTACAAAACAGAACAGGGTCTCAAATTTAGAAAACCAACTTATGCTTGCTTAAGGGGAAAGGTGAGTTGGGGTGCTGCATAAAACCAGAGATTGAAATGAGCACAGATAAAGTTCCTTAAGCCAAATATGGAATAGACAAGAGCTACTCCTTGCTCAACGAAATGGACTCAACACTCCATATTAAGCACCTAAGAATGTACCTGACTAGTAAGTATCTTAAAACCTATGGATTGCTATGTCTCCGAAAGAGAATCAAGCGTGTGTACAGGGGCATAAACGCAGCAGTGATAGGATTGGAGAGGTTCGGTGAGCAAATG
The DNA here is from genome assembly GCF_963455315.2 of Globicephala melas. Lineage (NCBI taxonomy): Eukaryota > Metazoa > Chordata > Mammalia > Artiodactyla > Delphinidae > Globicephala > Globicephala melas. Next base: position 707,574 of record NW_027207221.1, read on the forward strand.
AAGACCCTTTGAAGTCATATTGCATGGTACCCATTCCACGGGTCTCAACTCTCCAGGTTTCAGGGATTCTTCCTTCAGCTAAAACATGCATGTGGAACCCAGAGTATGATCAACCATGTGATCGGAAGACGTGTTCAAATATGTCCCATTCTCGTCCCCTGGTACTCGGGTGCAACATTCCAGACGCTTTACTAACACTCTCCCGACTTGGAGAGTCAGTGCCTTTAACCTCCTGTTTGGCCCAGTTTGCAATTTCTGCAGAAGATGAACAGGAATAGGGAGAACCAATGAGAGACTAGCTGGAGGTGTCTGGACGGGCAAATTTAACTCTCATTTCCCACCAGGAAGAGGAATTAACCAAAGGCTCAGCGTGCCGTGCCGGAACCAGATTAGGGCCTGAAGCAATCCTGCGGTGTTGCGGCCAGCTCACAAGAAAGCGAGTTGAAGAAAGGAGCTCAGGGGCACTGTAATTCACCAACCTTCAGAGTTATAAATGGCAGCTATCGAAGAAAAATATACTGAAGTAAGGCTGCCAAGAGGACTTGAATGCGGGGCAGAATTGCAGGAAACTGATCTCAGGAGGTAGACTAGAATTGCATTTGAAGCATAGGAAAAGAGGCAGAACGTCCACAATGATGCACTTGGCCAAAAAGGGCGTATGCGTTTTTTCCTGAATATATTCAGGAAAAAACGCATACGCCCTTTTTGGCCAACCAAGCAAGCTTGCAAAGGAAATCTGCACTACAATGAAGTCTCACTTCCCCCCGGTCAAAAGGGCCATCTGAAAAAAGTGTAAAATCCACAAAGGCAGGACAGGCCATGGAGAACTGGGAGCCTTGTTATGCTGATGGGCGGGATGTAAATTGCCAACAGCCACTCGGGAGAAGTGTATGGTGTTTCCTGAAACATCTAAAAAACAAAGCAACAGAGCCTAGGGCACTTCCACTTATGGTCCTATAGCTTAGGGAAAGGAAAATCAAAAAGACACAGCCACCCCAAAGTTTGGGACGGCTCTGTTTACAAGAACCTCGTTTACGGTACAAGTTCAATATCGCAGAAAGTGAAAAATGGATGAAGAAGTTGTGGTACTTACGTACAATGCAATATCACTCAGCAATGACATCTATGTCATCAGGCCCATAGCAGCATAATGAGTGGATTCAGGTATGATGATTCTAACTGAAAGAAGTCCCACAGAAAAAGAAACATCATAAGATATCACTAATACACGGAATGTAAACTTGGCTACACAGGAACTGGATTACAAAACAGAACAGGGTCTCAAATTTAGAAAACCAACTTATGCTTGCTTAAGGGGAAAGGTGAGTTGGGGTGCTGCATAAAACCAGAGATTGAAATGAGCACATATAAAGTTCCTTAAGCCAAATATGGAATAGACAAGAGCTACTCCTTGCTCAACGAAATGGACTCAACACCCCATATTAAACGCCTAAGAATGTACCTGACTAGTAAGTATCTTAAAACCTATGGATTGCTATGTCTCCAAAAGAGAATCAAGCGTGTGTACAGGGGCATAAACGCAGCAGTGATAGGATTGGAGAGGTTCGGTGAGCAAATGAAGACCCTTTGAAGTCATATTGCATGGTACCCATTCCACGGGTCTCAACTCTCCAGGTTTCAGGGATTCTTCCTTCAGCTAAAACATGCATGTGGAACCCAGAGTATGATCAACCGTGTGATCGGAAGACGTGTTCAAATATGTCTCCATTCTCGTCCCCTGGTACTCGGGTGCAACTTTCCAGACGCTTTACTAACACTCTCCCGACTTGGAGATTCAGTGCCTTTAACCTCCTGTTTGGCCCAGTTTGCAATTTCTGCAGAAGATGAACAGGAATAGGGAGAACCAATGAAAGACTAGCTGGAGGTGTCTGGACGGGCAAATTTAACTCTCATTTCCCACCAGGAAGAGGAATTAACCAAAGGCTCAGCGTGCCGTGCCGGAACCAGATTAGGGCCTGAAGCAATCTTGCGGTGTTGCGGCCAGCTCACAAGAAAGCGAGTTGAAGAAAGGAGCTCAGGGGCACTGTAATTCACAAACCTGCAGAGTTATAAATGACAGCTATCGTCCAAAAATATACTGAAGTAAGGCTGCCAAGAGGACTTGAAAGCGGGGCAGAATTGCAGGAAACCGATTTCAGGAGGTAGACTGGAATTGCATTTAAAGCATAGGAAAAGAGGCAGAACGTCCACAATGATGCACTTGGCCAAAAAGGGCGTATGCGTTTTTTCCTGAATACATTCAGGAAAAAACGCATACGCCCTTTTTGGCCAACCAAGCAAGCTTGCAAAGGAAATCTGCACTACAATGAAGTCTCAATTCCCCCGGTCACAAGGGCCATCTGAAAAAAGTGTAAAATCCAGAAAGGCAGGACAGGCCATGGAGAACTGGGAGCCTTGTTATGCTGATGGGCGGGATGTAAATTGCCAACAGCCACTTGGGAGAAGTGTATGGTGTTTCCTGAAACATCTAAAA